>NC_072447.2:101677500-102302500 GCF_028878055.3 Symphalangus syndactylus | reverse complement strand
CAGAGTCTATTGATCCAAATGCTAATCTCCTCCAGAAACACCCTCACAGACACAGTGAGAAATAATGTTTTAGCAGCTATCTGGGCACTCCATAGCCCAGTCAAGTTGACATGTAAAATTAACCATCACAGAAAGTTTCAGTAAAACAAGTGAAAATTTACAGACTCCTGATTTGGCTGAATATGAAAAGTACTTCTTTTGTCATCTTTAAGTATATTTATTAAAGCACAGAGAAAATTCAGATAAAAAATTAATGAAACATGAAGCAAAAGTGATAAAGATGAGTGATTAAATCAATAAAAATTATTCTGACATTGAGAAATGAAACATTTTTCCAAATTATGCCAAAAGCAGTAATTCATTAAGAAGAGAAAAATTTTGAATAGAAGTAATGAATAGGTTCTTGGAGTGTTTAAGAATCCAAATAGTGAAGAGAAGTGAATCATATGAATAAATTGGAAAAAGAGTCAAATTTCTTGCTGATTTGACACAATGTACTGTCATTGATGAAGATAATATAAAACTCATAATAATGCCACTACAACAAGCACATTGACTCAAAACTGTTTAATGAGTATTATGTATTCACATAGTATTTAATATTAGTCACTGTACAAAAAAAATTTGAAGTACTCTGAACTCATGCTTCACATAAATTAAATAAATTTGATAGGTTTCCCAAATTCAACAAAAATGCTGAAACTGTGCATGACATTACCAATAACATGTTGTGAAGCTGAAAAAAAGTGTGAAAACTAACAGTAATAAAAAATTGAGTAACCATGCTAGAAAGAATATTGACTTTTTTTCAAAGAATATGCAGACAAAAACTATAGAAAAAAATAGGATAGTGGTGTACTAGGCAGTTAAGTAATAAAAGTATTATATGAAGTTCTTAGATTTGTGTCAGCTTTTTAAAAAATAAATGATTTATTTTTATATCATATGTCATTCTGTAACAGTTGTCTATCACAAATTACTTTCATGGACCCACCTAAGGTTTCATGTTGTATAACAAATTACCCTAAAATCTAGTGTTTTAACTTAATAAAAGAGGTATTATTTTATGCTATCCGTGGATCAAGAATTTCAAAGAATCTTAAGTTGGTAGTTTTCATTCAGAGTCTCTCACGAGGCTGCAATTAAGATGTTGGCCGGGGCTGCAGTTATCTGAAGACTTGACTGAAGCTGGAGGATCCACTCCCACAATGAGTCATTCACATGACTGGCAAATGATGCTGGTTGTTGGTAGGAGATCTTTATTTCTACCCATGTGGAGCGCTCAGTAGGGTTATTTACAGCATGACAGCTGACTTCCCCAAGAGTGAGAGATCCCAAAAATAGCAAGGTAAAAGTCACAATGTCTTTTATAATTTAACCTCAGCAGTCACATACTGTCATTTCTGCACTATTGTACTGGTTACACAGACCAGTCCTATTCAGGGTATGAAGGGACTACACTAGCGCATAAATACCAGGACAGAAGAATCACTAAAGATCAGTTTGGAGACCTGCTACCACAGTCCTCCCTCTGGCCACCACAGATTTATGCCCCTCCCGTATGAAAAATATACTCACTCTCTCCCAAGTCCCAAAAAGTTTAATACCATTCCAACATTAGCTCAGAGCCTGGAATCACCTCATCTAAATCATGCCCTGGTATAGATGAGGCTCCTCTATTACAGTTTCTTAAGTACAGACCCTCGTAAACACTTTTTCTTGCTCCAAAGACCTGCCAACTAAAGAGAAAACCTACCTGCCGATATTAGTCCATTTTCACACTGCTATAAAGAATATTACCTGAGACTGGGTAATTATAAAGAAAAGAGGTTTGACTTGTCACAGTTCCACAAGAAGCATGACTAGCAGGCCTCAGGAAACTTACAATCATGGTGGAAGGCGAAAGGCAAGCAAACACCTTCTTCACAAGGCAGGAGAGAGCGAGAGAGAGCGAGGAAGGGAGACAGCAGACACTTACCAAACAACCAGATCTCATGAGAACTCCCTCACTATCACGAGAACAGCATGGGGGAAACAGCCCCCCTGACCAATCACCTCCCACCAAGTCCTTCCCTCGGCATGTCGGGATTATAATATGAGATGAGATTTGGGTGGAGACACAGAGCCAAACCATGTAACTGCCCTCCACACATCCAATGTACAATAGTGGGAGAGGCGTAGCTATGATAGCCACTACAGACACTCTTGCTTAAGAGGGAGGAAAACAGGAGGCACACTGGTCCAAAGAAATTCTGAAACGTAGCTGGGCAAATGCTGGAAGTTCCTTTGTTAGGCTTTGGTGCTACTCCCGCCCAGAAATTATTTGGCACGTCCCTTGGCTCTGCCTCCTGTGCTCTTGGTTCTGCCCTGAGTCCATGTTTTCAGTTGCACAGTTTTCTCAACCTGCTTCCCTGTCTGTAGAAGTTTTAGGGTCCAGCAGATCACGAGGTCAGAAGATCGAGACAATCCTGGCTAACACGGTGAAACCCCGTCTCTACTAAAAATACAAAAAATTAGCCGGGTGTGGTGGCGGGCGCCTGTAGTCCCAGCTACTCGGAGAGGCTGAGGCAGGAGAATGGCATGAACCCGGGAGGCGGGGCTTGCAGTGAGCCGAGATCGCGCCACTGCACTCCAGCCTGGGCGACAGAGCCAGACTCCCTCTCAAAAAAACAAACAAACGAAAAAAAAGAAGTTTTAGGGTCCAAAGTCCTCCTTTCATTTTGCAGCTTTCTGTCCCTTTAAATGCAAGCTAGCAGTGTTTCTTTCAAATAATTATTTTTAAAACTTTGCATATATCCTATGAATATTTTGGGGGGTTCACTCCATGGAACAAAATCTCCTCAAGATAAGCCTTTTTCTACCCTGAGCTTCTACTGAGACTCTCGAGGGACAACAATCTTCAACTTCTTGGAAGTCTTGTTGTTTAACTAAATGGATCTCTGAGGCACTATTTTGCATTTTTTTAAGGTCTTAACAAAGAATTTTACAGATATTCTGAGCTTTTCCTTTGTACTCTGTTTTTCTGACTGTGACCTGGATTTGATACTTGCCCCAAAGCAATGTCTTAATTTCAATAATGTCTGCCATCTGGACAGGCTGGAAATTTTCAAAACCAGCAAGCCTGGCTCCATTTTGTTTTACAGTCCTTCCTGAAGCTTACCACTCTTTTCTCATATTTTGTTGTAAACAGCAAGAAGAAACCAGGAGACCCCCTCAATATTCTGCCTGAAAATCTCCATAGCTAGATCATGCAGTTCTTCAGGTACTATATTTTCTACTTACCACATTACATAGGTGACAGTGTTGCTTAACTTTCAACACTTGTATAACAAGGATCCCCTTTCTTCCAGTTTTCAGTACCATTTTCCTACTTTCCTTTAAGACCTCATCTTCAGCTTCCTTAATGACCATCAAGACTCTGCTAAGTCTCTTTCATGTTCTTCCATTTTTACTAACATCTCCTCAAAATCCTTCCAGCTTCTTCTCACTACTAGTTTCAAAGCTTCTCCATATTTTAAGTTTTTATTATGGTAGCACTCCATTCCTGGCACCAAAAGTTTTTACTAGATATATTTTCTTGCATTAAAAAACATTGCTCCTCCAAAATGTAATGTCTTAAAATATAAACATTTACTATCTCACACAGTTTTGTGGGTCAGGAATTCAGGAATGATTTAGCTAGGTGGTTTTGGCTCAGGATCTCTCATGAGAGAGAATAGTCAAGATCATTAGGGGCCATCTGGAAGGCAGGCCACCACGCATTCAAAAGACATATTTACTTTCATACTTTATTTTTATATGTAATTTTGTATTCACAACTTGTCTAATTTTCAGTTTCCACCACACCTGGATTTCCTCAAACTCAGACCCAAACTCTGGACTTCTCTCCTCATCTCATACTCCACAGTTCATCTGTTAGTACACCCTACTAGGATTACCTTCAAACTGTATCTCCAATTCAGTCACATGTCACAACCTCCACTGTTACCACATTCCAAATCGTAATCCTTTCTCACTGATATTATTATTTTTCTTTTTTTGAGATGGAGTTTCACTCTTGTTACCCAGGCTGGAGTGTAATGGCGCGATCTCAGCACACTGCAACCTCCGCTTCCCAGGTTCAAGCGATTCTCCTGCCTCAGCCTCCCGAGTAGCTGGGATTACAGGCACCTGCCACCAGGCCCAGCTAATTTTTTGTATTTTTTAGTAGAGAGGGGGTTTCACCACGTTGGCTATGCTGGTCTCGAACCCCTGACCTCAGGTGATCCACCTGCCTTGGCCTCCCAAAGTGCTGGGATTACAGGCGTGAGCCACCGCACCCAACTCTCACTTACATTATTGTGACAGAATTGATCTTTCTGCTTCTACCTTCATCCTCCTTCAGTCTGTTGGCAACATAGTAGACAAAGTGATTACTTAAAAGTCGTATTTTGTTTACTACTTTGCTCAAATCTTCCAATGACTTTCCATCTCAGCCCAAGGAAAATCCAAACTCCTCATATGTTCTATAAAGCCCTACATGATTTGGCCTCAGCTTACCTCTCTGGCCACTGACCTACCTCTCTCCTCCCACTTACTGTGCTCCAGCTACAATGGCTTCCATGCTGTTTCTACCTCAAAAACTTTGTATTTGCAGTTCCTCAGCCTATTGGTATTTCCCCAGACACACTTCTTTTTTAATAACACATCATATATTTTGCTCTTTGATATGATTTGGCTGTGTCCTCAACCAAATCTCATCTTGAATTTTTGCTCCCATAATTCCCATGTGTTGTGGGAGGGACCTGGTGGGAGATAACTGAATCGTGGGGGCAGTTTCCCCCATACTGTTCTTGTGGTAGTGAAAAAGTCTCATGAGATCTTATGGCTTTCTAAGAGGAAACCCCTTTCACTTGGCTCTCATTCTCTTTTGTTTGCTGCCATGTAAGACGTGCCTTTTGCCTTCTACCCTGATTGTGAGGCCTCCCCAGCCACGTGGAACTGTGAGTCCATTAAACCTCTTTTTCTTTATAAATTACCCAGTCTCAGGTATGTCTTTATCAGCAGTGTGAAAATGGACCAATACACTCTTTTTAACAATTTTTGTTTATTGCCTCTCACCCTCCACTAAAATGTAAGCTCTCTAAGGGCAGAAACTTTGTCTTCTTCATGGTGGTATTCTTAGCACACAGAACAAGGCCCAACACAAGATAGCTATATAATAAATATTTATTGAATGAATGAGTAGATGAATAAATGAATGAACAAATGAATTTTTGGACGGGTCAAATTAGGGCTGGGATTGTACAATGTTACTGCAGTCAAGGGGAAAAAGAATATGAAAAACAATGATATTTTCATCTGTGTTAAATGCTCTAGAAAGGTAAAAGACAAGTCCTGAAAAATGATAGAGAAAGAAAAGGTCAAATTTGATGATTAAAAGATTATTTGATAGAGTGATTGTAATGTAGTTGTAGAAGCAAAAATCATTGCCAGAAGGTAATGAGGGAGGTAGGGAAGCATAGAGGCTATGTGTATTCTTTCGAAAAAGAGAATAATGAAAGAGAAGGGGAAATGAAGAAGGACATAAGGGAGGGAAGGAGAGAGAGAGAGAGAGAGAGAGAAAGAAATAGCACATGTATCCCAGTGCAGTGTTTAAGAGCTTAAGAGCTTAGTCTTTGGAGTTAGTTATGGATTCAAATTCCAGCTCCACCACTAAATACTTGCATGATTTTGGGTAAGTTGCTTAAGCTCAGGAGCCTCAGTTTGCTCTGTCAATTGGGAATAATAATATTACTTACCTCATAAAGTTGATGTGAGGATAAAATGAAATAACTCATTTAAAGAGTTTGAGTTAGGAACAGTTGCTTGGAACATAGTGAGAGCTCAGTAAGTTCTAGCTTAAGAATAAGCACCTTAAAAGAAGTCACAGAATTAAGAAAGGGAATTTTGGTGTTTTATTGTTTTTTAGCATATGAGAAGACTTCTAGTGCAGGAAAGAGATTGAAGATGTAGAAAATGTGGGCGTGAAATGGAAGTAGACAAATTTCCATAGTTCTGGAAAGAGTGGAATTGAATGAGATGGGCTTCTTTCTTGCATTGAAGTAGGTAAGAAGGACAATTGAATGAGTGACATTGAGCAATTTCAGAGACAAGGGAGAGCTTACTTTTATTTAATAAAACAGAAGGAATCAAGGCATCTGCTGAAAGGATGAAGATGTGGGATTCAAAGTTGTACAATGCACTGCCTCTTTCTTTCAACTTTGCCTTTGCTTCAAAGGCTCAAACATTATTTCTGCTCAAATTTATCCCCTTATTCAGCGTTTTCCACAGTCTCCAGCACAATCAGATATTGTTTTATGCCTGTCTTTTCAAATAAGAAAACACTGAAAGCACCCTTTTAAAAGATGATGCTCATAACCTGGTAGATTGGTTTGTTTGTTTGCTTTTAAAAACCTCTCAACGAAATGTGAATTGCTCAGGATGCATCTTAAAAATAATTTTACAGTTTTTGTATCTTTCATACTAGCTTTTTGATAAATATCTCATAAATGGGTAAGTTATTGGGCATTGGACTGTATCATTTAACAATGATGGTTGTATAGAAAACATTTTCTATTTCTCAGATTGCTAACAGCTAGTCTACCTAGTGTTCTGTTTTTGTTTGTTGTTTGTTTAGGGAAAGGGGTTTCCTCTGGATTGAGACTGGGAGAGGAACAAGACCAGAGAATACAGGGTAGGCTGCTCAAATCTTCTATAGTAGGGTAGTCAGGCCGAAATAATCACATTGAATAGAGCTGGCAATCTACCACTGTGGCAGCAAAGGGTGATTAAAAGAAATGACTTAACAACACTTTGTGCTTCCTCGTGATATTACTTCACTCCAAGGTTGACTAGCTCTGTCTGTAGCTTTGAATAAACTGTAGGAGGTAAGAGAGGGTGAAAGGGAGAAATGGTGGGTCAGCCCTTACGCTTGAAAATGTTTTTTGGTCTGATAAATGCAATCATCATCAACAAGAAACATTTGTTGAGTACTTAGTACTTTGAGAGTAGTTCTAAGGTCAGAGGAATGATTTTAAATGTCACTGCTTTGTGTTGGGAGATATATCAAGAGAAAAAGAAGACGTCAGTTAAAAATTACCTGGACAGCTTTTTAAAAGACAACTGGGTTATCTAAATCATTCCCTTATGTGTCTTCTGAATTCTAAAAAGACATGAAAATGTTATTAATTAAATGTGGAATATGTAATGTATTTTTCACACCTTTGATTGACATAGGATAATGACAGCTGCATTTTTTGCGTGTTAAATACATGTTTTAGAAAACATTTGTAGGACAAAAATTATTATATATCATTGCTTAAAGCTATCATTTTTTAACTATTGAATCCTTAGTGCAGTTATTAAACCCAATAATAATTGTTTCTACAAAAAATTTAATTCAGTTTATAATAGTTTTCAGGAACACTGTGCAGCAAATAATAAGGGCCACATAGATTTTGTTTCTATTTTGAAATGTAATCTGTCCTTTAAACACACACCTTAATGTTATTTACCAGCCTGAGTGTCTTGATTGGAATCAGCTGAAGAATGATAGCCTCCCCCCCCCACCCCGCCAGCCACAGGCAAAGTGAAGATTCAAATCCTAGCAAAATACAGACTTGTTAAAGATTCAGGTAGTTAAACACTTATTTTGGAAACGTGTTGCAGAGGGAATCTCAGGGAGAAAGGCGTGATGCAGGAAAGGGAAGAAAGGCTACGAGGGAGGTTATGCCAAAGAAATGTCTCTTTAGAAGGAGGGGCACTTTAGGGTGTTCCAGAATGACTATTAAACCTTGAAGAAGCTGTTGGCCCTTCTGAATTTCAATAGAGTAATGAGAAAGCAAGTAATAACAAATTGGAGTCATAGAACTTAGACTGGCTTAAGAAGCACCGCCGAGCAGGCTCTATAAGGTGAAGAGGGCCCAAGTATGCATGTTACAAGGTAACTTGAAAATACAGTATTTGGCCGGGCGCGGTGGCTCACGCTTGTAATCCCAGCACTGGGGGAGGCCGAGGCGGGCGGATCACGAGGTCAGGAGATCGAGACCACGGTGAAACCCCTTCTCTACTAAAAATACAAAAAAAATTAGCCGGGCGTGGTGGCGGGCGCCTGCAGTCCCAGCTACTCGGAGAGGCTGAGGCAGGAGAATGGCGTGAACCCCGGGGGACGGAGCCTGCAGTGAGCCAAGATCACGCCACTGCACTCCAGCCTGGGTGAAAGAGCGAGACTCCTTCTCAAAAAAAAAAAAAAGAAAAGAAAATACAGTATTCAACTTGTATTTCAGGTTTGCTTCCTTTTTCTTGGCTTTGTGTTTCGTAGTGTTTAATTAATTTGTTTATTTGGGGGTCATAAAGTGAATAAAAGAAAACCAGCATGACAAATTCACCAAAAGTTTCAGGGAAAAGAAATATTGGTCAGGTGTACAAATTGGTACAATATTTCTGAAGGGAATCTGCCATTGAATTTTCAAGGAGCTTAAAAATGTATGTAGCCTTTGACTCAGTAATTCCACTTCAAGAAATTCATGTCGAGGATATAATTGAATGTGCATAAGATTTTATACACAAGATTAGAGAAGACTACCAATTTTCTCCCTCTGTCCCTCCCTTCCACTCTAGATGATAAAGAACATACCCAAAACCATCATCATTATAGTAAAAATCACCTATAATTCTACCACCCTGAGACGGTCACTCCAGTAACACTCTTCTTGGTGTTATTTTTTTCAAAGTACTTTAGTTTTCTATTTGAGACCATAACAAATTACCACAAATTTAGTAACTTGGAACAACACAAATTTATTATCTTACAGTCCTGTAGGTCCAAAGTCTGATGGAGGGCTTACTGGGCTAAAATCAAGGCGTTGGCATAGCTGCATTCCTTTCTGGAAGTTCTAGGAGAGAATTCATTTCCTTGCCTTTTTAAGCATTCCTTGGCTAATAGTCTCCTTTCTCTATTTTCAAAGGCAGCGAAGCTGCAACCCTCCGTGACTTTCTTCAACAGAAGCACCTTCCTCTGACCACAGCCAGGTAAGATTCTCGACTTGTGAGGACCAATGCAATTAGATTGAACCCACAGAAATAAGCCAGGAGAATTTCCTCATCTCAGGGTCCTTAAACATAATCATATCTGCAAAGTTCCTTTTGCCGTGTAAGGTAATATATTCACAGGCTTTGGGAATCACGGCATGGACATCTTGGGAAGGGGGGCATTATTCTGCCCATCACACGAATGTTTTCACGTGTATTCAAAAATGTATCTTTTCTAAAATTGATACCGCATTATAAACAATTTTGTGTCTTGCTTTTATTCTACTTATATTTTAAGAGTTTCTCCTTGTCATTAAGTGTCTTTTGAAAAACCTTTTTAATACTACAGAATATTTAACTTTAGGGCTGTACTGTATTTAACCATTTTTCTTCTGTTGGACCTGTAGGTTATTTTCAATATTTTAAAAACCTAATTCAGCGCTGTTTACACAGAATATCTTCTGCATAAATCTTTGTGAATAATTCTAATTAATCTTAGGATAAATTCTTAGAAGTGGAATTATCCAATGAACTGTTTTAGGGGGATATTGCTTAAGATAATCACATCCATTCTTTCAAAAAATATTTGGTGAATGCCTGATAATTTTACTTGTATGTGTTTTCCTTTCATCCTCACCAGTACTACCTGAGTTCATGTCACCATCATCTCTGGTCAGAATAATTACAATGTCTCCAAAACAAATTTATCTGTCTCTACTTTGCCCTACTCCACTCTGTCCTCCAGACAACTACTATAGTGATCCTTCTGCCCCCACCCTATCCCCACCATGTTAACTATTAAATGGTTTTCTGTTGCTTACAGGATTAACTCCAAGGTTCTTAGATTGACATAATACTTTTATATTTTGTTTCCTCCTATTTATCTGCTTTCATATCCTACTCTTCCTTCCTTCCTTCTTTCCTTTTTTTCTTCCTTCTTTCCTTCCTCACCATTCATGCTCCTAGCAAACTTGCTGTTTCTTGCATTTATGCCTTGCTCATGCTATCATCTTTGTTTGGCATGTCCTACTTTGCCTGACTAACTCCTTTATGATCTTTTGAGAATTAATTCAGATATAACTTCCTCCAGAAAGGCTGACCAGTCACTGTTCTTTAACCATCCCTCATTTCCTGAACCTCTCTAGGCACCCTTATATTCTCTGCACATCCCTATCATTGTACTTAGTAAATTTTCTCTGGCAATATGTCACTTCATAATAATAAAAGGTTTAATCCACCAGGAAAATATAATAAGTCTAAAACTGTATAGTCCAGTAACATGGAATCAAAATATATAAAGCAAACATTGTCATTTATCATCACGAAGTGGCCCTCTTTATCTTAAGTAATGCTTTCCTGCATATACTGGCTTTCAGTTGTTTACTATGGCATTATTATATACTAATTATTTATTTTAAACTGTCAATGTTTATTTATATTTATCTAGGTTTTACTAACATCCTTGCTCTTTATTCCTTTCATCCACTCTGACCTGACATCTAGGATCATCTTTCTTCTGCACAAAAGTACACGCTTTAGCATTACCTTTACTGCAGCTCTCTTTGTGACAAACTCACTGAGATTTTCATTTATCTCAGGCTGTTTTTTATATTGCCTTCATTCTTAAAGGATTTTTTTAGCTAGATATAGAATTCTATAATTGACAGTTACATTTTTTATCTCATAAAAGACTATTACACAGGCTCCTGACTTCCATTGTTGCCTTTGAGTATTCAGACATCGACATATCTGTTGTTCCTTGAAAGTAACATATCCTTTCTCTGATTAATGACTGGTTTTGGTATTCCACAATTTTATCATGTGTCTAGGCATGGATTTATTTTCATTTATCCCATTTTGGATTTGTTTGGATGCTTCAATCTGTGGTTTGATGTCTTTAGTTAATTATCAACAATTCTCCGTTAAGGTCTCCCCTAATATTCCCTCTGTCCTCCGTTTTTCTCTGTAGACTTCTGGGACTTCAGTTAAACATATAATAGAGTTTCCCACTCTACCCTCTATGTTTTTATCTCCCCCCACCACACCATTGTTGGTCTCTCCATGAAGCTTTACATAGAGTTTTCTCTTATCAGTTATAAGATAATCTGTCCATCAAGCTCCTAAGTTCCTAAGTTCAGGTATCTTATTTTTCATTTGCATAATTTCTATTTCTTTCTTTCTCAAATCTGTCTCAGATAAACATAGAAGCACAGTCAATCTACTCATAAGTTTTTAATTAACTTTGCATCAAAATGTCATATACATACATAAGTGCAGAGATTATAAATGTATAGCTTGACGAATTCTTATGAACTCAACACACTTATGTAATCAGTTTTCCGTCCGAGACACAGATCATAACCAGTATTCCAGAAGCCCTTTTCATGATACTCTCTAGTCATTACCACCAAGGTAATCACTATTCTGACTTCTAGCATCATCAATTAGTTTTGACTGTTTTGTACTTTGTGTAAATGAAATTATACAGAATGTATGCACTTGTGTCCGGTTTCTTTCACACAACATTATAAGTTTCATCCATATTGTTTTATATAATTGTAGATTGTTCTTTGAATACTACTATATAGTATTCAATTGTGTGAGTATGCCACAATTTATTTATGCATTCTACATTGAGTATTTAGGAAGTATACATTTGGGGGCTGGTGAGCATATGTCATAAGGGAGGCATATTGGTAGCTTAATCAGATACTGCCAAACCATTCCCTAAAGTGATTGTACCTATTTCACTCCCACCAGCAATGGATGGGAGTACTATTTGCTTTATGTCTTTGTTGACATTTGTTATTTTCTTGCTCAACATCATTGATCATCAGAGAAATGCAAATCAAAACTACAATGAGATGTCATCTCCCCCTAGTTAAAATGGCTTATATCCAAAAGAGAGGCAATAACAAATGCTGGTGAAAATATGGAGAAAGGGGAATCCTCATGAACTTCTCATGGGAATGCAAATTAGGATGGAAATGTAACTTAGTGCGACCAGAATGGTGAGCAGTTTGGAGGTTCCTCAAAAACCTGAAAATAGACGTACAATACAATCCATCAATTCCACTGCTTGGTATATATCCAAAAGAAAGGAAATCAATATATTAAAAAGATATCTGGACTCCTATATTTGTTGGAGCAGTATTTGCAAAAGTGAAGATTTGGAAGCAACCTAAGTGTCCATCAACAGATGAATGGCTAAGGAAAATATGGTGCTTCCAAAAGCAACGGCAACAAAAGCCAAAATAGACAAATGGGATCTGATTAAACTAAGAGCCCCAGCACAGCAAAAGAAACTATCATCAGAGTGAACAGGCAACCTAAAGAATAGGAGAAAATTTGTGGGATCTAAAAATCAAAACAATTGAACAATTGAATGGAGATAAGAGAGTAGAAGGGTGGTTACCAAAGGCTGAGAGGGGTAGTGCAGGGCTGCAGTGGGAGGTGGGGATGGTTAATGTGTACCAAAAAATAGTTAGAAAAAATGAATAAGACACACTATTTGATCGTACAACAGGGTGACTGTAGTCAACAATGTACATTTATAACTAGAAGAGTATAATTGGATTGCTTATAACACAAAGGTTAAATGTTTGAGGTAATAGATACCCCATTTACCCTGATATGATTATTATACATTGCATGCTTTATAAAAATATTCCCATATACCCTATAAATATATACACCTACTATATGCCCACAAAAATTAAAAATAATATAAAAATGAGAAAAAAATACTTGTTATTTTATATTTCATTTTAGATACTCTGGTGGGTGGGCTCATAAGTTTTTATATACACTATCCTAATGGAGTTCTATAGTCACAGCTATAAATTTTCTCACTTGATTAAATAGTTATTTAGAAAGGTATTGGTTATGTCCCTTTCTTTAAATTGTTAAATTTTAGTTTTGATCACATTATGATGAAATATTATGATCTTTACAATCCTTGCTTTTTGGAACTTATTTTCTTTTAGGATCTAATATGTAATCAATTTTGAAAATGTAAAATGGATATTTGAAAGTAATGCATAGTCTCTGTACTGTTTTAAGCTTGTTATGGCACTCTGATTAATATTTAAATCATTTATTGTTCCTTCTATTTAATCTAAGCTAGAAAAGGTGGATTAAAACTTTCCACTTCAGTTGTGTTTCTCTCATTTTCTTCAAGACAGCCACAGGCAGTGGTTCTCAAATTTTACCATGCATAAGAATCAAGTAGAATACTTGTTAAAATGCAAATTTCCAAGCTCTAGAATATATCTGAGGTGGTGCCAGGAGTTTGCGTTTTTAGTAAACACCTCAGGTAATTCTGATGTCAGATTAATGTTTCAGATAACACTGGTGTAGTATCTTACAGATTCTTCAGTCAGAAAGGCCCTTGTTCAAATTCCAGTTATGTCCTTAACAGTAAGAACCTTGAGCAAGTTATTTAATCTTTTTCTGTTTAGTTGTTTTATCTGTAATATGAGTATAATAACTACATCTACCACATAATATTATTCTGAACATTAAATTAAGTAATACATATGGTGCTACTTAATTACTTAGTAGCATTACCTGGCCACATTGTTCATTATTATATAAAGGCCATGCCTCTTATTTTCATTGACCATATGCAATTTTACCAATATAAAATGATACTGTCTCACTTATTGAATTCTACTTTATTTTTAATGACCACAATTTTTACTGTACCTTGTTATATTTTTGCCTATTTTTAACTTTCACTTTATTTTAAATGTCTCTCATAAGTTGCAAATAGTTGTGTCTTTCTTTTGTCAATTAAGTCTGAAACTATTTAATATTTTCTTGCTGTTTGATTTGTTTTATGTATTATATTTTTCGTTGCTTTCTGTTTAGCTACTTGGGAAAAAAATAGCCAAGTTTTTAATTTACTCTTGGGTTTAAAAACTTGTACCTTTTTTTGTCTTCTCACAGTCAAGTATGAAACAGTATTCCTTGGTCTCTCCTCTCCCCCTACACTGTCCCTAGTGTAAATGGAGTAATGTTTAATATACCTACATGTTCGTAGGACTTATTTTTATGCTTCCAATTATAAAAATTTCACCAGAAAATGTCTGGTCTTACTTGCCTCATTTATTTTGCATTATATTGACCTTGTTCAGCTCAAAGTTTTCTTTTAAACTTTGGTTTTTGCTTTTACTTGATCTGTTCTTCATGTGATTGGAAAGTTTCAGTCTCTTAGATCTTTTCTCCATATCTTATTACATTTTTTTCATTCTGGAATAATTTTTTATAAAGTCTTTTAGGACTTGACTCTGACACCTAAACAGGGAACAACATGAAGCCCTCCAGTGTTATTTTCATATCTTTTACTGTATTCAAAAACATTTGCTTGGCCCTAACATCTCTGATGTGAAATCGATGTAGATAAAATGGAGCTAGTTAAACCACAAGAGTAAGCAGCGATAAATATATAGGGCTTAAACGGACTGAGCTATGGTGTTTATAAGAATAAACCTCTAAGTATCATAGGTGTGCCTTCTCTTTTTATCTTTTGCTGTCTGCCTGTTTGGGAGAAGGACTCTTTCTGTATGGATGCCCTGAGACTAGTGTATGTTGCCAGGAGAAACAAGGCCTACAAGACTTTGCCTCTGCATACCTCTCCAGCCTTACCTTGTTCCACTCAATAATAGTCTTGTTACATATAGTTATAGATCTAGATAGAATTTATTTCACCTTATCAAATACGCTATCAGTTAGGATATTTATGACTGTAGGTAACAGGCAAACCTACCTCAAATTAGTTCAAATAACAAGGAAATTTATTAACTCAAAACTGAAGGTTCAATAGTATGGCAGGCTCTAGGTATGATAGAAATCAGTTTCCTCCAGCTTTGTGCTAAGCTCTCCATAGTTTGGTTGCATGTTAAAGCTGGTTAGCCTCTATGTAGCAAGATGATTGGCAATGGAAATAAGGGATACAAGCTTTTTTTGATCATATCCAGGAGGACAGAGAGAGGAAAATCTCTTCTCCTTGAAACATGGACTAGGTACTTTCTTCTATGTTTTATTAGGCTAACTTAGGTCAGGTGCCCACTGCTGGACAAATAACAGTCACCAAGGGAATGCTGCACATTTATTAGTCTAAACTGTCAGGATTCCCCTTTACATCCAGAGATAGGATTGGATATCTGAATAAAATTGAAATCCCATTAAAAATAACAAAGGGCATATGGATGTTCAGGAGGCAACAATGCCTACCATGGATGCTACCTCCTTTTTCAAATCTTGATCTTTGCACGTACTATTTCCTCTGCCTGGAATACTCTTTGCCTGCCTCTTTACCTCACTTAATTTTGTTTATCTTTCACCTCTCATCTTAAACATAATTTCCTGATCTATATAAGTGGCATTAGAAATGTTGCATCTATATAGATTTTGTAGATTCAATGCAATTTTGTGGAAGGGATGAGGATAACTCAACAGTTTTTAAAATCATTTTTCCTAGAACACACCTCAGGCTTGAAGCAGGACTGTTCTATAGAGCCTCACAGGTTGCATACTGCTATTGAATGATGCCCCACTGACTGGGCCCAGGAATGGAAAAACTATGGCTAATAGGCCAAATCCAGCCAACTACCCCATTTTGTAAATCAAGTTTCATTAATGAATAAATGCACTCATTCATTTATATATGGCCTACAAATCTGAAAATATTTACTGTTTCCCTTCATTTAAAAGAAAATGTCATCCTCTGACTTAGACAACACAGAGGCCTTGTCTTGCTGAGAGTTGCTACACTTGGGAAATTGTCCTGGAATTTCCTGCCCTTACTGTAAACAATCAGAATGTAAAGAGATTTTTTGCCCCACTTACTTGTACTTGGTGAGCATGAAGACAAGTAGCTATAGTCTCTGTAACAGTTGGTGGAAGAGAGAATGAATGGGACAAGACTACATGGAAACACCCATGAGATTAACAAAGAAGAGTGGCTTGCACTTGGCAGACTCCTCATACCATGTGTCATCAGCAGTTGTAAGTCACTATGGAAAACTCTAGGAGACCTGAGAAGTCGATACATCCATTCAGGTTCACACAGCTTTATCTTCGGCTTTATGCAGTAGTCTTTGAATGGATGGGTTTCTATATCTGTTGTAATTAAATAAACTGAACATCCTTTAACTCTAAATGCATATCCATCAATCACATTACTGGACCATATTGTAATAACAGCAGATTTTTTAATCTATATTGATGGATAAGAGTGTTATGTAGATATAAAGTATGAAAGTATTTACTTGGGAAGTTGCACCTGATTTCTTTTCCCAAATAGTGAACTTGTTGAAGACAGGGACCATATCTTATTCTACTTTGCGTGCCCCACCTAGAAGAAGACTAAGTGCTCAGCTCCTCAATAAATGCTTATGAATGTAGAATAAAAGTAACACAGTCTAGCTGGGCAATAGAACAGAATTGAATGTTCTGCTTAATTCTTTTTTTTTTTTTTTTTTTTTTTTTTGAGATGGAGGTCTCGCCCTGTCGCCCAGGCTGGAGTGCAGTGGCGCGATCTTGGCTCACTGCAAGCTCCGCCTCCCTGGTTCACGCCATTCTCCTGCCTCAGCCTCCGGAGTATCTGGGACTACAGGCGCCCGCCACCGCACCCGGCTAATTTTTTTTTTTGTATTTTTAGTAGAGATGGGGTTTCACTGTGGTCTCGATCTCCTGACCTTGTGATCCACCCGCCTCGGCCTCCCAAAGTGCTGGGATTGTAGGCGTGAGCCACTGCGCCTGGCCTCTGCTTAATTCTTTAAGGGGGAAAAATCAGAACATTTTCTACTTCTTATAATTTATTTGTCCTCATATATAAAAGATGAAAGTAAAATGATAATAAACCCCAAATAAGTGAAACTAGAACAGCATCTTTGTTGTTAAAAGTACACATAAGGACTATTAAAGTAGACTATATCCTTGATCTGTAATCATAGCGACATTCATAAGAGGCTCAGAGATTTAAGCATGCTTGAGCTGCCCCAGACTAATAAGGCAACTCTGAACTCTATTTCTTGAAAACGAGACTTTAAAAAAACTTAGAGTCTGTCAATATCAGAAAGAGGCAGCCTTTTCATAAATTCAAAATGCTTACAACAGAAGGTGAATTGTGATTCCAGACTACAAGACTGGTTCGTGAAAGGTAGTAAAGCTAGCATGATGTCAAATATATGATTGAATATAGAGCCCTAGCTCTACCTTGATTTTGTAAAAGATGGCTAAAAAATGAATTCAATCATTCTTTCTTCCTACCACACACCAGACATGATTCAAAGCACTAGAAATACAACATTGAATAATATAAGCAAGATCTCTGCCCTCAAGGAGTTTATGTTCTATTAGAGTAAGATATAGAAGTAATCAGATTCATTGAAATTATAATTATCATATAAGTGATGGGCCAGCCAAAGGACTGGAATGCTGTGAGAACACAGACAAAAAATATTTAACCCAGAGTGCCGAATCAAGCAAGGCCTCCCTAAGAAATTATTCTAATACTCACGAGATGGGTGAAGTTGACCCAGCAGCAAAGGAGGTGGAGAGGTGGTGGGGGTAGTGGTGAAGAACATCCCTAGGAAAGGGAACAAATGCAAAGACCCTGAGGTCAAAACAAATGTGGAAAAAAATTGAATTTTAGATGGAATGGATGATTTTCTAGGAAAATATGTATTTACCAAAATAATCCAAGAAGTAGAAAGCAAGAATGACATGAGATTATACTGAAGAGGTAGGCAAGGGTGATGTCATGAAGGGTTTTGTTGATTGTGTTAAAGATTTTGAACGATGTTAAGGATTTTGGGGCAATTAGAAGTCACAAAAGGACTTTGAGCAAGATAATACAGGCTGAGCAATCCTAATCTGAAAATCTGAAATCTGAAATGCTCCAAATCTGAAACTTTTTGAGTGCCAATGTGATGCCACAAGTGGAAAATTCCACATATAAATACCTGACACAAACTTTGTTTCATGCACAAAATTATTTCAAATATTTTATAAAATTCTTCAAGCTATGTACGTAAGGTATATATGAAACATAAATCAATTTCATATTTGGACTTGGGTCCCATCCCCAAGACATTTCATTACACATATGCAAATATTAAAAAAAAACAAATCTAAAACACTTCTGGTCTCAAGCATTTTAAATAAAGGTTACTCAACCTATATCCTAATCAGATTTATGGTTCCTAAAAACTAACACCAGTTATTGTATAAAAACTCAGGAGAAGAGCAAGAACAAAAGCAGTTTGCCCAGTTGGTGTGCAGTTCACAACTTTCCTTCCCTATGATTTCATTTGTAGGAAACACTGTGCAATGCAGTAACTACTCCCTATGATAATCGCGTTAGCGATTTACTTGACCCTTTGAATTAGTCGGGAAAGGCTAAATTGCATTGCAGTAACAACAATAAACCTCCATGGCTTAAAACAACAAAAGTTTGTTTTTTGTGATACATGTTCATCTTGGGTCAACTGGTAGACTTTGCTACATGACATCCTCATTCTAAGATGCAAGCTGACAGAGCAGCTATGATCTGGAGTATTACCCATGGCTGGGAATTAACTTGGGATCACCTAAATCAAACAGCATGCTAGTTTTCAGAGCTTCCACCTAAAACTGATACATGTCCCTACTTCTCTCATGCAGGGATGATGGAGAAGTGTAGCCCTATAATATAACTGAAAAGAGGAAAATCTAATTATTTATGACAAAAAAAGAGGAAAATCAAATTATTTATGACAAAAGACAACTTATATGAAAGAAAATATTTGCAAATCATATATCTGATAAAGATCTAGTATCTAGAATATGTAAAGAACTCTTAAAATGCAACAACAACAACAAAAAACAAACAACCCAGCTTAAAAATGGGCAAATGATTTGAATAGATATTACTTTAAAGAGGATATAAAAGCGTCCAATAAACATACAAAAAGATGCTCAACATCATTAGTCCTTAGGGAAATGCAAGTCAAAATCACAATGAGATACCACTTCACACCCACTAGGATGGCTAGAATTTAATAACAAAAACGAAAATGGAAAATAACAAGTGTTGGTAAGGATGTGGATAAATTGGAACCCTCATATATTACTGGTGAGAATGTAAAATGGTTCAGCTACTGAGGTTCCTCAATAAATTAAATATAGAATTACCACATGACCCAACAATTCCACTCCTAGGTTTATACCCCAAATAATTGAAAACACTCACATATGCACACATATTTATAGCAGCATTATTCATAATGGCCAAAAGGTGAAAACAACCCAAGTGTCCATCAACTGAAGAATGGATAAACAAATTCTGATATATACATCCAATGTAATATTATTTAGCCATAAAAAGAATAAAGTACTGATACATGCTATGATGTAGTTAAACCCTGAAAATGTACTAAGTAAAAGAAGCCAGACACAAAAGGTCACACATTGTATTACTCAATTTATGTAAAATATCCAGAATAAGTAAATCCATAAGAGGTAGAAAACAGACTGGTGTTGTCAGGGGTTGGGGGATAGGGGAATGGGGAAGAACTGCTTAATGAGTATGAGATTTATTTTGGGGAGTGATGAAAATATTTCAGAACTAGATAGAGGTCGTGGTTGCATTGGAATGTACTAAATGACACTGAAATATTCACTTGATTAATTTTATGTTACATGAATTTCACCTTAATAAAAAAAATTATTTATGACAAGACCTAATCACTACCAGAGCCCTGTCTAAAAAAAAAATCTGTCATGAGAGAGCTTGTAGGATATTCTGACATTTTTAAGGTAAAAATACATTTTAGAATATAACGTGGCCTTTTGAGAACTGTTTTCTTGTAACTATAATCCCCATCATTCCTTGTAGTTCTTTTGCTTCATATGACAGTGTAAGATACTTTCCTACACATCTATATCATTTAGATTTCCCTCCAAAAAGGTCATAATCAGCAAGAAATCTTACCAAATATCTGTTCCCTGAATATTATTAGGTCTTCCAAGGCAATAAGATCCTTATCCCTTTGTATAGAGATCAGGCATGGTTACAATCTGAGTATTTAAGAGCCAAAGTTAGTGGAGTATTTGTTCTAATTCTTCAGGAAGAACTAGATTTTAGTAGGGGTTAGAATTATCAGAATCTTTCAGATCTGGCCCAAAGTGCATAAGTGCATGTTCTGTTCTGGTTTTTTGTTTTTTTTTTTTTTTTTGAGACAGAGTCTCGCTCTGTTGCCCAGGTTGGAGTGCAGTGGCGCAATCTCGGCTCACTGCAAGCTCCGCCTCCCGGGTTCGCGCCATTCTCCTGCCTCAGCCTCCCGAGTAGCTGGGACTACAGGCGCCCGCCACTGCGCCCAGCTAATTTTTTGTATTTTTAGTAGAGACGGGATTTCACCGTGTTAGCCAGGATGGTTTCGATCTCCTGACCTCGTGATCCGCCCGCCTCGGCCTCCCAAAGTGCTGGGATTACAGGCGTGAGCCACCGCGCCTGGCCCTGGGTTTTTTTAAGGATATACCAGCCATTCCTGAAAACATGCCATCAATGTAGCTAAGAAATAAAGGAGGTTAGGTATGCCTACTAAAGAAAAGAGACTAGGCACCATTTCAGTTTCAGACTGCAGAGTTCATGCTATCCAGACCTTAATATGCCTGTGATTAGGAGCATGTTGATAAAAGCCTGATCACTTATGGTAAATCAGGATTGCACTTTCTGCCTAGAGATGATTTGGTGGTGTGGTCAAGTCATGAAATTCAAATCTTTTTATATGCAAAATAAAATGAAAGATATTTAAATTGTTAGAGCGAGTCAAAACAATTTGTCTAATCGTTCCCCAAACAGTCACTGTCCTTTTTAATCTAAGTTGACACTGCTGACAATGGTGTTTTCTACATCAGACTTCTCCATCTCAGCAGGCAATACACAGAATCATTCAAGTGGAGTGGCCTAAACAATACCTGACTTTTCATCTATTACCAGCCCCATGCAAAGCATTATGGGTGTTAGAGAGCAATGGGTCAAAAAGGGTGTAGAGAAAGCCATAGCTGGTTCTTTCTTTTTCGTGCAGGATACCAAAGGCATCAGGATAGATGGGAAAAGGCTATGATATGATCTGAAACAAAAAGGAAGTGAAAAGAAACACAGAAAGGTTCGTGCTAAAAGATTTTTGAAGTTAAAAAAAAAAAAATTTAAAGGGGGTACAAATCCTGTTTCCACTAGTTACTAGCTGGGTGATCCTGGACTTTACCTTTCTGTGACTCATCTGTAAAATAGAGATGATAATAGTACCTCACTCTCAAGGTTGTTATGAAGAATAAATGAATTTGATTCATGTGAAATGCTTAGAATAATGGTTCTCAAACTTTCTCACACATCAGATAATCTGGAGGGGCTTGCTAAAAACAGACTGCTGGGTCCCACTCCCAGGCTTTCTGGTTCAGCAGGACTGAGGTGGATCTCTAGAATGTGCATTTCTAACAACTTACCAGATGATGCCAGTGCTACGGGGTGACCACACTTTGAGAATCACTAGGCTCCTATGATGTTTAGCATATGCTAAGTCAGGAATTACTATTTTGTAAAAGTAAAACAAATACAATTTATTAAGCGTTTACTATATGCCAGGTACTGTTCATATTATTTTATGTGTATTGTCTCACTTGAGCATCCCAACAATTCTCTGAAGAATGTACTGTGATCTGTACCTAATCACAGATGAAGAAATTAACACCCAAAGGGCTTGGAGAAATCGGCCGAAGCCCCATAGCTTGTGAGTGGCAGACATGCAAATTAACTGTCTGTCTCCAGAGATTATGCAGGTCTCTGTCTCCTCAAATCTGCCACTGCCTTCCGTCTCTGTAATGCCTTGACCCTCCCCGCCAGGTGCCTTTGTGCTGTTCCCTTTGGCACCCAAGAACTCCTCTTTTTGCCAAGCTGCACTAGAATTTTGAAATTTTTATTTTTTTTCTTCCCTATTATCTCCACCCTTATCTTCTCCACTTGCTAACCCAAATGGAAGAGCACATATTCAGTGTATTGCCACCTATATCTGGAATGATCCTCTCCCTTCTCTAAGACAGTTTTCCATTTTCTATGTTTTCATTAATACCTACCTTAGATGTCATCTTTAGAAGCCCTTCCCTGCTCACCTTTCTCTCTCTCTCCCTTTCTCTCTCTCTCCCTTTCTCTCTCTCTCTCTCTCTCAACTCATGAAAGTTAATCACACTTTTCTTCTGAGAATGTAGTATAGTGGCTAAGGGCACAGAACTGAATTTGAATTCTAAACCTACCTCTGCTACTTACTAGATATATGACCCTGAACAAGTCACTTAACTTTTCTGGGTCTCAGTCTCTTCATCTGTGAAATAATAAAAATAATGGTGCCTACCTCAGGATTGCTGTGAGGAGTGGATGGGTTTATCCATGTAAAATACTTAACATACTATCAAGATATATACTATGATAAAAAGAAAGTACTCAAAATATTAGCTGTTTCTTTCATACTATCTTTATAATGTCATGAAAGTATGATGGCATGAAAGTCTCTGCCTAAAGTATATACCCAAAGCATCACCTTATTATTACACTGTATTGCAATCATCTGGTCCCTTACCTATGTCTGAGGAACAGTTTGCCTCTGCACTCCCTATACCAGAGGTCCTCAAAATGTGATCCCTGCTCATAACTCACTACTTCAGTTCATGGTCTAGGTCATGGGCCCGTGTTCATGGCACACTGGGATCCCGTTGCTTTGACTTTGGACCATGTACCTCCATCAGCTCTCTCAGCACAGTGTGATTCTCAAGGTACTCTGTAAGTAGTAAGTACTCTTTACATTTTTTTTTTTTGTTTGAATGAACTACATTAGTGGTTCTCAAAGTTTGGTCTTTGGACCAGCAGCATCAGCGTCACCTGGGAACTTGTTAGATCTGAAACTGTATTAATAATAAGAAAACAACCCAATTAAAAAATGGAAAAGGATTTGAAGAGGTATTTCTCAAGTCATACAAATGCCCAACAGGTATATGAAAAAATGTTCAACATCACTAATCAGAGAAATGAAAATTTTTTTCAACTTTTATTTTAGATTTAGGGGATACATATACAGGTTTGTTACCTGGGTGTATTGTGTGATGCTAAGATTTAGGGTATGAATGATCCTGTCACCCAGGTACTGAACATAGTACCCAATTGTTTTTCAATCCTTGCCCTCCTCCCTCCTTCTTACTTCTAGTAGTCCCCAGTGTCTATTGTTCCCATCTTTATGTCCATCAGTATCCAATGTTTAGCTCCCACTTATACCACTTATAAGTGAGAACATGCAGTATTTGGTTTTCTGTTCCTGCATTCATTTGCTTAGGATAATGACTTCCAGCTGCATCCATGTTACTGCAAAGAACAGGCTTTTATATTTTTACAGCTGTGTAGTATTCCGTGGTGTATATGTACCACATTTTCGTTCTCCAATCTACCATTGATGGACACCTAGGTTGATTCCATGTCTTTGCTATTGTGAATAGTGCTGCACTGAACAGATGAGTGCATGTGTCTTTTTGATAGAATAATATATTTTCCTTTGGGTATATACCCAGTAATGGGGTTGCTGGGTTGACTGATAGCTCTGTTTTAAGTTCTTTGAGAAATCTCCAAACTGCTTTCCACAGGGGCTGAACTAATTTACATTCCCACCAGCAGTGTATAAGCATTCCCTTTTCTCTGCAGCCTCGCCAGCATCTGTTGTTTTTAAACTTTTTAGTAACAGCCCTGCTGACTGGTGTGAAATGGTATCTCATTATGGTTTTGATTTGAATTTCTCTGATGAGTAGTGATGTGGAGCATTTCTTCATTAGTTTGTTGACTGCTTGTATGCCTTCTCTTGAGAAGTGTCTGTTCATGTCCTTTGCTCATTTTTTAATAGGGTTATTTGTTTTTTGCTTTTTGAATTGTTTAAGTTTCTTACAGATTCTAGATATTAGACCCTCGTCAGATGCATAGTTTACAAATATTTTCTCCTATTCTGTAGGTTGTCTGTTTACTCTGTTGATAGTTTCTTTTGCTATGTAGAGGATCTTTAGTTTAATTAGGTACCACTTGTCAATTTTTGGTTTTGTTGCAATTACTTTTGAGGACTTAGTCATAAATTCTTTATCAAGTCCAGAGTGGTGTTTCCTAGGTGTTTTTCTAGGATTCTTATAGTTTGAGGTCTTACATTTAAATCTTTAATACATCTTGAGATAATTTTTGTATATGGTGAAAAGTAGGGGTTCAGTTTTATTCTGCAGATGGCTAACCAGATATCCCAGCATCATTTATTGAATAGGGAGTCCTTTCCCCATTCCTTTTTTTTTTTTTTTCAATTTGTCAAAGAGCAGATGACTGTAGGTTCATGGCTTTATTTCTAGGTTCTCTATTCCGCTCCATTGGTCTATGTGTCTGTTTTTGTACCAGTACCATGCTCTTTTGGTTACTGTAGCCTTATAGTATAGTTTGAGTTGGGTAATGTGGTTGTTGCCTCCAGCTTTGTTCTTTTTACTTATGATTGCTTTGGCTATTGGGGCCCTTTTTTTGGTTACATGTGAAATTTAATTTTTTTTTTTTTTGCCAGGCACAGTGGCTCATGCCTGTAATCTCAGCACTTTGGGAGGCCAAGGTGGGCAGATCACCTGAGGTTGGGAGTTCAAGACCTGACCAATATGGTGAAAACCCATCTCTACTAAAAAAATACAGAAGATTAGCCATGCATGGTGGTGGGCGTCTGTAATCCCAGCTACTTGGGAGACTGAGGTGGGAGAATCGCTTGAACCCAGGAGGCGGAGGTTGCAGTGAGCAGAGATCATGCCACTGCACTCCAGCCTAGGCCCGACAGAGCAAAACTCTGCCCAAAAAAAAAAAGATTTTTCTACTTCTGTTTAAAATGACAGTAGTTTACATGAGCATGGAATGTTTTTCCATTTGTTTGTGTCATCTATGATTCCTTTAGCAGTGTTTTGTAGTTCTCTTTGTAAAGATCTTTCACCTCCTTGGTTAGATGTATTTCTAGGTATTTTCTTGTGTGTGTGTGTGTGTGTGTGGCTATTGTAAATGGGATTGCATTCTTGATTTGGCTCTCAGCTTGAACCTTACTATTGTGTAGAAATGCTACTGATTTTTGTATGTTGATTTTGTATCTTAAACTCTACTGAAGTCATTTATCAGTTCCAGGAGCCTTTTGTCAGAGTCTTTAGGGTTTTCTAGGGATAGGATCATATCATCTGTGAAGAGAGAGAGCTTGACTTCTTCTTTTCCTACTTGCATGCCTTGTATTTCTTAGAGAAATTAAAATTAAATCCACAGTGAGATATCATTTCACCTATTCTGTTAAATGACTTTTATCAAAAAGATGAAAGATAAATGCTGGAAAGGATATGAAGCAAAGGAAACCCTTCTACACTGTTGATGGGAATGAAAATTAGTACAGCCATTATGGAGAACAGCATGAAAATTCTGCAAAAAAAACTAAAAATAGAACTACTATATGTGATCCAGCAATCCCACTACTGGGTATAAATCCAAAGGAAATGAAATCAGTATGTCAAAGAGATATCTGCATTCTCATGTTTATTGCCAGCACTATTCACAATAGTAAAAATATGAAATCAACCTAAGTGTTTATCAATAGATGGATAAAGAAAATGTGGTGTAGATACAAAATGGAGTACCGTTCAGCCTTAAAAAAAGAAAGTTCTGGCCGGGCGTGGTGGCTCAAGCCTGTAATCCCAGCACTTTGGGAGGCCGAGGCGGGCGGATCATGAGGTCAGGAGATCGCGACCTTCCTGGCTAACACGGTGAAACCTCGTCTCTACTAAAAATACAAAAAATTAGCCGGGCGTGGTGGTGGGCGCCTGTAGTCCCAGCTACTCAGGAGTCTGAGGCAGGAGAATGGTATGAACCCCAGAGGCGGAGCTTGCAGTGAGCCGAGATCACGCCACTGCACTGCAGCCTGGGCAACACAGCGAGACTCCGTCTCGGAAAAAAAAAAAAAAAAAAAAAAAAAAAGTTCTGTCATTTGCAACAACATGGATGAACCTAGAGGACACTGTGTTAAGTGACATAAGTAAAGCAAAGAAAGACAAATACTGCGTGATCTCACCTATATGTAGAATCTAAAAAAGTTGAATTCATCAAAGTAGTGGTTACTAGAGCTTTGAGTGGAAGGCTGGGGAGATGTTTGTTAAAGGATACAAAATTTCAGTTAGATTGGAGAAATAGTTCAAGAGATCTTTCGTACAATGTGGTGACTATAGTTAATAACAATGTATAGTATACTTGAACATTGATCAGAGAGAAGATTTTAAGTGACAAAAAAGTGATAAGTATGTGAAGTAATGCGTATGTTAATTAGCTCAATTTAGCCATTCCACAATGTATACATATTTCAAAACATGTTGTTTATCATGTTCATGATAAATACAAACAATTTTTATTTGTGGATTAAAATGAATAAATAAATGATATTTAAGAAAATTTTTTAAAAAAAAGAAGCTCTCAGGGAGGGGCCCAGTAACCCTGTGTTCGTTTTTTTTGTTCTGTTTTGTTTTTTTCTGGCAATGAAGTCTCGCTCTTGTCACCCAGGCTAAAGTGCAATGGCACGATCTCGGCTCACTGCAACCTCCACCTCCCTAGTTCAAGTGATTCTCCTGCCTCAGCCTCCAAAGTAGCTGGGATTACAGGCGCCTGCCACCACACCCGGCTAGTTTTTGTATTTTTAGTAGAGATGGGGTTTTGCCATATTGGCCAGGCTGGTCTCAAACTCCTGACCTCAGGCGATCTACCCGCCTCGGCCTCCCAAAATGCTGGGATTGCAAGTGTGAGTCACCATGCCCGGCCATCTGTATTTTTACAAGTCCTAGACTTGGGTAAGAGAACCATGCTCTGCCATGGCTGGCTTAATAACTGCCTCATTTTCTAAGGGCCTACTTTCTATTAGCTTTCCTTTTTTTCACAAGGTATATAGTTTTTGAAATTTTTCTAGAGTCATATTTTGGTAACATCACAGTGAACAAGAAATTACTAGACTCAGAACTCATGTCAAGGTTAGGATGAGGAGAAAATGTGGATCTCAATATCATACATAATATTCTTAAACTCTTTGAGTGTTGAGCAGACTGAAATTTTCTAAGACTATGCTATTCCTATGAGGAAAATATCATTTTTAACAATCCTTATCACAATTAATAAAGCATCAAAAGACTAAAAGAAAACAAGCCTCTCCCGACAACAATAAAAAATGGCCTTCTTTATGCTAAGCTACGACAGTTTCCCATTGATTGCCAGATATCTCTTAATCACATATTTAACTCCTCTATTGAATTGTACTGCCTATTTATGCACACACACAATTACTGACAACTGTAGAGAATTTTAACTCCTTGAGAGAGTTGCAGAGGCAAATCCTTAGTGGAAAAACAAAGTGGCGACTTTATCAAAATACTCTAGACTTCATTTCCATCCTAAAATGTGTTTAGTACTCTCTATAATTCCTCAAAACCATTAAAACATGCTTTGTGGGAGGCCAAGGTAGGCAGATCATGAGGTCAGGAGATCGAGACGATCCTGGCTAACACGATGAAACCCCATCTCTACTAAAAATACAAAAAATTAGCTGGATGTGGTGGCATGTGCCTGTAATCCCAGCTACTCAGGATACTGAGGCAGGAGAATCACTTGAACCCGGGAGGCGGAGCTTGCAGTGAGCCGAGATCATGCCACTGCACTCCAGCCTGCGCGACAGAGCGAGACTCTGTCTCAAAAAAAAAAAAAATTAAAATTAAAAAAATGTAAAAAAAAAAAAAAAAGCCATGCTTTGTTTGCATACAATCAAAGCAACAGTCTGGGCTGGTGAGGCTGCAAAACCTGATTTTTAAGGGGACTTCAGAGAATATTAAATAGGGAGTTAGGGTACCTGGATTCTAGTGAAGGCCCTTCTGTGTTCTAGCTATGTGACCTGGAGCAAATCACTCTTCTCTTTGCTGCATTTCTCCATCTATAAAATAAAAAGATTTAGACTGGATGATATTTAAAACTCATGGCTTCTCTGAAGTTTCTGGGGTAACCCTAAGGTCAAAATTTAGAGTTAAAGTGATAGTAAAACTTGAGATTACCTTCTTGTAAATGGGGTGATTCTAAACAGGTCTTGGCTAAAGGCCATGTAGCAACCACTGGAGATCAGCACAGACATTATGACTGATGATAGGGGTGGATGTTCCCTGAGTTTAGCCTACTTTCTGAGGGCAGGGTGGATAAACAGTGGGCCCAAGGCCTGTAAGATTCAAGGGCCAAGGCCTCTCTGTTATGTACCATCTAGGAACATGTTGTTTAATTTCTAAATCCATTTCAATAAATTCTGATTATCTCTAGATGTCTAACATTCTCGAACATTTCTTTCCAATGATAGTAATTGCATTATCTGAGATCCTGAAAATAACATGACCTCCTGGGAGCCATCTGGAGCCATGCAGGACTTCCTAAAAAGGCTCTAGGTTTGGCATACCAACTGTCTGCTCACTGTTCATCAGGCCATTCTACCTTAGAACCTGCCTCCATCTCAAAGACCTATGCAGCTTAGGGATTCATCAGTGTCACCTCTGCCATTAAAGCAGGTGCCAAAATAATGAGCTCTTTTTTTCCATACTCCTTGGCAAATTGCCAAGGGTTTCTTAGGTATCTAAAAGAGATCTGGGCTGGACTCAGTGGCTCATGCCTGAAATCTCAGCACTTTGGAAGGCCAGGGCAGGAGGATTGCTTGAGGCCAGGAGTTTAAGACAAGCCTAGGAAACAAAGCAAGACCCCATCTCTACAAAAAATTAGAAAATTAGCTAGGCACGGTGGCACACAGCCTTTAGTCCCCACTACTCAGATGGTTGACGTAGGAGGATCACTGGAGCCCAGGAGGTCAAAGTTGCAGTGAGTTACCATAGGATCTTGCTACTGCACTTCAGCCTGGGCAACAGCAAGACCCTGTACCAAAAATAAGTAAATAAAGAGACCCAGAAAAGATCTTTGAATCCTGAAAACTTATAGATCATTGAGTACTGAAAGTAAAGCTTTTTTTTTTTTTTTTTTTTTTTTGAGATGGAGTCTCACTGTCACCAGGCTGGAATGCAGTGGTGTGATCTCGGCTCACTGCAACCTCTGCCTCCCAGGTTCAAGAGATTCACCTGCCTCTGTCTCCCAAGTAGCTGGGATTACAGGCACCCACCACCACGCCTGGCTAATTTTTGTATTTTTAGTAGAGACAGGGTTTCACAGTGTTGGCCAGGATGGTCTCAATCTCTTGACCTTGTGATCCACCGGCCTTGGCCTCCAAAAGTGCTGGGATTACAGCCGTGAGCCACCGCTCCTGGCCAAAAGTAAAGCTTTATACTGTAAAGGCATTAATTTATTCATCCTACTCATAACATCCATTCTTAGTAAGTTTTTCCAAAACAGTGACCAAAGTAAGGGAGAGCTTCTGATTTACCCCAAGAAAGGAAGTAATGATACATTAACCCATTACCCATAAAACTCAACATTTAAAAGCATAATATTGATATTGCTGATAAAGCTATCCTAGAGATATGTCAAAATTACAATTTGTTACCCATGGCAACATTAATTGGCTCATTCTGTAGCATTTTCTATTGCTACCTTAACTTATAAATATTTGTTTTGGTACACAGTTATAAGTTTGATGCTTCCTGATTTTGCATGCCTGATTTTGGATCATTACCCTTGTTTTACTGCTGGTTTTCATATTTAAATTCCAAGGATCTTTTTAAGCTAGTAAATACTAAAACAGCTTCAAGATGAACATAAGCATCTGAGTGCCCCAGGATCTGGCAGTTATACAAACAAATACAGTCTAAGCAGATGCTTTAACAGCCAGGGGAGGCCGTAGGCAGAACAGAGTACTCTGCCTACAGGAGATTCTGGCAGAGCCCAGAGACCATCATTTCCTAGCTTGTAAGCAGCCTAATCCCCCAGCGTTACGCCTCCAGCTTGGAAGGTTTTATTTCAGGCCTCAGAGTAGGTTCCAGTAGTTTTGCCTCACTTCTCCCATATCTCTGCCTGAAATGCTCCATTCCCCAGAGACCTGTGCCAAGAAAACCAACTGGGGAAGCACAAATTCGAAGCAGAAATGAAATCCCCAAAGTCTAAATACACTTCCATGAATTTTAAAATAAGAGTTGACATTTGTAGAGCACTTCTTATTTGCCAGGCACTCTGCCAAGTGCTTTACATGGATTATCCAGTGTAATGCCCACAACAGTCTAGGGGGTAGTCACTCTCATATTTTCCTTCCATATTTTCAACAGGGAAACTCAGGCTGGGGGATGTCAAGTGACTCATTCAAGGTCATTGAGTTAATAAGAGGCAGAATTAGAATTTGAGGTCAAATAGTCTGATACCAGAACCCACATTCCCAACCTGTACATGACATGGCCTGTGTGTAGGGTATGGGGGATGGAGTTGGGGGGCCACTTTTGCAGGCCTGCTAATGCTGAAGACTGTCCCAGCCATACACTGCAGCACTTGAGCTTTGTGCCCTCACTGCCTGTACATTCCACTCAGGACCAAGCTATGGCCCCTACAGTCCACTGCCCAAATGGCCATGTCACTATCTCTAGTGCATAGCTGTTCTGGGAGACGTAATTCTGCCAAGCACAACTCAGCAGACAAAAACCAATGCAGCCAAAAGTTGGCCTGACAGGACACCAGGTGTTAAGAAATAAGAAATAAGGGGAAAACAGCCAAGGCCTGGATAATTTGAGGTGAGCCCGAGGGTCCATGGGAGGCAGAGAATAAATAGCTTCAACACATCATTTGCCAAATACACCTAGGGAAAGTCTCATTAAAAAAAAAAAAAAAAATCCAGCCAACACACCAATGAGCAGGTGAATAAGTGGCAGCTAGCAGGTGCACGGAATCATAAAAAAAAAAAAAAAAAAAATCCTGCTTTTCCCGCACAGTCCCATCCTTGATAGCTGTTCTTGCTGATTCAATCTTAGCATGCCAACATTGCTTCAGCACCTGCCCATTGAAACATAATTATCCTCCTCAGAGGAGTCCAGAGGCTCTGGATCAGAGAGAGATCCACAGGTCACGAAGCCATTCTCCCCATGCCAAAGAAGCGGTACAAATAGAAATGCCTTCCAGAGGCTTGAGGAAAATTGACCAGGAGGGAAGAGTGGGGCAAATGAAAAAAAAAAAAAAAAGAAAAGAATGCTCCAGAGAACCCAAGGTGACAGTGGCTTCCCGAGAAGGCACATGTTTTTTTCTCGTGTTCCCTAGGACATATTGAACTTTGTCCCATGTTTACTTTAATCATGAGCACGTATGTTAATAGGCAGTGCCACGTGCAACTGCATTTTTGTCTCCGGGTTCAACCTGCTTTGACCCCTGTAGTATTTCCACAGCAGCACTCCGCCCCACACTCCCCAGTCATTATGTCTTGGAGAACACAGGGAACACAGCCCAATTCTGTCTCCTGGGAAATCATGTCTTTCTGCCGCATACACTGTGCTTCATTCATTCCCTTGTTGAATGCCAGGCACTGTAGCAAGGCACTACCAAGCCTATAAAGGGTGATTTGACACAGCCCCTGCCCTCAAGGAGGAGAGAAAGCCAGAAAGAAAAGTTTCCCATGTTCGAATTTTCCCACATCTCAGATACTACAAGTACCTATGAGGTCACTTAATGGCAATGGCCTATATCTCTGCTTCTTGTTCCTACCTGCTTAAGGTAGGAATGTCATGTTCTGTGCCAATATGTTAGAGTTTTTAGTAAAAAGGTGATTTTAGTATTTACTTATATCCTACCCCCTGCTCTCCATGACACTTAGAGAGGAGCTAAATGGGGAGCTGAAGTAGGAGATAAATCCAAGTGGCACATAGTAGATCAGGGACACAAACCCAGGTCTATTTGAATTCAGGACCTGAGCTCTTAACCACTGTACTGTTACTATCCCCACACATTTAGGGTTTTGCTTATTTCCGAATGTGAACTTTCCACTTATTTTATCCTTCCATTTACACATTCTAAACTTGAGTTAGGAGTGTGGACATAGGGGATACTGAAGGGAAAGGTAATGAAAAAAAAAAAGATTAAAATCAATGACCTATCAAGCCAGGTTTACAATCTCTTTTAGAGATTCAGCTGTGGAAACTTAGAATTTGGCTCTCTGAAAAGCACTTCCCGGTTCTGAGGGTAGATAATTCCCAGAATTTGCAAGCATAGACATTAGACGCTAAAAAGCCAGGCTGGAAGCTACTGAGTACAAAGTACTATACAGCCTGTTCTCCACTTTTATTTTTTAGAATCTTCTGTATAATAATGGTAGCTGAGGCTGCCTACAATCCCTCCTTGGAATACATTCTGGGCTATTTTTCTCCCCTAAGACTATGGTTGCAAATTCATCTAATTACTTCCCTGTGCAGTGTTAAATCAAGGTGGCTTCAAAATGGAGATGACCCAGTGAGTTTAATTATTCTCTAATGTGCCCTGTTGTGGCAAAACTGTGTTTACTACATAAATAACTATTCTAGAGGACAGCAAGTGTTTTTGTTTGTTTTTCTTTGGTTTTGTTTTATAAAGGCAGACTATAACATTTATTTGGGTTTTAAACATTGAGTTGCCATCTTTTCTAAGTAGTGGTACACCATAGCAAAATTGTTCACACTAGCACACACAAAATCTTTTTTCCCTGTCTTTTTTTAAAATAAAGAAACTGAGTCAGATTTTTAGGGAAATTGAATCAGCTACCACCCTTATTCTAGCTCACCCTAATGACTCTTGTTTTTCCACAAAAAGTATTGATTTGTTGGTAAACATTGGTGCTACTTATTGTGGGGTTAAGCTAAACACAACAATACATGGATTAATATGAGAACAAGTCAAATTGAAGTATAGGAAAAGAAAGCTAGTTGGCCTTTTATCTTTGGCCCGTGTCTATTTGAAAAATCAAAATTTTATTTCTCTTTGAGTCCTTCTGCTCAATTTCTCATCCTTTTTTTTTTTTTCTGTTAAAGCAGAATACAGTAAAGCTTCAAAAAGAAGATTCCCCAATTCTCTCTAAAACAAAATGGCCAACTCTTAATTTTCAGGTATTATTTCTACCCAACATGAGAAATGAATTTGAATCCACAGCTGGAAACTTTTTTTTCCCCTTCTGTTTTCTCTTAACAATACATAGACTTTCTAGAAGGGCTTTGTATGTCTGCATCACAAGGAAGTGGACCCAGTTGCTCTGAGATTACTTTGAATCATGAAGTAGCATCAAGGCATTATGACCCAATATTAGTTGGTCAACCCACTCAGCAGCACACTAGAAAGAGCGTGGTGAAGGACTGGTGGTCTCCAGAAGGAGAGACCTCATCATTCAAGAGAAATTTTCTCATTTAATTTTTCATTTTTTTAATCTTTCATACTTGAGAAAATCTATACTCTACTCATACCAAAATGAGTGCCTAGCAAGGGAATTATGTTCAGTTGAATCCATTTAAGGTAACGGGGCTCACTGAGACCAAAAAGAGGACTGGAGTTAAGAAGGCACAGCAAGGGGAAAGAAAAGGGTCCCCTAGTTGAGGGTAGTCAGCAGCGTCAATGTGCTTGTACATAGGAGTCTCCCACTGTAGCTGTGTGTTCGAATGAATTATTTTGTAGTGAAAAAAAAAAAAAAAAGAAGGCAGTATTCAGCAGGCTACATTCATTCATGCTGCACTCTCTTCCCCACATATTGCAAGGCCTGACTACCTCTGCCATTTCACAGCTCTTTCACTAAGATGTCAGAATCCCCCAGCCCTGGCAAAAGTAACAAAAGATACTATGAGACTGGGGGTTTCTATGAAGATTAAAAATTCTCACAAGATTCATTATTGCATGGAGCAGCATTGTCCTACTAATTAGAGACCTGCGTTCTGGGCCAAGATTTGTTCATCTTGGCCTGGCACAGTGGCTAACGCCTGTAATCCCAACACTGGGAGGCCGAGGCGGGTGGATCACCTGAGGTCAGGAGTTCGAGACCAGCCTGGCCAACGTGACAAAACCCTGTCTCTACTAAAAATACAAAAATTAGGCAGGTGTGGTGGCACATACCTATAAGCCCAATACTTGGGAGGCTGAGGCAGGAGAATTGCTTAAACCCAGAGGTGGAGGTTGCAGTGAGTCAAGATTGTGCCACTGCATTCCAGCCTGGGCAACACAGCAAGACTGTGTCTCAAAAAAAAAAAAAAGATTTGTTCATCTCTAACATGGTAAGTTCGGAGCCTCAGCTTCCTCATCCTTAAAATGAGAAGGCTGGATAAAAGATGATCATCTCTGGAGTAGCGTTTTAGCCCTAGTGTTCATTTCTCTTCTTTTCTTTCTTTGGTTCAAAACAAACCCACTGAGTCCAGGGGAATGTCTGGTTAGTACCTGTGCCAAAAGGCATCTGGTCTATATGAGGCAGTGGGGCTCTGCACACTTGACCTGCGCATAAGCATTTCAGATCCACTTTTTTTCCCTAGGCCATGAACCCCATCCTAGCCAAAACTCTCTGCAAATATATCTATCCTCCTGAGCCCATGACCATAAGCCATGTAAGGTCATTCTTTCAATCTGCTTTGTGACCTCTTCTACTTTTTTGTTTGTTTTTAGCTTTACATATCCTAGGTAATGGTGGTAGTCACACTTTCCTTTTCCATATGCCTTTAATTCAACAAGCATTAATTAAATACCTGCCATGTTCCCACTACTGGATTGGAGGTCATGGTAGATTAAAGATATATATATATACACACACACACACACATACATAAAAGAGAAGATTCCCCAATTATCTGTAAAATGAAATGGCCATCACTTAATTTTCAGGTATTATTTGTACCCAACATGCAGAAATGAATCCACAGCTGGAAACTTTTAAACATCTTTTTTTAATCTTTCATATATATTAGAGAATATATATATATATATATACACACACACACACACATATATATATAAAACTTCAAGAAATATAAACACGGACTCCTTGGGAAGAGATGAGATTTACACAGGAAATAATTGTACATTTACCACCATTTGTAAGTGAACTATATCCAAGACAATTAAATGACATACTATGTAATGGAGGCTATATGTACCATGGGCAATCAACAAGGAAAGAGAGGGTTGCAATGACTTAAGGAAGACTTCATAAAGGAAATGAGATTATAATTGACTCTTGAATGATGAGTAAGGTCCAAATAGAGAAAGTGGGTAGAGCCTTACAAGATAGGGTTGCAACCTGAGGAAAGGTGCTGTATTTAATTAAGGTTCTTTTGGTTTCAAGCAACAGAAACCACACAGAGCTTTGCTACTCTGATGTGATCTCTACATCAGTGGAATCAACATCATCTGGGAAATTGTTGGAAATGAAGCATCTTGGGCCCCACCACAGACCTATTGAATGAGAATCTGCATTTTTATAAGATCTTTATGTAAGTCATATGTACATTACAGTTTGTGTATCATTGGGGCAGAGTAACGGTTCTCAGCCTTGAGTGCATATTGGGATCACCTGGGGGACTTAAAAATTACTAAGTCTCATTCTCACTCACCTGGAGCTGGCTTAAATAGTGAGCAGTAGAGGGTTGTGCTTGTTGAAATGTTATTAGAATCTTTCTTGAAACTATTGAAAAACCAACTCAAAGAGGTCAGGACCCAAGGTAACTGCAGAGAGATCTTGGGCATTTCATGAATCTTCTTTCTAGGCAGCGCTTCTCAATTTTAACACCTACTCCTAAACCAATCAACTATGAACAGAAGACAGGAATTACTGCTTTATATCCAGGGTCATTTTCAGAGAAAGGAAAGTTATGAGCAGGGCAGCTGCACTACAAAGTGTCTACTAATAAGTACCATGGCAAAAATGAGCATGGAGCATTCAGGGGATACCAAGCAGGCCGATCCGACTAGAAAAGAGAGCAAGAGTTGGTACTTCCTTTCATTTGAAAGCTTCTTGGCTTAGAGATCTATCATCATGCTCCTGCTATTGCTTCTTTGTTTCATTTGTTTCCCTTAAGATATAATGTAAATGGTTACTTTTTTTTTTTTTTCTTGAGACAGAGTTATGCTCTTGTTGCTCAGACTGCAGTGCAGTGGCGTGATCTCGGCTCACTGAAACCTCTGCCTCCCGGGTTCAAGCAATTCTCCTGCCTCAGCCTCCCAAGTAGCTGGGATTACAGGCATGCACCGCCATGCCTGGCTAGTTTTGTATTTTTAGTAGAGGCAGGGTCTCACCATGTTGGCTAGGCTGGTCTTGAACTCCTGACCTCAGGTGACCCACCCGCCTCAGCCTCCCAAATTGCTGGGATTACAGGCATGAGCCACCGTGCCCAGCCCCATTTGTCTTTTGCTCTTCTGTTGTCATGTAAATGCAAAGCCAAGCCCATAAATGGTTAATTTTTAAAAGTCTCTAGCACTACAAATAACTATACAATGAGAAGTAAGTCTGCCTTCTACCTTGGATTATCCACACACCCTGCCCCTCATCTTCCCAGGTTCCCTGCACCACAGTTAAATCTCTTCCACTTGCTCCTTTGCAAAGACTAATGTTTCTAGCTCTAAGTTTGATGCAATAAACTTAGAGCTAGAAACATTTGGAGAGTTTCCATAACCAGATGATTGTGAGAAGACTTTCCAGTAAATAAATTATATGTTAGCCATTGAAATGGAAATTTAAGTTGATCAAATAAACATAATAATACCACCTTACACTTGTATCACAGAACTTTAAATTTTGCAAAGCACTTTCATATGCATCATCTCATTTTATCTTCATGTTGATTATGTTGATTCTGTGAATTTCTACAGGGCAGGTATTTTTTCTCAATGAAGCCATTTCTGAGGTTTACAGAGGTTATGATTACTTTCATAGTCATGTTTCTCACCAGAATAAAGGGCCCTCTAAGGGTGCTTTGCACATGTCATACGGAAAATTGAAGTATAGTCGAATGTTTATTTTCAACACTTCTCCTAGGAGTTGTCTTGCCCTGACTGCAAAATCTTACTTGGATTACCCACTAGGGAAGTGTATCAAACCCCTTTCCTCAGTTAAAACATTCCCTGGGCTTTCCCAGGCCCAGCTCACTATGATTAACAAACCAGGCAATCTTGCAGGCTTGGAGGCTGGGAAGTCCAAAATTAAGGTGCCAGCAGATTTAGTGTCTGGTAAGGGCTCGCTTTCTGCTTCCAAGATGGTGCCATGTTGCTGCATCCTCTGGAGGGGATGAATGCTGTGTCTTTACATAGCAGAAGGGACCGAATTTTCCAGTTTACCAAGAAGCTTTGCGTTTAGACAAGTATCAATTCATTCAACAAATACTCTATCCCATTATGTGCCAGACACTGTTCTAGACTTTAGGGTAAACAGCACAGGCTAGCTCCCTGCTCTCATGGAGCTTACATTCTACTGGGGAAGGGGAGGCAAACAAGAAACTAAATGAGTATTAATTTTAGATAATGATGAGTGTTAAAAAGAAAATAAGACAAAATGATGAGTGATATGACAGAGAATGACTACTTTAGTTTAGGGGATGCTATGGTTTTAATGTCTGTGTCTTTCTGAAATTCATATTGAAATTTAATTCTCATTGTGGTGGTATTAAGAGGCAGGGCTTTTTGAGAAGTGATTAAATCCTGAGGGCTCCAGCCTCATGAATGGGATTAATGTCCATATAAAAGAGGCTTCAGAGGGCTCTCTGGCCCTTTTTTGTCTTTCTGTCCCTTCTGCCACGTGAAGACACAGCATTTATCCCCTCCAGAGGATGCAGAAACATGGCACCATCTTGGAAGCAGAGAGCGAGCCCTTACCAGACACTAAATCTGCTGGCACCTTAATTTTGGGCTTCCCAGCCTCCAGAAATGTAAGAAATAAATTTCTGTGCTTTACTAATTACCCAGTCTCTGGTATTCCACTGTACCAACTCAAATAGACAAAGAGGAGTCAAGAAAAGTCTCTCTGACATCATGGCCTTTGAGCTAAGAATTGAATTCTAGTCTTGGTGCTGTGCCATTCACTAGTTATGTGAACCTTAGGCAAGTTAGTCAACTTATGCATTTGTTTATTCCTAAGTAAAATGTGGATTATATGTAATAGTATAATAATGATATCTACCTCATGTTGTCATTTCGAGAATTTAAATGAGGTGATGCATGCAGAGAATTACTCACAAAGTTTAATACATAAGTGTTCAGCAAAGAATAGTGTGTAGTTATCTATGATTGTGCAGTTGACTCTTGAACAACACAGGCTTGAACTGTATGGGTTCACTCATACAGAATTTTGTTTCAATATATATATAGGAAAAATTTTTGAAGATTTGTGACAATTTGAAAAAACTTTCAGACCAAATGCATAGCCCAGAAATATTGAAATGGGAGAGTTCCCTGGCTCTGCTTGCAGGATGTGTGACAGGGGTGTGGTTCTCTGTTCAGCCACCGCAAGCTCAAACCCCTTACGGGATGGGAAGCACACAGATGGGCAGGTACAGGAACCAGGACAAGCACTTTTGGGCTCCAGCCCCACAGCAGCATCTAGGGGTGGGTATCTGCCACTCCTAAAGCCCAAGTTGGTGCATGTTACAGTGCACTCTTTTAGCCTTGCTGCCTGCAGATGGCTTAAGGATTAACCAGTGGACTCTGCCTTTTGCAAGGGCAGGGGGTAAGCATGACAGCTTTCTGTATCCCAGGCTCTTGTCCAGCATCCTGGAAGAATCGGGTCACACACAGACTAGAAGGATGAATGTGGGGGGTTTATTGAATGGTGGAGGTGGCTCTCAGCAGGATGGATGGGGAGCTAGACAAGGGATGGAGTGGGAAGATTACATTGCCCTGGAGTTTGGCCGTAGAGTGGCTGATTCTCTGACCATCCCCAGCTGAACTCCTCTCCTTCTCTGTCTCACTGGTCTGCCATTTGTCTGCTTATCTCCTCTTCTCCTCATCTGCTTCTGGAGCCTGGAATTCAAAGTTTATATCGGTACAGGATAGGGGGCGTGACGGGTCAAAAGGTAACTTTTTGCGCACGAAAACAGGAATGCCTGTTCTCACTTAGGCCACGGGTATCCAGGCTTGAGGGTAGTGCCTTTGACAGGGAACCACCCTCTTCTACCCAGTATTTCCCTGTCTCCTGTCCATATTAATATCAAAAAAAATTAAGGAAAATGTACATCACGAATGCATAAAATATAATGTAGATACTCATGTATTTTATCATCTACTACCATAAAATATACACAAATCTATTATAAAAAATAGATTTAAAATATGTTTTAAAATATATGCACACAAACACAGATCATATGTGGCATCATTTGCAGTTGAGAGAAATGTAAACAAATGTGTAGATGCAGTATTAAATCATAACTATGTAACATTAACTCTACATGCTGTACTACTGTAATAATTTCTAGCCCCCTCCTGTTGCTATTGTGATGAGCTCAAGTGTTGCGAGTATCTGCCTAAAAGGCCATGAGATGCTAGTCATCTCTGCGTGAGCAGTTGTCTCTCCAGTAAATTGTGTATCACTGTAAGAAGTGATCTCTCTCAGTTCTTGCATATTTTTCATCATGTTTAGGGCAATACTGTAATCCTTGAATAACAACATGGGACCCATACAAAGTGCTCCCAAGAAGCAGAGAAAAGTCATACCATTACAAAAAACAGTTGAATTGCTTGATATGTACCATAGATTGAGATCTGCATTTGTGGTTGCCCGCCATTTCAGAGGGACAATTCATTTTGTAAACAGGTGATGTAAATTTATGGTATTGATAAGCACAGTTCAGTACTGTACATGTATTTCCTCTTCCTTATGATCTTCGTAATAATGTTTTCTTTTTTTCTAGCTTATTTTATTGTAAGAATACAGTATATGATACATATAACATACAAAATATGTGTTAATTGATTGTTTGCATTACCGGTATGACTTCCAGTCAACTATAGGCTATTCATAGTTAAGTTTTGGGGAAGTCAAAAGGTACTTGTAAATTTTTTGCTGTGCCGGGGTTGGCACCCCAATTCCTGCATTGTTCAAGGGTTAGCTGCACTTTGTCCTTTGTAAACAAGCCATTAAATTGTGCAAGGTGGGGATTATCGTGTCTATTTTTTAGTTAAGGAAATTGATGTTTAGAGAGGTGAGTTGATAATGAGTCACCTCATGATCGTTAAGTGTTTTGAAACCCAGATTATCTATTTGCAATTAAATAGAGGGTTCTATTAGCAGTGCTATCCTCGAGACACTTGGGCAGGCTGAAAACCAGGAACATTTGAGTATAGGCAACCATTTCACGCTCTTTCAATCAGAATAAGACTTGCCATCCCATTGTCAGACTCCTAAGAGGTATGAAACAATCATTTTAATGGTCTCTAGAAAGAAAGCATCATTATAGGGGATCAGTAATACTAAATGCAGTAGATATAAAGCAACTTCTTTAGGTTAGTTGAAAGTATGCACCATCACTTGCTCCTGAATAATAAGCAAATTCGTTCATTAAAACGAATACTCTCCTGTGAAACTCTAACCTATTTTTTGCTTAGCCCAGTGCATTTTTAATCTAATAGAGTTAGAAAAAATTAATTCACATATGCTAAAATCACTACGTTTTTATATTCAACAGTGTCTGATATATAGAATCTATTAAAACTTGTGTTATTACAAACTGATAGGCTGTGATGGTGCATAATAAAGTTAAACCAATGTTCATAGGAATGATTCACAGCCATAGGGTAAAAAAAGCAAACTTCTTAGTGAAATGATGTTTCAGAGGGGAAGGCTGAACATGTCTCCCTGCGCCCACCAAAAAGCCAGTTACAGCATTCCTATCAGGTGGCCTAGAATCTGGAATTCCCTTCAAGGAAGAATCTGTGTCTACTTTTATTCAGGTCTTTAGCAAAAAGAACAGGAAGAGGTCTGACACCCAGTCCCAAGTAAGGTCAGGGACCAATGAGCTGCTGGCCTTAAATTAAACTGCATACAGCAAAGATAGTCCCTTTTTGTTGGTCCGTTGATGAACATACAGTGTTAACTATATGCCAGCCTACATTTCAGGCGTTTTACATGAATTAACTAATTTAATTCTCATAGCAGTCTTACAAGGATAAGTGCTATGTATTAGTTGCTAAGGCTGTCATAAAATACCACAGACTGGGTGGCTTAAACAACAGAAATTTATTTACTCACAGTTCTGGAGACTGAAAGTCCAAGTTCAAGGTATCAGCAGAGATGCTTTCCTCTGATGCTTCAATCCATGGCTTGCAAATGGCCACTCTCTTGCTGCCACTTCACATGCGCTTTCCTCTCGTAAGGGCAACAGTCATATTAGATGAGGGCCCCACCCTAATGGCCTAATTTTAATTTAATTATCTCTTTAAAGACTTTATCACTAAATAGGTTTACATTCTGAGGTACTAGGTGTTAGAACTTCAACATATTAGTTTGGGTTGGGGGGGTTACACAGCTCAGCCCATATTATCTTTGCTTTAGAAAGGAGGAAATGAGCCAGGCGTGGTGGTTTACGTCTGTAATCCCAGTACTTTGGGAGGCCGAGGCAGGCGGATCACTTGAGGTCAGGAGTTTGAAACCAGCCTGACCAACATGGTGAAACTGCGTCTCTACTAAAAATACAAAAAATTAGCCAGGTGTGGCAGCGCGTGCCTGTAATCCCAGCTGCTCCGAAGGCTGAGGCAGGAGAATTGCTTGAACCCAGGAGGTGGAGGTTGCAGTGAGCCGAGATTGCACCACTGTACTCCAGCCTGGGTAACAGAGCGAGACTCCATCTCAAGAAAAGAAAAGAGGAAATGAAGACACCAGAGGATTAAGTCACTTGTCCCAAGCAACACAGTTGTAAGAGCTGAGTTGAGATTTGAACCCAAGAAATTGACTCCTGAGCTAAAACACTTTTACCCACGACACTATAGTGCCTTGTATGCCAAGAAGGTGGGGATTCCCAGCCCCATCCATGAATGCGCTTAGTAGACTGGTTTCTCTGCAGTTTCTCATTCTATGTGGGAAGGAGGCAAACCTATGACCATTATTCCTAACTGAATTTTATTACTTTTTTGAACATGGTATATGAAGAAGATAAGAAGAAAAGGCCAGGTGTGGTGGATCATGCCTGTAATGCCAGCACTTTAGGAGGCCGAGGCAGGTAGATCACCTGACTGAGCTCGGGAGTTCGAGACCAGCCTGGCCAACATGGTGAAATCCTGTCTCTCCTAAAAATACAAAAATCAGCTGGGTGTGGTCGCATGTGCCTATAGTCCCAGCTACTCGGGAGGCTCAGGCAGGAGAATCGCTTAAACCCAGGAGGCAGAGGTTGCAGTGACCCAATATCATGCCAATGCACTCCAGCCTGGGCAACAGAGCAAGACTCTGTCTCAAAAAAAAAAAAAAAAATAGAGGATACGAAGAGAATACAATCTGTTTACCCAAACAATAGTTTATACTGAGTGAGCATTCCCTGGAAGAGGATAACTCTGAGGGAGAACCCCACCTTTCTTGTATCATAATGCCTCCATCTGGAATATAAGAAATTCAGGCCTCCTAAAGACCTCCAGTGGCTGGCATGTTCAGCACTTATCTGACTTCTGTTATCATTTAGGGACAAGAAAAAAAGGTGAGGATTATCTTTATCAGAGCAGAGAGTAAAGGTGGCCTGAAACTTTGGCAAACTATACTTCTAGAAGAAATGGATATCATGGAGATCTGTCTGACTTCTGAATAGGTCCCATACTGCTTTGTTTGTTCAGACTTACTTGAGCTGATTGTTATCAACTCTGGCTGCCTTCATCCTTCCTGAAGAACTGTTTTAAGTAAAATCTCTTTGCTTTCTTCCTCAAAATAGAAGCTGGAGGTTGAAGAGCAATGTAGTTCCCAGGATGAAATTTGCATATGTCTTAACTACAAGAAGTTTGTTTTAAGCAGGTGTTTCACCAATGACCAGATGATTTTGAGAAATATTTGTCGGTAGCTTCCTGGGGCTACCTCCTTCCATGTTCGGGGGATAAACTCATGATCATTAAATGTTTTGAAATGATAAGATCCTGGCTTATCATTTGGCATATAGATTTCTAAATATCATATCTGAAAAAAATTTCCCAACATAGGCTTTTTTTGGAAAGAGACCTCAAGAAATTAAGAAATTACAATTAATAAAATCTAGCTTGTTGTTTAACCTCAGAACTGGCTTTTTCTGGGTTTTGCTGCCCCCTCTGCCATTGATGAAAAATGACCTTGCCAATTTATCTTGAATTTTCAAACTGAAGGAATCTTGGCTATTACTCAGCCCAGCTCCTTCATAAAGCTGGACTTTAAATTCACATTCAATGGTGAAGGAAGCATTTAATAAGCTTCAGGGGTATGGGGATGTCTTTCTTGTTCACTGCCGTCTCTTCTGAGCCTAGCACAGTGTTTGGTCTATGGTAGATATTCAATAAGTCGTTTCAAATGAGTAAATGATTAGAGACTCCAATGGCTGAAAAATATCTTAAAAGGGCCATATGATTGATTTCCCTAACTTTTTCAAAACCATATGAAATCCTGTACAAAATACATATTTATCCTTTTGCCAAAGGCTATCAAAGAAGGACATTTTACAACCTCTGTAATAAAGTATTCCAGGCACTAATGACCTTCACTGATCAGAAATCTCCCTTTGATAGATCCTCTGTCCTTCATTTGCACTAATCCTAAGCCGATTGTTTCTTTGAAAGCCAGTATTCACTTGCCCCTCTGTCATCTTTTTCGCTAGCCTGAATAGGCTTTATTGTTTTCACTTTTTAGTCATTTCCTTGTTTCTCCTTTGGGACCTCTAAGTTTTTCTTGTCCCTCTTAAGTATTAAAATTATTCTGAATGTATAGAGGTCAACTATTAAAGTGATTACAGAAATGTAAATGGGTTTTAGATAAAAATCTATTTCAAATGCAAATACACACAGAAAAATGATAAGGATAAGCCTTTTCTCTTTATTATAACAATGCTTTTGAATGGAACGCTGGATTTGGCAAGAAGAGGAGAGTGAAGAGTTGTTTTTTTTTGTTTTTTTTTTTTAATGCTTTCCTCCATTTTCCCACATGAATTTTTTTTCAGTCTCTCCTGACAATTCTCTAGGAGACTGCTATTTCAAATGCATTGTCGTGCCTGTTAGCTGAACTGCAAGTTGTCACCTTTCTCTCTTGGGAGTCCTCCTGCTTAGTGAGACTGAAGAAAAATCCAGAAAATCACTTCTAATTACTACAGTACTGAAGCTGACCAGAAACATCATAAACCCAACCTTATTTCTCACTGGAGTGGCAGAGCCTTAAGGTTGCTATCTGCTTTTTTGATTAGTAACAATAGTTGATTTTTTAAAATATGCGATGGTTTCCCTGAACAGAATTGTAGAGAGTGGGTAAGTTAGAGGAGATAATAAAGGAGGTTTCATACCTTAATGATAACCCGTCATGGGGTTTTGTTTATTTATACAGCTTGAATCCTTCAGAAAATTGAATTTTTATTGTTTTTGTACCTTTCATTCCTAAGCCTCAACCCATTCCTATGGGGAAAAAAATACTGCTTAAAGAACAGCTTGCTAGCTAATGCACACACAGAGATGGCAGGGTGGACACATAGTATATCAGTACTGGGGAGTTTCTTGGCATCTTGGTTCTTTTGAAAACATTATTTCTGATATTACTCTTCCTCCAAAGGAAACCACCAAGTGAAAATGAAAATAGGTATAGCCTTGTGAAGCCACAAGAATATTAAGAAATTGGTTTTTCAATCCTGTGTTTTTTGTCAAAATTGTACATGCACAAGATTAAGGAGTCAAGTAATAAAATATAGTTCTATAGTAATATAACAATAATTCTAATTTCAAAATAGCTGGAAGATTTAAAATGTTCCCAACGCAAAGAAATGATAAATGTTTGAGGTGATAGATATCCTAAATACCCTTATTTGATCATTACACATTGTAGGCAGTTGGGTAAAATAAAAGAGAATAAGTCTTGTTTTCAACAGTGGGATATTGATTGATTATATCTAAAACTAAAAAATAGCAAAGTAACAATGTAATCATATTATTTAGACCTGCATTTCTCAGATCTAAATATATGAAAATATCACATGTACCCCGTAAATATGTACAACTATTGTCTCAATAAAAATAATTCTGTTATATCATAGAATATGATTCTATAGTACTATGACAAACAGTGGCCCTTTGACCTCCTCCATGCCCTATATCTTGATCCCTGAAATTGACTTTTATCTATTTTAGTGGATCTTTTGATATTTAATGCTGTAATGCTATTAGTCTAAATCAGCACTGTCTGCTAGAAATATAATGAGAACCACATATGTGAATTGTAAATGTTCCAGTGGCAACATTTTCAAAGTCAAAACAAAAAGGTAAAAAAAATTTTATTTAACCTGGTATGCCCCAAATATTATCATATCAAGATATATTCAACATAAAAAGTCAATGAGATCTTTTGCATCTTTTTTTCACACTAAGTTTCTGAAATCTGGTATGCAGTTTACATTAACAGCACATCTCAATTTGGATGTAAAATTTTCATCAAAAATGTTTGATCTGTGTGTAGATTCCCTATAATTTGAAAAAAAAAAAATCATATACATAAGTTGTTCCAAACACTTAAAAGCTTTCCAATAATTGAATTAAGATCTTTAAAGTTTAATCAGTTAAAATTAAATAAATTGAAAAACTTATTCTCAATTGCACTAGCCCCATGTCAAGTGTTCCATAGCCACATGAGGCAGTGACTATTGTATTTAGCAATGCAGGTCTAAACAATATGATTACATTGTTACTTTGCTATTTTTTGGCTTTAGAAATAATCAATCACTATTCCACTATTGAAAACAAGACTTATTAGCTTATATTGTCCCCAACTGTATACAAATATATACACATATTCCTTTCTTGTCTTCCCATCCTTACCTTATAATTATATAATTATATTATTTTGATTAAACCAACATAGTTAATAGTTGTCCCTTAGCTTTCTATGTACCTATTCTTTCCCATGTAAGAAATCATTCTGGGGATTCCCTTTGTCCCTGTTCTAAGCTGGATCCCATGTGACTTTCATTACAAGCCTTCCGCTTTCTTGGTTTACACCTCTATTTGGGTGGAAGATATGCCCTAGTTATTTTCTGAAAAAGGGTGCTCGGGGAGAGGGGAAAATGTTTTGAAATTTCTCCAATCTGAAAGTTAGTTTATTTTGCCCTCATAATTGATTAATAGTTTGGCTGGGTATAGCATTCTAGGTTGATAATAATTTTCTCTTAACATTTTGAAAGTTTGTGCCATCGCCTTCTAGCTTCCCATATTGCAATTGAGTTTTATGCCATTCTGAGTCCGGTTCATCCTCCTGAATGTTTGTAGTATCTCTTCTTGGTCCCAGATATCCTGAAATTTCATAGTGATGTGCTTTAGCCATGGGCCTTTTCAATATGGAGATTTATGCCTTGTAGGAGTGGAAATTTTTCTTGAATTATTTCTTTGATCTTCTTTCCTACATTTTCTCTGTCCTCTTTTTCTGAAACTCCTTAATATTATAATATTGAGCTTCCTGTAATAATCCTCTAATTTTCTATTTGTTTCTATTATTCTTTTTGCTCTACTTCCTAATTGCTTTCCAATAACTTTATCTTTAAAACTTTATCTCTAAAACTTATCTTTAAAACTTTATCTTTTGAGTGTATTTCTGCTATATTTTTAATTTCTAGGATATTTTCCTTATTTCCTGAATGTTTGTGTATGTGTATAAAACTTGTTATTATTTCATGGATGTTTTCTCATGTCATATATCTCACTGCATAGTCTGTTCCTACCCAGTTACTTTTGTTTGATTTTTATATATGTGCTTGTTTGTTGTTATGGTCTCTGTCATTCATATTTGAGACTGTCCTCATTTGTCTGGTCATTCTTGGCTGTCTGCTCATATTGAAGAATGAGAAACTGAAAAGCCAATTATAAGCTCTGAGCTTGTATGTTTCCTTGTAGGGTACTCTGGTTGAGTCATTTCTCTGGAGAATCACTGATTTCAGTATTTTTAGGTCTTTCCTGTTATGTGAGTTAGATTCACCAAAGAAAACACTTCAGATTTCTTGCCTAGATAATGGTGTTCTGAGACAGGAGTTGGGAGAGACGGCTGGGGATCTCAATATTCAACTAACACTCCTGTTTTCATTACAGTACCCAGTGTACATTTTGACTTAATACTTCTGTTTTCAGTACAGTACCCAACCCTCAACTGTGACTGGCATTCCCTTCCCAGAACCTCTATTTTACCTTCTACAGAAAATAAATTCACAACCTTCTGTCAAGGTGTAGGAAGCCTGGTTCTCCAATGCATTGAGAATAAGAGGATATTTGTTAGATCTAATTGTTTGTCAGTTTGTCTGTGTTGAGACAGAGTCTCACTCTGTTGCCCAGACTGGAGTGCAGTGGCATGATCACGGCTCACTGCAACCTTGATCTCCCAAGCTCAGGTGATCATCCCACCTCAGCCTCCTGAGTAGTTGGAACTACAGGCATGCGCTACCACGTCCAGCTATTTTTTTTATTATTGTTTGTAGAGATGGGGTTTCACCATGTTGCCCAGGCTGTTAATTGTTTCTTAATATAAAATTTGCCAATGTAAATTGTTTCTCTTTTCCCATTGCCAGTTTAGGATTAGGCCTTTTTTTTATTTTATTTTAAAATCAGGTATTACTTGGCCATAAGCTTTCCAGCTCCCAAAATTTTATTAATATTACTTGCTCACCTCTCATATTTACTTTCTATTGGAGGCTTATGCCTTTTAAGATATCCTTTTATTTTAATTTTTGTAATGTTGTAGGAGAAATCAGAGGCTAATTTTTTCATTAAATCTGCCATCTTGAATTGGCAATCTTACCTGTCATTCTTTTGTGTCTTTTGGAAACATCATTTATTTTTCTTGTGCAAATAGTTTATGAAACCCTTTCTTTCCTGCATGCCTAACCCATTTTCTTCTTTTGTGAAAACTGTCTGTGAATTTTAAGCTGATATGATAACATCTACCTTCCCATTCTTATAGTGGTGGTGGACAATGAGGAAATAATTCCTGGGTAAGAAAAAGTGTCAAAACCCCCTGTGTACATAAGTGATATAGAAAACTAAGTGTTTCTCAATTTGCATTCTTTCCCTATATAAAAATAATGTTTTAGATTGGGAGGAGGAAGCAATAACAGATGCTAAAGTTGCTCACTTTCCTGTGGTCTGACTGTCAGAACCCAAAAGACAGAACTCCGGCAACAAAGCCTGGACAACACTTGTCATCTTGCTAAATGACTCGTTCTGAAAGTAATGGACATACTTTCATTATCTTCATAGTATCATCTCTTGCAGAAGTACCTTTGAAGAACAGCTAAATGTCTTGGTGCCAAAAGACATTGCTTTGGGATAAATTATCTGTGTTCAGAACAATACCAAAACAGAAGTACATCACATCATCATGCTAATTATTTCACTATGGCACAGTGAGAAATGACCTTTGTAACAAGTGCCACATCAGGTAAATGGGTCATTTTACTTACATTGCCTATATGAGATAAGACACATAAAATGGCATGATAAAAGTACAGATAAGTCAAGGCTCCAGAAAGATTTGATTCTCCCCAAACAATTTCACATAGCCAAATACAGAGTCCTGAATGTGCTACTATATGTTGCATCAAAGACTGTGACTCTTCTGATTCGCTTTTGGGTGATCTTTATAACATCTGCTCTTTCATGGAAAGCTATAGTGAAAATATGCTGCATGTGGGTTTGCAGCATGAAGAAGGTATTGCCAGAGGGCTTGTGAATAACTGACAGGATACCTTTGGTTGAGTTCTGTTATAACAATAGGCAGCACCTAGCACAGAGCCTGGTGAGTGGTAATTGCTCAAGAAATAGCTGAATGGTGGATGGCAATGATGATGATGATGATGATATGATGATATTAGTCTCACATAATCCAAACATAAGAATTGGACATATTATGGTATAATCAATACAAATTTTTCTACCAATGTATTTTTAATTCAGAATGTTCTAAGCATGGAATATTGGCCCTTTAAAAACTCAGTTTTGGAAAGATCTTTCTGGCCACTCTCTCAACTATGTAGCTAAAAGTGATATGTGAAGTAAATCAGGGACCTTTTTGTGCAAATCAAGGAACTTGTAGTTTTAGTCAAAGCAATTAAATGGTCTATTAGAGTAAGATTACTGCCTTATTTTATCAATTCTAACTAATATATATTTTGCACATTTTAAGGCATCTCCAATTGGGATTTTTCATATAACGAATGAGTACATTCCTCCCTTCTTTTCACACCATAAAGAAAGTGTTAGTAAATCCATGGTGTTCCCTTCAATACACTTTATTGATGAAATATGGCAAATAACATTATGGAGAGCACAAACTATTGGTCTAAATAGCAAGGCGCTTTTCTTAACTTATTCCCTGGTTAGGCTTAGAGAAAAGAAGAAGGGCTTCTGTAAACTGAAAAGTCAAAAAGAACTTATCACAGACCAGTTAGGCAAGTTGAATTGGCTACCTACGAAAAGACAAAGAGTAGGCCCCTCACTGAGAGATAAGTACCCTGGTCATTTTGATATCCAGTGTAAGTTACAGGAGTTTGAGGCCCAACCTGCAGGGTGGCTTTTTGACTACAACGTATAATTCAAAGTGATATCACAAAATTAAAGATTAGTAAAACTGATACCAAATTGTACATAAGCATACATTTCTTTACAAAGACAAAACTGAAACAAAGCAAAATCTTAAAATCTATAAGCCAATTATCTCCTTATACATTTAACCAAAGCTTTTATGTTGTAATAACTTTTTAAAAATAGAATATGGGAATAGTGTGCTAATCCTCTTTCTAAGACACCTGTTTATGCTGTATGCTAATTGCTTGGACGACATGGCTGTGCCATACTACCACCACCTGGTGGCAGCATACCTAATTTGAGGATGTGCAAGTCTTTTTTCTTTTTCATTTTAACATTGTGAATATTCCCTTGAAGGTCAAAACAGCAAACTAGAAATATGAAGGACAGAAAATATCACAATACTTATTCAGGTACTTAGAGCTCATCTGTGGGCGTTTATTAGTCCACCTCCCTACGGAAATGCACTATCATGATCCCTTTCTGCCATTTACTCTTACATTTATTTTCTTGGTTGCTAATTTGAGATAAATTGGCCTTGGCATGTGTATTCAATCTTTTTTTCCTCAAGTGCTGTACAGATTGCCAAGTGTTAAGAGATGAGCTTGTGGGTTTGTATGTATGGCTCATGAATGCTTTGATTAATTTGTTAATGAGACAGGTGTAATCTCATTAAAGAAAGTTTGTCCTGATGAAAAAATGTTAAGTATATGATAACGAGGTTGCACAAACAGGACTTGTCCTGGGCAAACTTATAAGATATGTGAAGATTCTCTTCCATGCCCTGCCTTCTTTCCCCTTCCCTCATATCTACTTTAGCAGCCTTCTCTCCAAGGACCTGTTCTGGTTCTCTCCTTCCTCCCCAGGATATAGCTTCCCACCCACACCTTTTCCAGAGCCTGCCCAGAGCTTCTCTCACAATATCTTCCTAGTCCCACAATCAAATTGAAATTAATCTGTCCTATACCTTTTCTCAAGCTCTTCGAGGTTCTTAATGCAGGAGTTTTTGAACTTGATTTCCATGGCAATGCATGTGTCTGATGATATTACATCTATGACCCAGCTCCTATAACATGCCAGCATTTATGCAATGCCTTGTGCACAATCTGTAATTTTTGTCCACTCAAGAAATCATATTGGCCAGGCATGGTGACTCATGCTTGTAATCCCAGCACTTTGAGAGGCTGAGGTGGGAGGGTCATTTGAGGCCAGGAGTTCAAGACCAAGCTAGGCAATGTAGGGAGACCCCATCTCTACAAAAAAATAAAAACTAAGCTGGGCATGGTGGTGCACACCTGTAGTCTCAGCTACTCAGGAGGCTGAGGTGGGAGAATCGCCTGAGCCCAGGAGTTGAGGCTGCAATGAGCTGTAATTGTGCACTCCAGCCTGGGTGTCTCTGGAACAAAAAGAAAAAGCATAGGACTAGAAACTAGAAATGGTGATATTATAGGACTATCCTTGAATCTGCTCTAATTTTATATTCTCTTTGAAGTAGATCTTTTAAACTTCGGAATGTTTGACTCCATCATATGGCTTGTGATATCGCACAACTGACTGTGACACACCAATATGTCAAGATACTTGAGTCCACTATTCTGGTCATGGTCTGACATATGTAATATGTCAACCAGTGTATCTGAGGATAAAACATTTGATTAAAAATAAAATGTTGAGCTGACTTCATTTTATCCTCCAAAATAACTATGGGAACATGAGAAAGAAGAGAGTCACATTTTGATAGATTATTGAGAGAGATGTTTGGACCTGATAGGGCCTTTAACAAGCTTTTAAAAAGTGTCAGGTGGTCAGTTTCTTATTCTATCTATGCACAGCATCAATTCTTTGTATGTTCCCCAATCTTGGTCTAGTAGACACCTATTGGATTAATTCCTCAGCACGCCTTTTCTGAGGCTTGACCCCTCTTTAGAGCTACACGATTACAGTGAAGCTGTCATAGTCACATACTGCCACTCCAGCCCTTAGCCACATTTGTTGTTAAACCATGGGTCAGCTGAACCCATTTGGATATGGAGATAGCAAAGAAAATAGTTTCTCTCTAGTGGCTATGCAAGTACATGGAATCCTAAGCACTAAATTTGCCGTGTTTTTTATGACGTGGATAAAAGAAGCAGCGAAAGCTGGACTGCAGAGAACAATAAAGAAATCTCAAATGACATCTGAGTTCTCATTCCAGGTTGTTCTCAAAGCCCAGAAACATTTCTGACCTTGGGCTTTCTGAGATACTCTTCTATTCTTATTATGATCCCTCCTTTTTTTTCCTAAGCTACACTGAGTTGCTATTCCATTACTTTCAAACAAAGAATTCCTAAGTGAAGTATCTAGTAACATAAAATGCATTTATAGTCTCTTTCTTAAAGGGAAGAGTCTTTTGGGGTGTTATTTTAAGAATGTAATAAGTTTATTTTATTGCTCTTTCCATTTTCTTTTATTTGACCAAAAAGGGGAGAATAAAATGTGTATTACTTATCTGTTTATATTCTTTTCATTTGAAGATAATCTCTCAGAGGGAAGAGACCATGATTTTTTTTGTATCAAGCCTGAAGTGTCTGGCACAGCACCATATATATGACAGAACCTAATAAAAACATAATCATAATGTTGCATTTGATTACAAAAAAGTAAAACCTCAATTGACCAGGAACTTAGAGGAGGGCAAAATAACAGAAAAGCTGTGATCAAAGGAGGTGCGGCAAATTATATTTTCCAAAGGTGGTTGCAATAATACCTTCCACCCCACATGCTCTCTAGAAAGTTGCCACTCCCTCTTCAAGATGCAGTTGGTCCCTCCCTCCCAGGCCCGCCTCTCCCCACACCCCACCCCACCCCAACCCCCACCCCGCCTTAAATCTGGCTGGGCTTGTGTCTTGCTTGCAATCAGTAATGAGGTAGAAATAATGCAGCAGGATTTCTGAGGCTAGGTCTTAGGTGATAGAGTGTCTGCCTTGTTTGCTGGAATAACCACCCTTGAAGGTTTCAGGCAGGCCTGAGTCTGCCACATTCTGAGGAAGTCCAAATTAGCCTGTGTGAAGAGACCACATGGAGAAGTGCCAAAATTGCATGAACAGAGAGAGATGCCTTGCAAGCCCCTTCTGCTCCAGCTCACAACTCTCCAGCCCCAGCCACTGTTTGACTGGGACTGCGGGGGACTCCAAGCCAGAACTTCCCAGATGAACCCTCCCCAACTTCCTGACCCACAGAAACCATGAGAGGTGATAAAATGACTGCTGGTTTCAACCTTTACATTTTGAAGTGATTTGTTCCTTAGCAATGGTAACTAGAATAGGAAGAATAACCTCAACATCTGTAGTAACAGAGTTTTCTTGATGCCATTCTACAAGTCATATCAGAGTTATTGAAAAACACACAAGCGGGCTGGGTGTGGTGGCTCACGCCTGTAATCCCAGCACTTTGAGAGGCCAAGGCGGGTGGATCATGAGGTCAGGAGATTGAGACCATCCTGGCTAACACAGTGAAACCCCGTCTCTACTAAAAATACAAAAAAAAAAAAAAAAATTAGCCAGGGATGGTGGCGGGTGCCTGTAGTCCCAGCTACTCAGGAGGCTGAGGCAGGAGAATGGCGTGAACCTGGGAGGCGGAGCTTGCAGTGAGCCCAGATCGGGCCACTGCACTCCAGCCTAGGCAACAAAGCAAGACTCCATCTCTGAAAAAAAAAAAGAAAAAGAAAAACACTCCAGCAAACAAAAATATTTGAGGACCAAACTTCAAAGCAAAGAGCATGAGAAAATGCATTATTCTCAGCTGTATATTTTTTCTCAAAATAAACCTTTCTATTATTTTTATTTTTTATTTTTGAGACAGAGTCTCACTCTGTTGCCCAGGCTGGAGTGTAGTGGTGTGATCTCGGCTCACTGAAATTTCCGCTTCCTGGGTTCAAGCAATTCTCATGCCTCAGCCTCCTGAGTAGCTGAGATTACAGGCATGCGCCACCACGCCTGGCTAATTTTTGTGTTTTTAGCAGCAACAGGGTTTCGCCATGTTGCCCAGGCTGGTCTTGAACTCCTGGGTTCAAATGATCCACCTGCCTCGGCCTCCCAAAGTGCTGGGATTACAGGCGTGAACCACCGTTCTCGGCCAAACCTAGCCTTTCTTTTAAAAAGTAAATGTAACTTTTCTTTAGACTAACACCAGTTTATTTAGTGCTTTCTGTAGCCATTGCTTCCATATGTGAAATGTGGTGGTAATGAGCCAGATGATGGATATGGTGGTGGAATTGTTTTGGTTACTCAATGATTGTCAGTCTGTAGTGATGTATAATTACAAACAATACACTTACAGACAATTGAAGGGAAGGAAAAGGAAGAAGAGAATCAATTTCAATATAATGGCTTATCCTGCTAATTTACTAACTGATTTAACAGTTACTGTAAGTTCTTCTGGTACTCATATACCCCTTACAAAATGATTGACTTAGATAGCAAATTACCCATGCAGTTAATTGCCATCCCTCTTTCTAGGATACTGGCGTAATGTGCTCTATATAACCAGAGGAAGATGAAGGTCTGGAGAAACATGCACAATGAGATTTGTGAACAAAAAACTGACTTTGCTGTAGGTGATGTTGAACAATATTTAAAATAATTTTCACACAACCCTCCAACTTTCTTCCTGATTTTTTATAAATGAAAACATAGTTACGTACCCAAACCAAAGCACTCAGAGAACATTATTTCATCCACTAATTTCCAGGATGGCAATCTAGTTTTACATGTTTGTCTCGGCATATCTAAATAGTACGTGCAAATTTTACTCGATACTTTAATTGATTTTCCCAACTACACGTGAGAAGAACTTTGACAGCCTGGGAAACAATATTAATCTCCTCTAGGGTCCCAGAACATGGAAGCTGAAATTTGCCAAATGGCACCCTGGTGGTTTGTATGTTGATGAAGTTTCTCCACGTGTCTAACTTTCCCTTGGGGAGAAGTGGAAGCCTTTGGAGAATTTGGCTCATTAACAATGAAAGATATTTGAGATTCACTCAAGGGCTGTGTAGCAGCAGTAAAATTTGCCTGTTTTGGAGGCAGTTGGGATTTTGCCTCTTTGATGATACCTTTTCATCGCTCCCTGATAGACTGTTGAGTCCAGAAAGAAAACACCTTACAAGTGCAAGTACGTATGGGAAATATTAATGAATACTAACTTATTCCTATACTGCATGGAAATTTAACATGCAATGGTTCTAGTTAAAATTGATTTCTTCCAGAAAATAAGGATTGGTTCCATCCAAAATAGTACGTAATGGAAAAAATGCCCTGATTTAACAACTATATGTTTAAGTGATAAGTATACTCATCCATGAAGCCCGATGTTGGTTGTCATTTCATTATAATTGCCATTATGTTACTTAATTAGCATGGTTTTTAGAACAATCTGGCTAGAAAACACATGCCCTAACTCAGATAATGTACAGTTGCCATGGTTTAAGCTAGCATGATTTTTTTTCAGCTTCAGCTTCATTCATTTCTTTAAAACATTTTTTGAAACAAGTAACTCAACCTTGAATGACAGAAATAAGGGAAAATATTTTGTTTGCCCTCCCCACCATCCTCTCACCTTCCAGAGAGCTCCAGGTAATTTTATTGAGGTACAATTCACATGATATAAAACTGACCTTTTTAAAGTGTAAAATTAAGTTGCATTAAGTACATTTATAATGTTAAGCAATCATCACTTCTATCCAGTTCCAAAACATTTTCATTCCTTGCAAAGGAGACCCCATACACTTTAGGCAATTATTCCATATTCTCCCTTCCTTTCAACCCATAGCAACCACTTTGCTTTCTGTCTCTATGAATTTACCTATTCAGGATAGTTCATACAAATGGATCATACAACATGTGGTCTTTTGTGTCAGGCTTCTTTAAGTGCTTAATGTTTTCAAGGTTCACACATGCTACAGCATGTAACAGTACTTCTTTTTTTTTTTTTTTTTTTTTGAGATGGAGTCTCACTCTGTCGCCCAGGCTGGAGTGCAGTGGTGCCATCTCGGCTCACTGCAAGCTCCGCCTCCCGGGTTCGTGCCATTCACCTGCCTCAGCCTCCCAAGTAGCTGGGACTACAGGCGCCCACCACCACGCCTGGCTAATTTTTTGTATTTTTAGTAGAGACGGGGTTTCACCGTGTTAGCCAGGATGGTCTTGATCTCCTGACCTCGTGATCTGCCTGCCTCAGCCTCCCAAAGTGCTGGGATTACAGGCATGAACCACCACACCAGGCCACTGTACTTCATTTTTTATAGCTGAATAATCATTTGTGTATATACCACAACTTTTTTATCCCTTCATCTGTTGATGAAAATTTGGGTTGTTTCCACCTTTTGGCCATTGAGAATAGTGTTGCTATGAGTATTTGTATACAAGTTTTTGTTTGACCACCTATTTTCAGTCCTTTGAGGTGTATACCTAGGAGTGGAATTGCTGGGTCATATAGTATTTCTACATTTAACTTTTAGAGCAAAAGCCAAACTGTTTTCCATAGTAGCTATGCCATTTTGTATTCCTACCAGAGAAGCATGATGCAATATTACACAGTTTCTCCACATCCTCACTAACACTTGTTATTTTCTGTTTATTTTTTTAAAAGTCTAGCCATTCTAGTGGGTGTGAAGTTGTAGCCCCTTGTGGTTTTGATATGAATTTCCCTAATGACTAATGATTTTGAGCATCTTTTCATGTGCTTGTTGGTTACTTGTATGTCTTCTTTGTAGAAATATCTATTCAACTCCCTTTTCCATTTTTTTGAGTTGTTTGTCTTTTTTGTTGTCAAGTTGTAGGAGTTTTGTATATATTCTGGATACTAGATCAGATATATGAGTTCCAGGTAATTTTGAAATGTACTGAGCTAGTTGTAATACTACACACTCCTAATGACATATGGATGGGAGTAATAATCCATGAAAATTCTTGAACTTTCCTAAAAAAAAAAAAATGGGGTCTATACCAATGGTTTAACCTTATGTACAGAAAGGCTTATGCAAAAAAGAGGATGTGGCACTTATGTCTCATATACTAATAAACATCTGCAGGGGAAGGCAGGTTGAATTCCATATTTGCCACTTCAGTTGAAAAGCAAATGTCAGACTCTCCTTTCGTCCTGAATATAATAGAATATGTTTGGGGCATGAGCTGAATCCTTCTTACCGTAGAAGATTAGTGCAGTATAACAAGCTAGAAGAAAGACATTTTCCCACTCATAAGAGGAATAGTTGTAGGAACTAAAAATGCCTAGCCTAGAGAACAGAAAACTCGGGGGATATGAGATCTGTCCACAAATATTTTAAGGGCTGTCATGTGGAAGAGCAATTAGAATTGTTTTATATATCCCCAAGGGATGAAACCAACACCAATGGGTGGAAAAACTTCAGGGAGACAGATTTTCAATTGTATAAAAGGACAAAACATTCTGATAGTCAAGGTAATGCAAGGCTGGAATGGGCTGCCACAACAGGAAATGGGCTTCACGTCCCTGGACACAGGAATGCGTAGCTCTTGAGTCAGCCAGACAGTTTAGAATCCCAGTTCTGTCACACATACTAGCTTTGTGAACTGAGGCAACACTTAACCTCTTTAAGCCTCAATTGACACGTATATAAATTGGGGCACATAGTGGCTACCTAATAAGAGTACTATAATAATTTAATGTTCAGTCAAGGGCATATACCCATTAAGTGCAAAGCTGAGTAAAATCAACTGCACTGTCTTAGTGGTGTTTCTCTTTGTCTCTCTCTCTCTTCCCTCTTTCTCTCCTTCTACATCTTTTTCTCCTCCTTTCCTTCTCTTTTCCTCTCCCTCCTCACCTCTTTCTTTCCTCTTCCTCTTTTCTCCTCCTTTCTGGTATGTTTATAGTTAAATTTGCCTGTGCTAAATATGTATATAGTGTGGCTCCTTTACCAGCCTACAGAAAGATGCTGGAATCAAAACAAGATGAGGGTGGCATCCACACATATGCGTGGCCTAGTAAGGGGTAACAGAGCAAAAATTGGGTGAAGAGGGTGACCGGTGGAGGGACAGCTAAGCAAGAGGTAGCCTAATGAAGGGTATCAGAACTTGAGCCACATGGTGGGACAGGCTGGTAAGGTCTGTGGGGGCATAAGTCGGATTAGAAGGAATCCACACGGCAGGCAGTGACAACAGCCTGGAACGGAGTTCACAGTCCAAGTAGGGCAAGAAGCATACTTTCCCAGTAAGGGGGTTGAGGCAACAATGAGAAATTACTGCATGCAGGATGATTTATCAAATAAGTAAATACATTAAGAATGATGGGGGCCTGGCACAGTGGCTCATACCTGTAATCCCAGCACTTTGGGAGGCCAAGGTGGGAGGATCACTTGAGGCCAGGACTTCAAGACCAGCCTGAGCAACATAGGAAGACACTGTCTCACAAAAAGTAAAATAAAAAATAAGCCGGACATGATGGCGCACACCTAGTCCCAGCTACTCAGGAGGATGAGTCGTGAGAATCACTCAAACCCAGGAGGCCAGGAGGTTGAGGCTTCAGTCAGCCGTGATCATGCCACTGCACTCCAGCTTGGGTGACAGAATGAGACCCTCTCTCAAAAAAAAAAAAAAAAAAAAAAAAAAAATGGAAGCAAGGTTTCTCACTGTCTGAGATAAGTTAAACTATGGAAAAAGAAAAAAACTAGAATGATCCCTGTGGTATTGGGATAGAGTTATTAGTGTAAACTGGTGGTTATCAATATATATAAATATAAACAATATATATAAATAGAAAAAATATAGATATGAATTTGTGTGTGTATATATATATATATAATATATATGTATACACATATATAGTATACATACATATATTCCCTAGTTCTATTCATAGAGAGGCCACGGGAACACCCCAATAGCAATGACCGTATCTACCATTCAAACCTTGGTTTCTCAATATCCTCCTCCAGTAAAAGAAACCATGACTCTGTAGAGAAAGGGCTAATTCTGGAGCTTGAGCAGGGAGAATACAAAGTCATCATGGAATATCTCATTATGCTAGAAAGCAAGGAGGTACCCAGAATAATGAGGATGTATCTAAGGGACACAGGAGCAAGTTTGAAAGAGTGTCCCACTGGCCAAATCTGGGACAATTTAAGCATCAAAATAAATACTGAATTTGCTAGTAACATGATCCTATATGTAGAAAATGCCAGTAAACCCACACACAAAAAACTACTAGGGCTAATAAAAGAATCAGCAATCCTGCAGTGTACAAGATCAACACACCAAAAACAATTGTGTTTCTATACAAGAGCAATGAACAATCTAAGAAGAAATTTTTTTAAAAATCCATTTACAATAGTATCCAAAAGAATAAAACATCTAGGAATAAATTTAACCAAAGAGGCACAAGTCTTGTACACTGAAAACTATACAATGTTGCTGAGAGAAATTAAATAAGACATAAATAAATGAAAAGACATCTTGTGTTCATGAACTGGAAGATTTAAAATTGTTAAGATGGCAATACTCCCCAAAGCAATCTATAGATTCAATGAATTCCCTATCAAACTTCCAAAGGCCTTTTATTGCAGAAATGGAAAAGCCTCTTCTAAAGTTCATATGGAATTGCAAAGGCCCTGAATAGCTAAAAAAACAAAACAAAACAAAACAAAAAACCAACACAACCTCATAAAAGGAGAACAGTGAGAAGACTCACACTTCCCAATTTCAAAACACTGCAAACCTACAGTAATCAGAACACCGTATGCTGGCATTAAGATAGATACATACACAAATTGAATAGAATTGACAGTCCAGCAGTAAAACCATATATCTATGGGCAATTGATTTTTCAACAAGGGGGCCAAGGCCATTCAATGAGGAGAGAATAGTGTCTCTAATAAATGGCACTGGGACAACTGGATATCCACATGCAAAAGAATGAAGTTGGACCTTTGTCTCACACCATATATAAAAATTAACCCCAAATGGATCAACAAACCTAATAAGGAACTAAAACTACAGAACTCTTAGAAGAATAACACAGGAGTTAATCTTCATGGCCTCATTTTTGATAGTCGATTCCTAGATATGAAAGTAAAAGTACAAAAAACAAACAAAAGGTAAATTGGACTTCATCAAAAGAAAAAGTGTGCATCAAAGAATATTATCCAGAAAGTAAAAAGACAACTTACAGAAATGGATAAAATATTTGTAAATTATATATTTTCTATTACCCAGAATGTATTTTTAAAAAACTCTTACAAAGTTCTCTTATAGAAAATATAAAGAACATCAAAAAGACAAAAAAAAATTCAATTAAAAAAATGAGCAAAGGATTTGAATAGACATTTCTCTAAAGAAGATATTCAAATAACCAATAGGCATGTGAAAAGACGCTCAACATTATTAATCATTAAAGAAATACAAAACAAAACCCCAGTGAGATACCACATCATACTCACTAGGATGTCCAGAATTAAAAGAAAGAAAAAAAATAAATAAAAAGCATTAGTGAGGATGTGGAGAAATTGGAACTCTCAAACTTTGCTGATGGGAATGTAGCTGCTTAGAAATCAGTTTAGTAGTTGCTCAAAAAGTTAACTGTGGAACTACCATATGACCCAACAATTCTACTCTTGGGTAGAATTGGGGCTTCTCCACAGCACTTGTGAAGTTCTTACAAGCTTAGTCCAGCTACATGGGCTGCATCTACAAACACCGACTCTTTAAAGCAAAGCTACATTTAAAACACACCCAAAAGAATGGAAAATAGGTGTTCAAACAAATACTCGTACACAAATGTTCATAGCAGCACTGCTCTCAATAGCCAAGATATGGAAACAACCTAAATGTCCATCAAGAGATGAATATATAAGCAAGTTGTAATATATACATATAATGGAATATTATCCAGCTATACAAAGGAGTAAAATACTGATGCATGCAACAACATGGATAAACCTCGAAAATGATATGCTAAATGAAAGAAGCCAGACATAAAATGTCACATATTATTCCATTTATATGAATATCCAGGATAGGTAAGTTCACAGATACAGAAAGCAGATTAGTGGTTGTCAGGAGCTAGGGAAAGAAGGGAATGGGGAGAAACTGTTTAGTGAGTACAGGGTTTTATTTTAGGGTCATAAAAATGCTTTGGAACGAGATAGAGGTAGTAGTGGGACAACATCATGAATGTACTAAGCGCTGCTGAATTATTCACTTTAAAATGGTTAATTTTATGTTATGTGAATTCCACCTCAATAAGAATAAATAAATAAATAGTTATTTATGGTAATGGTAATTATCTTTTGGAGAAAATAGGAAACCATGAGTTTATGGTGAGATACACTTTTAAATGAATATGTTGAAAGTTTGACAAGGAACGGATTTCTACATGGCCTCAATGTACCTTCCCCCAAAATATTAATTGGTAATTGAAGATGCTTACTTTAGGGGAACTGAGTGATGGGCATATAACACTCTCTGTGCTATATATTTGCTATAAGTCTAAAATTATTTTAAACTAAAGAATTACAAAATGAGATAAATGGGGAAAGATTAAATTTACATCAGAGATGTCTGCAGACATTATCTTACTCAAGTTATCAAAGTGGACATCAACAAGAATGAAACAAATAGAAATTACATGCCACGTGATAGAATGCAGTGAGAAGATCCAGCAGCACTTCTGGGACATTCCTGCCAAAGGTCCATAACTGGAACCTAATTAGGATGAAACAGACAACCCAAAATGAGGGACAAGTGACAAAACAACTGGCCCATAATCTTTGAAAGTATCAAGGTCAAGAAAATCAAGTTAAATTAAGGAAGCATCTTAGACTAAAGGACGGTAAAGAGTCATGACCCTTTACCCTCAAGTATGACAATCAAGTGTTACACCTGAGTCTGAACTGGATCCTTTTGCTATAGAAAACATTATTGGAACAACTGGCAATACCTGAATGGGATTTGAGGGTGAGATAGTAATAATTCATGTCCTGATTTGGGTGGTAGCATTGTGGTTAAGTAGGACAGTGTTCTTGTTTGTAGGAAATATGCACTAAACTAGTATTATGGGGTGATGAGGCATCAACTTACCGTTAAATGGTTCAGGGGGAAACATTTCATTTGTACTATACTTGCAACTTTTCTATAAGTTTGAGATTATTAAAAACAATGAACAAAAAATCTAAAGCCAATTTACTGAAGCTGCTATTCTTCAAGTGTTTAAAATGTCATTCTGCAACACCAGACTTATGAGAATCGGATCGCAGAAACTGTTTGGGCTGTAAAGGCCAGATCTATCATTTATCCTAATGATCTTTCTTTTCTTGGGATAAGTTACCCATGACGTAGCTCATTACCAAGGTGGGGGTGGGGGTCAAGGGAGAAGTCAGGGAAGCATAATGCTGCCTAAGGGAGGAGCAACGTGGAAGTGGGCAGCTCAACCTCGGCTTTGAAGAGAGGTATAATTAGGAACTAGTGCTTACCACAGCTACCCTCATTGCCTTCTCCTCCCCCCTCAATCCGTCACCAGCGGCTGGGCAATGGCTCCATACTTTGAGGACAGCTCTATATAAGGGCATTTAATTAACGTGTTGACTCAACTGACTCCTTGCTATTTTACTGACAAATCCATCCACTTTAAGGGCCCCAAGCCTTTCAGAGTAGACTCATTCTTTTTCAGTTGGGAAAGTGAGAGCTTACCTTTATAGTTACGCTGTCAGAATCTTTTATTAGGACATGGGGTAGGAGCAGGGGACTTTAACTCTGAAAGGTAAGAGAACCTCATTTCTTAGCATAATGGCCGGGGAGCATAAAACAGTCCAGGAGCCACAACATAAAAGTAATGTCTATCAAGTGTGCAGTTAAGCATTACCTAAATATAATAAACTGCAGGAACAGCATCCACCCAGCAACGCACGGTAAGATTACTCCCTTATCCTTTTATATTACAGTATGACAAAACCACTTTCAGAGAGAAATTGGGGCTTCTTCACAGCACTTGCGAAGTTATTACAAGCTTAGCCCAGCTACATGGGCTGCATCTACAAACACCGACTCTTTAAAATAAAACTACATTTAAAACTCTGCCTTTCTACTTGACAAACAATCCATGCAGTCAATGGCGACACACATTGGTTGCAGTTCCGATCCTTTTTTTGACCCTTATTTTATTTCTCATACTATATTAAGAGACCTTGGAAAGAGGTACCCTATGAAATGAGTGAGAGAACACAGCACCCACTAAAATATATGTCTCACTTAAGATCTTGATAGAGGGTTGGCAAGAGGTGGGGAGGGATGGCAATGAATTGTTTCCACAAAAACAGCCCTTTGTCCTTGGGTAATGACACCACTTTAGCAATAGGTAGCATAATCACTCACTCTCATTTAAACTGCTCCGATAGGTATAACTATAACTCCAATTAGGTATAACTAAGGAGGGTTCTTCAAGCACCCTCCTTATCATATAGCAAAGTATTTACATTCCCTGTTTAGCAGGATGTTCTGCATCATAACAGCAAGGTCACTGCAATTCATTAATGATTAAAGACAAGAAGAAATCAGTAAAAACAAAATAATATCGTTTGTTCAGAGAACCTGAAGCCAGTTTGCTAGGAATATGGATAAGTGTTCTATTTACTGATGAGGCCTTTGTCCTAGAACAAGGGTCTGCAAAGTACAGCCCTCAGGCCAAATCCAGCCATCTGTCTGTTTTTATATTGTTATGTTGTTTTTGTAATCTTGTATGGGAACATCACCACACCTGTTCTTTTACTTATTGTCTATGGCAGCTTTTGCACTGCAATCATGTCTGGCCTGCAAAACCTAAAGTATTTACCATCTGGCCCTTTACAGAAGTAGTGCACCGACTTCTGTCCTAGAAGCCTCTGGCATATAGCGTATCTCTTCTAACACTACTCTGGGTCTCTGGCCACCTGCCTAGTTGAGAGATGTCAGTCATATTTGCCTTGCCTACACAACCTCTTTAGGAAATCTGATCCATCCGCTGGTTGGAACGGGTGGCTCACGTGACTCCGCCTACTGATCACAGCTAATACGGTCTGGGATGGAAACCTGGCCCAACTGCCAATAGAAATGGGCAGGGGAAACAGCGTTTTACCTGGTGTCTGTGAAGTTGAAGGCAGAGTTACTAGTACAGCAAACCAAATTAATGTGCAAGCTTATGTGAAGAAAGAGGAGCTGTAAACTTTGCAGTGAAGCTTCTATCTGCAGAAAAGAAATTAGGAACAGAGACGCACCATGTATGAGAGACCTCATGGCCCCAAAGGGACAGACAGAAACAAATGATCTGCCTCAACACTTCCTAGTATCCGTGTAGTCTGGCTGTATTTCCTGTCACTTGGGGGGTCTGCAAAGTTTCCTGTATTCCTGAACCTAAATCCCCCTTTGCCTAACCTAGCTTGAGTGGGTTTATTTGTTTTTAAATAATTGACTCTGGACAAAAATACTACTGCTTACAGGTAGCTACAATATTTACTGTGTTCCTTTATGTGCCAAACATTGTTTCTAGATGTGCAAAATACAGTGTGAAAAACACAAAAATCCCTACACTTGTAGAGTTCGTATTTTAGTTGAATGTATATTTGTTTACGTTGTTTTGCCTTTCTTTGTCACATCATTCCCACTTGTGAAAAGGAGATGACATAATACCTATCTCATTTGGGTTCATTTAATGATGAAATGAGCTATATACATGTGTATGTAAAGTATATTAGAGTCCCTGGCACAAAGCATACATGCAATAAGTGGTGGTGGTTGGTATTGAAAAGAGAAGCTAGAAAAAAATAAAACCAGGTTATAGCCAGAGGGAGGCTTGTGAAGGAGGGCAAATATAGAGAGGTATTGGTGTAAGGACTCCAGAAGCATAGACTCCTTTATAACATTGCCTTTTGCAATCCAGAAAATAACTGTCATTCATTACTTCAGCCTCCCCAGCAATGATCTGCCTTCCCACCCTCGTGACTCATTTATAAGGTCTTGTTTTTTGTTGTTGTTTTTTTTTAGTTTTTTTGTTTGTTTGTTTGTTTTTGTTTTTTTAAGGCAGAGTCTCGCTCTGTCACCCAGGCTGGAGTGCAGTGGCATGATCTCAGCTCACTGCAACCTCTACCTCCCAGGTTCAAGCTATTCTCCTGCCTCAGCTTCCTGAGTAGCTGGGACTACAGGCACGCGCCACCCCACCCGGCTAATATTTTATTTTATTTTATTTTATTAGTAGAGACAGGGTTTCACCATATTGGCCAGGCTGGTCTTGAACTCCTGACCTCAAGCGATCCACCCACTTGGCCTCCCAAAGTGCTGGGATTACAGGCGTGTGCCACCGTGCCCGGCCAGGTACTGCTCTTTTTTACCTTCCCTCCTCCCATAAGCAGAACCACTCTGAGAGATGAAGGAGGAGCTGGTTTAGTAACCTTACTCAGCCTCTCTCGGACTATGACTGTGGGTAGTCATTGTGTTACATGGGCCCCAAATAACCTCTTGGTGATTTCTACCTGCCCAACATGTCAAGCTTTAATTATAGCCAACTTTGTAACTATTTACAAAAAGGAATCCCACTCAGATGGGCCAAAAGTGCTTCTAAACAAAGAAAGCTTATTTTGACCAAATCTAAAAATAGAATCTGCTTTAAGAATTTTCTTCAAAATAAAGTATTAATATTTTGCAGAATGGACCAAGGGTGTAGGCAACCACCTAGACCAAAGTAGAATCATGGGGATGGGGAGAGTGTGCATTTTAAAAGATTTCTGGGCTCCACCCTCCCCTATCCATTGACTCAGTCTCTGTTGGTGGGGTCCAGGAATCTGTGATTTTAGCAAGCTTCCCTGGCAACTGTTAAGCTGGCTAAGCTTGAGGACTACTGACCTGAAATGCCACCGTCAGAGATTCTTTGGTTTTACATTTTGGCCCTTTTAAAAACTGTAAATATTTCTACAACAGAGAATACACTAAGAGGCAAACTTTTTTTTTTTTTTTAAGATGGAGTCTCACTCTGTGGCCCAGGCTGGAGTGCAGTGGCATGATCTCAGTTCAATGCAACCTCTGCCTCCCAGATTCAAGCAATTCTCCTGCCCCAGCCTCCCAAGTAGCTGGGATTACAGGCATACACCACCACGCCCAGCTACTTTTTGTATTTTTTTTTTTTTTTTTTATTATACTTTAGGGTTTTAGGGTACATGTGCACAATGTGCAGGTTTGTTACATATGTATCCATGTGCCATGTTGATTTCCTGCACCCATTAACTCGTCATTTAGCATTAGGTGTATCTCCTAATGCTGTCCCTCCCCCCTCCCCCCACCCCACAACAGTCCCCGGAGCGTGATGTTCCCCTTCCTGTGTCCATGAGTTCTCATTGTTCAATTCCCACCTATGAGTGAGAACATGCGGTGTTTGGTTTTTTGTCCTTGCGATAGTTTACTGAGAATGATGTTTTCCAGTTTCATCCATGTCCCTACAAAGGACACGAACTCATCATTTTTTATGGCTGCATAGTATTCCATGGTGTATATGTGCCACATTTTCTTAATCCAGTCTATCGTTGTTGGACATTTGGGTTGGTTCCAACTCTTTGCTATTGTGAATAGTGCCGCAATAAACATACGTGTGCATGTGTCTTTATATTTTTAGTAGAGACGGGGTTTCGCCATGTTGGCCAGGCTGGTCTCGAACTCCTCACTTCAAGTGATCCGCCCACCTCGGCCTCCCAAAGTGCTGGGATTACAGGCATGAGCCACCACGTCACGCCTAACATGCAAACTTAATGAGTGTGAGTTCACTTGTAACCACCTATCCAACATCACGGCTCACATAAAGCGTGACTGGAATGGAAAGAGAACGATGGGATCTGGAAGGCACTGGCCTCTGTTAGAGGTATCACAAGCAGAAGAAGGGGAAAATGACACTACTTTACAATTTTCCCACAAGTCTGTTCTGCCTCCAAGTAGTAGGTAGGCCCATGTTGAAGCTTTTGGGTATGCATCATTCCATCAGAAGTTGCATTGAGCTTGACTTCAGTCACGCCTGACTGAGGATGATCATGATCTTTGCTGTGTGTATGTGTAGAAGTGGCTTTTCTAGGTAAGGCTAGTCTAGCATACCCTTGACAACGATGCAGCCCTTCTCTCTGCAGAAGGAGGAGATGAGTGGGGACCTTTATGCTCTCCTTTACAGGTGTTTCCCAGGGGGTGGGGACAGGGATCTGCCATACAGAGCTCAAAGCTGTTCCTTCCTTGGATGGAATAGTGACCATTCACTGGAGAATCCCTAACCCATTTATTGTTTCTGTCTTTCCCTTTGCTGAATTAAACAAAAATCATTACGTTTGTGGGAAGCAAGCTTCCTTTCTTATTAAATGCTATAAAGCCAAGCCTTGTGGGCAGCTCGGGCTGATTATCAGGATTTTCAAACTGACTCTTTTACCGTGAAGAAGGAACTTAATTCTGTATCTAATTTCAATCTGTATCCCATGGTCAGGCGTGTTATGTTAAAGAATTTGTTAACATTTAAAGAGGGGGGAGCTGATTATATTGATCCTTCTTGTGTAAATTGGCCAAGGTGATCAATTTTGGATTGTAAACTTCTGATGTTTAAATGCATTACCTTAATACCATTTAAGCACAGTCAACTGTCAACCCCATTAACCCATAGCATACAGTCTGAATTTGGATGCAATTCAACATTTCCAGAATGGTGACATGAGGAGGGGAGTTTAGCAATTTGCAAGCAAAGTAGGTCTGCCTGTCTCTTACAGGTTATTTCTAGTGTGTGGTACTGAAACAGGCAATCATAGGGTCTTTGGCATAGTGATAGATTGCATTGCCAAGATTCCACTCTTCCCATCTTGACTGCAATCATTAGAGAATAACCCGGTTTGTATTAAGTTTGCATTCAGATATTTAATATACAGGTAGAGAAGGATTAATAGTTGTATCTGTTGCTGCAAACCAGCAAGTGGTACGCACAAAGGCAAAATGTTGTCAGTGTGAAGCTACTGACACAAAGAGGCTAAGTGCCGCAGTTATTTCCACAACCCATGATATGTTTCATAAACACAAGAATGCTTTGACCTGGTGGCAATAAAATCACCAAGAAATAATCCCCTTCCGAAGGGCCTTCTCTGCCCTTTGTCCTTGCAATAGATTCCCTCTATTAGGAAAGAACTTGATTAAATGCTGTATCAGTTAGGATTAGGTACAGCTGTGAGTGACAGAAACCCCAAATTAACAGTGGCTTAAGCACACAAAGCTTAATCCGCCCACAAGAGAAATCTAGAGGTTGACAATATAGGGATGGCTTGGCAGTTCCACGTAGTTACCAGGTACATAGGCTCCGTCATCCCTAGAGTGTGTCTCTCATGCTTATGACCCAAGGTGATTGCTTTAACTCTGGCTATCATGTCACCTCTCCAAACAGTAGGAATAGAGAGGAAAGCACAGTGCATCAGTTTTCTTTAAGGACACTGCAGAAGTCACATGTGAAATTTTAACATATACACCAGTGACAGATCTTAGCCACATGACAATACTGAGACTGGGAAATGTAGTATTAAGCATGTTTTCTGCTAAATTCAGGATTCTATTACAAATGGAGAGAACAGGTATTGAGTGTCAACTGGCTGTCTCTGTCCCAGGTACTGTGTATATGTTGGAGGTGGGGAGAAAATAACCAAGTCAAGCTTTTTTTAGTTTCCCCTGCCACCATGTATCAAACACTCCTTGTTTCCCCTTGTCTCAACCCATTTAAAATGTTTCTGGCAACTGAAACGAAATAAAAAAACACCTAGAAAAAGCCAAGGGAAGGATAAGGGGGCGTATGTAACATCAGAGTTTCTCCCCTAAATGGTTTCAAAGCATTTTTTCATTTGCTTATTTTATATGGTAGAGTCTGGGCATCAGTTCTGTCTCACCCTTACTCTGGTAAACTAAGAATGTGATTTTTTTCAATGCATTTGCAACTTTCATTAACGCACACTACTTGAGCCCCTGACATTTTTAAATAAAGATAACTTGCCTGTGATTTTGGATACTCCAGAAGGCACCTACTTACCTGCCTATCCTATCTACCATTCCAGATGCCCCTGGTTGTCAATGGGGAGGCTCACAGAAACCTGAAGCCTCAAGGTATCCCTAGATCATGTGCCCAGAGTCGAAGATTCAGTTTGGTAAGCCAGGGGACTAAGTCTTCGAACTTTAATAATAAAGCAATTCATGAAATTGCATGATCTGCTTTACCAAAAAGCCATTGATATTAAATGTATTATGAATGTTATTTGGTTGTTTTTAGTTGTTTTAAATATACCTAATTACTCCAGTTTGTAACTGGGCTGATCAGTTCTACAAAAACAAAATTTCGGTGTAAATAATTAATGCATCAAAGCCTTTAAAAAGAGATTGATCCCTCCCAGGTTAAACATGCCCCTTTGCAATCTTGTTTACACTATTACTTTGCTTAGCTAACCATTCATTCGGAGATAGTGCAATGGTAATTTGAACAGGAACTGGGCAGGAATTTAATCACAAATTGTGAATTACTGGAGCCCAAAATAATGAGGCCGTATAGTCATTTCTTGATTATTCACATCAATGAATGTAACACTGATAATTTTTAAATCATTTCTATTTTAACTTTAATATTATTTGGAGGGAAGTTACCTTCTCAATTACATTTTGCTCAGGCTCCTACTAAACTTAAATTTGTATTCCCTCAGCACACATAGATGGGCAGTCAAAGAAACAGTCAAGAAGCATAAAATAGAGAGTTGTGCAAAGCTGGTCTGGGATGAGTCATTAAACATAGCTAATTCACAGGTTGAGAATCATCTTTATTAGAGATTTCTTCATTTCTAAAGATGTGTTCAACAAACCTCATCAAACAAATGGAAATTCTTAGTTCCTAATAAAGGATTCCTAAGGAAGACTGTCTTCAATCCCAGGGGAGCCCAGTGACCCTAGTACTGTATCTTGGGCCCTGGGCACATGGTTTAGGGATACTTTGGGGCTCCAGGTCTCCATGAGACTCATCTTGGACAACCAGGGGCATCTGGAATGGTAGATAAGATACGCAGGTAAGTAGGTGTCTTCTGGAGTATCCAAAATCACAGGTAAGTTATCTTTATTTAAAAATGTTAGGGGCTCAAGTAGTGTGCTTTAATGAAAGTTGCAAATGCGTTGGGGAAAATAAATCACCTTCTTAATAAAGACGAGACCGAGCTGATGCTCAGACTACCATATGAAATGAACAAATAAAAAGAAAGGCCCACTGGGAAAGCAGTATTTCATTTTGGTTAAGAATACAAGACAACATAGTTCAAACACCAGTTTTTTTACTTGTACCTTAAGGATTCTGTAATACAGTCTCCTCGTTTGTAAAATAAAGAATATTCTTCCTACCTCCAAGAGTAAGGGCTTAGCAAGGTGCCTGGGCAATATTATCATCATTATAGCTGTCATTAATAGTGATAATATTTGCTGACTTCATGTAGCAATAGAACAAAACTCAACAACTTTTAAAATGACACACAGTCCCATTGGTTGTGAGGTGTAACAAGCTTAGCCAATGAGATTCCCCAGTCATTGGCCTTTAACCATTACACAGTATTTAAATCTCAGTTAACCTTTTTATGCATTGACACTGCTTGAAAACCCGTGATGAACTGTGTGTGAGTGTAACTGGAAAGGTCACTGTGGGATCAATAGTACCTTCCAAACTAAGCACATGTGAAGTCTGTCTTCTGATTAGTGAATGTGGCCACTATCCAAATTGCCTGCCACCTAGACTCTCCATATGCCACAACATATTGTATACACGTAAGAAATTCCCAGGCTCAAATAGTATTTCAGTGATTTTAAAGACATACTCATAGATCACAATTGCCAAACAGAAAAGTTAGAAAAACATACAGCAACAGTAGAATAGAACAAAATAACAAAATGAGTAAAAAATCTGTCTAGAGTCAGTCAACAAAGCACATTCTTTGTTGTCTCTTATGGAAGGGCACACCTTTCCAAAAGCAGTATTTCTTCCTCCTCAGCATCTTATGCTAAGAACACTGTATAAACCATTTGCCAATCTCTCTTTAGAAGTATTTATCATTGCATTACCTACAGCACCAGACCCAGGGGTATATGAGAAATTAAAAGAATGAGATCACTTCTTATTCAGACTCTAGCCATAAAAATTAAGGTGTAGAATTTGTCAGATGACAGAGTGCAACTAGAAGCTGCACTAACTGGTATGTATATCTATAAGTTGTTAGGGATGTCACAAGGAATTTGATGAAAATAATACTTTAAGTACTGATATTTGGGTATTGTCTTCGTCCACCTTGTGTTGCCGTAAAGGAATACCTGAGGCTGGGTAATTTATAACAAAAAGAGGTTTATTTGGCTCACAGTTCTGCAGGCTGTACAAGAAGCATGGCACCAGCATATGTATCTCGTGAGGACCTCAGGGCTGTTTCCACTCATAGCAGAAGGCGAAGGAGATCTGGCATATGCAGGGATCACATGGCAAGGGAGAAGGCAAGGAAGAGAGAAGAGGGAGATTCCAGGCTCTTTTTAGCAACCAGCTTTCATGGGAACTAATAGAGCAAGAACTCGCTCACCCTTCTGGGAGGGCACCAAGCTATTCATGGGGGACCTGCCCCCATGACCCAAACACCACCCACTACGTCCCACCTCCAACATCAGAGATCATTTCCACATGAGATTTCGAGGGGACAAACATCCAAGCTATAGCAGTTACCATTTAATTTTTTGAAAGGGAGCATGAAATCAAAGCTATCCTACGGGCATCACTTTGATTTACTCACATTCCATTAATGCTTTCTTGGGTGGTAGAGAAAGGGGCAGAGTTACACACAGGAAACGGAGTATTTCATATAACTCTGGGCATATTCAAAGACGTGAGATTAGACTTCAACATCCTCCTTCTTGTATGTTGCAACTGGAAAAAGGAAAGCTGCTAACCACTAATTTAGAATGCACTGCAAGGCACCTGCTGCCACCAGGCTTTGCCTTGCTGAGAGCTCCTAATTTCATTCTGCTTTCTCATCCTCCCTCTCATTGCTACCCCTAACTCCTTCGTATCTAGAGACCCCGTATCTGGGACTTTTTCTTAGGATGTACTTATTACTAATCAGAGTATTAAAAATACCATTTTTTTTCATTCCTCTTTTCTGTGGGACCACATGGTTTTGGAATGCTTATGGCCCCACAATGAGATACGTAGATAAATTCACATTTGCCTGACAACTTATATCATGTTGAGGTAAGAAACATTTTGGACAAAAAAATTTAAAAATTTGTCGTAGGTAAATGGTGAAGTCCAAGTACAGAAATACAGAGTGACATCCTCACCTATCCCCCAAGATCATGTTATGGCTGTGTGATAATGAGGAAGTTTGCCTACAGGAGTTTAAATTGCTCCAAGATAGGCTAGGTAATAGTAACCTTCCTCTTTATTGATGACTTCTGGGGCTATTAAATGAATGCATTTTAAAAGGGGTTAAATAAATGTTAAGTAGTAGTGTAAGCTAATTTCACCTTAAAAAATGAATAATGAAATCTGTGCTTCATTTATCATTCATGGCAATGCAAGTCTATCGGAGGAAGCCAGTCATTTTTTCAGCTTTCATGGCAAATTTGCAATTCAGAAATAATTTTTGGGATTTTTTATGCCTCCCTGCCTCATTCACTGTTGAGATTGGTGCCTGCTTGTTGGTTTTGTGTCCATTCCCCTGCAATCTGTTGAGAACAAATTGTAAATAAAAGAATACGTTGATGAAACAGTGTGGGCCTGAAGTTGAGAAAAAAGGTTGGGGTGGAATAGGTGAAGGAATACATGCTGTGAATTCAGTCTGGAAATGCAATTAGGAGGCCTACAATGGACACTCCATAGGTCTGAATAAACCCAATTTAATATTTGTCCCACTTTTCACAATACACACTGAGCTATCTACGTATGCTTGTCTAAGGCTCTGGTTTTTCCCTTGGATAGAAGATCCAGTCAAGAGGGGTGATGTATTCCCCATCTTTGAATATTATAGCTAGATGGCTGCATTGTAGGATAAGGAAGCACTCTTACATGAAGGAATAGATCAGCATCACAAATTCCTTTTCAAAATATGTTGGCCCACAGAGTTTGGGTTGGATCTCTCTATATTAACCAATGTTACTTCACATCTTTAAAATATATATACTCGGCCAGGCGTGGTGGCTCATGCCCATAATCCCAGCACTTTGGGAGGCTGAGGCAGGTGGATCATGAGGTCAGGAGTTCGAAACCAGCCTGGCCAACATAGTGAAACTCTGTCTCTACTAAAAAATACAAAAAATTAGCCAGGCATGGTGGCGGGTGCCTGTAATCCTAGCTACTCGGGAGGCTGAGGCAGGAGAATCGCTTGAACCTGGGAGGCGGAGGTTGCAGTGAGCCAAGATCGTGCCATTGCACTCCAGCCCGGGCAACAGTGCAAGACTCCATCTCATAAATAAATAAATAAACAAATAAATAAATAAAATATATATACTCAATATTGAGGTACAAAATAATATTTATAAAATGTTAATACATTTATAAAGAATAATGATACAATGAACATGTGTCTCTACTACCAACTAATTTTAAATATAACAAATTACCATCAACTTCAACGTCTCCTGAGTGCCATTCTTTGATCCTATTCCTGTCTATCCTCCTGAGAGGTAATCACTATTTTGAATCATGTGTTTAGCATTCTCTTGCATTTCTTCATAGTTTTGTCACGTAAATTTATATCTCCATATAACATTTTGTTTAGTTTTGTATGATTTGGAGCATAGTTTTTAAAAAACAAGAACATGTTATTTTTCCACTTGCTTTTTTCATGCAATGTCTTGAGAATCATCTGAGTGGTGGTGTGAAGATGTACTTTGCTAACTTTCACTGCTATATAGTATTGAGGATATAACACAATCTATCAATCCATTCCACTATTAATACATCTTTGGTTTGTACCAGTTCAGGGCTGATATTTGGGTACTGTCTTCGTCCATCTTGTGTTGCCATAAAGGAATACCTGAGGCTGGGTAATTTATAACAAAAAGAAGTTTAGGGACAGCAATTCTATAAACATTCTTGTCCATGTCTCCAACTGTGTGTGTTTTGCTCATTTTACTATGAGTTTATCTCTTTTTCTTTTTTTTTTTTTTTTTTTTTTTTGAGACGGAGTCTCGCTCTGTCGCCCAGGCTGGAGTGCAGTGGCGCGATCTCGGCTCACTGCAAGCTGCGCCTCCCGGGTTCACGCCATTCTCCTGCCTCAGCCTCTCCGAGTAGCTGGGACTACAGGCGCCCGCCACCACGCCCGGCTAATTTTTTGTATTTTTAGTAGAGACGGGGCTTCACCGTGGTCTCGATCTCCTGACCTCGGGATCCGCCCGCCTCGGCCTCCCAAAGTGCTGGGATTACAAGCGTGAGCCACCGCGCCCGGCCGATCTCTTTTTCTTATTGATTTAAAGGATACATAAAAATATGTGTGTGTGTGTGTGTGTGTGTGTGTATGTGTGTGTCTGTGTATACATGTAAAGCCTGGATACTAATCCTCTGTTCATCATATGTGTTGTAAATATCTTTTTCCAAATTATAGTTTGTCATTTATTTTCTTTATGGCTTTTAATGAACAGAAATTCTTGCTTGGTTTTAATGATGTTGAATTGCCATGAATCTGAAGCGTGAAATTCAGTGAAAGCTGTCATGGCTTCCTTCATATTATAATTGCAATACATTGATTTGGTTTGGTTTTTGCATTGTTATTATTAGAGAAAGTGAGAGTTCTATAGCTCAGGTCTGAAGAACATGCTCACACCATCTAGGTGGATAGCAAATCACAAATGAATTGTTACTATCTTGTTGACTTTACAAATAGCATTCTGTTAACCAGGTAATATTTTAATGGAGTAGCATTTTTTACAGTGCATATGTTTTCTAATCATCATTGCCAGGTAGATGTGAAGATTTGAGCCTTGGGAAAGAGATGAATAGATGAGAATTTATGGCAATTTTAAAGGGTGGTATTTATATTATATTTTTTGTTTGTTTTGTGTGTTTGTTTTACTTGGGGACATTTTTATATGTCATAAAAGGAAAACCATTCAATTGCATTCTTCAAAGAAAGTTTTATTAGCAATTACAGTTTTAAAACACAACTCTGGGCCTTCTCCCATGCCTGAGCCTGGGATGAGGTGATACAATGTAATAGTCAAGAGCGATCTTTCTGAAGTTACTTCCCAGCTCCACCATTTCCTAGATATATAAATTTTGCCAAGTCACTTAATCCCCCAAGCTTAGTTACCTCATCTGCAAATAGAGATAAATGAATATCAAATGAGATAACCCATGTGAAGTATAACTGACTAAGATGACTATTTGACCTGTTAGTTGAAAAAAAATTGCACCAATATAGCTATGGCAAACTCCCTGCATCTTTCAATAAGGACCACAAAAGCTCTTCACCTCTCAAAAGGAAATGGTCTATTCTTCTATGAATAATGTTCATGAACAGGAAAAGTTTCAGTTAATCTGACTTTTCTTTCAACCATGACTGTATTCTACCCAAGGGGTTGAACAGCAATGTCTACAGCAGGGCAAGGCGATAGTAATTGAGCCCAATATGTTTAAGATTGTTAGCTGATCAAAAAAAGTGTTGACTGAGCTGGCTTCTTCAGTATGCAATTGCACATACAGTTTATTTATTAATGATCACCAATGGCCTCCACAATTTGGATGTAACGGTTAAACAATTACCTATTGCATTTGAACTGAAAAAAGGAAGAAAGAAAGTCATTTAATTGCTAGTAATTTTTTCTCATTATACAGAAGCCCTTCCTTACTGCCTGGTAACATAATAATAGCAGCCAGATAAAACAGTTATTTGGCACTCAATAACTCGTTTCCCTCCTTAATAGCCAAACTATAAATCCCAAATGGCCTCATATAGCATATAAGCCATAGGGCTGAAAGAGTGTATTTTCTTTTTCTTTTATGGAAAAAGCAAAGAGATTCTGGTAAGGGTATAAGGGAGCTCTTTGCTCTCACTCATTGTGTCTGTAATAATGTTATCTACCAGACCAACACAAAACTATGCTACAACGTAGTCCTCTTCCTCTCATCTTCCAAGTTTTGTCAGCACTTGTACACACATCCACATACATGATCTCTTTGCTGTATTCTTGGAAATGACTTGAAGTAATTACAGATACAGGTGAATAATTCTGTCTTTCTGGATGAAAAAGAAAGAAAAACATGGTATGTTTTCATCTTGTTCTGTGGTTTGATTCCCAGCTGCCCCAAAGCTGCTCATAGAAAACTTAACATGGATCCGATAGAAAAATTGGGAGTACCAGGAAAGTCACTCATTTTCTAGCAGCTTCCTTATAAATTAATCAACATAATTTATTCATGATGATACCTATTTCAATCACAGAGAGACACAGTGCAAGAAAATGTAGTCTGAACAGTGATTTGGAAAACAGAAATTCTTGAGCTTTGCTCCCACCTTAATGTCAACTGCCTCTATAGCCTAGGTGCATCGCAGAAGGGTACTCTAAGGATTAATTAGCTCCTTAAATGCTTTGAATGTGAAAATGTGCTAAATAAACATATGACAGTTTGAACTCACCAGAGAAAAAAGAGACCTGAATTTGGAAGGGAGGGGGTGGAGAATGGTTACAGAATGATAAATTATTTCATGTTTGTTCATTCTTACTTTGGAACAATAGAAAGAAAATATGTTTCAGGGGTGTATCACCTTATATATGCTAGAGGAGGGGAAGAAGAAGGTTAAAAAATGATCAGAAGCTAATAGAATACTGTGATCCATAACCAGCCACTAGAGGTGGGAGGCTGAATGAAGATGAGGATGAACCATATAATAATGTAGTGTAAGGCTCCGTGGCTAGAGAAAACAAGCTAATCTGTCAAGAAAGGAAATAGGACACCGATCTTAGGAAGCAGAGAGCATTGTGGCACAGAAAGCAAGAGAGAAGACTGGATAATTAGATGGACTTGTCCCAGAGGAAATAAGTCAGGAGGAAGAGAAGGTGGGTAATATTAATATTGTAGGTAGATGGACACTATAATACCAAACCACTGTTGCTGAACCAAAACACAGGAGCTGAGACACGACGTAGTCAAAACTATGGGGAATGATTGAAAATGATATAGAAAATTTACAGCTGTAAGATAATAAGCTGGTCATAAAGTGCTGCTTATCAGGTTGAATAAAAGAGAAAGAAATAGTAAAATGCAGAGGAGGTGGACAGTGAGAGAACGTAATGTCCAATATGCAGTTTCAGTTAGGTATTAGAATGTGAAGGAAGAGCGAAATGGAACCTTAACACAAAGAAGAGGTACAGAAAATGAGATGATACTGAGGGTGAGGGGCAGGACATTACTGGAAGAGATTTGTGGTGTAATAAGACCAAGTATGGGACTTTGACATGCATGCTGTCTAGGACTCCAATAAAGAAAGAATTCAAAGGCAGGAATAGAGCTATTTTTACATATGGTTTGCTCATTGAATCCAGTATCTCTTCTCCATAATTACTTTGCATGTTCAGTTTGCATTTGCTTCTGCAGAATGAATGTGTACACACCTGCTCAGATCACTCTGTTATCATATTAGCCTGTCCGCCATGAAAATCACAGAGCTTACATTCCCAGTTAACAGGTTTGAACGCCATTATCCCCCATTATTTTCTTTCAAGGTAATTATTTCATTCAGCAGGTTTGCTAGTAGTCACCAGTCCAGACCTTTGGGGAATTCACTTCATTCACCATTTAAGTCTGGAGCTTTAAAGTTTTGATAGAATTTTTAAAGTTCAAAGCTTGTTATGAGCTTTTCTTTGCTTATCTTTATTTTATACAAAATTGCACCCTAAAATGCTTACGGAGCATTTATTGAAATCCAGATTACAAAATTATTGGTTATTTAGCTAGTTACCTCTTCTGAATTGGTCAGATAAAAGCTATAACCCTTGATTACATAATAAAGTTTTCTCCTAAGTATAAAAATCCCTAAGAGAACAGTCATTTGCAGTATCCAGACCAAGACTTTGTGTACAAGATCACCAAGTATTTCACATGGATTTAGGACACAGACTGTTGCTGCTTCATGGCTGCATTGCCAGCTCATCTTCATTTACTTAATCCCCTGCCTGCCCTGTTTTATGTCACTTGAGCTAATTGATCCGCAAAAGGTAGAGGGGACTTGGTTTAGAACGAAATTGCCTTTGTATGTGTTGCCTTAAGTGTTCTTGAATTGTTTAATTCTAAGTAAAGACAGTGGCCCCACCCCTAAGTTATCCCAACTAACCACTCAAGGTTGGCCCATTTACCTACTGCAACAACTTGCTTGATACATTGATTTTTTAATTATTATTGTTTCTAATAATTTCTTCAATACAAAAATAAGTGCTCATTACAGAAAACTATATGTAACAAACAGTCAGAAGCATATGAAAAGATGCTCAGCATCACTAATACTTAGAAATGAAAATCAAAGCTACAATGAGATACCACCTCACACCCAGTAGGATAGCCACTAATGGGCCACTAATTTCTCATCCAAAAAACAGAAAATAACAAGTGTTGACAAGAATATGGATAAATTGGAACCCTTGTGCATTGCTGGTGGGAGTGTAAAATGGTGCAGCCACTATAGAAAACAGTATAGAGGTTCCTCAAAAATTTAATAATAAAAATACCATGTAATAAAGCAATCCTGCCTCTGGGTGTATATCCAAAAGCATTGAAAGCAGGATCTCAAAGGATATTTGCACACCCATGTTCATTACATCTTTATTCACTATAGTTAAGAGATGAAAGCAACCCAAATGTCCACAAATGGATGAACAGATTAAAAAAATGTGATATATACACACAATGGAATATTATTCATCCTTTAAAATGAGGGAAATTCTATCATATGCCACATGGAATAACTTTGAAGACATTACACTAAGTGAAACAAGCCAGTAACAAAAAGACAATTACTTTATGATTCCACTTATATGAGGTATCTAGATTAGTCGAACTCATAGAAACAGATAATAGAGTGATGGTTGTCAGGGATTTGGGGGAGGGAAAAAGGGAGATGTTGTTCAATGGGTATAGAATTTCAGTTTTGTAAGATGACATAGTTCTAGAGATTTGTTACACAACAATGTCAATACAGTTGACACTACTGAACTGGACACTTAAAATGAATATGGTGGTAAAATTTATGTTTTATTTTTTAAACCACAATTAAAAATTTTTTTAATAGAAGAAAAGGCAGATTGGAAAGCATTTGTGAATTGAGGCTTACTGGCGTGCTGGGCCTGGAACATCACCATGGTGTGAATGAGCCCAAGGCAGTCTACTAGAAGATACAAGACCACATCTCTGCAAACAGCTAACCAGCCACCAGTCAACCCAGCAGCTAATCATAGACACATGCAAGAGTCATAGCAAAAATCCCAAGCCTGACACAGATCTGCAGCAACACCCAGCTGAACACAGCCAAAATTGTTGACCTACATATTTTTTAGCTAAGTAAATAGTTGTTGTTTGAGGAGGCGGGTGGGTGAAGGAAAACAGAAATCACTCATCACTCAAAATCCTTCCACTCAGAGGCAGCCAATAGTGAATTTATATAAGTTGTGTGTTATATGGGTAAATATGTGTGTGTGCACACACAAACACACATACACACTCATATGTTGAAAATATATGAGTGTACCAATTTTAAGCTTCTTTCCTGGTCAGAAAATGTATTTCTCTGGTTTCTTTTGTACTGTTTTCATAATAGTATTCTGTGGTGCGTTTGCACCCTTATTTTTTTTTGATCCCTCTTATTGTGAGGCATTTAGGTTGTTTTCAATACTGTGATATTGAAAACAGCAGTGAGATGAGCACTTTGTGGATGCATACTGTGCACAACCATTATTATTTTCTTGGGATGATTTCTGAGACATGGGCTATCTGAGTGAGCATTATATAAAATAAATTACTCAGATGTCTTAAAAGTATTAACTAAATCCTCTTTAAAATGGGGGTGGAGATTGAATTTTCTTTTCATATCCGATCACTAAGTTATACTTTTTTAAATCTAGTATTGTTTCACTGTAAAAATCATTTTATTAACCACCTTGGTGAGCAGACAAAGAAAGAAATCTACTGGCAGTGAAAACAGATACTAATGGGTAGATTCTTATTATAGATGAGTGACACACAAATGCAACCTAAATAGAAAAAAGTTTATTACTGCAGTTCCAATGTCTGCATGGTCTATAAAACGTAACAGATTTTTCAGTGCCTGTGGTGAAATGCAGCACACATTTGGGAGAGAAAACAGGCACTAAGAGCTTCATATGTTAATAATGCTATAAGAACCACTCAATTGTGTGTGCATAAAGGCCTCCAAAATATTTAGTTTTATCCACACCCTTGAAGAAATAATATTAAAGTCCACTTATTGTCCATCTTCATCTATTTTAAACGCCAGACAATCTATGAATGGTACATGTCAGCTGGAGACTATCATGAAAATGGCATAAATCAACATTCATTTTATTAAGTAAGGTTTCATCATAGCTAAATATTTTGGACTTCAAGCAAAGAAGCCCCTTGGTCTTTTCAACTAAGTAGTAAATAGATGTCTAGTCCCTCGTACTCCTTGCAATGCAAGTATGATCTGGGTCTGCCCGTGGATGGGGAAGAAGAGAAATATTTCCTTAAGGAGACTAAAGCACTTAGCTTATGCCCAACATAATGATTATAGACTAGGCCATTTGGCTAATGTTCAATAACCAGTGACTTACTGGGTGACTAATGTCTTTGGGGCATCTCCTGTAAGCATAGAGAGTTTAGTTAGCATTAATAACATATTTAATGGAGTTTTGGCAGTTCTTGGCAATTCTCTATAAAGATTCCTTCGAGAATTAGCAGAACTTTGAATCAGCATGTATGCAACCAATAACTAGCCCCGAGGTTGATCTCTAGGCCTCAGATCTTACAGGGGCTGCTTAAGAAGCAGCTATTTCTATAGAGAAGCTTGGCAGAAAACTACACCATCCTTAACACACAAAGCTTCCCTTTTCGCTTCCTGGAGTGTGGACGTGTGCAATAATATCACAGCCGGGGGAACCAGTCCCACTGAACCTCAGAAAAACTGTCTCTACTGCTGCTCCCTGAACTTCATATACAAAGTAAATGGTGGGAATAAGTCTTATAAAGTTCGAACAGTGAAGCCAAGTCACTGTGAAATTGAGCATTGAGAACAAATTTTAAAAGAATGCTGTTACTGTATTTTGATAATTGCTAAAAATAATCTTATTTCTATTGGTAGTGGCCATAGGGATCAGGAACCTGATTTTCCCCACCACCACCACCACCGCCCCTACTCCTTGATGTGCAAAGACTTGTTAATGTAGCACTAGGAGGTGTGGTTCGAATGTTGTAATAATAGGAGCATTATTTTTTTTTCTTTCATTTGTAGAACACTATATGAGTTTTACAGACAACACTGATGAGAGAAATGGGTCAAGTGTCCCGTCGGTCTGGCCCTGACATATGCTTATGTGCACCCACACAACACACACAGACACACAGAAACACATACACACACACACACACACCCTTTTACTGGCAAAGGTTCAAAGAAACATGATTTCTTCCCACATTCTATTTTAGAAAAAGAATTTTCAAGAGACTTCTATGGTTTTAGCATTTATGTCTTAAATATGCTATTTAGCAAGACACAAAAACCTCTCTCTCTCTCTCTCTCTCTCTCTCTCTGTCTCTCCCTCTCTGTCTCTCTTCTCCACACCCCTCTCCCCCATCTCTCTCTCTCACTTTTTGGAAAGAAGAGAAACTTATGAAGTTTAAGTTTCTCTGGCTTATAACCTAGATGTGGTAGATTTAGGGTTTTCTAAATCTAAGATCTATGATTGATTTCTGTCTCTCTCAACCCCAAAATATGGATTAAGTATTTTCTTTTTAACCAAAAACTCTCTTTTATCTTTGAATTTCTCACTTGAGGAATATAGGGCCTGGACATCCCTGAGATATCTTATTTGTAGATACAGAAAATAGAATGAGATTGTGGGCAAGCAAATCTTTTAAGCACATAAATGGAAATGAAAGTAAGATAGCACAGTAATTAACACAGATGAAAATAGTATTCTTCCCCAGAATTCTTGTGGGTGATAAATTGCCTTAGCTGGAAACTATATTTTCAAGTTGTAAATCTTCATATGACTAATGGCTTCCCTGTAACTTGCAATGAAATTAGAGAACAAATATTAAGATATGGTCTTTATTTATCTGTAAAATTATAATACTAGAGCAACAGCATGAACCTGCACATGAAATGAAGGCCACAAGTTATTACTTGATGGCCAGTTTACCCATTAAAGTACATGGATACCAGTAGGTAGACAGAAATACAGGATAACTAAAGTACATAGCTCCGCATCTTGTCAAGTGGTTAAAAGATTTCCATTGAAGGGGCTAATTCATGCTGAAAATATTTATTTTAATTTGAATCTTAAAATTCAGTTGACTAAAAAGGAAGATCATAGCCATCTTGCAAATATCTTTGAAAACTGCATTTGCCACACATAAATGAATATGTTTACTGGAGAATGTTTTTGTAGGTGGATATCTGTGGTTTCCCACATGTCACAGGTACTCCAGCCCAATATTAAACTGGAGAACAGTACGTCAGAAAAATAGTGCATCTGTTGCCTTCTCTGGGCATCCAGTGTGAGCTGCTTCCTCAGTGCAGTGATTGCCTGGAGGGATTTGGCTCAGAACTTAGAACATCCCTCAAACATGGCCGTGAATTCCTGGGTACCATTCACATTTCTTTTAAAAAGGGGATGTTCAGTTCTGAGCCAGAGCTGCCTCCATAGTCCAAGGGCAAAAACTAAACCAATTTCAGTAGGGATGGAAGAAAACTCGCTTTGATCCACAGCTCAGCAGTTCCTAAATCTTGAGTCTAATTACATCAGCCACCTCATGATGTGGAAGAAACATTTTGAATCAAAAGGCATTGATATATTATAGAAAATATAAAAACTGTGACACTTTTAATTCCTGGAATTTAATCAGAGTCTGAAAGCCCACCCATCAGAGATGCTATAAAGAGGATTTCTAAATTGAGTGTATCCTCCGAGGTCTATACCAGCTTTCTGATTCTATAATTTTGAGGCAGAGTTTTAAAATATGAATATTTGGGGCATAGCCTCATCCTAATGATTTTGGCAGTTTTCTTCCATAGATACGGGTGCAAATTAAAAGATGTTTCCTTGCATGAGGTGATAAAATGTAGCCCCAAACTCTATACTAAAACACCTGGGTGAATAAACTGAGTATAAAGCATTAATTGATTTCCCCATTTTATCACTCCCTTTAAACTAATTTATAGTCTATTTAATTAAAAATGAGTCTGGCAAGTTCTGGAATAGAACAGTGGCCTGTATCTCAAAACTCCCACAGATAACAATTATAAACTCTGGGAAAAATATAAACATAACTGCTACTTGAAAGAACTGGAGAGATAACAAATACTATCAGAAAATAGAAAGTGCCTTGATCCTTGAAAGAAGGAAATCATGCTGGTTGAGGATCATATTTATACACCTTTTTCCCTGACACCAGTTCCTAGTCTGAGCATCACGGGGGTAGAGGGGAGTTTGCAAGCAGATTTGGCTCCCTCTTTTCAGAAGCGCAAAAAGGAAAACAAAAAAGAATGTACAGTAGAGAATTTATGTGGCCTCCAAAACCTAAAATATTTATTATCTGACCCTTTACACAAAAACTTTGCTGCAATTTGCAGTCACTATAGCAGCCCCAAACACCATTCTCTAACAGAGGAGACAGCAAAGTTTTTGTTGTGTTTTAAAATGTAAAAACCATTCTTAGCTTGAGGGCCCTACAAAAACAAGCCAGATTTGGCCTGCAGGCAATAATTTGCCTACCCCTGATCTATACCTCATGCAAATAAGACTGCGCTTCTGACATACATGCATTTGGATTCCTAGAAGGAGAGGCGAGAGACAATGAAGCACAAAAGCATTTGAAGATATCATGGCAGAAAAAATCTCAAATTTGGCGAAATGCGTCAATGTACAGTTCTAAGAATTACACAAACTCCACTATAAATACATAAAACAAACAACAGCAACGACAAAAACAGGCACCTCATAATCAAATTTTTTAAAAATAAAGGTAGATATCCTTGTTTTACAATATTAACTCTCTAAGTAAACTGTAAAATGTTAAGAATGCATATCATAATCCCTAGAGCAAACACTAGCAAATAATACAAAGAAGACAAATTTAAAAGTCATTAAAGAAATTTAAATGAAATACTTTAAAAAATTAATTAGGCCGGGCTGGGCACGGTGGCTCACGCCTGTCATCCCAGCACTTTGGGAGGCTGAGGCGAGCGGATCACCTGAGGTCAGGAGTTTGAGACCAGCCTGGCCAACACAGTGAAACCTCATCTCTACTAAAAATACAAAAAATTAGCTGGATGTGGTGGCGGGCGCCTGTAATCCCAGCTACACAGGAGGCTGAGGCAGGAGAATCACTTGAACCTGGGACGCAGAGGTTGCAGTGAGCCGAGATCGCAGCATTGCACTTCAGCCTGGGCAACAAGAGCAAAATTCCATCTCAAAAAAAAAATTAATTAGGCTGGGTATGGTGCCCCACTCGTAATCCCAACACTTTGGGAAGCCGAGGCAGGAGGATCACATGAAGCCTGGAGTTCAAGACCAGCTTGGGCAACATAGCAAGACCCAGTCTTTACAAAAAAAAGAGAAAAATTATCCAGGTATGGTGGTGCACAACTACTCCCAGCTATTCAGGAGGTTGAGTCAGGAGGATCACTTGAACCCAGGAGTCCAAGGCTGCAGTGAGCTATAATTGCACCACTGCATTCCAGCCTGGGCAACAGAGTGAATGTATTATATGTCTCTAAAACATAATAATAACAATAATTAAACCAAAAGAAGACAAGAAAAGAGGAGCAGAAGAACAAAATATCAAATGGAACCAATAGAATATAAATTGAAAAGCAAAATGGCAGACTTAAATCCAAACAAGTCAATAATTATTTTACATGGAGTTAGACTAATCTCTCTAATTAAAAGACGGGGATTTATAGACAGGCTTTAAAAATGATCTTACTCTATGCTACAGCAAGCAATGTGTTTTGATACAACAAACAGGTTGAAAATAAAAGTATAGAAAAAGTTATACGCTGCAAACAATAAGCATAAGCAAGCTTGTGTGTCTATTTCATTATTAGACAAAACAAACTTCGAGACAGGGAGTATTACCTGAAATTAAGAGGAACACTTCATATTATTAAATGATTAATATATCAGGAAGCTATAACAATCATATCTGTTTGTTTAGCTAATAAGACTATTTCAGCAAAAACTGATGAAATTAATAGAAGAAATAGACAAATGCACAGTTGTAGTTGGATATTTTAATATTGCCTCTGCATAACTGATAAAAACACTAGAGAAAAAATTTGTAAGGGCATAGAATATTTTAAAAATATTATCAACCAAGTTGACTTAATTGATAATTTTAGAACAATACATAAAGAATACGTATCATTCTCAAATGCATGTATAATATGTTCAAGATAGGCTGTGTACTGGACCATAGAATGTCAATAAATTTCAAAAATTGTAACTGTGTATTATTTAACCACAATGGAATCAAATTTAAAAACTTGAGGTCATTCACATGCACACGTATGTTTATTGCGGCACTATTCACAATGGCAAAGGCTTGGAACCAACCCAAATGTCCATCAATGTGGCACATATACACCATGGAATACTATGCAGCCATAAAAAAGGATGAGTTCATGTCCTTTGTAGGGACATGGATGAAGCTGGAAACCATCATTCTGAGCAAAGTATCACAGGGACAGAAAACCAAACACCACATGTTCTCACTCATAGGTGGGAATTGAACAATGAGAACACTTGGACACAGGGTGGGGAACATCGCACACCAGGGTCTGTCATGGGGTGGGGGGAGAGGGGAGGGATAGCATTAGGAGATACACCTAATGTAAATGACGAGTCAATGGGTGCTGCACACCAACATGGCACATGTATACATATGCAACAAACCTGCACATTGTGCACATGTACCCTGGAACTTAAAGTATAATAAAAAATAAGTAAAATAAAATAACCAACCAGAAAAAACAAGTTGAGGTCATTATGCTAAATGAAATAAGACAAAGAAAGACAAATATTGCATGATCTCATTTGTATGCAAAATCGAAAAAGTTGAACTCATGAGAAAAAAAAAAGTAGAATCAGAATGATGGTTACCAGGGGCTATAGGAGGGGAAAGTGGGTAGATCTTGGTCAAAGGGTGCAAACTTGCAGTTATAAGATCAATAAGTTATTGAGATGTATACAGCATGGTGACTATAGTTAACAATACTGTATTGTATACTTGACATTTGTTAAGAAAGTGTATCTTAAATGTTTTCACCACAAGTAAATGAAAGAAATTATGCAAGGTGATGAATAGGTTAATTCCATGGCTCGTAGTAATCATTTCACAATGTGCACATACACCAAAACATCACATTGTATATGGTAAATATATTCAATTTTTAATTGTCAATTGCACTTCAATACAGCTGTAAATAAAAGAATATGTAATAGGTTGCATAAAATATAATTCTAAAAAAATGGAAAAAAATGCTCAAATATTTGGAAGTTTAAAAGCATACTCAAGTCTAGGGCATTTAGGTGATGTGTCAAAAAAAGGAAGTTAGAAAATACTTCAAATTGTGTTATAATGAATATACAACCATGTAAACCTTTGCAGGATGAAGCTAAGACAATACTTAAAGAGAACTTTAAGGCTTCAAAGACTTATATTAGAAAGAGAAGTTTAAAATCCATAATCTAAGCTTCCACTTTAAAAAAACTAGAAAAAGAGGGGCCAAATAAATTCAAAATAAGTAGAAGGAAAAAACCAATAAAGCTAAGAAGGGAAAGCAGTGGGCTACAACAGAAACAATATTACGAAATTTGGTTCTCTGTAAAGTTTAACACAATTGATAAAGCCCTAACAATATTGATCAACAGAAAATAAAACACAAATTACCAATATCAAGGATACAAGAGGGGATATCACTACAGAGACTTCACTGGCCATACACAACAAAAAACATAGACTTTACAAAATTAGTCCAGGAAAGTCCCTAACAAACAACTATCACAATAAGCAGTAACAACAACATTTCCTGGGGCGGAACAGAATCTAATTTCCATAGTTGCCACATAATTTTCAAAATGTCCAGTTTTCAACAAAAATATTATGAAGCATACAGAGAAACAAGAAGATATGGCCAATACATGGGAGAGAGGGAAGGCAATTAATGGAAACTGTCCCTGAGGAAGGCCAAACATTGTTCTTACTAGATAAAAACTTTAAGTCAGCTATTTTAAATATGCTAATAGAGCTAAAAGAAACTTTGTCCAGAAATCTTAAGAAAACCATGAGAACTATATAAAGACTATCAGTCAAGAGACATAGATTACAAAGAAAAAACAGAGATTCTGGAGTTAAAAAGTATAATAAATAAAATAAAAAATTCAACTAGAGGCACTCACTAGCAGATTTAACCTGGCACATGAAAGAATCTACTTGAAGATTCTAAGAAATCTACTAAGAATTCTAAGATCTACTAAGAAAACAACTCAAAACCATATAGTAAACTTGAAGATAGATCAGTTGAGATTTTCCAGTCTGAGGAACCAAAAGAAAAAAAAATGAGGAAAAATCAAATGGAAAGAGTCTAAGAGATTTGTGGGACACTGCCCATGATACCAAATATGCATAATGAGAGTCCCAGAAAGAGAGAAAGAAAGGAACAGAAAGAATATTTGAAGAAATAATGGCCGTAAACTTCCCAAATTTGATTTTTAAAAAGTTTAATCTACTGAGCCAAAAGCCTAAATGGAGTCCAAGTACAATAAACTCAAAGAGATCCACACCAAGGCACATTATGAAATTGTCAAAAGCCAAAGACTAAGAGAAAAATCTTGAAAGCAGCAAGAGTAAAGCAACTGATCATGTACAAGGTATCCTGAATATGCTTAATAGTTAAATTCTCATCTGAAACTATGGAGGCCAGAAACAGTGGGATGTTATTTTGAAGTGCTGAAAGAAATAACAATTGTTAACCAAATATGCTCATCCAGCAAAACTACTTTTGAAAATTGAAGGAGAAATTAACACATTCCCAGATAAAACCAAAAAAAATGACAGAATTTGTCACTAGTAGATGTGCCCTAGAAGAAATACCAAAGGGAGTCCTTCAGTGTGAAATAAAAGGACACTAGAGAGTAACTTGAATCCACACAAAGAAATAAAAACACTGGTAAAGGTAACTACACAGATTAATATAAAAGTCAGTGTTAATGGTATTTTTCCTGTCTCATTTAAAAGACAGTTGTGTAAAATGATAATTATAAATATATGTTGATGGACTGAATGTATAAAGATGTAATTTGTGACAATAACAGCATAAAGAGGAAGATAAAACTATATAGGAGCAAAGTTTTTGTATATTATTGAAATTAAGTTGACAATAATTGAAACTAGATTTTTATAGTTAAGATACTAATTGTAATTCCCAGGAAAACCACTAAGAAAACAACTCAAAACCATATAGTAAAAAAAAAAATGACAAGGGAATTAAAGTGGGTACACTAAAATATCTACTCAGCATAAAAGAAGGCAGTGATGGAGAAATTAAGGCAGAAAAAAAACGACATAGAAAACAAATGACAAAATTATAGAAGTAAATCCTCGTTATCTGTAATTACTTTAAAAGTCGATGGATTAAAGTATCCAGTTAAAAAGCAAAATTCGGCAGATTTTAAAAGAACATAATACAACCATATGTCTCTGCCTACCAGAGACACTTCAGATACAAAGATACAAATAGGTTGAAAGCAAAATGATGAAAAAAGATACCCCATACAACAATAAACAAAAAAGAGCTTAAGTGGCTACAATAATATCAGACAAAATAAACTTTAAGACAAAAAATGTTACTAGAAGCATAGGCCAGGCATGGTGGCTCATGCCTATAATCCTGGTACTTTGGGAGGCTGAGGTGGGAGGATTGCTTGAGCCCAGGAGTTTGAAACCAGCCTGGACAGCATAGTGAGACCCTATCTCTATAAAACAAACAAAGAGGCCTGGCGCAGTGGCTCACGCCTGTAATCCCAGCATTTTGGGAGGCTGAGGCGGGTGGATTACCTGAGGTCAGGAGTTCGAGACCAGCCTGGCCAACATGGTGAAACCCCGTCTCTACTAAAAATACAAAAATTAGCCAGGTGTGGTGGCAGAGGCCTATAATCCCAGCTACTCAGGAGGCTAAGGCAGGAGAATGGCTTGAACCTGGGAGGCGGAGCTTGCAGTGAGTAGAGATCATGCCATTGCACTCCAGCCTGGGGGACAAGAGCAAGACTTTGTTTCAAAACAACAACAACAACAACAACAACAAAATTTTTAAATGTTACTAGAAACAAAGACAGTATATAATGCTAAAAGGGTCAATCCATATAGAAGACATAGCAATTTATAAATATATATACAACTAATAAGAGTGCCCTGAAACACACGAAGCAAAAAATGACAGAATTGAGAAGAGAAATAGATAGTTTTACAAAAATAGAGACTTTAATGTCCCATTTGCAATAATGGGTAGAACAACTAGACATATGAGCATGAAGGAAATAGAAGACTTAACACTATATAAACTGACTAGACCTAACAGACATCTATAGGACACTTTTTACCTAGCCATGGAACATTCTCCAGGCTACACTATATGATTGGCCATAATATAAATATCAATAAATTTTTAAGATTGAAATCATAGAAAGTATGTTCTCCAAACACAATGGAATGATATTAAAAATAAAAAACAAAATTTAGAAAATTCACAAATATGTGGAAATTAAACAACACACTTTAATAACTAATGAGTCGAAGAAGATTAAAAGAGAAATTAGAAAATACTTTGAGATAAATGGCTACAAAACACGACATACAGCTGGGCATGGTAGGCCATGCCTATAATCCCAGCACTTTGGGAGGCTGAGGCAGGAGGATCACTGGAGCCTAGGAGTTCAAGCCCAGCCTGGATAACATAGCAAGACCTCATTTTTAACAAAAAATTAAAAAATTAGCTGGGCATGGTGGCTTATGCCTATAGTCCAAGCTACTTGGGAGGCTGAGGGGGAGGATTGCTTGAGCCCAGGAATTTGAGGTTGCAGTGAGCTATAATTGCACCACTCCAGCCTGAGCAACAGAGTGAGAACCTCCCTGTCTAAACAACAACAACAATAACACCACCACCAAAAAAAACCCCAACACTTACAGGATGAAGCAAAAGCAGTTTTCAGAGGGAGATTTATAGCTATAAACATCTACATTGAAAAAAGAAGAAAGATCTCAATCAGTAATCTAATCTTTCACCTTAAGAAAGTGGAAATAGAAGAGCAAACTAAACCAAAAGCAAATAGAAAGAAAATATTGAAGATTCGAGTGCAGATAAATTAAATAGTGAAAAGAAAAACAGTAGAGAATCAAGAATATCAAAAGTTTGTTCTGTCAAAGACATGATTGACAAACCTATAGCTAGACTAACCGAGAAAAAAAGAGAAGACTCAAATTACTAAAATTAGAAAGAAACATGGGGATATTACTACAGATATTACAAAACTACAAAGAATTATAAGAGGCAGATAATCAACAACAGAGAGTAATGATTGTCTATTTTTTGTTTCTGTTATCTGTGCTTTTGAGGTTTTAGGCATAAACTATAAACAACAGTATGTCAACAAAATAGATAACCTAGATGAAACAGACAAATTTCTAGAAACACATAAAAGAGTAAAAATTAGAAAGAAATAGAAAATCTGAATAAACCTACACCAACTAAAGAGATTGAACCAGTAATAATGATAATAATAAATTCCATGAAAGAAAATTTCACAACAAGGTGACATCACTGGTGAATTCTATCAAATTTTTAAAGAAGAATTAGCATCAATCCTTCTCAACCTCTTCCAAAAAATAGAAGAGGAGGGAACATTCATTCAATGAAGACAGGATTACACTGAAAAAGAAAATATATATATATATATATATATATATATAACAGTGGATTAAAGACTTAAATGTAAAACCTGAAGCTGTAAAACTCCTAGAAGAAAACATAGCAGAAAACCTCCATGACATTGGTGTTGGCAATAATGTTTTAAACATGACACCAAAAGCTTAGGAAACAAAAGCAAAAATTAACAAGTGGGACTATACCAAACAGAAATGTTTCCACATAGCAAAGGAAGCAATAGACGAACAAAAAAACCCCACAGAATGGGAGAAAATATTTGCAAACCATGTATCTGATAAGGAGTCAACATCCACAATATATAAGGAACTCATACAACAATAGCAAAAATCCAAATAACCCTATTTAAGAATTGGCAAGGGACGGCCGAGCACAGTGGCTCATGCCTGTAATCCCAGCACTTTGGGAGGCTGAGGCGGGTGGATCACAAGGTCAGGAGTTTGAGACCAGCCTGGCCAGCATAGTGAAACCCTGTCTCTACTAAAAATACAAAAAATTAGCCAGGCATGGTGGTGCGCACCTGTAGTCCTAGCTACATGGGAGGCTGAGGCAGGAGAATTGCTTGAACCAGGCAGGCAGAGGTTGCAGTGAGCCGTGATCGTGCCACTGCACTCCAGACTGGGCGACAGAGCGAGACTCCAACTCAAAAGGTAATTAATTAATTAATTAATAAACAAATAAAATAAAAATTGGCAAGGGACATGAATAGACTTTTTTTTCAAAGAAGACATATAAATTGCCAACAGATATATTAAAAAATTCTCGACATCATTAATCATCAGAGAAATGCAAATCAAAACCATAAGATATCATCTGACACCTGTTAAAATGGCTATTATCAAAAAGTAAAAAGATAACGGGGGCTGGAAAGAATGTGAAGAAATTGGAACCCTTGTACAATGTTCATGGGAATGTAGACAGGCACTGACAGTATGGAGGTTCATCAAAAAAATTAAAAATAGAACTACCATATGATCCAGCAATCTCACTTCTGGGTGTACATCCAAAGGATACAAAATCAGTATCTCAAAGAGATGTCTGAACTCCTGTGTTCATCGCAGCATTGTTCACCATAGCCAAGATATGGAATCAAGCTAAGTGTCCATCAACAGAGGAATTGATAAAGAAAATTAAACATTATTGAGCCTCGTAAAGGAAGGAATCCTGCCATATGTAACAGCGTGAATTAACCTGAAAAACATTATGCTAATGAAATAAGCTAGACACAGAAAAACAAATACCACATTACTTCACTTATATGTGGAATCTGAAAAAGTCAAACTCAGAAACAGAGCAGAAGGGATCAGGGTGGGGATATAGGGAGAAGTTGGTCAAAGGCTACAAACTTTAAATTATGAGATAAATAAGTTCTGGAGACCAAAAGTATAGTATGGTGACTATAGTTAGTAATACTGTACAGTGTACCTGATATTTGCTAAGAGTAGACCTTAAGTGTTCTCATCAGACACACACACACACACACACACACAAAGGTGGTAACTACGTGAAGTGATGGATATGTAAACTAAGTTGATTGTGGCAATCATTTCACAATGTATACATATATGAAATTATGTTGGACACCTTAGATATATACAATTTTTAGTCATCGATTATACCGCAATAAAGCTAGAAGGTAAAGGCGATTGTCTTTTGGGAAAGAAGGTTCCATTGTTAGACCAGAGCTACTTACAAGGACTCTCCCTTCAATCACTCATTCAACATGCCTTAATGAAGAAACTACTCTTTATTAGGTGCTGGGGATATAGCAGTGACTGAGTTATTGCCCTGGCCCTTATAAGCAGATAATCAACAACACAGAGTGACAATTGTCTATTTCTGATTTTCTTGCCTGTGCTTTTGAGGTTTTAGTCATTAATTATTTGCCTAGGCAGATGTCCAGAAGAGTATTTCCTAGGTTTTCTTCTGGGATTTTTATAGTTTGAGATCTTACATTTAAGTCTTCTTTAATCCATCTTGACTTAATTTTTTTTTTTTTTTTTGTAGCTACATTTCATAAGGATTGGAATTATTTATTTTTTATTTTTATTTTTTATTTTTTATTATACTTTAGGGTTTTAGGGTACATGTGCACAATGTGCAGGTTTGTTACATATGTATCCATGTGCCATGTTGATTTCCTGTACCCATTAACTCGTCATTTAGCATTAGGTGTATCTCCTAATGCTGTCCCTCCCCCCTCCCCCCACCCCACAACAGTCCCCGGAGTGTGATGTTCCCCTTCCTGTGTCCATGAGTTCTCATTGTTCAATTCCCACCTATGAGTGAGAACATGCGGTGTTTGGTTTTTTGTCCTTGCGATAGTTTACTGAGAATGATGTTTTCCAGTTTCATCCATGTCCCTACAAAGGACACGAACTCATCATTTTTTATGGCTGCATAGTATTCCATGGTGTATATGTGCCACATTTTCTTAATCCAGTCTATCGTTGTTGGACATTTGGGTTGGTTCCAACTCTTTGCTATTGTGAATAGTGCCGCAATAAACATACGTGTGCATGTGTCTTTATAGCAGCATGATTTATAGTCCTTTGGGTATATACCCAGTAATGGGATGGCTGGGTCAAATGGTATTTCTAGTTCGAGATCCCTGAGGAATCGCCACACTGACTTCCACAATGGTTGAACTAGTTTACAGTCCCACCAACAGTGTAAAAGTGTTCCTATTTCTCCACATCCTCTCCAGCACCTGTTGTTTCCTGATTTTTTAATGATGGCCATTCTAACTGGTGTGAGATGGTATCTCACCGTGGTTTTGATTTGCATTTCTTTGATGGCCAGTGATGATGAGCATTTCTTCATGTGTTTTTTGGCTGCATAAATGTCTTCTTTTGAGAAGTGTCTGTTCATGTCCTCTGCCCACTTTTTGATGGGGTTGTTTGTTTTTTTCTTGTAAATTTGTTTGAGTTCATTGTAGATTCTGGATATTAGCCCTTTGTCAGATGGGTAGGTTGCAAAAATTTTCTCCCATTCTGTAGGTTGCCTGTTCACTCTGATGATAGTTTCTTTTGCTGTGCAGAAGCTCTTTAGTTTAATGAGATCCCATTTGTCGATTTTGGCTTTTGTTGCCATTGCTTTTGGTGTTTTAGACATGAAGTCCTTGCCCACGCCTATGTCCTGAATGGTATTGCCTAGGTTTTCTTGTAGGATTTTAATGGTTTTAGGTCTAACATATAAGTCTTTAATCCATCTTGAATTAATTTTTGTATAAGGTGTAAGGAAGGGATCCAGTTGCAGCTTTCTACATATGGCTAGCCAGTTTTCCCAGCACCATTTATTAAATAGGGAATCCTTTCCCCATTTCTTGTTTTTGTCAGGTTTGTCAAAGATCAGATAGTTGTAGCTATGCGGCATCATTTCTGAGGGCTCTGTTCTGTTCCATTGATCTATGTCTCTGTTGTGGTACCAGTACCATGCTGTTTTGGTTACTGTAGCCTTGTAGTAGAGTTTAAAGTCAGGTAGAGTGATGCCTCCAGCTTTGTTCTTTTGGCTTAGGATTGACTTGGCGATGCGGGCTCTTTTTTGGTTCCATATGAACTTTAAAGTAGTTTTTTCCAATTCTGTGAAGAAAGTCATTGGTAGCTTGATGGGGATGACATTGAATCTATAAATTACCTTGGGCAGTATGGCCATTTTCACGATATTGATTCTTCCAACCCATGAGCATGGAATGTTCTTCCATTTGTTTGTATCCTCTTTTATTTCATTGAGCAGTGGTTTGTAGTTCTCCTTGAAGAGGTCCTTCACATCCCTTGTAAGTTGGATTCCTAGGTATTTTATTCTCTTTGAAGCAATTTTGAATGGGAGTTCACTCATGATTTGGCTCTCTGTTTGTCTGTTATTGGTGTACAAGAATACTTGTGATTTTTGTACATTAATTTTGTATCCTGAGACTTTGCTGAAGTTGCTAATCAGCTTAAGGAGATTTGGGGCTGAGACAATGGGGTTTTCTAGATATACAATCATGTCATCTGCAAACAGGGACAATTTGACTTCCTCTTTTCCTAATTGAATACCCTTTATTTCCTTTTCCTGCCTGATTGCTCTGGCCAGAACTTCCAGCACTATGTTAAATAGGAGCGGTGAGAGAGGGCATCCCTGTCTTGTGCCGGTTTTCAGAGGGAATGCTTCCAGTTTTTGCCCATTCAGTATGATATTGGCTGTGGGTTTGTCGTAGATAGCTGTTATTATTTTGAGATACGTCCCATCAATACCTAATTTATTGAGAGTTTTTAGCATGAAGGGTTGTTGAATTTTGTCAAAGGCCTTTTCTGCATCTATTGAGATAATCATGTGGTTTTTGTCTTTGGTTCTGTTTATATGCTGGATTACATTTATTGGTTTGCGTATGTTGAACCAGCCTTGCATCCCAGGGATGAAGCCCACTTGATCATGGTGGATAAGCTTTTTGATGTGCTGCTGGATTCGGTTTGCCAGTATTTTATTGAGGATTTTTGCATCAATGTTCATCAAGGATATTGGTCTGAAATTCTCTTTTTTGGTTAAGTCTCTGCCAGGTTTTGGTATCAGGACGATGCTGGCTTCGTAAAATGTGTTAGGGAGGATTCCCTCTTTTTCTATCGATTGGAATAGTTTCAGAAGGAATGGTACCAGTTCCTCCTTGTACCTCTGGTAGAATTCAGCTGTGAATCCATCAGGTCCTGGACTCTTTTTGGTTGGTAAGCTATTGATTATTGCCACAATTTCAAAACCTGTTATTGGTCTATTCACAGATTCAACTTCTTCCTGGTTTAGTCTTGGGAGGGTGTATTTGTCGAGGAATTTATCCATTTCTTCTAGATTTTCTAGTTTATTTGCATAGAGGTGTTTGTAGTATTCTCTGATGGTAGATTGTATTTCTGTGGGATCGGTGGTGATATCCCCTTTTTCGTTTTTTATTGCATCTATTTGATTCTTCTCTCTTTTCTTCTTTATTAGTCTTGCTAGCGGTCCATCAATTTTGTTGATCTTTTCAAAAAACCAGCTCCTGGATTCATTAATTTTTTGAAGGGTTTTTTGTGTCTCTATTTCCTTCAGTTCTGCTCTGATTTTAGTTATTTCTAGCCTTCTGCTAGCTTTTGAATGTGTTTGCTCTTGCTTTTCTAGTTCTTTTCATTGTGATGTTAGGGTGTCAATTTTGGATCTTTCCTGCTTTCTCTTGTGGGCATTTAGTGCTATAAATTTCACTCTACACACTGCTTTGAACGTGTCCCAGAGATTCTGGTATGTTGTGTCTTTGTTCTCGTTGGTTTCAAAGAACATCTTTATTTCTGCCTTCATTTCATTATGTACCCAATAGTCATTCAGGAGCAGGTTGTTCAGTTTCCATGTAGATGAACGGTTTTGAGCGAGTTTCTTAATCCTGAGTTCTAGTTTGATTGCACTGTGGTCTGAGAGACAGTTTGTTATAATTTCTGTTCTTTTACATTTGCTGAGGAGAGCTTTACTTCCAACTATGTGGTCAATTTTGGAATAGGTGTGGTGTGGTGCTGAAAAAAATGTATATTCTGTTGACTTGGGGTGGAGAGTTCTGTAGATGTCTATTAGGTCCACTTTATGTAGAGCTGAGTTCAATTCCTGGATATCCTTGTTAACTTTCTGTCTCGTTGATCTGTCTAATGCTGACAGTGGGGTGTTAAAATCTCCCATTATTATTGTGTGGGAGTTTAAGTCCCCTTGTAGGTCACTGAGGACTTGCTTTATGAATCTGGGTGCTCCTGTGTTGGGTGCATATATATTTAGGATAGTTAGCTCTTCTTGTTGAATTGATCCCTTTACCATTATGTAATGGCCTTCTTTGTCTCTTTTGATCTTTGTTGGTTTAAAGTCTATTTTATCAGAGACTAGGATTGCAACCCCTGCCTTTTTTTGATTTCCAGTTGCTTGATAGATCTTCCTCCATCCCTTTATTTTGAGTCTATGTGTGTCTCTGCACGTGAGATGGGTTTCCTGAATACAGCACACTGATGGGTCCTGACTTAATTTTTGTATATGGTGAAAGGTAGGGGTCCAGTTTCATTCTTCTGCATATGGTTAAGCCAGTTTTCCCAGCATCATTTATTCAATAGAGAGTCTGTTCCCTATTGCTTGTTTTTGTTGACTTTGTCAAAGATCAGTTGGTTGTAGGTATGTGGCTTTATTTCTGCATTCTCTATTCTGTTTCATTACTATACATGTCTACTTTTATACCAGTACCATGCTGTTTTGGTTATTGTAGACTTGTAGTATAATTTGAAATCAGGTAATGTGATGCCTCCAGCTTTGTTCTTTTTGTTTAGGATTGAAAGTTAAGTGTTATTCTTGATGAGTTATTCTAATGCTTCAAGACTAAAGTATTAAGGAAATAGGACACTGAGTAGGTACATTCTCATTCGGGGGCAGGGAGCTCTGGAACATAGAATGATGCCCACAGAGGATATGCCATACAAGGGTGTAGTCTAACCTGCTTGAGAATACTGGATGCTTAATTACGTATTGAAGTTGCAGGAAGTTGGAGGAAGAAGATTAACAAGAAAATGTGTGGTGATTGTATACAGTCTTAATTAATTTATTTAACAAGTATTGTTGACTGTCTATTATGTACCAGGCACTGTGCTAGGCCCTAGAGGTACAAAAACAGTGTCTAATTTTGTGAAGCTTGTATTCTAGTGGGGAGCACAGATGTCATCTATATTATCATAAGAATAACCATATATCAACAAAATGTGGTAACTGATAAAAATGAAAGACATAAAGAATATCATGTGTAAATGCCCTGTGCTGGGAATGAGCATGAATCTGTATCTGCACCCTAAGTTATGGCCACAGTTAGCAGGAACTAAAACCTTACATGTGGCTGATGCTCAGAGAGTGAGGAAAATTACAGTTCATGACGGCATTTGGGATGCAGGTAGGCAGAGGACAGACCCTGCTGAGCATTGAAAGTCATAGTAAGTTTTGTCCTTGAATACTAATTGGAACCTTTTAAAGCTTTTAGCACAGCATCTGGAAGGAGGGAAAGTAGGTTGACATGATCAGATCTGCATTTAGAAAAGATGACTTTGCCTGGAATGTGAATGTCAGATTTGGGGAGGGGGCATAAATACATGTGAAGTGACCAGTTGGGTGGCTATTGTAGTTGAGGTGAGAGATCATGGCTTACACTAGGGTGATGGTGATGAAGATGGAGAGAACTGGAAACTGTGGGGTCCCTTAGTGCATGAAACAATTTTGACGCAACCCACTGTAATGGAAACTTTGAGCTTCATAACACATGTACCTTCAAATGTTAACACTCATATGTAAAATAAAGTGGATTTTCCTGGTAGTTCAGCTGTTCAAGCTAGGATTAGAGAGCTATGACATGGTGAAAGTCAGATACTAAGTGGCCAAGTTAGGCCTTGAGCAAAGACTCGTGCTCAGGTTGTGTATATAAGATAATAAGCACTGATTAATTTTGTAAATGGTTAATCAGATGGACCTATATAGTCTTAGCCTCAGTCAATCAGCATGAGTTATTGACTATGCACTGTGCAGAAAACATAAGTATCCCACAAAATAGCCTCTAGTGTACAAAGAAATAAGCACCACCTCAATATATACGATCCATTCAGTGAATACCTTCTAAATATTGAATAGATACTGTTGAACCTAGCACTTGGCTCTGCAGAATTTTCAAGGGCAATTCACAGTGTGGATATGCTGAGGAGTTTCATAGGGCAATTTCTATCTATTGGAATGGGAATGTGGGGAAAGTCAATTGTCTTAGGTGTAAGTAAAGGGAGCTTAAAGAGTCTTTCTCCTAAACCAAAAAAAAAAAAAAAAGGTAAATCATTGATTTCCCTCATGATTCATCTTCTGCAGTGTTGTTTTTTTCTGTCTGTGTTAGGACCTATATAGGACCAGCATTAATAAAGGAGCAGTAGCCCTTTAAGGCCAGGCTGGCTGAATGGGAGGACCCAAAAATGTCATCCTACAAGGGCCTTTAGTTTCTGGCGGAAGTATGTGCACAATTTATCTCATGAGTCTCAGTTTACAGTAGCCCTGTGATGGGTCTGGCTGACCCTGCTCTGCCAACTCTCCAGAATCCCTGACACCTTTAATAGGCTAGCTGACTGCCTTCTTGCTTAACTTGCAGATCACCACTTAACTATCTGTTTTCTATCCCTCTCCTTTCCAGAATCTTGCCAGCCTCCCACCCACTGTCTGCCATCTTTACTACTGCCTTCTAGGTTTGCATCAAGTTTCTTACCATGGCCTATTGTCCTTCCTGCTACATCTTTGGAAATCCCAGGACAAATACCCTCAACCAGTGGTTCTCCAGTCTAGTTTTGTTAGACAAAATTCTTTGTCTAATTTTGTGTTAGATCATCTGGAGGCAGGTCTCAGGAATATTTATTTTTAGAAAGCTTCCGGCCAGGCGCAGTGGCTCACGCCGGTAAGCCCAGCATTTTGGGAAGCCGAGGTGGGTGGATCGCCTGCGGTCAGGAGTTCCAGACCAGCCTGGCCAACATGGTGAAACCCCATCTGTACTAAAAATACAAAAAAAAAAAAAAAAAAATTAGATGGGCGTGGTGACGGGCACCTGTAACCCCAGCTACTTGGGATGCTGACAATTGATTGAACCCAGGAGGCAGAGGTTGCAGTGAGCAGAGATCGCACCATTGCACTCCAGCCTGGGCAGCAGAGCAAGACTCTGTCTCAAAAAAAAAAAAAAAAAACAGCTTCCCAGGTGTTTTGAAAACACTCACTTGACCAGTGTTATGGAATCCCTGCAAACTATTTCACTTTGTGTTCCACTTAGAGGTTTCAAACTCTCAGTAAAGACAGGTCAGCATGTTGCCCTTTATGCTACTCTCAAAAAAATTTCCTGTTTCCTAGAGCAAGATATTGAATTAGAGTAATACTGCTTACCCCAGTTGATACAGGGGATACATAATTTTCATTCATAATAATAATTAAAAAATACCCATTTATTGGGCACTTAGTGTGTGTTAGTCTACTGACTGTTTTTCACAATTTTTTAGTTTAATCCTAACAATCCCAGGGTGATTTACATTGATTTATATTAATCAGAAAAGTGACACTTAGGTTAAGCAGATTGCCCAAGAGGAAGTGTCCAAGTTAGGATTTGAACCCAGGTCTGGCTAATGACAAAATTCACGCTCTTGGCCACATGGTCAGCAATTTATAATAAACAGGTGGCAAAGCTGACAGCCAAGTAAAGTTCTCCCTCCTCTGCTGTATTTTTTGTAGTTCACTCAAAGTTTCTCCACTGGGTTGGCCAGACATCCCCCTCTAAGATTACTGGGGGAATTAGGGCTCATAAGACCTCTACCAGCTGCCCACAAAGAAAGATCTGAATCTCACTAGTGAGTCTCATGAAAACGGATGTGATAACAAACCTGAGGCAAAATCATAAGTGTTTTGTGCATCCTGGCTGTTTTTAAGTTATTTAAGCCCTACGATTCCAGCTCAAGTCTCAGCCACTTCCTCTCTTTCACCCTCATGCCATTACTTACTGTGAAACCAACAGCCGACCTGAGATTGCCAATACTGCATGTGAATTTGTAGGCAGCAGCAGAGGTCCCTGATGCCATTGTCTCCCGGACCACTGTAACTCCCTCGGGCTCCTCCCTCTCTGTAAGCAGCACTCTCTGTTCACTAGCACAGCCAGGTGCTTTTGTTTAGGCCCAGAAGGGGTGGAATAAACACAAAAAGATACCCTCTGCTTCACTGCTGTTAAACTACTGTAATCACAGCAAAGTGCTCTGCTACTTACAAGAAGTTGATGGGTCTGTGGCAGAGTTCTAAGAAGTGGACAAGAAACAAAGGGATTTTGTAACAGATGGGATGCCTGTTGAGTTATTAACATTTGTATCACAGATTCTATTTCTACTACATTCACCAGGGACAAATAACACACTAGCTTTGATCCCGCTATTCAAAAGGAAGCTATAAGGTGACATAGTACAAAGGCTGCTCATTATAAAAATCCTGTTAGAATGTAATACACTATTAATTGTTCTAAGATTCCCCATTATTAAAATAAAATACTTGCTAATATTCTTTTTTTTTTTACAAGCAAAGTTGCATTTTAAAAATAACCTGTATATAATGTTTGCACCAAATACAGTAACATTTGTTTTGGATATTTCTTTTCTCATTGTGCATATACTTCTTTTCATTTTAAATTGTGTTACACAGTATTATAACTCTGATAAAGCACATAATGAATACTTACCAGTCAGTACAAAAGGTTTACCTATTTCTAACTATCTATGGAAATCAAATTATAGTGCAGTGCTGCATGAACGTTCACATCTTAATGTAAGGGGTAAAGTTACATACAGACAATGTAGGTTGTTAGGTAGATGAACTATTCAGCTGTAGAATGGACTCAGGCAAAGATTAGAGGCCTCCCTTTTGCTGCCTTCTGAAATGCCTCCTTGATCCAGTTTGCACAAGTAGTGAGATACTGAAATAATCTGACATTGGCAAAGTGTCTGTCAACTGTCTGAGGTGACAAATAAGGCATAAGTGAGTTTTCTTTGTCACATCTAGAGACACAAAAGTGAAATGGGAAGGGCGACTTTCTAGTTAATCTTTCAGGAGAGTCCAGATGTACAGGCTGATACATTCAAAGCTGTTTTTCTTCACAAGGAGGCAGCAGGGAAAACGTGATTTTCTATGTATTTACCCCTCTCAAGAAACACAGGTCTCCTTTTGCCCTCTTCCTGCTACCTCAGTGTACACAGATGGACTTTATTTTGTAAACCAAGTCAAGGTTTAAATAAAAAATTCTATAAGGGCAGCACCCAGCAACCTTGCCTTTTATTTATCTGAAAAACAATAGTCTCAAATGAAGTTTTTCTCTTTGTCTTCAGAGTTAACCAAGATTCATCTCATGGCCATATCGTGGAAGCTTCTGGAAATGCTACCAACCCTACCAGAAGCTTGGTTGCTTTTGTTTTTGCCTTTTTTTTTTTTTTTTTTTTTTTTTGACTCCCTGAGCTCAATTCAACTGCATACTCACAAGAAAATAGGCACTTGGAATTTAAGTGGAGGGACACACCCACTAAACTTGACTGCAGGCTAAATCCAAAATTCTGACAATCAATGTTAAGGAAGACAGTAGTTCTCAGCACATTATTTAACTTGAAAAATTCCTATTTTGACACTTTGGGGTTTTTTTGTTTGGTCATTCAGAGTTATTCCAGGGACCCAGGACTTTAGAGGTAAAAATGATCTCAGTGTAATGACCACAAAATAACTGTTTAAGGCCAGTTTTTATTTCACATAGATGCTATCGACAGTCATGCCAGCCCCCTGGTACAGGGTAAGCTATCTGTACCCACACTGGGCTGTATTTAAAATAATGTCCTCCTGAAGTGAGTCAGTATTTCCTAGAAACATTTGCCTAATTAGCTCTTTTTTTTTTTCCTCCGGGTTCAAGCGATTCTCCTGCCTCACCCTCCCGAGTAGCTGGGATTACAGGCATGCGCCACCACACCGGCTAATTTTTGTATTTTTTTAGTAGAGACGGGGTTTCACCATGTTGGCCAGTCTGGTCTCGACTACTTAGCTCTTTTAACTTATTTTTCCTGAAGAGAATCCCTGATACTAGTACCAAAAAACTTATGTTTTGTCAGCAAGTATCAGCATAGGTACCATTAGCAGATTTCTATGACAATTAGTTTCTATTGTTGATTGCCCAACTGTTTGGTCAAACACCAATTCCTCCACCATCTGTTTGAAAATTTCTGGCAGGAGAAAATGAATCTGGCAAGGCAAATATGTTCAGCATGTCTTCGGACAGAAGCATACCTCTCAAGGGATTGGTTCCTCCTTCTTTTCTCTCTAGGTTTGCACACAGCACAATGCCTAGTTTGGAAGCAGAATCCAGAAAAAGAAAAAAAAAATCAGTGACTGGGCTGAAGAAACAGTTATTGGGACGCAGCATACACTCAAAAAGAAAGAACATTAATCAAAGCAAAATATTACATTATCAGTGGCAATGAAATTTGCTCACAAAGCTGGACTCATCCATGTTTCCACTCCCAACTTTGGCTTCTAAGAAGTTCACCGTGTACTTGATAGACTTGGCCATCAGGATCCGGATGTCAAATGTGTCCACCACAGGCTGCCGGAAGTACTCATCCACCGCGGCACCTCGGAGGGCCGACAGGTCCACTCTGTGGAACGATGGCTGGTACCAGAAGTTGGCCTTGGTGAACTGCTCCATGTAGAGCTGTTCATCCGTGAAGGGTGCAAGGTGGACGTCACCAATGGTAGGAAACATGTTTCCGCTGGGCTTCAGGTACTTCTTGGCGTGGAGGTAGCTCTCCAGCATGCGCTCGTTGAAGAGCATGTAGCCCATGGGCTCCGAGATGATGATGTCCACCTGCTCCGGGAGTGACACCTCCTCCACCTTGCCCGGGATGACCACGATGTGGTCCGTCAGGTTGTTACTCTTCACCAAGACCTCGGCGTGCTGGGCCGTGGTGCTGGCCTCCACCGCGTAGATTTTCCGTGCTCCAGCTTGGGCGGCAAAAAACGACAGGATCCCAGAGCCACAGCCAACATCAAGAACGATCTTGTCCTTGAAGTCGGTGTGGTTTTGCAGGATGGCGCGCTGGTAGGTGCCTGTCCGCACGTAGTCCTGCATCATGTTCTGCTGCTGGGACAGGTAGCCATAAAACTGGAAGTACTGCACGGCAGAAGACTCCTCCGTCCGCTCGCTGAACACGGACCGCTCCAGGGTGTGGCCCCGGCAGGTTTTCAGGATGTTGTAGAAAGAACAGAAATCGTCGGGTGTGGCGAACTGCATGAGGACACTGTTGCAGCCCAGGGTGATGATGAAGGACTGCTTGCCCACACGGCTGCACTCTGTCTCTCGGGGCACTGAGCACTTAAAGACACACACATCTTCATGGCTGTAGAGGGCGATTCCCGCCGCGTCCGGGCCGGCGCGCACCTCGAGGCGCAGCGCCTGCTGCTCCGCGTGCCGCTGGATCTCGCCGTTCGCGTCGCCAATGGTGAGGAGGCGGGCGCCGGGGAACACGGACACAGCCGCGCAGGGCCCTGCTCCGCCCGGGCCCGCTGACCCCGCGCCGCCCCATAAAGTCTAAAGTTTCTAGACTCGATTACAAAGTTGTCCATCATCTAGACTTTTTTTTACCTATCCCATCGCTCTTGCACCACACTCCCCTTTGTACTCTGTATTCCAGCTGTGTTTTTTTTGTTTTGTTTTGTTTTTTTAGCTTTGCAAAATTGCTAGGTTCTCTCTTTCCCTTAGACTTCTATACATGCTTCTGGGAACAATCTCCACTCCTACCCCACTTCTTTTCCTCCTAGCAAATGCGTTCATATTTCATATTTACTGTTACTTCCGCAGAAAGGTTGTTAGATTCAACTGCAAATCTGCTTTCATTTGCATAAGACTTATTACACTTTTATGTAATTACTTGCTTGTTCTTCTGCTAAACTGTAATCTCTGTGAGGGTAGGAGCCTTCTATGTCTCATTCACTACTTTATCTCCAGTACTTAGCACAATGCTCAATAAACATTTGGTGAGTGATTGATTTGTTAATAAAGGATGCGTTATGGGAAGGAAGGTAGAGAAGTACTGGTATATTCCTTATTGTGGCAGAATGGTTAATAGTCAATGAGAAATGCCAAAAGTTACTCAAGTACTTCACGGCCCTCTCTAGAGGAAGCTGTTCTAATATTTAGAGGATCATCAGCCTGAAGGAATAAGTGTACTTTGGATTGGGGATAAAAATAATTGTCATAATTGATATTCTGGGCTACCTAAGGACATTGAAAAATGCTCTGACCACATGGTAGAAAAACTCTCATCCAGAATCAAGAGCAGCAGAACAAGAATATAAGTAGGAGAAGTAGATCATAAGCAAGGGGATAAGGGCACCAGTGAGTGCCCCTGTGCCAGGGCAAAGACGCCAGCTGTAGCAGTGGCAGAGAAACCAGTCATGAGCTCAGTCATCGTCAAAAACAAGAACTGCAAATGCTAAAGCAACTGCAGCAGAAACTGTAAGCCACTAGGAGCATTTGGAAAAGGGCTGTTAATTTTTGGAACAGCTTGCATTCCTCTGGAATGAATAATGTGTTTTTGTGACAGGGAAACAGTAGGAGAGTCTTGTAGTTATGATTCTTCTTAGGGCATTCTTAATTCCATTTTCCCATCCACAGATACAGTGTCCACTTCCCCCGAGTCAAAGGAGTGAAGAAGATGGGCAGTCCCTCCTTGCTTGCCTATCCTCTTTTGTCCATTGAGCTCTCATGTACATACCAGAGATCACCCAGTCCAGTCGCATCCTAGGTTCATGTCCATGGCTAATACAAGCTTTTCAAAGAGAAATCACCTGGTACCCTTCCCCAGATACAGTGATTCCTCATCTGGTGTTTATTTTCTAAACTACAAATGGAAAAGAGAGAGAGAAAAAAAAAACCCTTCAGGTTACAAAGTAGATGCTGAAAATGCTAGATACAGAAGAGAACTCAAACCTGGCACCTACATATTTCTGACTGAGCAACATACTCTCCCTTTATCTGAAGATATTTGATTTTGGAGCAACAAAGTTCAAGAGAATTCAAAACAGCATATTGAGCATGTGTAATGCCATATTGTCTTCTGTACCTTTACAAAGACATGCTGAGCCATGTTCCTTTGAATGTTCAAACATGTGGTTATTTGAACGTATGACTCCAAAAAGAAAAAAAAAAAGGAAAAAGAAACAGAAGGGAAAAGACCTTGAGGTGATATTAAGCACCGTGAAGCAAAATTGATCTCCCTCTACTGTGTTTCTTCCAGGAAGCTGGTGTGCTCAACAACGTCGCCCAGAGGAGAAGCCAAATCACCTACACTTAACGGGTGGGCTCATCAGCTGCAAAGGGCCTTTCCAAAAGTTTCATAACAACAACAAAATGAATCCAAATAATAAAAAATGGGGGAGGGCGGAGACACACTGCAGTACTGGAGAATTGCAATGGCAGCTATTAGAAAGTCTACTTTTAGGTCAAATTCAGGAAAAAGGCTGCCTTACTTCTCAATACTGTATTATGATTCTACTCTTAATTATTAAATATATTAATGATGTATCCACCTACTTTTAGAACTATAATCAATATTTCCCCTGAAAATAGCCATTTGCAAACAGCAAATGTCATCAAGAATGAGCAAATGTGGTGTTCATTTCCTATACATTCAGCATGAGCTAGTCTTCTGAGAAAGTATATGTATATCGGATGTTTTGTTTCATCATGTTTAAACAACAGTGAAAATCCTACAGCAAGGGTGATCGCAATTATTTTTATAATCTGGATTTGTATCTCTCTCTGTCCCTTTTCTGCTTTCTCTCTCTCCCCAGGATCTTTCTTTGTGAATGCAACGGTGTTTGTATGTGTAATGTGTGTGTGTTTACCCTCTCCTCTTTTTTCTTTCTCTTCTTTCTCCGCCTTATGTCTGCCTATTTTTGCCTCACTATGAAGGTTTCTCTTAGCTTTAGAGTATATAACTGTTTGTCTCAGTTTTTCTCTGGCTCTAGTAGTCTCTTGTCTGCTATCCTCTGTGTATCTTTTTTCTGTCTTTCCCCTTGCTGAATTTCTACCCACCTTTAAAGGACTGAAGGACAATACTCACTGTCCCTTAAAGCTTTCCTTGACACTCCCTCCCTACTCCTTCCTGACCCTCTACTCCCTCTACTTGCCTCTCTTGTAGCCCTTTCACATGGGACTGTAATCTGCAGTGAGAAGAAATGGTATAGTTGACCATGTCTGCTCTCAGAGCCAGTCACACATAATGTCTAAGGCAGCCGAAGAGTACAGGAAGGAACCTCTAATTAAAATGAGCTTTACTCGGGTGCTTCAGTGCTCATAAATTTATTGCTGGAGCTTTGGCCTATTGCTACTAGGATTGGAAGGAAGGCATGCTTCTCTTTGTCCGTGATCTTGAACAATGGGTCTAAACCAATGGTCTGTGCACTGGCATAATAGTTTCTCAGCTAACTTGTTGGGTAGAAGCATACATCTTTCCCTGAATACACCAATCCTCTGCTCCTTGACATTGCAGACACTGCACTTATATGTTAGAATGATGTGCCTTAAACTTCGCTGTGTGTCAGAATCCCTGGGGAAGCTTGTTAGAAATACAAATGCCTAGATCCTACCCCCGGAATCAAACTTGGGGAGGGAGATTCTGGGTGTTTGTATTTCTAACAAGCTCCCCAGGGCATTGTGATGCTCGGTCAAGGTTGAAAATCAATCATTAGAGAAGAATTTCTGTGAGTTAAGCATTGATCTCCTCCTGGACCTCATTTAAAGTAAAAATACTTTTAGAAGAGCATCATAGTAAGAATCGAATGCCTGAGTATAAATGAGTTCGTTTACTACAAGAGTTCTTATAGGCATGAAGGAAAGCAATAAATAAGTGTTTAGCACACCCTTTGTGCTGGACACTGTGCTCCCATACTGTGTGGTTGTTAGGAGGACCTTCCATTCCCATGGTCTCATGAGTAACATTCCTTCTGCTATGGTAACACTCTGAAATTCTCTTCCCAACCTTAATCACTTTCATCCCATGCATAGGGTTGTCAGATAAAATACTGGATGCTCCATTAAACTTGAATTTCAGATAAACAATAGATAATGTCGATAGTAAAAGTATACCCTACACACTACATGGGACATACTTACACTGAAAATTATTTATTGTTTATCTGAAATTCAAATTTAACTGTGTATTCTGTATTTTTATATCTTAAATCTGGCAATCCTACCCATAGGAGGAGAAGTGAATTATCTGAATAGGTCCATTGGTCCACGGTTTGCAATTAGGTAGAGCTAAGAGGACATTATGGGTAAGTTCGTCTGCTCTGTAGACCCAAATTCCTTCAGAGGAGTCATCTTAAAGACTAGAGGAGAAGAGGAGAAAACAACTAAAACCATTTGGCTGCATATCAAAGTTATACCATTGAGTTCAGTGTTATCAGTAATAAGGCTATTTTCATCTTCATTTGCCTTAAGCCTGTATCTTATTTCTCAATTGGCTTTGAAATCAGGTTTTATTTCTCCCTCCAACAACCACAATGGTTATCTTATTTACCCTAATTTTCACAGGACCTCTATGAGGTAGCTACTGTAATCCCCATATTACAATTAAAAAAAAATGATGGGGCACTGAAGTAGGTAATGGAAGGAGCAAAATTCAAACTTTGCAACATATGATTTGGCCTCAGGCATTTGATGGGAGTAGATATTTTCATTTCATGAAAGTGAAACTGATATCTGAATCTGTGTTTGATTTGGCTATTAAAACATACTGGCCTTAAATCATGAGAAAAGAAAAACCCTTCAGTACTAATGGTGCCTTTATCCAATTTGACAAACAGAAAAGTGAAGTATTGTCCTTTAACTCTCATCCTATGCTTTATGAATGCACAAATAATTTTTTTATAAACAATAAGGCCACTGACTAAGATAAAAGGCAGCCTGCCTAAGGGAAAAAAATCCCCCTCTTCAAACATCAATTAGAAACGTTTATTAGTGGTATTCGATTGACAGTTCACATTTATTTCCAAGAAAATAGAATGAATCCTCTTTAGGCTAGAATGTTTAAAAGGCTGCAGGTAGGATGTAGTGCTTCAGAGTAATTGCTAAAGACAAGTGACCTTTGGAATCTAGCATTAGTCAGTTGTGGGAAGAAAAAGAGAACACAGGCAAAAGACCTGTTCAAAACTCATCTTTAGATTTATTCAATGGCCCTTTATTTTAAGCCATGAATATATACAATGCATAAGTATTAGCTTTCTACATAAATTAAGGTAAGGTAGGAATAAGCAGTCACTTGAAAAATGATTGAATATTGACTCTCAAATGTGGATCTGAATATGAGTCTGTATATCTGGGTCTGGATCTTTAAGTGAGAATTCTGCTATGTGTGTTCAGATGTTTCTATACACACCTGCTAAGCTTGACCCTGTAGCCTGTGAGTTTTATCTCTCCTTTTCTGTTATGGTACAAATAAAACGAAGATACCTGATGTCAGGCCTGTTCAGCTGGAGTCACTAATGTAAGGTGTCTACAGGCTCAGCCCTGCCAAGTGATTAAGCCAGTCCTGACCAGGGCAGAAAAATATATTGGAAGTTTCGACCATATTAGTAGATGGGGACTAAAGTTATTGTTGTTTCCTAGACTAGACCCATTATCTTGCGTGCTGGGCATGACCCTTGGAGATCTGGGTGCTGCTTCCCTACCCTACCTTCCAGATTATACCTCTCCCCTCTCAATTCCCTTCTGAACCAAGCTCAAGTTCAGCCTGCCTCCCTGGATATTTTACATTGGAGTTTCAAGTCATGTCTTCAGAGGCAAGCCCTGTACCCTCCTCTTCCATTATCATTTATCTCTTCATTGTCTTGTAGCTATTCTTCATTTTCTGTGTATTGAATTTCATACTAGTTCTCACCAGATCAATGATCATTTCCTAATATCAGGCCTGCTGATGCTCATCACAGAGAATTTTCACCCTCTCTGCCTGTGATTGTGCAAACATTAAAGTACACAGGGTGTTTGTCTCAACTACAAAAAGCTCACTCACCATACCTGTATTAGTCCATTCTCATACTGGTATGAAGAAATATCTGAAACTGGGTATTTTATAAAGAAAAAGAGTTTTAATGGACCCACAGTTCCACACGGCTGGGGAGGCCTCACAACGATGGCCACAGGCAAAGGAGGAGCAAAGGCACATCTGACATGGCAGTAGGCAAGAGAGCGTGTGCAGGGAAACTGCCCTTTATAAAACCATCAGATCTCATGAGACTTAGTCACCATCATGAGAACAGCATGGAAAAACCTGCCCCCCATGATTCAATTACCTCCCACCAGGTCCCTCCCATGACATGTGGGGATTATGGGAGCTACAATTCAAGGTGAGATTTTGTAGGGGACACAGCCAAATCTTATCAATACCTCTGTTGCTCTGGCTATCACGCAAACCCACGTGATAAAAACATTCTGGCTTAAGTAGACCCCAACATGGCATTGGCTGCTGTGGTAGGAGCCCTTCTTTTGGTATGCTGTGGTTTTAAGCAGAAATAAGAATATCTTCTTGGTTGAGAGAGATTTTTCTCCATTCCTCAAATGTCCTTTTGTGGGTTGCTTCTAGCCTTCTCATAGGCTTGGGGGATCTAAGCTAAATTTTTTCTTTACCAGCATGAGTCTTGGACAAATTGTGAAATATTTTTCTGTGGTGCCATCCACCTTCTTTCCTGGATAATAATAAACGTAAAGATAAGTGATGTTTATCGTGTTTCCCAAATCCAACCACCATGCTAAGTTCTTCACGGGCGTTATCTCATGTTAGCCTCAGCAAAATTTTAAATGTAGAATTAAAGTTCAGGACTGCAGAGACCTTATCTGGCCTTGTTATCTGGTATCCCCAGTCCCTAGCACAGTGCCTAGCAAATAGATGGCCCTCAAATTTGTTGAATAAATGAAATTGAGTTCTATTGTTAACCCTCTGTTTTACAGATGAACAAAATGAGGGTCAGAGAAGTTAAGTGACTACTCCAATGTCACATAACTAACTAGTCAATGGTAGACTCAGGACTGAGATTTAAATCCATCTCACTCCAAAACCTGCATTCTTAACCACTGTGCCCCTTTTCAGCAAACGTATTTCCACCCATGGGGTACCCAACAGCCCCTTAACTTCCACTGGAGAATCCCAATTGAGCTATTGACCTGAAGCCTATGATCCCATTATGACATCAAAGAGATCTGCATCATAAATGCAATCAGCTCTGTCTGCTAATTTATGCTAAGGAGCTTCTGGATTAACTCCTGTGTGAAATTTAGGGTTTCAATCCAGTCACTTAAAGAGATGATAAAGGGTAGCAATTCCAGGCAATATGGTGAGCCACTGAAGAAATGAATTTGGTTCAGGACATTCCAACAGAACCTTTTGAATCACAACGCATAGATCACAATACATAGTCCTTGTATTTAGGTACATTATGAGACACACTCACTTTTTCTCTACATTTAGCACATCAGCATAGAAATGTGGTGAAGTAATCTCCTAGTGATATAAAGTAAGAAGTAATGCACTGTAATAAAATATCACATGTGACAGGACACCAAACGGGGTTATGTTAGGAGGTGGGGAGGAGAGTGGTACAAAGCTGAATCAGGCAAGGTCCCTACCCTTCATAAGCTTACAATTTATTTGGAGAGTTAAGGCAATTTAAGAGTGAAATCTGGCCGGGCGCAGTGGCTAACGCCTGTAATCCCAGCACTTTGGGAGGCCGAGGCGGGCGGATCACGAGGTCAGGAGATCGAGACCATCCTGGCTAACACGGTGAAACCCCGTCTCTACTAAAAATACAAAAAATTAGCCGGGCATGGTGGCAGGCGCCTGTAGTCCCAGCTACTCGGGAGGCTGAGGCAGGAGAATGGCGTGAACCCGGGAGGCGGAGCTTGCAGTGAGCCGAGATCGCGCCGCTGCACTCCAGCCTGGGCGACTGAGCGAGACTCCATTTCAAAAAAAAAAAAAAGAGTGAAATGGATTCCATAATACATGAGCTGTCACAAGGCTGCCTGTGATTAACTTCCAAATGAGTAGTCCAGTCAATGAAGGCTGAGCTCAAAGGCATGAGACTTCAGTGTGGACTGGGAAGGCTTCATTGCTTAGTTGACATCTCAGAAAGTTGCTTCCTTGCCTCCTGGTATTAGCCTGTTATTTTCAAAGCACTTACCACTCAAATAGTATTTTTTTGTTTTGTTTTGTTTTTGTTTTTGTTTCTTCTGAATGGTCTTTAGAATATTTCTCCTTTCAAAACAGTAACCCATCTTCGGGATAAAGCAGTGGAGTAAAACTTCAGCTAATGACTTCTTTGTTTAGCTTCTATTTCTCTATGTATGAGAAGGAGAATCAAACACAACTGTTCTCAAAATTGCATATCAGATTCATCTATTAGAAATACAGATTCCTGGGCCTTATACCAAACCTAGCAAATCAGAATTCCAGGAACTTTTATTTGAAAAAACAAAAATAAAATATATAATTTTGCATTTTGAAATATTTATACATGAGATTTGGATGAGATATAAATGAAATAAGATTAAACATGGGTGGTTAATTGTGTAAGTTGGGTGGTAAGTATCTAAGAGTTCTTCATGACAGGCAGTCATTTTTTGTTTGTTTGAATTTTTTGTAATAAAAGTTTAACAAAACTACAAACAAAAGTCTACATTTGTCAAAAGTCCCCTGGGTAATTCAGATGCAGCTGGTTTGCAGACTGGCATTAAGGAGTCTCTAGACAAGATTATATCTCAAAGCTTTTTCAGTTAAGACATACTGGTTTTCTACAAGGAGGATGAGACCTGAACAGGACAAATTAGGAAGTGCTGTCTTGGTTAAGAATATATGTTGGTTTTTCTGGGGATAAATTTAGATGTAACTATCAAAGGTGGAGACAGAAACAGAGAGAACAGACAGAAAAAAAAAAATACTGGCTGTCATTCTGCATAGAGCTAATGTCCAGGACTTTAGCTAGTCTGGAGGTCTTTTCAATCAAGATGACCAATAAATAAAGAGCCAAGAAGCTCCTTTGGAACAGTTAGTAATGGCATCACTCAAATAAAAACAAAGAGTGATGATGTTAATACCTTGTAGCATTCTTCTAAATGCATCTCTGTTATCTCATTTGACGCTCATACCTTAACAAGGTAAAGCAGGGAGGATGGATGAGATCACTTGGGAGAGGCATTTCCAACTCTCATGTTCTAAAATTCAGGAGAGTTATATTGGCATGGCAAGTTTTATCATTCTCATTTTACAGATGTGGCCATGGAGGTTCAAAGAAATAGAGTCAAAGTTTCTTTTAAGCCACTTCGATTCTGTAGATCAGCTGAACCTACCAATATCTGGAAAGTCTTACAAATTAGGTTTCACCAGGTCCAGATACCTCATAATACAAAGAAATTTTCCAGAGATGGAGAATTTAAATTTTGAAAAATCAGCACGAGACATTATATTTCTTAGCTTAATTTGGGTAAAGTTTCCTGGCCTTGAAATAATAACTGCTAGAAAGTTGAATCTCGGGGGAGACTATCCCAAGAAGTAAGGGAAGTGGTGGTACTGTCCCAAAACTTTGAACAGATCTGGTGTAGAAGCAGATTTACTCAAAAAAGGTACATTTAATCACATCTGAGCATACAAAGCATACTTAAAGGCTTCTACTGAAACATTTGACAAAAATTGTTTTCCAACTGAAGAGTTAAGTGTGGTTCTGGGTGCAGGTTTCCCTCACCAGAGCTTTGAGTGACTACGTGTAGCTTTTCTTTAATTCCTAGGAGTGACGTTTTTGTCAATAAATATTTTACATATATCACCTGGAAATTTGCCTGTCCTTTCACGGACTGTCATCAGGCTTTCCTATACGTAAGATAGCATCATAGTGTTGATGCAGTTGATAGCAGCAAGTCTGAAGAAATAACAGTATCTCATTGAGTTCTAAAGCTTTTCTGAAAGAAAGTAAAGTTGATCTTGTAAATATCATTAGACTAGGAATGAAAAGACCTGGTTTCTTATCTTTGTTCAGCCTCTATTTGCTCTACATTGACAACTGGACTTCAGAACATTTTTAAAAGTTGATCCATGTGTTAGGCACAGTCAAGTTACACAGAATAGTGACATGCTCAGCACATCTCAGTCAATCAAAGTTTATTTTAAATAAACTACACAAGCCATCTAAAGAACTTCACCATTGTTCATCATACAACAGTAAGCTGTCCTCTCACAAGGAACTCTGCTATTAGGTTAGCTCAGCTATTCTGTTTCTGCTTTTACTTCTATGACTACTGACCAACGGGCTGATATTTTGAGTCTCAAATTGAAAATCCCTTTGAGTGAGGATCTGATTGGTTAGAATTCTTATGTCACTCCACTCCATAGGCCACTGGTCAGCCTATAAATACTGCCTTTGGGTCTAGTGTCTATCCACAGTCCAGTTATCCATGGCAAAGGAGCTGGGTACTATAGTAACTTACCATCTGATCTCACGGATTACCTCATTTAAAAAAAAATCCTCATGCATATTTTAATGGAGATTGGGAAAAGAGAGTAGGCAAGGAATAAGTATATCAAATGGAGACTTTCCAAACATTTTGTAAATGAATTTTCAGGAAAGGAAGAGATTATTTTACATAACAGATGGTCTTATTGAGAAACTTAAAATTATATATTGAACAAAACCTGGGTATCACCAAGGAAATAAATTTTCCAATATGCTTCCTAATCACAGAGATTAATGGACATATGTACAAGTTAACAGAGGATGGGTTGAGATTATCTGAAAAGTATGGCACTTTGGATATTTTCTTTTTATACTTCCATATTAACTCTACTTTTGTTTGAATTTTATTCCATTTGCAAGTTAAAACTAAAAAGGAAAAGTCATAACACAAACACACAAGGCATACTCATTTGAAAAAATCATTGTATTAAAAGGGCTTTAGGCTGGGCGCGGTGGCTCACACCTGTAATCCCAGCACTTTGGGAGGCCGAGGCAGGCTGATCACAAGGTCGGGAGATCGAGACCATCCTGGCTAACACGGTGAAACCCCGTCTCTACTAAAAATACAAGAAATTAGCCGGGCGTGATGGCGGGCGCCTGTAGTCCCAGCTGCTGGGGAGGCTGAGGCAGGAGAATGGCGTGAACCCGGGAGGTGGAGCTTGCAGTGAGCCCAGATCGCGCCACTGCAGTCCAGCCTGGGTGACAGAGCGAGACTCCGTCTCAAAATAAATAAATACATTAATTAATTAATTAATTAAAATAAAAGGGCTTTGCAAAACCTGCTGAAAGCTACTCAAATTACTCAGACCCACAGAGCTTGCCTACAGCATCTCACATGTTGAAGAATATCACTTATTACATCATTGGAAAGGACAGTTAAAATAGTCACAACTGAAAAAAAAATCCAAATAGCAGAATATTTAGACAGAGTAATTGTGAGGCCAGTCATGCCTATGGTCTTCCTGTGGCATGCCTTTTCTCAGATGGATTATATGGTCAGTATGTGATATTAGAATGTTTGGAAAATTATGACCAATTAGAAAATCATTTGAATTGTGCAGTTGCTCTGTAGTGAAGGTTTTTTTGTTTTTGTTTTTGACAGAAACATTAGTATGTTATGCCTCTATCCATCTGGAGTCATAGGATTTATGTGGAGTTTACTTATGTTGGGAGCAAAGGCAACCTGCTGACTCAATCTGAGTTTTTAAAAATTCAGGTATTTGATTGTCCCCTAGCTCAAATATCTTGAATCTTTTTGTGTCTATGATTTTACTGGGTGACTCACAAGCTTAGGGACAAGGAGTCAATATATTTCAACTCTTGAACCTCAGATGTGATTTCAGCTGAAGCTTTCCAGGTTGTTGATGTGGCTTTTACGTAAAATGGTGGCACCACTCTTGTGAAATTCTGTATGGCATCTGGGCTAAGAAATGACACATCACACTACACTAGCAACCCATTCATCCCCCCATCACTGTCACCAGCAATATCTTGTTACCATTCCTCCTCGATTTCACTTCAAGAACTATAATGACATGCATATCAGAAGGAGTGAGATGGATAACTTAATCAAAGTTAAAATTACTCAGTGTTTAATATAGAGGGCATTTGCTAGTTAAGGTGATGGCTAACAAGATTTGATAATGCTGAACTGCAACTTAATGACTTGAACAAGGATCCCATCTTTACCATGATGCCCAGGTGACTTCTAGAAACAAGCTAACTATTCAGCGCAAAGGCCAATGGGCAGGAGCCATCAGCATCAGGCTTTTCTCATCCCCTGGTGGATGGAGCTGGCCAAAAGCTTAAAGATTAAGTGGGTAGGTTTTGAGTCCCATTACCTTGACCGGGGTTTTCCCTCTAGGGGAGTTTGAACTCATGTCACACGCACACACTCCTACACAGTCAAGACAGTGTTAGCTTTGGGAAGAAACCAGAGAAGTTTAGATCATTGTGGTCTGCTCTGGGAAGGAACAGAAGGGATTTATCCTGCCCATTTCTTAACATACGTTTATTAAAGGCTTGCTGTATGCTGATCATTATGCTAGATGCAGAGGATATAGTGACAAGCAAAAATAGATATGCCTTGGGTCCTCAGGGAGCTTGCCATCTACAAGAGAAGATGGACATTGATTGAATAATTACAGTAATAATAATGACTGTGTAATCACAAACTGATACAAGGATTCTGAGGAAAAGTAACATGATTCTCTGAAAACATATAGCAATGAAAGCTGACTTAGAGTGGGAAGCCAGGGAGGTCTCCCTGTGGAAGAGACACTTGAGCTAAGATTCAAAAGATAAGTAGGGGTTAACTAAGTGTGTGTCTGGGTGGGTACATGGGGTTAGGAGGGGATGCTGAAAAGAACATTCCAAATTGATAAAAGAGCTTATGCACAGGTTCTGCAGCAGAAGGAACTGTTCCTAGTCATGGAACTGAAAGAAAGGGGGCATATAAACCAAGATGAGGCTGGAAGGGTAGTTGGGAGTAGACTATGCAGAGCCTTGTAGATCCTAATCAAACCTTTGGCCCTTATCCTACGATAAACACCGGTGTGATCTTTAAAAAATAAAATTCTAGTGTATCACTCACCTGAATAAAACCTTTCAATTGTTTTCCGTTGAATGTGGAAAATAGACTATTGGGCAGCATCAGAGGAAGTGGGAAACTGGGTAAGAGACTAGGGCAATAATCCAAGTGAGAGAAATAGTAGATGAGACCTTGAGTGGACTAAACAAGGAATTTTGTCAATGAATAAATCAGCAAAGAATTAATTGGCACCTATCTAAATATGCATGGCTAGCTCTACTTATCATCTTGGAGGGAGATTCATCCTCAGGCTCCCATCTCTCTTTTTGGCAGCCTGGCTTCTGTCCAAGTATCAAGACTTCCAATTTAATGAAGCTGAATTAATATGGTGTTACTTTATTAAAAGTATTATTAGCATTTAAGAAAACTCAGAGAAAGAATTGATTCAAGTGATGTTAATTCATGTTTTCTTATAAAACATTTTTTGTCAATCTATGACCCAAAAAAAGTTAATGCCTCAGAGTCTCCTGGCAGTTGGAGGGGTAGAGAGAGGGAGGCCTTATTTTAAAAATTAAATCCCTGGACTTTACCCCAGACCTAGTAAATCAGAATTTGAGGTGGAGCTCAGGAAAGGGCATGCTTAACAGTCACCCCAGGTGATCGCGATGAACATTAAAGTTTGAGAACTACTGTTTATGGAGGCTATTTTGGAGATTGATTTTGAACAAGGAAAATGACTATAACAGGTTGATGGTGGTCCTGAGAAAATGTCAAGAAGTGAGAATTAGCTAGTTAAGTATAAGGGAAGAATAGTAAGTAAACTGATTTGCCAGGGTGCAGGAGCCTTGTTGGGAGCAATGAGACATTACTCTGAGTAGCAAAAGGGAGAAGCAATTTCTGTAATCCCAGAGTCATGGGTTGAGGGGCCCGTAGGACTGTCAACTTGGAATTTCACTCTCTTATGAAATGAAGGGGACATTAACACCATTTATTAGTCATTGCTATGGTCTGAATGTTTATGTGCCCCCGAAATTCATATGTTGAAATCCTAACCCCCAAGGTGATAGTATTAAGGGGCAGAGCCTGTGGGTGGTGATGGGGTCACGAAGTGGAATCCCTTATGATTGGGATTAGTGCCTTCACAAAAGAGACACCCCCTTCACTATGTGAGAACACTATGTGAGAACAGAAAAACACCATCTATGAATTAGAAAGTGGACCCTCATCGGACTCCAAATCTGCCGGCACCTTGATCTTGGACCTCCCAGCCTCCAGAACTGTGAGAAGTAAATTTCTGTTGTTTACAAGTCACCCAGTTTATGGTATTGTGTTATAGCAGCCTGAATGAATTAAGGCAGTCATGTGGAGATAATAGCCAACCTTACTGAGTTTGTACTATGTGCCAGACAGTTTGCTAAGTATCTTAAATGCATCACATCATTTATTCCTCACAACATCACTATGAGATAGATACTGTAATTATCCCCATTTTATAAATAAAAAAAACTGAAGCACAGAGAGGTTAAATAACTTGCTCAAGGCCTTATAGCTGGTAAGTGGCTAAACCAGAAGTTTAAAACTGAGTCTGTCTCTAGAGATTGCACCTTTAATTACAGTGCTGAATCATTTACATCAATTCTAACTCACACTCACAAGGTGGATAGACCTTTAAAGAAGGGCACAGGCATTCACTTGGACACAATAACCACTAGGTATAATGGAGGCTAGGCTCTGGGGATTCAAGAACAATTCAGGCCTTAATAAGGTTTGGCTAAGGCCTAGATAAGCACACAGTCTCATGCAGCACTCCTCACTTCTTGCTTTACAGATTGATGTAATCCCAGAATCATGGGTAGAGCGGGGTGTGATGAGGTAAGTGTAGCTGTTGAGAGTAAGCATTCAGGAACCTTACAGCAATTTAACAGAGTACTCTGGTGTCTGTTGACACTAAAAAAGATGGGAGCTTTTATTTTGCATGACTTTTTTCCATTATATTTATCTAGTAATTTATTTTTATTATATTTTACAAAAACTTAGATAGATTGAAAATTGAAGTAAAACAAAACAAAATACGTGATTCTTCACTCCAGATGCATGGATCTATTGATTATAAAAAGAAATGTAAACAACTAACAATACAAAGGTATTTTCAAGTTCAGGTGCAGCTGGTAGGCTGACCAGTGGAGCTGAGCTGTACCTTTATTTTGACATGGCAACCTCTTCCAAGTTACTGAATCAATCCTCTTGAGGATGATTATGACAGCCAGATTAGAATGTGAAACCAGCCCCTTTTTAGTAGTATTGGATTCTTAGAGGTCATGCATTCAGTTCTGGGCAATTACTGTCATTTTAAACATTCAAGATGAAAGAAAGAAGTGTATAATTAATCAAGCAGAGGCATATAGAACATGAGCAGTAAAGATTCTATGGGAAAATAGACAGAATGGGGGAACAGAGAAGGGAACTATTGTCATTTTCAATGACACTATTCACAGTTGGGTGTTAAAATATCTTAGACACTTCCAATTTGTACTTTGGCTAAAAACAGAGCAAGACATGGGGGAAATGATGGAGTAGCATTGTCCTCTTCTGGCACTATTTATTTATTCATTCATTCATTCATTCGTTCGTTCAACAATTTATGTACCTGGCACTCTGCTTGGCACTTGCGGATACAAAGATTAACCAGATTATATCCCCATCCTCAAGGAGGTCACAGTTTAGGGGGACAGATGTGGAAACAGTTTTAAATATAATAAAACTTGATAGGTAATAATAGAGCCATGTTTCTCAAGGGGCTATATGTTTCAGAACCAGGGCCAGAGAGAAATAGTTTGAAAGATCCTATCAGTATTATGCTACCTTATGTAGCAGAGAAAAAATACGCATATTACTTTCTTAAAACAGGAAATAAAGATTTGTAAAAATGTGGCTGCTGGTAGGGATAAGATGAAGGCTATGGAAACCAGGAGCCTGAACTCTCCACTGGGGATGAATGTCCATTCCAGTGTCTTTGCAAGGGGCGGGGGAGGGGGAGAAATGGTAGGACATGCAAGATGTTGATCAGAAAAGGGCATAGGTTTAAGAAAGTCAAGAAACGCTTTTGAATTTAGGTATAAAGAAATACCTATGGGAACTATCCAGGCTAAAATACTACCTGGGGTTGGAGGGAAAGAGACAGCTAAAGAAATTGCATTTAGGGCCACAAACCTTCAATAAGGAGACAGAGTGTAAGAAATAAAGAGCGAATGAAGCAGGGGAAGAAAAAGGCCCTGGTGCCCCCTCTTTGGAAGCGCACGGCTACCCTGACATACTTGGAAGTTAAAGAACAGTGAATGCTACCTACAGCAACAGTGGTGCTGAGAGCCACAGCTCTCAGGGTATTTGGGATGTAGTGCTGGAAGCCCCGGCTTTCAAACATGGTTCTTTCACAAATAAGGTATGATCATCTCTGTAGACCTCATGGACTTATGAGGCTCAAACAAGTTGCTAGATGTAAAATCATCTGTGAGCTCTTAAAGGATATGTGTGTGCTTGTATGTCGACCCTCCCTGTCCCGCAACCCCACCCAAGATAATCAAAAGCCCTCAAAGATAAGTGAGATAATTGAAGTAGAATGCACCAAGCCCCTCAGAAGGAAGTTAGAGTGTGGAAATATTAATAAGAATGACCCGTATTTGCTTCTTGCTGATAATACTTTTCTTTAATTTAAAGGATTGACACCAAGAGAGTCCAACTGTTGTAATGCCCTCAACTGTTGTAAGTGGGCTGCAGTGCCATCTTTTTAGCAGCCAAGTACTTTGTTTCCAATTCAAAAGCAATAGTTCATTTTTTTGCAATTTCTTGCCAGAATCTGGAGACAGACACCTATATAAATGTTGCCTGGATACAATGATCATCTTCTTCCTATTGTTTGAGGCCGTATACCAGATATCAGCTCATGACGAGCTATTGGTCACATCTGGCCAAAGCCCTTCCGGAAACTTTGAGGTTGAAATCACTGGTGGAGCAGAGTTCACGAAGGGCCAAAGATGAAGAATGTAGTTTCTCTAAAAGTGAAATAATGGGACAATAACTGTCAGCCAAATGTCTCGGAGAGCTCACAGTCCCTTTTGATGAAATTCCATGTTTCTTACTTGAAAGGGCTGCACCCATGATTAGGACTTCCTCCTCTTGATCAGTGACTCAGACCTGAGTCACTCAGAAAGCAAAACCAGGCCTGACCCAGCCAGTCCCATCAAGGAGACAAGTAGACAGCTTCAGGGGAGGCAGGGGTGAGCAGAGCTGCCAAGAGCAAAAAGAAACCATTCATATCACCTTAGATACCACGGCTCTTCCTACTCCAGGTGCTTTCTGGAGAGGTATAGATGCAAAACTATAGGAGTCTTTAGAAGCAGCAGCCAGCCGGACTGTCTTGAAATGCGATCAGAAAGTAAGTAAAGTTGACATCCGTATATCTCAACTACCCTCTCTCTATCCGGGGCCCTTCCTGGCCTTCCTGGCTGCTTGGGTTTCAGCTCATTTCCAGCTCTCCTTTATGTCCTCTTGTCCTGTATCCTGTTCCTAAGTGTCTTCCCTAATTAAGTCCTGGTCTGGACAATTTATTAGAGCTAAGCAATTAATAGCTGCTAATGGCTCTGCTTCTGAACATGGGCTTTCTATCTTAAAGCACAGGAGTGAGTACAGTGGCAATTAGACATTGCGGGTTATCTCTCCCCTTCTATCACATGGACACTGTGGGTGACAGGCTGGCACTGTAGGGCAAAATTTCCACTGTGCTTCAGAGGTACAATACCAAACACAGTGTTATATTTTTTCTTTACCTCAGACCGAGAGAACTCAAAGAGTCAGACACTACAATTCAATATGTCAAGATTAAAGCAATTATTGTAAATTAGCTTAATCATTCCTCTATATGCCTTCAGCAGCAGAGTTTTTCTTTCCTATTGTCACTGCCAAATAAATGGAGGTTTGTAAATACAGACAAACTTAACTTTTAAAGGATTGTCTATTCTCAAAGGTTCCAATGCTTTAATTAAAAATGTTCCCATGATACAAAAGAAAGCATCTGTGTTGTGGCAGTGAGAGATACAGGGAGAGCATGAATGAAATATGGAAAGGAAATCATGGCTAACGTGGCTGTCTTTTCATTTCGTCCACATATTTGTTATTCTAATGACAGCGAGATCTACTCTTAGCATGGTCTCTGACTGATTTTGGAGCTCCTCAAGGCCAGAGAACAGGGAACAGCTTAAATGATTCCCTCCCTTTCAAGCCATAGATTTTAGACTTCTGTGTCCGGAACACTGCAGCAAGGAATTACTAAGGGAGTAAGTACTGCAAAAGATGGAGAGCACTGCTCTCGAGCTTTAATGTGCCCACGAATCACCTGAGAATCTGTTAAAATGCAGATTCTGATTCAGTAGTCTGGGGTGATACCTGAGATGCTTCATTTCTAACAAGTTCCCTGGTGATGCTGATGCTGCTGGACCGTGGAGCATATTTCGAGCAGCAAGGAACACTCTAGATACAGAGTGTAGATAGAGAGGCTTCCCCGGATAGTAGCAGTCAAATGGTGAAGAGGCTTGGTGGAAAAGCAGCACAGTTCTTTTTGAACCAAGTGAAGGGAAGAGGAAACAATAGGGACGCAGAGACGAGGCTGATGACACCTGTGCTCCTGAGGGGTTCAAATATAATAGATTTCAAGCAATATACACCAGAAAGGCATTGGCTCTCACAAGCTAAGGGAGAAAATATGCCTAGGGGTTGGAGTATGTGTTCTGGAGCCATATTGCCTGGGTTCAAGTTCCATCTCTATCACTTTCTGACAGACACTTTGATCATGCCACCTTACCTCCCTGAGCTTTAGTTGAGTCATCCGTAAAATATGAATAATAGAGTTTATCTCAGGATGATTGTGGGGATTAAATAAAATGAAGGGTGTAAAGCTTTCGAATAGTATCATCCACATAGTGCTCATTAAGTGGTAGCTATTGTAACGCTTCCCATTTTTGAGCTGATACTGTTATAAGTACTACTGGGCTTTATTCAAGCACTAGATAGCCATTATAGTGCCATATTGGCTTTTGATGTGAATCTCAAAGCAGCTTCCATTATTTGAGACATAGGAAAAGGCAGTGATTTTGGATTTAGGTAATTGGAATTCAAGACAAAAATGTTAAAATGGGAAGAAAAACTCCCTCTCAGAAAGTACACTTATTATGTGCTTTGACCTTTGTCACTGCCTCTGCCTACAACTTCTCTGGCTGGAGAATCATTTGAATGAGGGAAGAATGATTTAAAAATAAAAATGAACTAGAGAAACAAACTGTATTCTGTCTCTGCCAAAAGGAAATGTAGAATCGGGGCAATTATCATCCAGCCTGGGGCAGGCCAGGCCCAAGGGAAAGGAAAGGAGGGAAGAAATCCTAGAGAAAGATATTTACGAGCCCATCAAGCATGCAGTGAGAATCACGGAGTTGTAGGTACTGTCCTGGGATGAATAAAGGCATTAGACATTGCCTCTGTTTCAGGGGATTATAGTCTAGTTGGGAAGACATTAGAATAAAATATACACACAGAGAGAGAAGTAGATAGGTCCATACATACCAACTGTGGGAAAGTTCCAGTGAGGAGACTTGTTTAAAACAAAGAGTGTGTTTCTGGGGAGTAAAGATTAGTCTAGAAAGGAAAGTTGGGCCTGACTGCGAAGGTTTCAGGAGTTCGAGACCAGCCTGGCCAACATGGCAAAACCCTGTCTCTACTAAAAATACACAAAAATTAGCCGGGCGTGGTGGCGCACGCCTGTAATTCTAGCTACTCGGGAGGCTGAGGCAGGAGAATTGCTTGAACCCAGGAGGCGGAGGTTGCAGTGAGCTGGGCTGGCGCCACTGCACTCCAGCCTGGGTGACAGAGTGAGACTCTGTCTCAGAAAAAAAAAAGAAAGAAAGAAAGAAAAAAAGTATGCTGTGGGCAATTAGAAGTTAATGTTATTTTCCTGGGGGTGAGAGTGTCAAATGCAAAAGAGCATTTTAAGAACATCATTCTGATTGAGCAATTTAATAAATATTTATTGAGTATTATGTATAGCACCAGAGTCCAAGGATACAGAAAAGAAGACAAAATATATACCCTTCAAAAATTAAAAGGCTTGTCAGGGAGACAGACACAAATACAATGATCTTTAACGTGCAATGGAAAGTTCGATGAAACATTTCATGTACTCTACGTTCCATGTGGAATGGTCGCTACGGTAATCTAGTAAATGCAAAAAATGTAAGGTACCCAACAGCACGTTTACTTTGCCGCCATTTGTTGAAAAAGAGATGATGAGAAATGCGTGCTTACGTACATGTGTATATGTATGTAAGATTTATCTGCAAAATTATACAAAAATCAAATGACATTGGTGGCCTCTAAGGAAAGGAATTAGTTTGGCTAGGAAGCGGGACGGGCTGGGAATGTCGTATGCATATCCTTCGGTACCCTCTCTGAGTTTGAAACAAATGAATGTGTTATCTACTCAAAACATCTGAAAATGTATTACCATACTAAAATAATGTGTATGGTGTAGCATGGAAATGGGAAAGATGACTTTCAGTTGAGAGAATCTGGGAAGACTTCTTGGAGGCTATGAAGCTGGGTCTTTGAAAGGCAGCATTTCCACAGGTGCTAATTTGAGTGGGAGCTTGCCTTGAGCCACAAGGTGGGGGATAGGTCTCTGCCGTCCAATACTGTAGCCCCAGCCACCTGCAGCTATGGAGCACTGGACATGTGGCTAGTGTGTGCAAATTGAGACACGCTGGAAGTGTAAAATACTTATGGACTTTTGAAGACATAGTATGAACAAATGTAAAATTTTTCATTATTACTTTTTAGACTGATTATATGTTAAAATGATATTTGGAAAAGAGAAACATTAAAATGAATTTCACTTGTTTCTCATTTTAAAAAATGTAGCTGCTATATAATGTAAAATCATATCTGTGGCTTACATTAGATTTCTCCCGGACGGTGCTATTCTAGATCCTGGAGATTTTCAGAGAATGGTGAGTTAGGTCAGTACTGCTGCAGCAGAAGGTGTATATGGGTAAGAGTGAGAAGAAAGGTTGGAAAAAGTGGGCCAGGCCAAATTCTGAAGGATGCCGGCCACTCAGCTGAAGAGTTTGGACTTTATTTTTTTATTTACTGGTGAGCCACTGCAGGATTTTCAGCATGGGAATCAGATAATCAAAAGGCTGCTTTGGCCTGGGGTGAAGTAAAGGGAGTAAGAGTAGTTAGTGTAGTAATCAAGGAGTGAGGTGCTAGGTTCTGGGCTTAGGTGGTAGCTTTGAAATCAGAAAGAGAGAAATGTAAACTATACCGTGGAAGGAGAAGTGATAGAACTGAGTAGGGGTGTGGCTGTCAAGAGATAACTTGAAGTTTTCTGACCTTGGCGATTAGAAGCACATCAGTGCCAGTGATAAACATCAGGAAGTCTGGAGAGGGAACTGAATGGGGACTGCCTGAGAGGCAAAATAAGTTTGATTTTTGACATGGTGAGCTTGAGGTGGCTAGGTGAAACGTGGGATTGAGAGTATGAGAGACAGATTTATTTATTTATTTATTTATTAATATTTTATTTTATTTTATTTTATTTTATTTTATTTTATTTTATTTTATTTTTGAGACTGAGTCTTGCTCTGTTGCCCAGGCTGGAGTACAGTGGCGAGATCTTGGCTCACTGCAACCTCCGCCTCCCGGGTTCAAGTGATTCTCCTGCCTCAGCCTTCCAAGTAGCTGGGATTACAGGTGTCCACCACCACGCCGGGCTAACTTTTGTATTTTTAGTAGAGACAGGGTTTCGCCATGTTGGCCAGGCTGGTCTCAAACTCCTGACCTCAGGTGATCCGCCCACCTCAGCCTTCCAAAGTGCTGGGATTACAGGCGTGAGCCACCGTGGCTGGCCGAGAGACAGATTTTTGGATCTTAGTAGAGGCGATCATGGCAGTCAGATAATTATAATAATGATTAGTATGTTTATGCCATTATAATACACAAAATGTACTCATCCTATATATTATTTTACACAATCCTTACAATAGTCCAAGGCTCACAGAGTTTTAGTAAGTTGCCCAAGATCACATAGCTAGTTAGTGGCCAAGGTAGCATGCTAAAACTCGCCTTCCCTGTATCATTGTAATTGAAAGAAAATGCTGCGGGTAAATGTAGAGAAACCTTAGGTTCCAGATTATGTATTTTCAGTTCCTGCAAGTTGCTTCCTAAATTGAGGGCTAGCTCTAACCCTTGAAAAACCATCTTAGGTTCTCTTCAGTTGTTTTAAACATTATTTGTAGAGGTGAGGAAACTGAGGCCCTGAGAAGGTGGTGAAATGTTTGAAAAGTCTATTAGGAAGAGGTATAGGTGGAACTCAGACAAGGGCTGTGGCAGATTGCGCTATTGTTTCTATAGATTCTTTTTTCCTCCTGCCTCCTGCCACGTGCCCTGACGAACTGACATGAGCTTGGTCATAAAACTTGCTTCGGCCAATGGAATGTGAGCCAAAGTGACTTCCACTACATATGATCAGAAGATTGAAAGCTGTGGCAAGGTTCAGCATTGTTTGCTCTTTTCCCTCTGCCATAGGATTGGCGTGTCCAAAAAAAAGGGCTTCTCCTTCAGCCAGGATCCTAGAATGAAGGAGACACAATGAAGCAGTGCCACAGATGACCTGTGGCTGCCACAGCATACCTTTGCTAATTGAGGTTTGGGGGTTGTTTTTAACCATCATATAACGTAGCAAAAGCTGACAAATACACTATCCCATTATATGGACTTTACTTCCTTTACATTGACTACACAATTACTCACTTTTAACCTGTCTGACTCCTACTCAACCTTTAGGTCTCTAATTAAATATCACTTCTTCAGAGAGGACTTTCATGACCACCCAATCTAACTTAGGCCCCTTCCCTTTCCACCACACACACACACACACACACACTCACACCCACACCCACACCATTATTTTCTCCTACAATATCTGCAGTCTTTCCTTCTAAGGCACTAAGCACAACTGTAATCACATATTGATTTGTTTACCATTGGCATGCTCCACTTGACTAAGCTCATGAAGACCTAAAACACATGGAGTTTTGCTAGTGTATAGTGCCTAGCATAGTGCCTGTCATGCAGTAAATGTTCAATGAATATTTGGAATATTTGTGGGATGAATGATGAAGAGATGAATAGCTTGTTTACAAGGTTGCTGGATCATAAACCAAAAACGAAGGAGGGTGCTTTGATTTAGGGGAAATAAGACTACTAAAGTACCTCCTAGGTGCAAGGATGAAGTATTACTTTTCTCTTTTTGGTCCTTCTCTTTCGAGGAAACTTCGGAGGCAGTGGCACTTTTCAAACCCCTTAAAAACAGATCTACTTGCCAACAGATTTCTATGGCTTGGCAGGTTTTCTGCCTGATACCAGGGAAGCCTGCTAAGGCCTGCAGATAGGCTAGGACTCCTCTATAAGAAAAGAGGACTGTTGCCACAGAATGCTTAGTTATATGGAGGAAGAGATTCACCCACCCTTCCCCTTCTGAGTGGTTGATGCAATTTAGTAAGAAGTGGGAGGAGAAAGAGACTACTGGGAAATGGGAATTTTGTGCTGGATATAGTGGATAACTTTCTGGTCCTAACCAGAAAAATCAGACCCACTTCCCCTCACTTTCACCTGCCAGTAGAACACTGAAGAGGTGACTCTAAACTGTATCGCACCAAGCTGGCCGATTGAGTTTGAAGGCTTTGTGCAAAATGGCCAGCTTTCCCATTACAGGACCACGCACACACATCTGCACGCTCAGATGGTAGGAGGGTGGAGGAAGGAACAATTCTGTGCTTTAAATCATGAAATCTCTTGTATGGAAAAACTCACAAGGTCTCACAACTTGAATTGTTGAAATACACAGTGAAGCCTAACGTAGAGGTATAGTGTCAGTGAGTGGAGTCAATGATTCACGAGGTCCCTTTCTTACTGGGGATGCCCATTAATCCTGTGACTCTAAATTTTCTGCCTTCTGTGACTTCAGAACACACAGGCACACTAGGTTCCTCAGGTAGGGCAGAATAGGAGAAGCTTATGAGGATATACTGCACTTTTAAAAAGTAAAATAAATGTAATAAAAAGCAGGCAGCATAATTGCCATGACTTATACCCTGTGACATTTGATAATAACAAGGTTGGTACATTACAAATAAGTTCCACATTTACAACTCTGCCGTGATATTTACACTTATTAAATTGTTGAGAGAGGTGGTTCCTGGATGCTGGAGGCCCATATATAAAACATATTAGCATAATTGGAGTACAGCCAAATCCCTCAGTGTACATTGCAGACACTTGTTAAAAGCTTGACCTTGGAGGAGAAAAACTTCCTCCTTGTCTTCAATCTGTCCTCACCTCCTGAAAGTACTCCTCTAAAGTCAACTTCCAGCTAAACACAGTTTGGGGAGTTTGTCCTTAATGCTGACCTTAAGCAGGTCCTCAGTTCCCAGGACAGTGATGAAGGCTATGTTCTCACCTGGATGAGGAAATTAGCTATGATTTTCCATTACCTGTAGCAAACATTCCTTTTCATTTGTTTAATTCCCTCAGAGTTGACACTACACATTAATTCATTGAGCAATTGCTTTGTGTAAAGGCCCAGAGATGAATGAGACCATCACTGCCATCAAGGAACTTACACTTTAGTCAAGGACACAGACAACTATAGTAGAAGGCAGAATGAAATAAAGGCCAGAATAGAGGTATGAACAAGTTGCTGTGGGAGCATAGATAACACAATTTATTTTAATGGGGGAAGAAAAATTAAGAAAGGCTTCAGAAAGGCAGCATTGGTTCCTGAAGGATTGATAGGAGAAAAAGGGTGAGGCTGGGCAGTGAGGCCGTTAACAGTCAGAGCAAAGTGCATGTGTGTATAATGGCATGAAGGTATATGCACAGTCAGTGATGTAGTCATATGTTTAGTATTGGCATGTTCCAATGATAAATCCTGTGTGGCATGGCTTAAGGAATGAGGTAGAAGAGGCGTCTAAGTTATGTTTGGGCCTGCTCCTGAGACCTTTGAAGGCTGCACTGGTTTCATTAATTAGGGAAAACAATCAAAGATTTTTGAAGTGGGCCAAGAAAGGCATTTTAGGATGCTCTCTCTAGAGTGTGAAGAATGGGTTGAAGAGGTAAGAGACTGAGACAGGGAGAGCAACTTCTGTGCCTGGCTGGGTATTTGGGGAGAGGGAATAATACAGAATGCTTCCAGAGTTTCTAGCTATAGAAATTGGGAAAAGGCTAGTGCCAATACTGAGACAGGTGACCTGCATGGAAAAATAAGTTTGCTGGAGAATAACATATTTGGTTGGGAATATACGGAGTTTAGTGTGTGAGCTATCCTTTTCGGTGGGAAGGTGGTTTTGGGGTCCAGGAGAGATCTCAGAGTCATCTCCATGAAAGAAATTCTTGAAGTTGTGGATATGGCTAAGATGACCCTGGAGGGTGAAGAGAACACAAATGAAGGCAACTAACAATAATGCCTATTCATAAGAATGATACAATAGACTTTGAAGATTTGGGGGGAAGGATGGGGGGAGGGCGAGGAATAAAGGACTACAAATTGGGTACAGTGTACAATGCTCGGGTGATGCATGCACCAAAATCTCAGAAATCACCACTAAAGAACTTACCCATGTAACCAAACATCACCTGCTCTCCCGAAACCTAGTGAAATAAAATAAAAGAATGCCTATATTTGGGGGTCATTTGAAGACAACCACTGATAAAGGGGAATGAGTTTTCTGAGAGGTAGGGGAAGACAGGGCTGGGTACACTTGGTGCAAGACATGAGAGAAAATAAGTGGGATGAGGATTCAGAAGCATTCGTAGGATTTGGCAGTTAGGTTGGTCATTGGTAGCCTTGAAGAAGAGTCACAGCTTGAAGGTTGTTGTTTAATAGTATGGTGGAGCCTTAAAGATGTTTGTAGACTGAGAGGAAATGTGATGATGGATAATGGACGTCAAAAGTGAAGTCCTTACAATAATACAAAGTACTACACGATGTAAGGTCATAGCAAGTCAGCTTTGTTATCACAGATGCTCTGAAGTAAAAAAGTCATTGACATCTGGAAGACGTTTTCATTTTTATCATTATATTGAATTCTGCTAGGGGCCTTAGTACATGACCCCTTTCATTTCCCCTCCCTCTTTCCCTCAAGCACCACCATTAAGTGCTACCAGTTGTTCAGCCAGATAAAGCACTCCATTTTTGTCCAAAAGTCAAGGCCACTGTGCTATTCTATGCCATAGGTTTCTGAGACTTGTTCAAAGAGAAAATTCATAGTACTTAGGTATTTTCAATTTAATTCCCATTGTGATATTTGAGTTTTTGTAGGAAAATGGAGGGATGGCAACACAAGGTATTTGGGGTGGAAGGAGATAGAGCAGATTCATAAAACAGGCCTCATTCTGGAATAACACAGTATTAGCCAAAATAAAGCCATTCAGTGTCACATGACCCAGCATCTGAATGTCCTAGGAGGGAAGTCTTATAGTTATTTGAGTAGAAAGACATTTAGCATAAAGGGAATAGACTTGGACACAGTTTGAAAGTCTAAGAGATTACCGGGACCACAGTAAAACAGAGAATCTGCTGTTCTTTTAGACAGTAATAATTGTTCAAGAACCTCTTAAATGTACCGCTTAAAATATTAACCAGACACTTAAGAAGGCCTAGCTATGAACTAATTGAAGCTTTCCCCATAAATTATACTTTATCTAAATATCTTTCCTTCCTGACAGTATGAAACCAAAACTGAATCAGTATATTTTAATGTCCACTCAGTCTTTGTCAGTTTTTTGTTTCTTTGAACAGCCATTCAATGTTTTGGCTTTCAGTGTTGTTTTAAAAAAAAAGGAAGAGAAAGGAAAAGAAAAGAAAAGGGAAGAAGAGGGAAGGGAACTGAAAGGGGGTGGGGAAGGAAAGGAAAGGAAAAGAAAGCAACCTAGAGATCTTACCCTTGCTCTTATTACCATAATCACTATAATATTACTGAATAAGTTGTGCAGAAATCATGTTCTCCTGTCTGCTTCATGTCTCTATGATTTGATGCTACTTGCTTATAAGGCTTGCATGAGCCATGCAACAGTACAGATAATAGCATCCTAGCGGCCGGGCACGGTGGCTCACGCCTGTAATCCTAGCACTTTGGGAGGCCGAGGTGGGCGGATTGCCTGAGCTCAGGAGTTCGAGACCAATTTGGGCAACATGGTGAAACTCCGTCTCTACTAAAATACAAAAAAAAAAAAAAAAAAAATTAGGTGTGGCGGCATCCGCCTGTAGTCCCAGCTATTTGGGAGGCTGAGGCAGGAGAATTGCTTGAACCCAGGAGGTGGAGGTTGCAGTGAGCCGAGATCATGCAACTGCACTCCAGCCTGGCGACAGAGCGAGACTCCTTCTCAAAAAAAAAAAAAAAAAAAGGATCATAGCAAGCCTCAGAGCTGCAGCTGTGCATATTCTGTGGTGCCACTGACAACTGCTACCCCAGTTTGGGGCCTCATTTCTCATAAGTATTACTGCAATAACCTCCAACAAAGTTGGCCTTCTGTGGCCTCTCCCCACTCTACCGTTCCTACATAGAGCTTCTAGAGTCATCTTCCTTCAGTGCTCCAAATAATTTCTTTGCTCAAAACCCCTCAGTATTTCCCTATCCTGTACAGAATCAAGAAGCCCAAACCACACATCCACTGCCGTGTTTCACGGACCTTGCACTCTAGTCAAACAGAATTGTTCAATATTCTCTGCATATGCACCAAAGTTCCAAGTTTATACCTCGGCTCATGCCTTCCCTCCCTCGCTCTTCAAAAAGATGTCAGTTCCATGAGATCTTGAACCACGTCTAGCTGGTTCACTGTCATAGTCTCAGAGCCTAGCATTGTGTGTGGCACACAATAGGTGCTCAGTAAATACTGACTGAATGACAGTGTCACAGATCCAAATCTACTTACCTCTTAAATTTCAGTTTAAATGCCAGCCACTCCACAAAATCTACAGATACCAGCTTCCCACCCAATAACCACCCCACCTCTCTAAAACTAAATTCTTGCTTTTTCTGAACCTCCACAGGCCTTATATCAGTTTCAACATCAATGTTTCTTTCCACCTTGGATTATAATTCTGTTTGTACATATCCCATCTCCCACTAGGCTGTGAGATCTTGAAGCCAGGAGGAGCTATGTTTAATTCATAATTGTGTCCTGAAAAAGCAGCTTCCATCAAATGGACACTCAATGATTAGAACAGTCCCACTGGGGAGTGGGGGTGGGGGCAGACTTTAACAAAGTAGAGAAGTTGAGGGGTTTCATATGATTTATTTATTATTATGTCAAATAATAGGATAATAGTGTTTACACTTTGCTCATAAACATCAAAAGGTGATGGCTGGACCTCAATTAGCCAAGATATAGGTGAAAATATTAGCTGAACTGCTATTATCCAAGATATAAGGTCATCATGGCTAAAGATCGAACTCTGGCTCATCTCCAAGAACTAGGAACAAAGTTATGATTTGCATAATTCATATATTTGCAAGTTGTTTTTCCGGAAATGGACACTAACTGTAATAATATTTTATTTGTGGCCACTGGGACTCTAGATATCTAAATAAATTCAGTCTGTAAATGAGATATTTGGCTATAGCTTTCTTTTTATTCTAAATCATCAAAACTATATAGCATGTTACATGCATTGCATGTATATTAATTTCTGGATTTCCATTTTTCCTTTGAGCTCTTGACCTTAAGCTCAAATTCTCCTAGTTGTGGATACTAATGTTTTCAGACTTCCTATTAAGGAATTTGCCTATTTGGGTCTCATGGGGGAGAAAAAGCCAATGTATTTGATTCCTGATGTAAACCATTCCAAGGGAAACAAACAATGGTCTTTGGTTTGCCTCGGAAACAAATGTTTCTGATTGTATTATTTATAGACCTGGCTATTACATTGTCCAGACCTTCATCTTCAAGTCACCCCACCCATGATGAGATATTCTATTGAAGGCTCTCCAGAAAATAATAATCTACAGTCCTTTTCTGTTACTCATTCCAGATTTTTACCCTTCTAAGCATTTGAAGCCCAGTTGCTTAATTCTATACTCAATACCAAAACAAAACAAAACAAAACAAAACAAAACCAAAACCTTTTCTGTTGAAACAGTTTCTCTGGAGCATGTAAATCACCCTTCTGATGTTTCTAAACTTTTCAGTTGTACCGTATCTCCACTACTCTGGCAAGCAGTGCTAAAGAAAACCTTATGAATCCTACAAGTATGTTTTTAATATGATCCCATGATCTCTACCTGAACAGGCCCATACAAAAGCACTCCTGCACTTCTGTTTGGTCGAAGCTTCTCCCCCTCATAGTTCATGCCTTTTCACTTGTCTTTAATCTTAATTATCATAGGCAGTACAACATTTAATGTATATCTTAACTTTATTGAATAAGTAAGTAGCCATTACATATAGATTGCAAGTCATTCTCGGTCCTGCTTAGAGATAGGTGTTTATTCCAAGGTGAAATGACAGCACAAATCCACAGTTCTAATGCAAGTGAAATACTTCTTCAGGGTGGCTTGGTATGGACACAATCTCCCTCAATACCCATTCAAAGCAGTCTTTGCTTTCACCTCTCCCTTCAGGTGAGGGATTCAAGGTATTTAAAATAAGCTTGTAAAGAACCCTTCTGTATCAGAGGTAGTTTTGTGCCTGCACTGTGAACCATAGAAGGCATTTGGTCAAAGGTGTCATAAAAGGGGCAGAAGAGGTACATCAGAGCACAGAGTTGGGATCGATTATTTTTTTCAAGTTAACTGCCCCTAGTGGCAAAATATCAACCAAAATTTAGAATAGCCTGTCCATCTATTTAACAACAAAGCATGCAGCAGCCTGTTGCAGACAATAGCTTTTAGAGACAAACTTCGATTTGGTTTGAGCACCAAGAATGCATCTTAAAAAGTGAAAAATTCATTTGTGTGCAATGAATAGCGTAGTGAGCTGCATGGTGCCCCCTCCCCAAAAAAAGACATCCAATATCCTAATCCCTGGAACCTGTGATAGTACCTTATTATTTGGAAAAAGGTCCTTTCAGATGTAATTAAGAATCTTGGAATAAGGGAATTATCATGGGTAATCTGGATGGGCCCTAAGTCCCATCACAAATGTCCTTATAAGAGAGAGGCAGAGGTAGATTATATATACAGAGGGGAAGTGATGTGAAGACAGAGCAGAGGGAGATGCAGTCACAAACCAAGGAATGATAGCAGCCACAAGAAACTGGAAGACATGGGAAGGGTGTTTCCCCTAGAGTCTCCAGAAGTTCAGCCCTGCCAACCCCTCAATTTTGGACTTTTGGCCTCCAAAACAGCAAGATAATAAATTTCTATTGTTTTAAGCCACTGGGCTTGAGGATAATTTGTTACAGCAGCCATGGGAATCTAATACAGATTGTGGAACTGGGAAATTGGGTACTTCTGTAACAAATGTCTTAAAATGTGAAAATGGCTTTGGAATTGGATAATGGGTAGAGACTAGAAGAATTCTGGTGGGTGTGATAGAAAAAGCTAGATTGCCTTAACCAGATGGTAGAAGTATGAATGTTAAAGGCATTTCTAGTGATGGTTTAGAAGGAAATGAAGATTTTATTGGAAAATGGAAGAAAGGGAATCCTTGTCATATAGTGGCAAAAAGAAGTTTATCTAAATTGTCTACTACAGTAGTGTGAAAAGTTGAATAAATGATGAACTTGGATGTTTAGCTGAGGAAATTTTCAAGTCTAGTGTTAGAGGTATAGCTTAGTTTCTTCTTAGTGCTTATAGTAAAATAAGACAGAAAACAGATACATTGACAAAACAGGCTGGGCATGGTGGCTCACACCTGTAATCTGGCACTTTAGGAGGCCAAGATGGGTGGATTGCTTGAGGCTAGGAGTTCGAGAGCAGCCTGGGCAACATAGCAAGATCAAGTCTCTACAAAAAATGCAAAAAATTAGCCAGGCATAGTGGCATGCACCTGTAGACCCAGCTACTTGGAAGGCTGATGCAGGAGGATCCCTTGAGCCTGGGAGTTTGAGGTTACAGTGAGCTATGTTTGTATCACTACACTGCAGCCTGGGTGACAGAGTGAGAACCTCATCTCTAATAAATTTAAAAAAAAATTTTTTTAAAAGAGAAAAGAACCATATAAGTGGACAAGGAATCAGTACCTGATGACTGGGTAAATTCTGAGCCTGAATTCACAATCTGAATGATTTTTTAAAAAAAGATGCTAAAATTAGGAGATTCACTATCAGAAAAGTGTGCTGTATAGATAAGCCCAAGGGTGTGTCTTGACAACCTTTGGCTAGTGCTGAAGAAGTTAGTTAGGCATTAACTTGTGGATTTGACTGTTTCAATAGAAGCCAAGAATAGAGATGGGGTTACTCAGGAAAAATCTGTGAGGACCCTCTTTTCTGAATGTGTGAATCAATCAATGTGACATACATGGAAGACCCACAAGATTTTTGAGAATGTTATACCAGCAGAAACACTTCCAACTGGGCCTAAAAGGCACAGAGATAGAACAAAATGAAAGAAGATTGTGAGACTGCCAAAATTCTACAGGTAGGAATCCCGTTGATAAAACTACTCAGCTGCAAACATGTGCTACCCTTCAAGATGATAAAGGAAGCACCATCCCGAGAGCTGAGCTGCAGGTACAGAGGCAGAGGCCCAAGTGTGGGAACAGAGGAAGTGGTACAAGCCATAGACACAGAGGCAGAGGCCCAATCCATAGTCCAAGAAAGAAGAGCCACAGGCCCAAAGGGTGGAGCCCTGAGAAAGAGGATTACTGCCAGGCCTTGAAATATAACAGAAATTTGTCTGGCTAGATTTTGAAAATGATTGGGACAAGAGAGTCCATTCCAATTTCCATTCTCTCCTTTTTGAAACAGAAATGTCTGTAACTGTTATCCTACCCCAGTTCCCACCATTGTAATTTGAAAGCAGATTAACTTTTCTGTTTCACTGGTTCTCAGAGGAAGAGGAATTTGGCCTCAGGAAAGACCACACCCAGAGTTTCACTCATACCTGATTTTGATGATATAAATGATAAGCTTTGGAACTTCTGAACTGATGATATTTGAATGAGATTTTGGACTTAGGATTGATAATGGGTTGAGACTTTTGGGAATGTTAGGATGGGATGAATGTCTTTTACATATGAGACAGACATAAATTTTGGGCCAAAGGGCAGACTTTGGTGGGCTAGGAGTGACTTCCTAAAAGACATATCCACATCCTAATCCCCAAAACCCGTGAATTTATCTTATTTGGAAAAGGAGGCCTTGCCGATGTAATTAAGTTAAGAATCATGAGGTGAGTAGATTATCCTGGAGTAATCTGGGTTGTCCCTAAAAGTCATCATAAGGATCCTTATAAAACAGAGGCAGAGGGAGATTAGGTACACAGAGGAAGGTGATGTGAAGACACAGCAGAAAGAGAAATGTGGCCATAAGCCAAAAAATGCCAATAGCCACCAGAAGGTGGATGTGGCAAGGAAAGATTCTCCTCTAGAGCCTCTGGAGGGAGCATGGTTTTGCTACCCTCCAGAAACGTAAGCAAATAAGTTTCTGTTGTGTTAAGCCATCATATTGGTGGTAATTTGTTACAGCAGCCAAAGGAGATGGATGCAATTAGTTAATATTTTAAGGATTCTGTACCTTTTAAAAATATTCTGAAGAAAATCTGCATAAATGGTGCTTCTCACATGTGGCAATAATATGGCCAAGAAAAGACCTTAGTGTAATTTGGTTTCATACTAAAAATGTCACTATATACTTTTTTTGGTGATACTTTCCAATCTAAAACAAAACGCAAATGGCTAGAGCAGGACCATTACAAATCTGGGAAACAAACCTTTTAACTCAACTATTGGAACTTCATGAAAGACCCTGAAAGGTTTTTTAATGTTTGTGAAAAGCATGTGGGATTGCTCTAAATAAAAATATATAAGTTATCAATAATAGTACTTCATTCGTTCTTGTTCACAAACTAGAAAATAAGGCAAGTTTGCACCTGGAAAAGGTGATACATATCAGTATTTCTACCTTGACCAGCTTGATAATATAGCAAGGCATATGCTCCCAAATTTTAGTCAGGGTTAACATTTCAAAATCATTCTCCTACAGACTGATAAGCTGTCAAACGAATTAAAAAAGCCATACCACGAAGATTTCAGAAAAGACTTTGTAAAGTCAAAAATACACATATTAGGTATTTACATAAATTAGAACCTAAACTTTTGTTGTTGTTAAAAAACAGTGTTACTGATATGTCCCTTAAATGTGTGTGTGTGTGTGCATGTGTGTGCGTTTGTGTATGTGTGTTTTCAGATCGGATAGGACTGTAAAATCTCAGATACTGTTACCCTTTTTGATTTCTCTATTGTAGCAGCTTTAGAGCTTTTTAAAGTATAATACCTAAGTAAGGATGCACTGGAGGCAAAGGCAGCAGTTTGAATCATTATACATCTATATAAAGGAATCTGTGAGCTGCTGGTCACTTGTTTACTTTATCTCAGATGGGGATTTGCCAAGCCAGCCATTTGTTCTTCTCTCTGAATATCTACAATGTGCTTTGAATGAGTAGAAACAGTATTTTCTACATAAGAAATATACGTGTAAGAAATTTCTTGCAATAATCACAATCATCTGCATGAATTACACTTAAAATTGCACTCCGGAGAAGTTATACCACATTATTTCAATGCATATTTTAAGATAATAGACAAGTTAAGTATAACTTTTACTCCCTAATCTGTTTAAGAAAAATGTAGAACCTGTTTTCCCTGCTAGACTTGTTGTGGCAGCATCATCTTAATTTGTTAATATAAGGTAAGTAAGTATAATGATAATTGAGAGGTTCACTTAGTTGGAATTATTGTAGCAAGAGATATAAATATATACACATATTTACACATACATACATAAAATTGCTTTTTCTTCTTCAGACGACCAAAGTGAAATTGGAAAGAGAGTGGAAAGGGAGATAAAACAATTGACCTTTCAGACAGTTTTCTGCCGCCTCCTGTAAAAAGAATTCTTTTTCCTCTCAGGTTTTCTAGAAGTCTATTCCCTGCCTTCTAGGGACTCAAGGGAGAAAGAAGCAATAGAAAAAAGAAAGAAACCACAGAGCATAGGAATCAATATTTGCCTTTGAAATCTAAATAAAGGTAATAGAATTTTCAGGTTCATCCCTAGCATAAACATTAAAATGTGAGGGTTTTCTCAAAAATAGCCATATAAAGTATTTGTATAAAGTAGATATCTGTGCATAATTAGAAAATACCTCTTTAAATAAAGTTTAAATCACTTTCCCTAACTGATTCGGTTAAACTTTGGTTTATTTTTAGCAATGAGAAGTGCTTGCAATATCATGCTGAAATGCTAGCTAGACTAATGATAAGTTTAATTTCAGCCAAAGCAGATGAATCCATCAGCTTTCACTTGAGATAAGATTCTAAATAACTCAACTGGGGTGGAGCAGTACTTTCGTGAATTTCCAAAATGGCTTCTCTTACAGTGTGCATAATATTAGCCCCTCTCCAAATCAAGATGCATATTTTTCTTGGCCCTTTTCTATTATATATGTACTAGGGATTGGAAGCTGACACTGGATAATTCTTTCTATTCTTTTTCTTCTCTTTTGTTTTTGGTGGGAGTGACTTACACATTTAAGATTTTACATTTTTGACAGACTGAATGTTTTTGAAAGCCTTAGAACTCTTCAATTTCTTACACTTCCATCATCACAGTCAGGTCACACACAATTACAAATGATACACATCTTTACATTAAAATGGAACACATTTTGTAATCCTGATAACTGTGTTCAGATTAGAATAATTGTGGGAGGAGTCTTGCAATAGTATTACAAATGCAAACTACTTCATCCAGCTTATCTTGATCTTTGCAGAAATGCACTTATTTCCTTTCCAGCCGCTGAGTGCACACTTTGTTCTTCTCAAAATGCATTATTTTGTTTACTTAAATATTTTCATATTCTTTGGCATCAGGAATCACTTAGATGAGATAGCTCCATTGTGGCGAGAGCGTGACCTTTCCAAAGGTACTCGTCTGTTATCTGTAAGACAAAGAGAAAAAGGACCAAAAGCATGGTAAGCTTTAGATCTTTGCTATTACATGATGTTAGGTTGAGAAAGGTTTTCAAATAGTCCTGAAAAATCACTTCAAATGAAAATGTAAATAAGTAACAAGGAACTCAGATCTGAGGAGTTCATGCGGCAGCTGCCCGGCTGAGTTCAAGAGTTCTGCAATCAGCAATAAATGACTTTTCTTGGTAAGCGAAGTCAGAGTGATAAAAGAAATGGAAGCATTCTCTCAAGCACAGTCCCCTTGGAAATAGCAGGCAACAACAAAATTCTTTGGTAAAGATGTTAAATTGAAAAGATCTATATACAGCACCTTTTGTTGGAAAGCACTTCAATTCCCCATGAGTTTTCAATCTGTATGTTGGCTACCTCTAGAGGACACCAGCATAGGCAGAGCAGAAAAGAGTTTTTATTTTTTACAATGATTGCAATATGTGGCAATCACACTAGCTACCAAATGTGCTTGATTGTATGATGTAAAAAAATTCAATATATTATATAGTCATTATGGGAATGAATAACGAATAGGACCTATTCTAGGTCCCATTCCCACCACCCATCACAGGAAGAATAATTATTATAGAGATAACAAAACTTGGAAAACAAAGTTTAAAAGCATTGAAAGTTGCTGAAAATAGTTCTAGCTTTAATAGGGAAAAGGTTTATAGCTCTGCATTGCGATGATCACTACTATGTTATTATCACCTGTTTTATGCTCAGCTTAAATGCAATTGATGTGGGTGAAAATCCCTTTCTGACAAAAGCATAATATACTTAGATTCTCTATTTAGAATGAGACTAGGTCCCTAGAAATAATGACAACCACCAGCACTTACATAAATGCTAACACTTTACACTCGTTAATTTGCTAATTCACACAACATCCCCGGGAGGTAAGCCCATTGCATTCTATCCTATTATCTCTGCTTTAGTGATGAAGGTTACACAGCAAATCAATGGTATGATGGGGGATTATAATGCAAAGTTAATGCCTAAATGTCAGGCCTGCTTTGTTCAGAGGTGAAGGTTGGGGCCTCCCAAGCTGCTACTCATTTCCTCCTTGAGATGATGACGCCCAACTAACACATCCTGCCTGTTGTATGGGGAGGAAAAACTGAGAACTGCTGAGGTTTTGCCATGGTGCCTTTCTTGTCTGTGCTAGCATGTCTTGACTGAGTTCCCGGTAGTCTGTGGTCAGCAAACAGAGCAAAGCTAACGGGCCTCCATGACCCCAGCCTCATTAACATCACAGTATGAGTGTCCTGAGCCAACCAGCCATAAACTTAAAGCCTACTGAGTGCTTCATAATGCAATAATATCACTGAGAGGTGAGAAAGAAAGAGGCATTTTCTCTACTCGGAGATATATCTGAGTGATGGATTATTTGGGTATCTTTTTGAAGATACCATTAAAAAATCCATTATTTAGCTTGAGATATGGATCACAATTCGGCTAAAAATGTGAAGATAGCATTCCTGAATAAAGGACTTATTACTTAGATGTCACTGGTTTGCATACAGATTGGTTTTCTACTTCTTAGAAAACATTTAAAAACGAGATTACAATACAATGGTTCCCATTGCATTGCTAGCATGAAAGTATTCGGTGTTAAAGCTACCAGACATGAGAATGATGGTAGCATTCCCAGAGGATCATGATGACTTGAAAAAGGACTTGTGCCTTGGTGGTCCTGCACACTAAGGTCAACAGGCATCCACACTTCACTTCGGTAATGCTACTGGCACCCCACACCATCACTCACTACCCACTAGGTCCAAGACAAGTACCACATCCAAAAACCCAGCTTTGCAGCAATAAATGATGGGATGTAAGCTTCACATCAACCTGCAACTTACTGGTGTCATCTGGTGTGAGAAAACAAAGTTTCAGGTCAAAACAAACTGACGAAAGGACATGGAAGCTTTTGCAAGGCAGGATAAACATTGAGTTTAGGGCCTAAATCCAGCTTTTGACATGCACAAAACAGAATTATTCTAGATTTTCTCCCTCCCTTTATTCCTTTCTCCTTTCCTTCTTTGCCTCCACCTCCCACACCTCTCTGGATGCCTAATTTGTCCCAGTATCAATGAGATAATTATAAGAAGCAATTCTGTAAAAGTTGCCACTTACATTTTCACAATGTCAACCTACAACGTTTACAAAAAAAATATCATTAGAAACAACAGCAGCAATGGCTGATCTGGATTTTTTATTTCCAACTCTCTGTATTTATGTTAAAACTAATTTAGTTAAAAAACCAACAAATATATATACATATATATACTCTTATAATCTGGGTGTTTGTGTGTGTGTGTAAATTCGATTTCATTTATCTTCACATTCTAATGGCTAGCAATCTAATGATGACGACTTCCATGTTTGGAGTCATGTCTTTTAAGCAGAGATTGAAAATCACTCAATTGTTTGAAATACAACTTTTATATTTACAGTATTAAAAACGAATGGGGAAAAAGCAGTGGCCTGGCCCTCATAAGGTCAGGACTCATAGTTGGCATCACATTCATGAGGAAAGGGCAAATGTTAGATATGATTGCTGCCAGAGGCGATACATTAATTTGGGTGATAGTGGCCATGATTGTATGTCCTCTTTGGAAATAGGTGGAGAAACTGGGTGCTCATGTGATATGATCTGAGAGCTCCATGAGACTCAGCCTGAATCCAATTCACTTTTCTAACTAGTCTCATTCTCCTAATACTAGTATAGTTTAGGTGAAAAAAATACAGGCTTCTCCTTCAAAAAGTCAATAGTTGACAACACATGTATTTACCTGAGAGAGATTATATGGAGGGCTTTGTTAACAAGTAGTAGTATCCCTTCCAATCTGCCTGTTATCTTTTTGGAAACCAAAGAGAGAAAAATGGAAGAGGAGGGTCTGTCTGTGTATGTATACTTGTTGGGGATATTGTGCAATGAAATACAGAAAAACACGCTTGATTGGAGGATGGGGTAACATGATTTGTCATATTCTTCATCTGCTTCATTTTTCTTAATTCATAGACTAACACATTATGGTCTAAGAATTCATTAAGGGATTCTAATGTTTGTAAACATGAGGCTTAATGCAGCAATAAGCCTGAGAAATCAATACCAAAATGGACCTTCCAAATCCACCAGAGTCAGCCATGCATGCGCTAACAGATTCTTTTTGTTCATCAAAGGCTTTGAAATGTGCCCCATGTGAAGGTGAATAGATTCTGATACTATGAAGAGTGACCTGGTTAAAGCATAAGGTTGAAGACAGGAACATAGTTATATGAAAATGTACATCCTGGGTCAGGTGCTCACGCCTGTAATCCCAGCACTTTGGGTGGCCGAGGCGGGCAGATCACCTGAGGTCGGGAGTTTGAGATCAGCCTGAACAACATGGAGAAACCCCATCTCTACTGAAATACAAAATTAGCCGGGCATGGTGGCGCATGCCTGTAATCCCAGCTACTCAGGAGGCTGAGACAGGAGAATCACTTAAACCTGGGAGGCAGAGTTTGTGGTGAGCAGAGATCGTGCCATTGCCAGCCTGGGCAACAAGAGTGAAACTCTGTCTCAAAAAAGAAAAAAGAAAAAGAAAAGAAAAAGGAAGAAAGAAAAAGAAAGAGAGAGAGAAAGAAAGAAGAAAGAAAGGAAGAAAGAAAGAAAGAAAGAAGAAAGAAGGAAAGAAAGAAGAAAGAAAGAAAATGTGCATCCTATGGAGAAAGGGTGGCCGAAACAAAAGAAGTAATATTCAAATCTTTCACTAAAAAGGAATATAAAACCATGGCCCAGCTTAAACATGGTTCTGCAGCTTCTGAATATCAGGTTAACCGGCTCAAACACATGTCAAGGCTTTCCCTGCTGTCATATGAGTAAAAAGCTTTATGCCTTTTCTAAGCATAAATTGAATTGGCATTCATCTCAAAACCTTCCTAACTGAGTTCTGCAGTAAATGGACTAAACCCATTATAGTATTGCTTTAGAATTCATTCATGCAATCATTTACTCAGCAACTATGTACAAAGCACATCATCTACAAAATACCTGAATGTCACAAAGTGTCAGATCTACACCTAAATCTACATCATTAATTTCCTTCTTACCGAAGACTTTGTCAAGTGAAATAACTGGGGAATAAGCACAGTACAGATAAAGCTTAAACACAATGTGACATGAGATAGACTGGAGGACTCAAGCCTGCGTTATGTAACCTGGGAGTGTGCAAACAATCCTCTAACACAGTGAGCGAGTGCCAAAAGTACAAGGCTGTATCTTGAATATGGCATGAGGAGGTAAACTTGGGATTGAAAAAAACTGTTATAAAAGGACCACGTCCATTATTCATTCCCCACAAGGTTAGGCGTCCATCTGTTGTTGCCTAGGGGAAGGCTGTTTCTTTCCCTATGGTGCTTCATAGGCATGTAGAGATACCAATGTTGACCTAACATTATATATACTAGTCTCTCACAGCAGGATAACATAAACGAAGTCTATGACCCTTATATACATAGTGTTACAAAATATCCCATTTTAATGCCAATTAGTAGGCTAGAAAACAAAGTAAAAGAAACCCTCTGTAATTTACAATGGGCTTTGCTTTCTCCAAAGCCCTTTGAAAGTGACGATGTGGCAGATTTACCACCAGTGGTCAGGCATTGTTTCTAGCAAAGAGAGCAAGTGGAGGTCTAGGTCTATTGCAGCTTAGGCTAAGGAAACCAAGAAAACTTTTTTATGTTGCTTCCAAAAATGTCCACGGAGTAGCTATTTGCATCCCAAGCACTGATGAGAGAAAGATGATTTATTTTGGACTGTTATACTGAAATCATCTCATATGGACTTACATTTTTTCCTCCTTGTGTCCAAAATGGTTTTATTTATGCTTTTCTCTGTGATTTTAGAAATCCTGACTTGGATATAGTTTTCTACTCACCAGAAATGACTGCAAGGTGGCAGCCAAATTAGGCTTGAGCCTAATCTCTTTGTGGGGGAGAGCCAATTGCTCTACTAGTTGACCAGATTCTTTCTGTGACCAGAATAGTGTCTTGTGTGTGTGTGTGTGTATGTGTGTGTGTGTCTATATATATATATATAGAGAGAGAGAGAGAGAGAGCTCAAACTACATATGCAGTTTGGTGTTCTACCTTTTCATTTAATAATCGTATTGTAGAAATTTTCCATGTCATTAAACTTCTGGAACATGACAGATACATCTTTACATATGCCATATGTAGAAGTGACATTGTTAGGGTATGCAAAAGTAAGTCCAAACGTATTCCAGAATAGTTGTATTAATTTAAATCCAATTGGCAGTATATGAATTTGTGTATCTTATCTCTTTGTTAGGTATTAATCTTTTTAAAATGTGCTAATATAAAAAGTGAAAAAATAGCATCTGATTCATTCTTTTTGCATTTATTCAAATACTAATTAGGTGGAACTTTTCATATATCTTCCTTTCTATACTGATCATGTCTTTTGCCCATTTATCTATTGGGATCTTAGGTTTCTGCTTTTGTTTTTATTTTAAATGGTACATATTAGGGATACTAAACAATTGAAATATTTATTAGAAATATTTTCCTTAGTTTGTTGATTGCTTGTTGATTGATTGTTATTTATTTTGTGTTGTAGGTGTTTAGGAACGTATGGTTTCATTTTTTGCTGTTTTTATGAAACTAAATCTATCAATCTTTTACACTGTGATTTGTTTCTTTGTTTTTAAGCTTAGAAAGTCCTTCTCTAGCCAGAGACATGTGACAAACATTCAACTATATGATTTCTTGCTCTTTAAGGTCTCACTTGTTTTTTTTTTACATTTAACTATTTAAATGATCTGTGATTCATTTTATTGTACAATGTCAGGTAAGTTTCCACACTAGTTTGTTTCTTTTTTTCTTACAAGGAGAAGATGGGCTGTCCCTGCACTATTTGTTGAATAATCATGAATTTCTATAATGATTCATGTTAACTCCTTTATCATATATTAAATTGCTATACTAGGGTTTCTGTTCCATTGACATTGAGATTATTCCATATTTTTGTGCCAATAGCTCCTGATTTCATTATTTCAGCCTCATGATATGTTTTAATATCTGGTGGAGTTAAACCTCCATTACTTATATTTTCATTTAAACTAGGTATTTTTTAGGACACATTTTAGAACTCTACATGCTATAATCCCGAAACAACTTAAAAATAACACAGCTAGATAAACAAACCCAGTGGATACTTGTCTAGAAGCCGACTGATTACCTCCACTTAACAATTAAATAGTTCTAGACCTATTCTAATCTCAATGACATTATAATGTGCAAACTAGAAACAGGTCATGTTGTGTAATCTGTATCCTTCATTACATGCAAATAAATCCGTGCAAAGAAAACAGAAATCTAGATTACTGTGGTAGTTCGGGTTGGTAGAAGAGATGAAAGTTATTTTAACAAGGATGGTAATGGAAAGCAATAATGTTAAAATAGTTCAGAGGCTACTGTGACTATAGACACACGACTCCCATTAAGTGTAATTGGAGTTAAGCACATGTAATGATAACAAAATAGACCCCTAAATGTCTTTCCAATTGGAAAATAAGCAAATGTGTTCCATGAAACAGAGTGCTTTTGTGTAGAAAATACAGTATTCTAATTGAGATGCACAAATTACTTTCACATTGATATTGTTCACGGTACGATGTTGTTATTTTTCCTATGCATAGGGATGTAGATCTGCTAGAGGTAACTTCTGTACAAAGAACGACTTTCCTTCTCTTAATGCTCAGCATTCGTTATGTTATTAAAGGAAAAATCTCAATAGTTGCAATGGATTTATTAATTCAGTAGCTTGTTATCAGCATGAAACTCTGCTGTGCTAGGGGAAAAACAAATTATATTTTACAAAACTGCAGTAGTGAGATTAAATCACTTTTCTATATTTCACTTTCTTCTTATCTTCCCTGCCAGGTAGTAACTCTACTCTCTATCTCTATTATGAACCTCATATTTTGCAAACTATCAAGTCTCGTACTAATATAAAGGTACATTATCAAACAAACTCAATTATAGTAACTTTAGGAAGATTGAAATACCTGATTAAAGTAAAATCACATAGTACAATAATATTACTTCAAGGTATTAAAAACGTATCCACATTAAACTACAAATGTAGAAAATATGCAATACTTACTTTTATCTATCATAAACATGATATTTTTATAACATGTACAGCCAACCTCTTGGGATTCTGAATGACTGGCATTTACATAATTGATAACGTGGGCATTTCAAGAAATCTTAGAAAAGTATGGTTCAGAAAAAATTACATCAGTGTATTGTTCAGTATTTCAACGGCCACAGACCTTGCTATTGATTATCTTTGGACTCAATGTCAAAGCTAGTGAATAGATTTTTTTAAAATGTCCTTGGTTTTGTACATGAGCCATGCATTATGTTTGCTTCTTTACTAGAGAATGCAATTGGGTCGTAAGACAGATTTTCTCTCTATGATGTTCAAAGTCTGATGAGGATGCCTGCATATCTAGAAAATATAGAAAAAAGTGACAAATAAATATATGAAGAAAGTTAGGCAATAGTTGGTAAAGCTTCCAAGGAAGTTATATATGTGAAACTTGTATTGAAGAGCAAGCTAACGGAAACCACATAAACTACAACAGAGATGCTCAAGGTGTCTATGATAGTGGCTTATACATAGCACTTTCTAGAAACTTGTCTGTTGATTAAATAATCATCAGCAACAAATCAGAAACTGATCCTTGAATTCACCTTCAGCTCTGCTGCTTTCATAGAGGGAATGTATTTTGACATTAATACAAGGAAAGGAAAGGCTTTCTTCTGTCTGTCTATCCACACATTGCTACTGCATAAGCTATCTGCAGGGTACCTTAACAGGCACCCTTATACATTATTAGGGTAGAAAGGATAAATGTACCAACAACTAGAACATGAAACTAACTATATTGTCTCTTGTAGCATTTATTACATTTTAAGTACAATGGAGGTTCCAAGTAGAGAAAAATCATATCCCTTGAGTACAGGAGCTGGGAGTCAGGGACAACTCCATCCCAGTTAAGCCTTAAAAGATAGGGGGATTTCAACAAGAAGAAACAGAAAGAGAGCTGTTAATTTTTGATTAGTAGAAAAAGGGAATTCCAGTTCTCAAATATTGCTATTTAATGACTAAATGTTTCCTATTTGCAAGGAGGGTATGAAAAGCAATGAATATATAAAGGAAGAACCAGAATGCCTATACATATTTAACCTTTATTTTCGAAGAAAATAATGAAATAAAATGTACTCACTGGACTTGTAGTTATTAGAACTAAGACAGTGGCAGCTGTTTCAATAAACATGTAATTTTAATTTTAATTCTATTTTTTTAAAAAAACTGTCTTGAAGCATTTACATAGAAAACAGGAGTTCTGCTTTAAAAAGTGAGCAGAAATGGGCTCTCTGAAATCTTCCACAGAGGTTCTATTGTTTGACGCCTAGATATCCTAGATAGTATCAAGAGTGACAGTAGAAAAGCCGGTCACGGCATAGATTGCAATAACCTGGGCCAGGAGTGTTTGGCAGGGTGACAGCTCAAGCAGCCATTTGGGTTGGTGGAGAATGAACTAGCTGTTAAATGGCATGGTGGCTACAAGGTCAGTTCATTACTACCACCTGTCATCTCTGTGCCTTTCTACTCCATGTGTGGCATATATACCTATGACTAAGAATAGTAGGCATCAGCCATTTCTCTAACTTTGAGCACATGATGGACAATCCTGTGTCATTTTCTCAGGCAGTTGTTTGTGATCTGCCTGAACTTTGTTGCTGATATGCTGACTTAGAATACACTTACCTGTCATCTGCCTTTGTTTCTGAATCACTCTAAGACCATCTATCTACTCTTTTTGTTTTTAACATGTGCAACCCATCTCTTGGGTCTGGGCTATGTATTTCTTGCTGATGATGGAAGTTTTAGGGTAGTCAGCCCAACTCCCCACCTTAAGTAAGCCCAGGTACCCTTGATATGCAGGCTCGCTAGTTTCAGCAGTAAGGCAGAAATGGCAGTCCTTCATTCACCCTGTATGATGTCTCCATTTCCCAAAGAACCAGATCACAGAAATATACCACTGCCTATGATTTTGATAAAAGATACTTAACCTACAGCTTACAATGCAAGAGTCTATAAACAGGTGCTTCCCATTAGCAATGTTCCCCATGCTAGCCTGTGCTTAATTGCTTAACCAGTTGTATGAACAAAGGCAACCTATATGGTTAATATCACACACACTTTAACAGCTGTCGGTGCCATTGTTTTAAAATATAAATTGTCGGCCGGGCGCGGTGGCTCACGCCTGTAATCCCAGCACTCTGAGAGGCCGAGACGGGTGGATCACGAGGTCAGGAGATTGAGACCACTCTGGCTAACATGATGAAACCCCATCTCTACTAAAAATACAAAAAAAATTAGCCGGGCGTGGTGGCGGGCGCCTGTAGTCCCAGCTACTCGGGAGGCTGAGGCAGGAGAATGGTGTGAACCCGGGAGGCGGAGCTTGCAGTGAGCCAAGATCCCGCTACTGCACTCCAGCCTGGGCAACAGAGCAAGACTCCGTCCCCAAAAAAAAAAAAAAAAACAAAAAAAAAAACAATAAAATACAAATTGTCCCTTAAGGTAGGAGCCAGTCAGCAGTTGTTTTAAATATGAACAATTAGGACACAGTTAAAACACAGCTTCTCGATTCCATATTCATAATTGGCACAAGTTCCTTTATAATTCTAGTGTCAAACACAATCCATGCACAACCTGAGTGCCAGGCTGAGCCTATACATGAATAAAAATGGCTACTAGCCTAGCAACTTGCTTCTCATATAAGACATCTCAAAGAAAGAATCATTCCTGACATTTACATCTATTGGGATAAAGCCAGTCCTCATATTATCAGATAAATGTATAAATCTAGATCATAATACACTGATGTTCTTTGCAGCATTGTTTATACTAATGAATATCATAAATAACCAATATGTCCATCATGGGATTAGACAAAACAGGGAACCTACAAACACTGGGATACTATGCAGTCAATCTAAATTATTACATAGATCTACATGTGCTTGATAAAAAGAGGTCCGTACGATAAGGTGAAAAAGGCAAGTTATAAGAGTATGTCATAATCTGATTTTTGAAAAAAATATAATTTATAATATTATAATTTTTAAAGTTTAGAGGGATATATACCAATAAAAATAGTGGCTATCTATGAATGGTGGGGTGACTCTTTTTTTTTTTTTTTCGAGATAGAGTCTCGCTCGGCCATGCAAGCTGGAGTGCAGTGGTGCGACCTTGGCTCACTGCAACCACCATCTCCCGGGTTCAAGCGATTCTTCCGTTTCAGCCTCCCGAGTAGCTGGGATTACAGGCACCCGCCATTATGCCCAGCTAATTTTTGTATTTTAGTAGAGATGGGGTTTCACCATGTTGGCCAGGTTGGTCTTGAACTCTTGATCTCAGGTGAGCCGCCCACCTCGGCCTCCCAAAGTGCTAGGATTACAGGCATGAGCCACCGCACCCATCTGATTCTTTTAGATATATATATATATTTCTATAATATCTGAATTTTTGGCATTGAGCATGACTAATTTGTCAAACTAGAGAACCAAATCTAGATAGGATGTTAAATTCTCAGTCTTTAGCTACAAAGTACATACTGTTTTCAATTTTAAGAAAGAGTAGCATAGGATCCAATAGTCTCTAAACTAATTCCTTGTTGATTACACCATCACTAAGTACACTATAATGGAAAGAAAAAAAGGATATAAAACAGGTGCCACTTTTCTGCCCTGTTTCAGTAAGGGCCGTGGGATGTTCCCTGATGGGGAAGTCATGGCTTACAAATTTTAGAACATGAATAAATTTGTGTCCACACAGTTATCATTTATAAAGGTATTTCACATCTTAGATTAGAAATTCTAAAAGTTAAAGTCTTAAAAAGTCATTCTCTCTAAAAGATTGACTCTCTCCAAACAGATGGGTAAAAATCCAGAAAAAAATAGGAGGTATGTCATCACATCACCTGGAGAGAGTTTTACTTCAATGATAAAATCACATGAGACTTCAAAATTGCTTTGCAACATGATATCTACAAATGAAGAATAAAAATAGAAAAAAAAAAAGTCTGTCCTTTGATGGTAAAAGGTACTGACGGATGTTTAGTAAAGCATGCATTCCGGGTTCATTTTCCCTTCATAGTGCAGGCAGTGTGGGGTGGAAAGGGAAGTCTTAGCACTAAGCATTATATTCTTTCTTACCACTTACAACAATGGAGCAAAGTAGAGCTAACTGCTATGTGTAGTCTTTGAACTTACTGATGTAGACTACTAGACTCATTTGTTTCCTAACCAATTAGGCCCACTTTGCATTTATGCATTTGCAAAATGAACCTTTCTAAACAGCAGTTTCCTGATTCATAAGATGAGGATAATAATGGTACTTACACTGAAGAGTATTAACAGAACTAAATGAGATAATCTAGTACCTGGCCCATATTAATCTTCTGAGAGATGTGAAGAGCACGCACACAAATCAATAAACAAGCCTCAAGCAAAAAGCTGTTTCTACTTAGAATGGATAGTCACAATTTAGCGTGACAGGCCAAAGTTCTCAGTGTATGGCCATACATATGAGTTCACATCTTTGTTCTGCCACTTAAGAGCTATGTTTTTCTCATTTTAATTTCCCCTGGTGAACATAAAAATAATATTAAAGACCCACCTAACAGGGCAGTTACAAAGACTTTAGTAATGAAACAATAATGTAAAATGACCAGAATGGCACCCGATACAGAGAAAAAGCTTAACATTTTAAATATTAGATATTGTGAGAGTCAAATTCTAAGATTTTAGCATCACGATCATATTACACTTTTCAAAGTCTAGACAGCCTCATTATGGTACTATGACTTTTTTTAGTCACTTTTGGGACAATGAGATTAGATGCAAACAGATGTTTATAGAAGTATTTTTCAGATTAGCCTATTAAAACAAAGACTTAAAAAGATCAGCCAGAAGTCAGAATTTATCAAGGTTCTAACTCTATTTCACAAGTCATCATAGGCGAGGGTATTTTTTTATGCCCTTGAGAAACAATGAAAATCTTTCATAACTACTTATTTATTTTTCTTATTGTCATCCAGTGGGTATAGAAATGTTGCCAGACTGCTTTCTATTACTTCACTGCTTTAGGATTCCAGTTGTCTGGACAGATTTGTCCCTTAGGGTAGAAGGAGATTATTTCTAGAGATTCCAGCCTGGCTTGAATGATGCATCTAGCAAAACCGGTCACTCATTTTTTTTTTTTTTTTTTTTTTCTAGGACAGCAGATTTACCAGGCAACCTGCTGAAATTTAATTCGGTTTCCTGGGTAGACTTATGCACTCGAAAGAGGAGGAGCCTTGCTGTCATAAGCAGAATCTGTTCCAATGTCAGGCATATTTCCCTCTGTCCAAAAACTGGCCTGCAATTTATTTCAACCATCTTTTCTTGAACATTGACTATGTGCCTGGCACAGTGCTAGAGGGATACAGAGATAAATGAGCCAGTCTTTCAAGGCAGGTACTATGTAGTGATTGTGGCATTTTGGTTTAAAAATTAGTCTAATGGAAATGTATTAAGGCTTTCTCTTTACTCTGTTATATAGTTCTCAGTGAGTCAGTTTGAGAACTTAGATTATATTGGATCCCCTGATACCAAAATGAAATGTCTCAGCCCTTTGCCTCATGGTGTTCTCTCTCAAATGGTGTTAGCATACAAAGATAATGAGAAGAGAGTTTATAGTGAGTGCTATGATGAGGGGTATACTGTTCAGGAGTACAGAAATCAAATACTCAGCCAAGCCTTAGGGGAAGCATCTTTGGGAAGACTTTCTAGAGAAGGCAATATTGTCGTAGATTCTTAAAGGATATGGATGAGTTATCCTGGAAGAAAAGTATATTCCGGGAAAAGGAGATGCTATGAGGAAAGGAAGAGAAAATATGAGGTAAAAAAAAGTGTGTGTTAAGATGACAAACAAAATCAGTATTGATTAAAAGCAGGGGATGATGGTTAGAACACAGATTGGACTTATGTGTCATTTTAAGGCTCTTGAACTTCAGATATGCAATAGGGAGTGAAATGGTAAGACAGTTCAATTTGGTGATCATGCAGTAGGTGAACTTAATAAGGACAAGACAAAAATTAGGGACGAATTGGACATGTAGGATAGAAAAGGAGTCCAAGATCACTCTAAAATTTCCAGCCTATGTGTTTGGGAGAATGGTGGTTCCATCATCTAAGAATATATAGGAGAAAAAGGTGCATTCCAGGTGATGATGAGTTCAGTTAGGGATTTGTCAATTTGTATGCCTTTAAAACATCTGGGTGGACCTGCCCAGCAGGCCGTTACAAATATTACAAGACCAAGGTTCAGGGGAGAGGCCTGAAAAGAGTGAGAGAGATTTGGGTAGTAGATGGTAGATGGTAATCAAAGCCATCATTCAGGAATGTACGTAAAGTGAGAAAAGCAGTGGGCTAATGATCAAATCCTGGGAAACAGTGACATTTAAGAGATAAGTATAGGAAGAAGAGTCCATGAAACAAAACAGCAAATATTCAGAGAGGCATAGAAAGAACCATTACAGTACACGTTATGGAATTCAGGGGAGTAGATATTTTGAAAAATGGAATAAGCAATAATATCGTATGTTGTAGAAAGATGCAGTAAAATAAAGACAAACTATCAGATTTAGAAATATGGAGGTCACTAGAGACCTAAATGAGAGCAATTTCAGTTTGAAATAAGGGGAGCAGAAGCCAGATTGCAGAAGGTTGAGGAGTAATTGGAGGCAATGAATATAACTTACACTTGGATTTCCCATGACCCTGAAAGGGGTGATATTTTCTTAGACTGCAAACAGTTGCCTCAGGTCATTGTGCCCAATGTACCCAACACCACTTCTAGCTGAAACCATCACTCTCAATAGTTTTTTTTTTACTTAGGAAAGCAGTACTAAATAGGCTTTTCCCCCCTCAACAGTGGCCAGTGAAGGGACCATTATGGACATCAGTTTCCTTCAGGGGCAGCCAATTCATAGGTAACACATGGCATGATTTGTGATGAAAGGCACTACTCAATAGGGCAAAAAGCCAGTTGAAAGATAAATAGAAAAGAATGAACAGACACACAGAAGGAAGTAAAATTATTTTGTTTCTTAAGGGGTCCGGAGTAAGTTTCTGTTCTAAAAGAGCCCAATGTAACAAAGATATTAATTACATGATGTAATTCCCAATGTTGCAGCCAATTTCATTAAAAAAAAAAAAAAAGTCAGTGGAGCTCACTAGGGCATTATTTCTTAAAACAGGGTATACTTACAGTTTTGTGTTTTCATTTTATGGTACAGTAAAAAGTGTTTACATAAGGATATCCTGCATCATCACCTTATGAGTAACTAGTGTACTGATCACTGATACACAAAAAGGCTTATATATACATTTGCTTGTATATTACGTAAAAGCCAAGCAACATTATTGTGCACTGTACTAATGAAGGTTTCATGATAATTTGAAGACAGAAAGTTTTTCAGAGAGTTGAGTCATCACAGGGTGCAATGCTCTTTCACACAACAGTCTAGGCAAGCTGGACATATGAGAACTGTGACATAACAGTCAGTACCATCTTCAGGATGTGATCAGTTGTACTATATGGATGTAATCTTTGTGGACCAACTTGCACTTGTTCATTAGCTATAAATTGAGTGGTAAATATGTACTGAATACTTTTTTGCTTCCTGATTCCAGCAGTAAATGGATTAAATACCCATGTTATATTCCAATCCTAGCCTTCTCTTCATGGGAGCAACACAACTTTACAAGGTTATGGAGCAGACATCCTATTAAAACTGGAATTTGAGGGTTGCTCACTACCAAAATTTTCATTTGGTATGGTCTGATGACCCTGAATTCTATCACAAAATGTTGACTGATGGTTCTAGTACCATTTTGTTCAGCCTACTTATACAACAGGGATGCTCTGCATTTGTAATGATAAGGTCAAAAAAATGTATAAGTGGATCTGAAGCTCTACTATTAAATCTAGCATCAGTAGGCACATTAAGTGAACATTAATTTTAGTTTTATCTGTTTTATTAAAATTCTTAAAGCATATAGAGTTTATGCCTATTTTTATATTTAAGCAACAATATATTAAAAGTAAGTCTAAGTCAATTACTGGGGACCCAAAATTATTAGGTTCTCATTAAAATGTATCCACAGATCCCTTTTACTACACCTAAAATTTCAGAAACAATGCATTGGGTAGACTAATCACTATACTCAGGCTTTCTTCCCTTCTAGTCAATCTCTAATCCAGCTTTGAAAACAGTCTTCTCAAAGAGACCTTACTCCCCAGCTCAAAAGGCTGCAGTGGATTTAAAACAAGACTAATCTGGTTCAATCCTAATTTGAAGTGGTGAAGAAAAGACAAAACAACAATAAAAATGGTAACAAGTTAACTTTCAGAGGACTCAGATTAAAATTCACTGCAAGAGAAGACATATGAAGATAAAAGTGAACAGATTCACACTAAAGGAAGTAGCTTCGGGAGATTAGAATACATGTGTAATAAATTTGGCCCGAAAATTTGTGGCAGCTAAAAAAGTACAGGAGAGATTTATGGAGCACATATTTTCTGGGTTTTTAAAAATTGTTTGTTTTTACACAGATTCCACTCTATCCAATCAGATTTTCTCCCATTCTCTACTATTCCCCCTTGAATCTAGTTAGGTTGGCTTCACAACTGTTCCACAAACACATCTATACATATTCCAGATTTGTACTTATGTGCCCACTCTGCCTTCTCCTTCCCCTCCATTCAAGACTACTTATCCTTCAAAGCCCAACTCAAATCCCACCTTCCCAATCCCTCTAGCCTTCACTGATCTTTCTCCCCTCTCGACTCCAATAGCACAGACTTAGCTTGTTTCACACAATTCAGCTTTCAATTAAAGCCAATTTCATACTGCTCACTATCATTTCAGATAACGCCTTTCTAAGAGGAGAGTTCTAGGATGGCAGAGAATGAGCCTCTTCTACCTCTTTATTAGCTTTCTCGATATTAAATAACCATGTAGTAAATACATGCTGATTATTTCTCTGAATAAAACTTTTACAATGATTTATAGACATAAATATGTCATTTGTTCCCATATATACATATTTGTGCAGGACAATAAATAGTTTACAAACTATCTTTTCAATCTGTTCTTTTACTGTGGGTCTAACTGTGAATCTTTAAAGCTGGTTCTAGAGACAGCTTTCTGTTCTTAGGGGTGTTGAAGGAAAAGGTTAATATGTATGGTTAGATTGTGAAGTAGTACATAAAATGACATTTAGCAGCCCTGAGAGCTCCAGCATTAACCACATAAAAAACAGACAATGACTTGAAGTGAAAGATGTTTCCTTAGAAGACTTTCTTCTGACCAACCACCTTATGATCTTATTCTGAGATGCCCTATTTTATCCTATTCTGAACATTAGACACAAAATATAATAACCATAAATATCAAAATTTCAAGACCAAGGCAGAATTTGTATGTATTGTTTCTAAAAGATTCCCTCTGTCAGGATTATTTAACTACCTTTTGAAAGACAGTAAAATAGGAGATATGACTTTCTTATGGATTAGAAAAACTACATGATCTAGAAAAAATATAATTTCTATAAGTATAAAAATTTTGTACTATATAAATAAATTCATTCTTTTCTCTAGTAACAAGTAGAGTGAAATTCTATTGAAAATACAGGGTATGTTCCATGATTACTTTGTTTATGAATTGGCCTATCCTGAATCAATATCACATTCTGCAGTCAATATTAAGATTTTTTTCTTTCAGTCTTCATTTTCCTTGACCTCTCTGTAGCACATGACACTGCTGACAATTATTCTTTCCATGAAACTCTCTTTTCTTTTAGCTTGTATATTATTATTCTTTCTTCATTCTCAAACTATTTCTTTAATCTTTCTCTGTTTCTATGCTACTATCCTTTTCCTTGAGAGTTTGGTAAGTAGCAAAATTTCTTGAGCTTGTCTTGCAGGAGAGCAGAGAACAAAACACTTTCTTACAATTCCCTTAGTTTGCAACAAAACTGGCTTACAGGCTGGGACAAGTTGGAACCCATTAATGTGTCCGACTGCAGTCTGCACAGAATAGACTTGCTTGCCTGGTGAGTGACCTTTTGATGTCAAAGGGCCAAAATCTCCACCCTCAGATCATTTTCTGAACATAAGACCCATGAAGAAGCGTGCATGGTCAACAGCTCATGCCCAAGGGACTTTCCAACCCCCCTTTCCTTACAGTCGATCACTGTCCAGCCCCCAAATCCCAGCCTCAAAATCTCTCCCTTAAATCCATCCATGGCTGCAAGGCTAATATGGGAGACAGCTTTGAATCTGACTCCTATCGCCTTGCTTGGCTGCCTGGCAATAAACTTCCTCACTGCAAAAACATAGTGCTTTGGTGTTTGGCTTTCCATTGCTTGTGTGCAGATAGACACAGTTTGGTTTGGTCACAACGTGTTAGTAATTTTCAGCACTTTATTCTTTGCCCTTTCCCATATTTTAACTCTACATACTTTCCATGAGCTACTTTCCAGGGGTATGCTCATCCAATTGCCAAACTTCAACTACTCTAACTATTCTATCTCCTGCATGCTAATGGATCTCAATTCTGCATTTCTCAGGCTTTAAGCTACAGCTTCGATCACCTTCTCAATATTTCTCCTGATTGTTCCAAAGCGACCTCACACTGCAGATCCAAATTAAACTGATTTCATTTCCTTTCATCCTATTCCCTCCTTTTTATATATCCTAACTTTGATGATTAGAGCCATCTTATAAGTTGAATTGTGTCCCCCTAAATTCATATATTGGATCTCTCTGAAGCTCCAGTATAGCAGAATGAGGTAACCTTATTTGGAGATAGGGTCTTTATGGAGGTAACCAAGTTAAAATGAAGTCATTGGGGTGGGCTCTAATCCCTTATGACTAGTGTCCCTAGAAAAAGGAAACATTTGGAGACAAACATACACCAAGAGAGGATGCCATGTGAAAATGAAAGCGGAGATCAACGTGATGCTTCTACCAGCCAAAGAATGCCAAAGATTGCCAGAAAACCACCAGGAGCTAGGAGAGAGGCCTGGGCCATATCCTTCCCTAACACCTTCACAGGGAGCATGGCACAGCTAACCCATTCATTGATCTTGGATTTGTAGCCTCTAGAACTATGAGACAATAAATTTCTATGGCTTAAGCCACTCAGTTTGTGGTGCTTTGTCACAGCAGCCCTAATAAAATTACTACAGCTATCATACAGCAATCATAAAATAAATCAATAAATCATCTGAGAATCCTTCCCTTTTTTATGCTCATATCCAGTTGCTCAATAAGTTCAGTCAATTCTAACCCCTGAATCATTTTTGGATCTGTTTATTCTGCATTATCTCCACTGTCACTGCTCTAGTGCAGGCCTTATGCTTCCGTTGCTTAGGCGCTTATAATAGATCCCTATTGAATTTCTCCTGTCTCTAGCCTCACCCTTACCCTATCAGCCTTCGATATCGTTAGAAGATAATCATTCTACAATGCATATCTAGCCATGCTACCATAAGTCTGAGCCTGAAATGGCTCCTTATCACCCATGTAGTAAAATAATCGAACTAATTATACATGACCTATCATGACTATTCATCTTTCCAGCCTCTCATACCTATGTTCCAGCAATGTTAAAGTTGGCTCTTCCTTGAATCTATTGTGTTCTCCTGTTGCCTCCATAAATGCTGTTCCTTTCTTGGATCATGCTTCTCTTCCTTTTTCTTTTCCTACCCAAGAAACTCCTACTCATCTGTTAAGATTCAGCTTGAGCTTTATACTGTGATTGTCCCTGTGCAATCTATCTTTCCCCATTGTATCATGAGCTCTGGAAAGGCAGCAACTGCAATTTAAATCTTTTTTTTTTTATACCTGTAATATAAGAGACATTTGGTAAATGATTTTTGAATTCCCCAAAGGAAATAAAAATATTAGAGCACAATATTCATTTGAATGAATAACTTCATGTGTATTAGAACTATTCTTTAGGTAAGTGAATTCAGCTTTGATTGCCTTTTTTGATAAAGAAAGCTGGTCAGATCTGTATTTCACAGTTGTTCAAGGTAAATTGCAAATCGTTTAATTTTCCTATGTGCTTTGAATCCTCCAGTGAGGGAGTTCTATTGGAGATAGGTCAGTTCAATGGTCAGTTTAGGGCAGAATTAAATTCATAGTTCCATTCTTTAGATCTTTAATTTTTTTAGGTTTGTCAACTCTCTTTAGATATCTTACAGGAGAATCAAAGGCCGTCAGTTTGTTGTTACAGTCATATAGTGACATAGGAGAAATGAAACAGTGCATTACTACACAATGCTTAATTGCTACTTTCTACTTCAATAACCAAAATCATGCTTGATGGCCGGGCACGGTGGCTCATGCCTGTAACTCCAGCACTTTGGGAGGCCGAGGTGGGTGGATCACCTGAGGTCAGGAGTTCGAGACCAGCCTGGCCAACATGGTGAAATCCTGTCTCTACTAAAAATACAGAAAGTAGCAGGGTGTGGTGGTGGTCACCTGTAATCCCATCTACTTGGGAGGCTGAGGCTGGAGAATCGCTTGAACCCAGGAGGCAGAGGTTGCAGTGAGCCAAGATCACACCATTGCACTCCAGCCTGGGCAACAAGAGTGAAACTCCAACTCAAAAAAAAAAAAAAAAAAAATGCTTGATACCTTGATACCATTTTATTTTATGAAGAAAAAGGGTTAAGTGAACTTCATTTCTAGTCAGTTGCATAGATTAACCAAACTCCCCCTCTCCCCAAACTATCCAGTGAGTTTAATCATCTCATATGACTGCTTCCAGGTGGCAAATGCTTGAGAGTATCTTTATTATCCTTAAATGGCAAGAAAAACATTTCTGAAAATACATCTCTCCCTTTTCTTCCTCCCTAGGTAGGGATAGGGCACCAACATACATGCACAGAGCTTAGTTAACACATCACAAAAAATATATATATATATATATTGCCAAAAAATATTCAGTGCTTTCTTGTGAAAACAGTAGCAAGTCCCTTTGGACCACAGCATTGAAACTGTTCCACTAAACCTTTAATGTGAATTTGCTTAATGGGACTGGGCATACACGTGTAGAACAATTATTAGATCTGATATCTGAATGAGCTCAGGTTCCCATTAGAGCTTGACTGCTTCAATGACCCCATTATTTTGCTTCCACCTCTCCCCGAACTGATCAACTTAATTATTCTGACTAACGAAACATTTAGGACATGAATTTCTGATTTGGTTTAAACCATATGGGATATCTAAAAGTGCTCACTTAAAAAAAAATCACAATACAGAAGAAATGACTACGAAGATATGTTAGAAGCTTAAAAGTAGGGCAGGGCCAAGATCCATGCTGGCCACACAGATACTGTACTTTCCTGGAATGGCACTTCTGTTTGGATGACTCCCTGGTACCTATTATACCTTAACAATTTTACTCTTTCCCTGGAACACTCAAAACGGAAATAATTAATTTAGTAGAGAGAGGAGGGCATAGAAGGGGTTGAAGTAAAATCTTGTGTTCCCTGCCATAGTACACTCAGATCTTTAAAATAGTTAATGTTCAGAAGGGCAAATAAAATGCTTTGCAGAGCAAGCCAATTACAGAGATTCTTTGGCAAATAAAGAAAAAGTCAGAAAATGGGACAAACTTTTGAGTTGATGTGTATGAAATATGGCCTTTTATAAGTGGAAAGTTAAGGCCAAATTATGTTTCTTATTAAAAAGCATTATCACCTTTAAAATTTTAGATTTTGGCATTAACTGTGGCCGAAGTGACATAACAGCAAGCTATGTACTGAGGTAAGAAACAGGCTATTTTGAAAAAGAAATATACTGATCTTGATGTTACAGTTGCTTCATAATTGGTTTCCTTAAAAGCAGCTCCAACATTATGGGTATTTAACACAATTACTCACTATTTCAGTTTATATTAATAATTATTGAAAAGTTATATGTTTATCTACAGGAAAAGAAGGCATTAAAATATTACTTGTCTGTAAAATTTTACAGATGCTGGTTTACTTCTCATCAGTGAATGCATTTGTCTTTAAAAAGAATGAAACTGACATCAAAATGGTCCCCCTTGCCCCTTGCCTCCCTTTACTAATGATATGTAACGGCTGCTGAGCCTGCAATAAACGTGTTTGTGTCCAGTCATATTCCCATCATTTTACAATCCAATCTGATTCCTTAAAAAAAAAAAAAAAAAGGAAGTCACAGGAGACTAGCACAAGTTCCTGCTTCAAGGCATTCTCTGACATCAGCCTTCACTTCGTACTTCTGCTCAAAGTACCTGATTTGACAAAGTGCACAGAAAGTCAGAAGACAAGCCTCTTCACCTCCTCTCCAAAACTGTCTGACAGGAGTCAACAATGATTCTTTCACAAAGCTACAATCTAACAGTTTTAGATGAAAGTCCAAGGGGAAACTTTCTAGCTATACCTTACAATATTTTATTAAAGAAGGGTGTAAAAATGCATTTGCCTCAGTGGGGCTATTTTCCTCCTCTGGTTCAACTCAATCCATTTTAACAGTTGGCAGTTTAAATAACAGAAGTTACAGGCTGCCATGCACAGACGCTTTGCATGCCATATGAAAGCAAAGGATTCAGAGATGGAAGCAAAAACGGAAAGATGAAAAAAAAAAAAAACCAGCCTCTATTCTATAAAAGAATTTCTTTAATAACAGCAGCTAGGTAAAATTTCTTTGAGCTTGTGTCCTTCTACTGTTTTATATAAAGCAGCTACCATACTTGTCTTCCTAGGCTACATCTGACAGACTGTCAAAAGCAAACAACTTTTCCCCTTATATTGCAATAATCATCTACTGTATTTTTAATGTACTCAAAACAAATTTTCTTATTATACAATAACAGTGACAATCCTCCCTGTATTCCCAATGTAAAATGATATATTTTAAATATGATAATCATAAAAGCAGCCTATCGATAACTAGTATTTTTAGGTTAAATAAAATATTAACATTTTTTATTCATGTTTAGGTTAATGTGTGCAATTCAGCTGTTTGCAATATTTACATGGAATTGAATATATTATGAGAAAACTTGAAAAAAGCGAAAAAGCCAAGTTTAAGACTGGTTCTTTCTTGAGTGGCTTTTTATCCTTACTGGCCACCTATTATTACCTTCATCATATAACATTAAAGAAAAAACAGAGACTTGGTGCTAGCTGGAGGATCCCATTATTGCCAGTGTCTCTGTGCTCACCAACTGTGACTTACTCGGTTTTGAACTTGCACTATATGATCATTTAGAATCAAAGTATGTATATTTTTATAAAATGTGCTGTGGTTACAAGGATCAATAGATACAACATAATTCATAATCTGAATTCTGACACATCCAGATTATAAATTGATTAGTACAGACGAAGAGGAGGGATTAGGTTCTGTCCTTGCATTTTGATATACATAAGCTAACTAAATATAACCTTGTGCATATAAACTAACTCTGGTAGCAATGGCAAGGTCTGTATCATTAAAGGCCAATGATAAGTACATCTTCTGTAGGCCAAATCTAAGGGTTTTCTCTTAGGAGGAACAGCTCAGAAATAATTAATATATAAGAAAATACATAAAGTGCCTTCCTGTTGAACAGTGAGAAACAACTCCACTCCTCCTTGGCTTCCTCCATTTTAGATTCCCTGGCTTTAAAGCGCACTAGAGAGGAGATTAACTGATATTTTGCATGAAATGACTACCTTCCCTAAGTATCTCCAGCTTCTATAGCATTTTTTAATGCACTATCACATTATGCATTCTGAGATTTGGTACAGTTTGTTCTCTCTTTGTCTATCATTTACAAGAGAGTGAAAGCTAGTCACAATTTCATCATAAACCTGAAGACTGATTATCCCCACACTTTTTCTTTTCTTGGACTAAATATTTCCAAATTCATTCATCATCTCTCATCATAGAATCAAGCAGAAAGGGGTTTAGATAACACAGCAGTTCTCAATTCATGCACATTAACAGTGTTTTTAAAAAAATGTATAAAACATTTATACAAAGACCAGAGAAGAACTGAACAATATATATATATATATGTGTGTGTGTGTGTATGTGTGTGTGTGTGTGTGTGTATACATATACACATATGGCCTTCTAATCATAAGGCCTTCTAGTATATATATATAATATCTTCTAATATATATATATTAGAAGGCCTTATGAACTTGTATAATAGTTTGAGGATAATCAATGGAACATAGAATTTTAGAGCTGACAGGAAATTTATGAATTATTTAATTGAAATCCAACCCTTCATTTTAATAGATGATGACACTAAGTTCCAGAGAAGAGATTTAACTTGTCATAAATAGTCTACACAACAAAGATATGAAACTGAGAGGCTTCAATCAGAGAATGGGACATAAGGTAATTAACCACATAACCATAATTATTCTATCATTCATTTATTGGATAATATAATTAAGCTTTGATAAATTATATATTTATGAAGAAAGATAGCACTAGCATGACAGACCATGATCATCTGGCGATCCCATATAATAATCACTCTATAGAAGTAATTAGAGAATAGCAGTAAGTTTGAAAGCTTTGTAATGTTATAATAATACAACATTCGGGAATTCAGTTATTTGGTAAGGAAAAGTTCACTGGATCCTATAATCTGCATTTTGATGGGCCTGAACCATATTTATATCACGCACTATCCACAAAGTCCTTAAGTAAACATTTATACAAAGACCAGAGAAGAACTGAACACAATTATGTGGACTAGCACCTTGGAGAGATGAACTTTTGGATGGATGGATGGATAGCTATGGCTATGCATATACACACATGCATATATATTTACATGTAGGTATAGACATACATATTAGATGTTTGACACCACATCCTTATTAAAAGGTATAAGACATAGTTAAGATTGAAAAGTGAAAATCTCTTCTGATAAATGCACGTTAGAAAATCCATCTATACTGCCCTCTCTGGTAACTTCATCATGGTCCACATTGTTGATAGAAGAAGCTCAAAGCTGCTGGTATCATGTTAATGTTCAACGTCATTGCTTTTGTCAATCTTTGTCCTTACCTTAATTTTATTTATATATGGTATGTGTTTTAGCATTCCAGACACTGTCTGCAGGGTTTTACAGTGAGCTGGGTATTTTAATTTAGGTTGATTGGTAATAAAATATCATTCAAAGCCAACTGTCAGGTGAACAAGTTAAATGAAAGCTCTGTTGCATAAAGTCTCTGTTTCCAATTATTCTCTGGAATTTAAATGAGCAAAACGTCATCAACAGAGGTCTTTAGAACTTGATGAGAAAGCAATACTTTTTTGCATCTATTCTTTATGCCACCTTCTATTAGGGATCTCTTTGCTATAAAATACCGTTCCCTTCACTGATTTCAACTCTGTAATTCTTTTGCTGAACAATTATCTCCTCATCTAGCTTTCTTATTCATGCAAGCCACAAACATAGTGTGACTAGAGTAAAAGGAGATAAATGTTTTTGCATACATGGGTTATAGAAAGAAATCACATTATGGCTACATTTCCCATTTCTAGGAAATTTCCTTTTTCCTCCCAGATGTTCTCCTTTCCTTTTGTTACACAAGACGGTTTTCCAGTTAATCTTTCTAGAGATTCATACCAGCAGCTATTTTGCCCCCACCTTAAAATATTGGTTATCATGTGGTGCACATTTCCAATATCAATATTTAAGCAGTCATACAGAAGCTAGTATTGCGGTCATCCCAATTCAGTATTCATAATGTTAAGTGATGAGTTAGAAAACTTTCTCAGAGTTAGTATCTTATTGTACCAACCACTCCTTGATGCTTCTTCCATTTTACAGTCCTTCTATTTTGTTATTTGTGATTTTCCAAAAACTGTCCTTGTTTGTGTTATCTGACATGTCATGATACATTACATTCCCAGTGTTATTGGTCAGCATGCCAATAACATGCTCCCCTTTAAATAAACCCTCAAACGGTTTTATCAGCTCCTAACTTTTATTTAATTGAAATTATTAAAGTAGTAGAAAATCTTGCTTCATGTTTGGATTCTACTCAAATTGTATAATTTTGAATTGCTTTGTATCAAAATTTCCAGCCACTCTTTTTTTTTTTTTTTTTTTGAGATGGAGTCTCGCTCTGTTGCCCAGGCTGGCATGCAATGGCGCGATCTCCACTCATTGCAACCTCCGCCTCCCGGGTTCAAGGGATTCTCCTGCCTCAGCCTCCTGAGTAGCTGGGATTACAGGCACACACCACCATGCCCGGCTAATTTTTGTACTTTTTAGTAGAGACGAGGTTTCACCATGTTGGTCACGCTGGTCTCGAACTCCTAACCTCAGGTAATCTGCCCACCTCGGCCTCCCTCCAACCACTCTTATAAATAAATTTTATAGCAACAATAGACAGTTTTTCAAATGAGGAAAAAAGCAACACACTTATCTTTTTAAAAAGATCTTTCTTAAAAGTATGCTGCTTGCTACAAATTTATTTTATATGTCTAAAACTATACTATTCTCCTAACACACTGAGACCAGCCACTTAAAAGGCACAATGGAACAAGGGAAGGACCACTGTCCTGGGCTAGGAAGAGGACTGCCTGCCGAACTGATGCTTAGTTTTGTCACATCAGAATAGGGATAATATTTCAGACTTCAGATGGTTACTACCAAGATCAAGTAAAGTCCCCTTTGTAGAGTACCAGGCAAAGATCTGTGGTATATAGTAGATCTTCAGTTCATTCAGCATATTAGCTGCATATAAATCTGAACCTTAGCTGCCTGGACTTAATAAACACATCTCAATGTACCAACTACTAACTGACAGGTAAAGGTCAAGAAAGAGCTATTGAGTAGCTATTGAAAGGTAGGGAGGCAGAATAAATAAGGCAATCACAGGCTTAAACTTTCTGTATTCATTTAGTGGAGACAAAGAATTCAGGTTGTGCAAGGATTTAAAATGCAAATTGTCAGGATTTATAAGGAAAAGATTTATTCTTTTCTCATTACTGTAATAAACAGTGATCAAAAAATGCTTCATCAGACTTACAGTAGATAAAGAAGGGAAGTACAACTTCAATTAAGTCCTTGATTTATAGATAATGTTGCAACATCGCAAACAATGAACATCATATTCTACCACAATCTATTTACCAAGATGTGTGTAGTTATTATGTGTTTTAAGGGTGTGATGGGGAGTCATTTTTCATTGTATTCTTTTCAAATTAGTATGCATTTAAATCACTGTTACAGAGAGAAAATTCAAATCAACATTAAACTTACATTCTTTCAAATCCTCTTCCAATAGATGTCAACATACACACATTATTATAGATCTAATCAGTGTTTATATACTCTCTTGTGATCTAATTCTTTCACTTAACATTGTTTTATGTATACATTTCCATGAATTGTCACCTAACGGCACCACCTTGAAATTGTACCTGTTTCTCTACAGCTTCTCCAACACCTCACTTAGTGCTTAGCCATCACAATACATATATGTGACTATCTGTTACTTTGTTGTTGTATTTCTTTACTTGCCAGTGAAAAATGTGTTTTTCCATGTGATGATTTACTACGTAAAATTTTTTACATGTAACATTTCTCTCTTCACCTCTTTCTTTTTCCTATGTGAAACGTGTGCAGGCCCTTCAAACACATTCTGCCTGATATAAACATAATTAAATTTGTTGACAAATTTGCTGTCAGTTGTTGAGGACAAGGGCTGCAACTCACAGCTTTCTCTCTGCAAATGCTTTCCACAAAGTATTCAGTGCATTGTTCTGGAAGTGGATATTCTCTAAGGTCCAAAAATTCCTATAATGGCAGGAACTTCTTCACCTCCTATGTGTTTGGATCATCCCAGCATTTAATACATATATACAATGAATAAAAATAAGAAACTTGCATGATTTTAAAGTCATATAACTGGATAAATATTTCAAGAAAATCTCTATTCCTATCCTCACAAATATAAAGCATACCTTCCTGTTGCTCCCTACAAGTTATCTCGCAGAAAAAAAAAGGAAGATGTCTTAGATTCAAGTGCTTACTTACAAGGGACATTTTCCAAATTATTCTTAATAATGTACTCTCTGGAAAACACACATTAGTCTGGAACAACTTAAATTAATATGGGTTTTAGATGCTTATGATGTAAACATACACAATTGGGGAAGGCAGTTAAGATAATGAAATTTAACACAGACCCATTAATTGTTTACAGGGTATGACATCATAGTACTAAGTGTCGGAGATCATTGTAAACAAGCCTTTGAAAGATTACTTAAGATTTCCCTGCAGTAAATACCTAACGAAGATCACCAATATACACATGCAAGATGAATGGAAAAGCCAGTGGACCTACTGGTATGCAAATGAGTATTCGTGGCTTGGGGAAAAAGCCTGACATTGATACTCTGATACACAGATTAAAGTGTTGTATCTCTAAAAACTTAGGTGGACATGAATGTAATATGCTCCAGAAAACTGTTAGATGACACAAAAATTAGCTCCAGTGCTTCTAGAAACACCGATGTCAGAGATACGTGTGAAGAGTTTCAATAGAATTGTTTTACAAAATGAAATAGTGGGGAGGAAAAGCAAAGTATCATACCTGAAGATATTACTCTGCATCATCTGCAATTTGAATATATCTGTATAACTAAACAAATTAAATATCATAACTATACATTTCACTGTTTCATCTACATTTCTAAAAGTCTAGCTACACTCAAAATGGTCATAAAACTTTTTAAAAGTTTTATTAGGAAAATGTGGGCTCACCTTATCCACCATATTTATTACAACTTTTTGAATCCAGGGTTGTATACATAGCTCACTTAGCTCACAACAGTAGTGAGAGCTGCTGTTTACTTAGCATTTAGTGGATACCATGCACTGTGTTAAGTGACTTGCATATATTGTGTCAATCATTCTTAAAAGGATCCCGTACGATAGGTATTATAAGACCATTTTACAAATGAGAAGAGTAAGCCTCCAAGAAATTAAAAAGCTTGCATAAGGTCATGTAGTTAATAAGTGGTGGACATCTGTGGAGTTTCAAAGTCCATAAGTTGACCCCCATACCAGATGGCATCCACAAGCACTAAGCCTGGATTTCTAGGTCCATGACTTTGACAGGAAGGTACTTTGTGTAAATGCAGGTGGAGTCCAAAGTAGGACAAGAACAAGAAGCTTTGCAATCCATTACCAGTATTACTATCTTCAATACTAATCCTTTTAATACTTTAAAAATATTTTTAAAACTAAAGCCATGAAGAATACCAAATTCATGATCAATTTAGCCTTGTGATTCTATTTTTGGTGGGAGTCACCAAGGGATGCTTTGTAGAAAGGAATGGCTTTTCCTCCTTGGTTTCTCTTACAAAGCAACTATGTGTCTATAGTGCATGAGTTGACCTGAATCACTTTACTTTTTAAACATGCTATTTCTTTAGAACTTCCAGGATAAGTTGTTCTGTGAGTCATGTATAGTACTTCCCTTTCCCCATTTGTTTCTGCAATGCTTCAAAGATACTCTTTACTATGGTTTGAGTGTTTGTGTTCCTCTAAAATTTATGTTGAAACTTAATTCTTATTGTAGCTGTATTAAGAGGTGGGACCTTTGGAGAAGTGATTAAGTCATAAGGGTTCTATCCTCATGAATGGGATTAATGCCCTTACAAAAGAGGCCTTAGAGAGCTCCCTGGCCCTTCTACTCCTTTTGCTATGCGAGAACACAGTGTTTGTCCATTTCACAATGTGAGGATACAGCAAGAAGTGCCATCTTGGAAGCAGAGAGCAAAACCTCATCAGACATTAAATCTGACAGCACCTTGATCTTGGCCTTCCCAGCCTCTAGAACTGTAAGCAATAAATTTCTGTTGTTTACAAATTACCCAGTCTCAGGTAGAGCAGCCTGAACAGATTAAGGTTTCAACATGCTTGGGTTTGGTAAATAGGTTTGCATTTATCCTCTCCAAATGTTTATGATTTCTTGATTTCAAAAACACTGAGCATAGCCTCTGCATCCTTACACTGTAGAATGGATGAACATTGTGTCCTCACATGGCATAAGGAGTGGAAGGGCCAGGCAGCTATTTGAAGCTTCTCACTCAACTATTATATTTTCCAAGAGAAGAGCACTAATTGTTTTTGTCTTTCATAACAGGGAATTTTCACCCATTTTTATTTCATTACAAAGGGCCTTCTCTAGCCTGATGCAGCAGCCTCTTTTTAAACAGGAGCAGCAATCCGAATTACTTGCAGTAATTCATCCTGTCTGGAGGACCCTAATCTTGTACTAAGGAAGTAGAATGTCTTCTGTTCAGACGCCGATCTCTTTCCTGAGACTGATCTGCAGAGTGTGGACCATTGTGATTACAACACCTTCCTGAGCTAATTTTTTTTTTTTTCACAGAATGGTTACCAGTCACTCCTAGATCCCTTTTTCAAGTTTGGAACTGAGAAGTCAAAGCCTGCCAGCCTATGAATGCAGCCTAGCTTCTTTCACTTTCATTTTTCACTAAATGCATTACCGTATCCACACAAAGCTCATCTGCCACTTCTGGGCCCAGTCAGGAGCCTCATGAGAGCTTCCTGCAGTAGATCCCTGGCAGCTTGGCATTTCACTTTCAGTGAACTCAGAACAGCTGAGTGTAAACTGCAAAGTCTCCTATTTTAGTTTCCTTAATTTTTTGATTGAGGCCTCAGAGTAATTAAACTGATAATGTATGGAGCTGAGAGAGAAATAGTAAGTGTAAAATTATCTGCCAATTAAAAAAAAAGCAAGCTCCATGCTATGATAGTTTTTTCTTTTTATTAAAAAAGTCACCCTTCCTCACAGTGATAATGAAAAGTAAATAACATAAGCCTACATTTAGACATGCTACTGACCTCTCATACCTCTGAAGGGATAAAACTGAAGGATTAATCTACCAAACATCCTAAAATGCATCTACTTTCATTGTCATCATCATTCCCTCCAATTGGTCTCTCCAGGTTGATATGTAATTCTATATGCCTCGTATATATTTAAAGAGCTTAATGTTTATCATTACTTCATTTTTTAAATTTTTATTTCCTACTCTAGGAAACCTTATTAATTTTTATAACACTCCCTTTTCAGATTATAAGATAAAATAGATTTCTCAGATATGCTTCAATTGTATGAGGGCTTATTATAAATACAGAAAAAAATCAATTAGCAGAATTCTAATTTTCCTGTGGACATTTCAACAGAAAATAACACAGATTGTCAAATTCTGTTGTAGCTATTTTACTACATAAGGGAAATATTATCCTGAGGGCTTTTTATTTTTGCCAAATACAAAGTTAATTTGTGCAAGCCAACCATACATAGATTTGGGGGGTGTCTTTGTTAATTTGTACCACAAACTGGTGGTGTTGGAGTAGGTAATAACCTTGGCATTCTCCTTATCTATAGCCTAGACAAACACCCATTGAACTATAGGGCGCTGCCTTAATATCTACCTTAGTTTTAAGTTCTGTCCTGAACACAGTTCACTTTTGTCAATTAAAATTCCCGAATATTTCCAAATCCCATATTATAAGTAGAAGCAGCACGATATAGTGGAGAGAGCACCAAATTTGGACTCAGAGAAGCTTTAGGCTCAAATTCTGGCTCAGCCTCATGCAAGCCAGGAAATTAGGAGTAAGTCACACGGCCTTTCTTAATTTTTTTTTTTTGAGAGGGAGTCTCGCTCTGTCGCCCAGGCTGGAGTGCAGTGGCGTGATCTTGACTCAGCTGGAGTGCAGTGGCACGATCTCGGTTCACTGCAACCTCTGCCTCCCAGGTTCAAGTAATTCTTCTGCCTCAGCCTCCCGAGTAGCTGGGACTACAGGCGCACGCCACCATGCCCAGCTAATTTTTTTTTTTTGTATTTTTAGTAGAGATGGGGTTTCACCATATTGGCCAGGCTGGTCTTGAACTCCTGACCTCAGGTGATCCGCCTGCCTCAGCCTACCAAAGTGCTGGGATTACAGGCGTGAGCCACCGCACCCGGCCATCACATGTACTTTCTAATTCTCAGTCTCCTCACCTGCAAAATGAGGAGAGTAACCCTGTCTTACTATGTTCACACATTTCTTGTGAGGTTCAAATAAGATATTGTAAAATTAAAGTAGTTTATAAACAGTAGTTTACCAGGTAACTATACAGTTTTATCATAATTGGCTTTCTTAACTGCAAGGTTTATTTACAGATAGACCTTCTTTCAAATGGGCTAATTTCATATATTCTACTGTTGGCTCTGTATTTCATACTGTGATCCTTTGAAAAATATTCATGGTTTTATGACTATACCCATAGTAAAAATAAAAACGTTTCCAATGCCATCTTAACAATCAGCACAGAGGCAATAGCCTTCTTTTCATTTTACATTTTCTTTCTAGTTCTGGTTTTTCAGCACAAGCCACTCTGATGATGTTTAAAACCAAAATATCAAATGACACTGTCATGATCTGGAAATGTCTGCAAGGTCCAATGGGAAGTCTTAGCAAATGTCAGAGTACCTCTAAGGCAAGGCAGATCCTTAAGATGGATAATGATTCAGGAGTTTTGTACTAAAGATACAGCAGGGTGCTGGGGAAAGGCCTGTTTGATGCTCAAAGGTTAAGCAGCACAAGTCTAATGCCTAGTAAAGTAAAAAGTCACTTAGCATTATGATTAGTGCCAAATAGGTGCAGGGCGATTTAAAAGAGGGACAGTCAACAAACACATTTCAAGAGGTGTCAAAATGGAGATTTTCATCCTTTTTCCTTTCTCTCTGACAAGTAACTACTTAGAAAAGCCAACAACTGAAAACACATCACAGGCGGCAGTCACCTGTTTGTCAGTAGACTACTGTTGTTGAGTTGCATTTTTAAATGCATCACAGTGGATGATAATTCACAGACATTAAAGGAAGAGAAGTTATCTCTACATATCCATTAAGAATGGTCCTACTCATACGTCTATCACTGGCAATTCAATTGTTGATTTTTCTTTCAAAGCAAAACAAATACATGTATCAAGACAGTACAGAAACCTGGAAGAGGAATTGATCCAAGTCAGTGATACTAAATGAAATGACACACATCATTAAATACGGCAGATGCCTAGTGAGAAGCACTAAAAGAAGGGGGTCAAAGCGATACCCAATAACAACAAAGTAGTCTCAGAAGCAGAAAACTTAAAGGTTCTCTCCCCCTTCCCCCCAGATGCTTCAGATAACTCTAGGGAATGCTGAAATACATGGTAATATGTGAAAATTAGCCATCTACATTCATGATATGAAGTACATGTAATGGTTAGCATATTAAAATTCTTGTTAATGTAATGGTCCATTCTAGGATATGCAGTATAATTGGAGCTGGACTTAAGGATTTCTCATGTGGCATCATCATAGTCTCAAGAAGAAAGTGAAATCTAAAATGACACATTTGGGCTGGGCACGGTGGCTCACACCTGTAATCGCAGCACTTTGGGAGGCCGAGGCAGGTGGATCACCTGAGGTCAGAAGTTGAAGACCAGCCTGGCCAACATGGTGAAACCTCGTCTCTACTAAAAATACAAAAATTAGCTGGGCCTGGTGGCGGGTGCCTGTAATCCCAGCTACTCAGGAGGCTGAGGCAGGAGAATAGCTTGTACCCAGGAGGTGGAGGCTGCAGTGAGCCGAGATTGAGCCATTGCACTCCAGCCTGGGTGACAAGAGTGAAACTCCATCTAGAAAAAAAAAAAAAAAAAGGACACAGTTGGAAAAGAATATACATATTAGTATGTTTTTAAATCTGGCCAGAGCATGAAAGAATTTACAATTTACTCTCACAGCTAACTGGCTGTTGAGGGGTATATGGTAGTAGCCATCTGAGGTTTATACATGGTAGACTGCAAGCTACTGGAGGACTTGTATTCTATATCTTTGTATTTCTTAATACCTAACATGGCGCCTGACACAAAGCTTGTGGCCAAAAAAAGTAGGTTGAATTAAACTTACCGAAACTGCTCTCATGGGCCTTAAAGTCTTGTATACAGATGGGAAATGATCAAATGGCAAATGAGTAAAAACAGATGCTAGAAATGTAGATGAGAGGTGGCAGGGATCTTTTTAATACTTGTATCTCTGGATCTAGTGCTGTTCCTGGCATATGGGTCACCTTCAGGAAGTGTTGAGATATCAGTGTGTCACACAGAGACTGTGAAATTTGATCTAGGCCTTGAGACGTGGGTAGGATTGGAAGAGCTTTGGCTCCCAACCCTTCTTAACAGCAATTTCTAATGGAACTAGAGAGGGACATCACTCCTCTGACCCCACACAAGTTTATATGTGTCTCTTCTTTCTTAAAGCATGATGTCTTTTTCCATGAAGTGATATCTATCCCAATTTCTGGTAGGTCAGGATTATATAAATTGGGCTGGAAGTCGGACCAGAGGACAAATGCCAGTGAACATCTGCCTTGCTAGAGACTATAGCTACTTTTGACTTTGAATCTTCATGGTTTTATATTGTCTATTTTTTTGGTTAAATCTTTACTTTGTTTTTGATCATTTTAATTCAACAGATATTTACCATGTCTACCGTGTACATAGAAACAAAACCTGAACACATAAAATAGACATGTAAGACTACACTATGAATGCTTTTAGCATTTTAAGAAAGTTTTGAATGCCTATATTTACAGTAAAGAATGTGAGTTGTGGTGACTCTTGTTAGGGACTTTTTCCCACTATCAGACTTTTTTTTTTTTTTTTGAGACGGAGTCTCACTCAGTCGCCAGGCTAGAGTGCAGTGGCATGATCTCAGCTCACTGCAACCTCCGCCTCGCGGATTCAAGCGATTTTTCTGCCTCAGCCTCCCGAGTAGCTGGGTCTACAGGCGCGCACCACCACGCCCAGCTAATTTTTGTGTTTTTAGCAGACACGGGGTTTCACCATGTTGGCCAGGATGGTCTTGATCTCTTGACCTTATGATCCACCTGCCTTGGCCTCCCAAAGTGCTGGGATTACAGGAATGGGCTACCATGCCCGGCCTGGACTTTTTTATATTTCTAGACCAATGCAACTGAAGGGTTCCATGACATGACAGGGAGAGTCATTTGAACTGTTATTATTTACAACTTATTACAGAAAATCAGAATTGTCTCAATATAGTACAGTAATAAATACAGATGCTCCTTGACTTACAATGGGGTTACGCCCTGATAAACCCAACAGAAGCTGAAAATGTGTAGCTGATTGGGAGCTACGCCTCAATGTTGCTACCCAGCATGATGAGAGATGTACAATTTCTACTTGAATGCATAGTGCTTTCACACCATTGTAAAGTTGAAAAATAGTTGAACCACCATAATTCCTAACTGTGCAGATATAATTTTGATACTGAGTCTAATATAACACAGGCGCTCTATCTATAACCCCCAATTTGACACTTTTGAGTTTGAAGTAGCCTGTTTTCATTTGCATAATATTTATTTGAATGAAATATCACTCTTATTTTATCTATCTTGGTTAGATGTAAGATTTTCTTTAGAAAAGTTTTCTCTGTGTTAAAAAAAAAAAAAAGAGAAATGTTTGAAAACCACTGCTCTAATTTCTTCTTCCAAATTGTTCCCAGAGGTCTCTTTCTAAAACCCAATTTCATCATGGCCCTCTTCTGCTTAAATCAGTGGATCCTACATCATATAAAAGTTCTAACTCCTTTGTATGAGACCCCTTACTGGCTGCTGGCCAACCCCCCAGCCTCATCTCCTACCTTGCCTCCTCTCATCCTAACCAAAACCACACGGACTTGATTTTTTGCAGCTCTGGGACTTTGGCTTAGCCTTCATTTCTCCTAACTTTTTAAAGCATTGTGCCTGATCCCTTGGATCCTCACTACACTGTCCAGTTTCTTTGTCCTCTAGGAAAACCACTTTTTATCCTTCAAAGTTCACAAGCTAAATATAAAGCCTCCTTCAACAAAGAGTTGGGTCTTCCACTGCATTCACCCAAGCACCCTGTATGCACCACCATTATCTAACTCAACAAACTTTAATGTGTTTCTTTGTTTCCATCTTGGTCTCCCCAACTAGACTGTGAGTTATAAGAGGACACGGATGTGCCTTTGTCATGTCTTTGAATTCCTGCTACTTAGGACATAATCTGGTTCATAGATGTTAAGTAATATATATTTGTTGAATAAATAAAAAGTGACTAATTCAGAATTCATGATAGTTGTCTAGGAACTAGCATTGACATTTACCTTGGTTTAGCAAACTCCTTCCCCATAGATAATAAATAGTATAACTAACATGAGTAATATTTAAAATGCTTAAGAAAACAAACTTTTCAAATCCCCTCAAGTGCTTCATAAGCTTCAATTTACGTACAGTTGATATGCCAATTATAATTTAGCTGTATTTGTTTATTAAGACTGGGTCCTTAAGGATACCTACTAGGCAATGGTTTGGATGACTGAATCTTGTTAACTTAGTTTGAGCTCCTATGCATCCTAAAAATAAATTTAAAAGTATTTCCTTAAAATTATTCTATAATTCAAATAATTTTCTCAAAATCAAAATGGCCTTTCCAAATTTGCAAGATGCTTTAGTAACTACTGTTTCACTTCATTTTATAATATGACTTAAATACATTTATTGTTACTTTAAGGATTAAAAAACATCCCCAAGAGTCTTGGCAGAGACATTCTATGTTATAAAGCCCCAATTCTTTTGCTCTTGTTGCCCAAGCTGGAGTGCAGTGGCACGATCTCAGCTCACTGCAACCTCCGCCTCCCAAGTTCAAGCGATTCTCCTGCCTCAGCCTCCCAAGTAGCTGGGATTACAGGCGCCTGCCACCACACCCAGCTAATTTTTGTATTTTTGGTAGAGACGGGGTTTCACCATGTTGGCCAGGCTGGTCTCAAACTCCTGACCTCAGGTGATCTGCCCACTTCGGCCTCCCAAAGTGCCGGGATTACAGGCGTGAGCCACCGTGCCTGGCCTAAAGCCCTAATTCTTTGAGATGAAATTGTAGGTCCTCTGCCATCTACCATCTCCTGTTTATTCTCTTCTATGTATTCTGCCGCTTCCTACAACTAACCCTAGACTCCAGTTACACCAACTCCTTCCCTTACTTGAAAGATACAAAGTCTCTTCATGATACCATGTTTTTGTACATATTTTTCCATTCCTCTGCAATGCCCTTTGCATACTCACAACTACGAATTAATCGATGAACTCCAATATCCTTTACCCTATAACTCAAAAGGCAGCTTCACAGTGAAACATTTTGGGTTTCCTGAGACAATGTTAGTTGCCCTTTTTTTCTGTGTTCCCGTAGCATTTTGTTGAGACATATAATTGAATATTTATGACACTATAATTGTATATTTATGTCTACCCCTATTTAAATGACGTTTTTGAGTTCAGAGACTGCGTGTTATTCATCTTTCTATCCCCAGCATTTAGGATTGTATTTGGTACAAAAAAGGTACCTGTTGTGGGTTGAACTGTGTCCCCCGAAAATACATGTTGAAGTCCTGACCCCTGTTACCTATGAATGTAGCCATATTTGGAAATAAGTTTAATCCAGTGACTGGTGTCATTAGGGGAGAGAGATTTGGAGACACAGAGGGCACACAGAGGTAAGAAGGCCATGTGACAATGGGGGTAGAAATTGGAATGCAAGGAATGCCAAGGTTTGTTGGGAACCAACAGAAGATAGGAGAGAGGAGAGAGACATGGAACAGATTCTCCTTCAGTGCCCCCAGAAGAAATCAAGCCTGCTGACAACTTGATTTTAAACTTCTAGCCTCCAGAAATGTGACAGAATAATTTCTGTTGTTTTAAGTCACACAGTTTGTGGTAATATATTACAGCAGCTCTAGGAAACTCATACAGCACCCAATACATTTTTATTGAATGAATAAATAAATGGATGATGAACAACTTAACAGAGGAGATCCTTTTACTCAGTAGAGACTCTATGTTCAGTCCAGTGAATTCTTCAAAGGGTCTAACCTAAGTTTTTCAGTCCGCATAAGAGAGAGTCCCTTGATAACCTCCCTGCATGTTTAATTCCATGATGATTCTGGCTGCAGGGAAGGGGACAGTCATAAAATCCACAGGCAATTAACTGTGTCTCTCTACCATAATTCCCACTGGGAACAGAGGGGAGATCTTGAGGCCACAGCCAAAAGATTTAGGATCATGAATGACTCACTGAAATTGCTTCTCTACCAAAGTTTTGGCTGAAGTGTTGTGCCCTAAAATGGGCCATCTAATGCTGGAGTCCTCATGAGAATGTTCCCCGGTCTGTGGTAGATGGTAGAGTAACTGCGATTGGCGCTATTACTGTTGTTGCCTAAAAGACCTATTTTAGGGTAAGTTTGTAACAAAAATTAGAGCAATAGACACAGTGTACTCATATTTAAAACCTGGTAAGATTTTGCTTCTTAGCCATTTCATTAATGTAGTCTTTGCTAAACAAACATAGCCACCACAACAATCATCTATAACCTTATTATTTACAAAAGGCTTTGACACGGAGTTTTATTTAAAATCAATATAAAATCATCTTTCACTCATTCTTTTCATTTAAAAGTTCCTTTTCTACCTTACTATCTTTTTTCCCATACTGACATTGATTTCCCTGATTTTTATCTGAAATCCTTTTCTTCATCTCTGTTTCTAATTTTCTTCAAGTTTTCTCCCACTCACCCTATTTACAACTACACTCCATCATGTTCATTGTAATGATGTCTCTGTAAAAGTATTTCAACTCTCACCTTTGCAGCTAGCTCTTTCTTATCTCCTTCACTTAAAAACTGTAGAGTGAAGTAAGACACAAAGTTGAAGGTAAAAGAAGACTGCATTTCTTAAAGGCTGCCATATAATGTCTTTCCTGAAGAATGCAGACCTAGTTTGCAGCCAGTGGGTATGCAACTATTTCCTTGTGGGCACTAAAGTTATCACCATAAAGAAGCAATAGAACTCAATGAGACCCATATTCTTTCTTTCTTCCAGTGATGGGTTTAAGTCAAAACAGATACAGATGAGTAATGACAGGGTCTAAACCCAGAAAGAGAAATATATTAATGATGCAGACACTAGAAACACAGACTGTAAACCACCAAAGAAACACACATACCAAATGTTCCACCAGCCTTTTTTTTTTTTTTTTTTTTTTTTTTTTCAATCTCTTCAGGAAACCCTTGGCTAAAGCCAATTCATAATACTTGGTCTGCTGGCAAAACCCAATATGAACAGTGAAGACCTACAGCTGCCTTGTTGAGAGATGTCTATTAGGTTTATAGTCGCTCTTGGTCTGGAAGACCTGTGTAGAGTAGACTAGTTTGTGGGCCAGTGTTGAGACACCAGGCATTATTTTATTTTATTTATGTAGTACACACTTATAGTAAGTGCTATCACTTACTTTGTACCAGGAACTAATCTAAGCACATAACAAATATGAATAAGCTTATTCTTCATAACCTTAGGAAACAGATAATCTGATTATCAACATTTTGTAGATGAGGAAAATAAGGCACAGAGAGGTCAAATAATTTGCCCAAGTTATATAAGTTGCAAAGCGAGGATTCAAATGTAAGTATTCCTGAATCTGTAGTCCATGTACTAACCATTATTCTACCTTGCCTTTCAGTGAGTTCCTGAAGCTTCTAGACTAATGTGAGTCCAGAGCAGGTAAGGTCTTTAGCCTTTCTCATTTTATTGGATTATGGGTTCATTTCAGGATTCCATCAGCCTTCACGATTTATTCAGTGTATAAGGTGTGGGAAAGCTTATAGCAGATGCTGCTGAAGTTATATATGGAATGTATGTAGCCTTTGTCCTGTGAGAATTTAACAATGAGTTAAGCATAAAGGCCATATGTAGACCAGAGAAAAACTTAAGGATAGTTACAAAGCTTTATATGTATCAAGAGATTGCTCAAGCACTGAGAGGAGAGGTAGGAGGGGATTTGGATTTCTTTTTTCTTTTTTTTTTTTTTATTATACTTTAGGGTTTTAGGGTACATGTGCACAATGTGCAGGTTTGTTACATATGTATCCATGTGCCATGTTGATTTCCTGCACCCATTAACTCGTCATTTAGCATTAGGTGTATCTCCTCATGCTGTCCCACCCCCCTCCCCCCACCCCACAACAGTCCCCGGAGCGTGATGTTCCCCTTCCTGTGTCCATGAGTTCTCATTGTTCAATTCCCACCTATGAGTGAGAACATGCGGTGTTTGGTTTTTTGTCCTTGCGATAGTTTACTGAGAATGATGTTTTCCAGTTTCATCCATGTCCCTACAAAGGACACGAACTCATCATTTTTTATGGCTGCATAGTATTCCATGGTGTATATGTGCCACATTTTCTTAATCCAGTCTATCGTTGTTGGACATTTGGGTTGGTTCCAACTCTTTGCTATTGTGAATAGTGCCGCAATGAACATACGTGTGCATGTGTCTTTATAGCAGCATGATTTATAGTCCTTTGGGTATATACCCAGTAATGGGATGGCTGGGTCAAATGGTATTTCTAGTTCGAGATCCCTGAGGAATCGCCACACTGACTTCCACAATGGTTGAACTAGTTTACAGTCCCACCAACAGTGTAAAAGTGTTCCTATTTCTCCACATCCTCTCCAGCACCTGTTGTTTCCTGATTTTTTAATGATGGCCATTCTAACTGGTGTGAGATGGTATCTCACTGTGGTTTTGATTTGCATTTCTCTGATGGCCAGTGATGAGGAGCATTTCTTCATGTGTTTTTTGGCTGCATAAATGTCTTCTTTTGAGAAGTGTCTGTTCATAGGGGATTTGGATTTCTATGCAACAGTTCCCCCATAGGTTAGAAGTAGTATCTGTGAGGCAATCACTGGACATGCTGCTATAGATCATATATATCTGCTTACAGAAAGATGTACCATTTGAGGCTGGTTTCTCTGGCTGACTTTGCTGTTCTAGCCATCATGACAGCAGAACCAGCTGTTAATTGAACTACACACACTGTAGTAGTGTACCAAAAGGGGGCTGGAGGATATGAAAATGAATGTGAATATGTATACATATTATGTATATGAATACATACATACATATATTAATATATGCACATACATATACAAGGTACATATACATATATACACATGTACTAGTGTACATCTATCTATGTATGTAACTAGAAATTGTTGAGTTTAGTATAAACCAGGTATGCGCTAAGTGCTTTACATGAATTATTTTATTATCACATCAAGCCTGACAGTGAGTTATTAAGTAGGAAGAGTCAAGATACAAACCCCGGCTGTCTGGCACCATTGCCATAAAATCTACTGCTTATCATTTGAGTTAGGCCTTAAGCTTTCGCATACTTTTTTAAAACTGTTTTGCCTTTATGCTTTCCCAGCCATTTTCTTCTTTGTTTTTTTTTTTTTTTTTTTTTTTTTTTTTTTTAACTGACTCACTGCATTAAGTTTTTAAAGCCAGCCAGAGAACGCAATCAATAATTTGGTAAAATGTCAAAAGCTGCAATTTTATCTTTCAGCATTGGGCTACACTGGACTTGAATACTTTTCCCTCTTAGCATTTCTATTTCAGGTTTAAACAACTGCTGCATATACAATATCCCTAGTAAAACATCCATTGTGTTTGTAATTAAGGGAGTATTAGAAGTTAAAGGCAATAAAATACATCATTTCCATGCCAAAAAAAATTCTTATCAATACAGAGTATGGCAAAATGTCTGGTTTATTGGCTTATCCGTGATATGTGAACAACAACCAATTCTCTGTTATGTTTAACAAGGTAAAAAATCAAATGCTATAAAAATGTTGTGAATATTTAATTATCTTAATTAGGGTGTATTTTGAAGCAATTCATTTCACATCCTTGGCACAATGTGATAAGCTGATGCAGGTGTAAGGGAAATTGTACAATCAAAGTTAAAGATACATTCAGCACACAAAACAGTAGAATAATATAAATCCTTCTTCCTTATTATAAAGATAAATGCAGTATTATGGGCTGAATTGTGTCTTCCCCAAATACATATGTTGAAGTCCTAACCTGTAGTACCTCAGAATATAACAGTATTTAGAGATAGGGCCTTTAAAGTAATAATTAAGTTAAATCTGACTGGTGTCCTTAGTACACAGAGCATAGAGACAGAGGGATAGTCACGTTAGGGCACAGTAAGAAGGCCAAGGACAGAGGCCTCAGAAGAAACCAAACCTGCTGACTCTTTGATTTTGGACTTCTAGCCTCCAGAATTTTGAGGAAATTAATTTATCTAGCTTAAGCCACCAAGTCTATGGCATTTGTTGTAACTGCCCTAGCAAACTAATACACATAGTAATAACTAAGTCAACAACTATTTGCAGACCTTCAAAATTCTATGACTTAAAAGTTATTTTTCTTTTGGGTTGTTCATATAGCAACACATATATTGCTTTTCTATATGCAGTTATACTATCACTAAAACAAACAAGCAAACTCCAGCCATCTACCTAGCCATTTATTTTTGGTTTGAAAAAAAGAGAAAAATATGTATATTCAAAAAGAAAAGAGTAATGAGTGAAGAGTGAAATGAATTAAATGTTGAATTTTGAGGTGATGATTCCAGAGCATAAAAACCTATTCCTCAGAATAGGCATTCTCAAATACAGTTTAGCCCTGAATGGTATGATTCCATCCATTTGGAAGTCCAGTACTTAATTGAAGCTGTATTACTTACTTATTCAGTTTATTAGTTTATCTGTTTTTTCCTATGTTGACTTCCTGACTTTTCATCTGAACTTTTCATGTCCTTTTCGCTAAACAACTTAGTAGGGTTAAGATATCTAGCTTTTTCCTTTCAATGGAATATGGTACATAGCTCAATAAGTATTTCATCAAGAAATGACGGGAACTTTTTTCCCTTTAAGTGGCTTTGTTAATTCCTATACTCAAAATCATTGAGTTTACAACTTGGGAGATAATGCGAAGATCATCTAGTTCACTAACTGCATTTCATGCAAGGGGAGACTCCTAAGGCACGCAGAGTCTTAGTGATCAGATCAAGATCACACAGTTACCAACTAGAATGAGTCTTCTGATCTAAGTCTATGCTCTTTCCACGATCCTTAGCTGAGTCAGTGCTACTTTCACAAATCACAAAGTCAGAAATGTTTCACGCACGACTGTGGAACAGTTGACTAATTTTCCAGACTTTGAGGTATAATTTGTTGGCTCTCATCTTCACAATGCCAGTCTGGAGAATAAGGGGAAGGCAAAAAGAGATTTCTTAAAAGTCTTATGAATTAAGTTATATGTAAATAGCCAGTATGGGAGACTTCATACTTTGGGAATAATCAGAGTGAGATATCTACCTAGATCCTCCTAAAAATAGTCATTGTATTAAACAAATTACAGAGGAAAAAAGGAGAAAACAACCAATTATAACACTCCTGCTTTACTGAATCATAATAGTGCAAATTTTATTTTATTTTAATTTTTAAATTTAATTTTAATTTAATTTAATTTTATTTATTTATTTATTTTTTTAAAACGGAGTCTCGTTCTTGTTGCCCTGGCTGGAGTGCAATGGCAGCACGATCTCGGCTCACTACAACCTCCACCTCCCGGGTTCAAGCAATTCTCCCAACTTAACCTCCCGAGTAGGTGGGATTACAGGTGTGTGCCACCACGCCCAGCTAATTTTTGTATTTTTAGTAGAGATGGGTTTTCGCCACATTGGCCAGGCTGGTCTCGAACTCCTGATCTCAGGTGATCCACCCATCTCAGCCTCCCAAAGTGCTGGGATTACAGGCATGAGCCACTACGCCCAACCACTGCAAATTTTAGTTTTCAAATTCATGCAGACTATAAGCAGGAAGTGTTGGTAATATTGTTTATCATAACCGATAGCTGTGACAAGCCTGAAGCCAGGCTTTGGCTACCTAGTTTGGTGTTACCAGACAAAATTGTAAAGTAGGTGGTCTTCAATCTATTTTTTATACCCCTCCCCTGCCTCCTTAATGGCTTTTTAAAATTACCCTCTATGTTTACATAAAAATTTAGGCTAACAACGTTTCTCTTCGACTCTCAAAAAAAAAAAAAAAAGTCTTTTTAAAAAACATACTTAGGCATTGTTTTTAATTGTTCCTCTTTCTTGGAGGAAATTAAAAATGAATGTCCTCTGTGGATATACAGGGCCCTCATGCTACTCCTAATTCCCTAGTGTAGGGGCCCAAACAGGCCCTCTCACCAAAGACCCCTTGCTCTGCATTTCTTCTTTCATTCACCTGGCTCCTCAGCAAAATGTTGCATTCCCTCACAACCCAGAAAGTAGTCAGAGAAGAGTAGTTAAAATAAAGGTATGAAATATTGATATCATTAGCTATTCTCATTTCTATTTTACAGAAAGATCTGGTTTAACTTAATGCAGCCTGAGTTGGTAGAGGATATTTGGGAGGTCTTTTGGGCAGAGGAATCTTCCTAATATCCTTTGTTGACTTCTCAGAAGAAAGGTTTTTAAGAACTTCACGTGACGTTTAGATCTCTCCTCTAGATCTGGGGCTCAGAGTTAAGTGTCTTTGTCATGTGCATGGCAGCGGGAGATGGTCATGAGGCAGAATGTAAGAAACATACCCGACATGCAGCTAAATGTTCTTAGCTTAAGAGCCCATGAGAGAAATAGTGCTCAACTCCAGAATGAACAACCAATTGTCTGAAGTCTATATATGAAAGACCAGATTGTCCCTAACTTTTTAAATACATATTTTATTTTTATTTATTTATTTGAGACAGAGTTTTGCTCTTGTTGCCCAGGCTGGAGTGCAGTGGCGCGATCTCGGCCCACTGTAACCTCTGCGTCTTGGGTTCAAGCAATTCTCCTGCCTCCACCTCCCGAGTAGCTGGGATCACAGGCGCCTGCCACCACACCCAGGTAATTTTTGTATTTTTGGTAGAGACAAGGTTTCATCGTGTTGGCCAGGCTGCTCTCAAACTCCTGACCTCAGGTGATCCACCTGCCTTGGCCTCCCAAAGTGTTGGGATTACAGGCGTGAGCCACTGCACCCAGCCCATATTTTATATAATACTGTTTTTTGAAATAGCCATTCTATGTTTAAAGGAAACCTTAGGCTAAGAGCATTTCTCTTTGACTTTCAAAAAGAAGCCTTTATTTTAAAACATACTTAGGGATTATTTTGAATTGTTGCTCTTTCTTAGAGAAAATTAAAAATGTAGATATGCATATGTGCTTACTTGGAGATGTACTATAGCTCTAAAAACTATAATATTTTTAAAGAGTACAGATAAATTATCTTGTAGAATGCGGATTTGCTTGATGTTTCCTCATGACTAGATTCAGGATATGCATTTTTGGCAGGGGAACTGTTCCAGATTGAAGGAGGCTGAAGAGCCATGATAACTAAATGCAACATGTGGGCTGGGATTTTTTTTCTCTTACTATAGAGAATATTAGTGGGAGAACTGATAAAATTTAAATAAAGTCTATAGATTATGTGGTAATTTATCAATGTTGATTTACCAATGTTGATAAATATACTATTATAAAAAAGAATGTTCTTATTTTGAAGAAATACGCACTTAAGTATTCAGGGGTGAAAGGGCATCATGTTGCAATTTATTCTGAAATATTCAGAAAAAAATAATGTGTGTATGTGTTTCTAGAAAAAAGATTAATAAAGGAAATGCAGTAAAACATTAATATTTGGGGAATCTGGGTGAAGGGGGTATCAAAATCTGGACTAACCTTGTAACTTTTCTGTAGGTCTAAAATTATTTCAATATAAATTTTTTTAAAGCTATAAAATAGTTTGAATGTGTTTATGCACATGTTAGATTACTCCCAAATTTACATATATATTTAGGCAAGAAGATCTGAAAGGCAAATTTCAACCTGAAACGTTAATTTCTAAGATCTACTTCACAGTAAATCAAACCCAAATGCTGAAGCTATTTAGCAAGCCTGCCTGTCTACAAATTGGATCACAGTGAGGGGAATGAAGGGAAATAAATTAAATAAAAAGTAAGTTAGTCACAAAATGTTATAAATTAGAAATGTTTTAAAATTAGTTTCTTTTTCTTTTCAAATTTAGATGATAAAATATTTTATCAGCACTTGGGAAAATTACCCGTCATTTTATAAATGGGCAGGCTCTTAATATGGGCCTTAATATACAAATAACTGCAAAATTCCAAAATACACTCTCTTTTAAAAGTAACAAATATATTAATTCACTTTATGTCAGTTGCAAATGAGTTAGTACTTTGTTAGGACACGTCTCTAGTTCCCACTGTGACAAGAAAAAACTTTCATTGTCGGCCGGGCGCGGTGGCTCACGCTTGTAATCCCAGCACTTTGGGAGGCCGAGGCGGGCGGATCACGAGGTCAGGAGATCGAGACCACGGTGAAACCCCGTCTCTACTAAAAAATACAAAAAATTAGCCGGGCGTGGTGGCGGGCGCCTGTAGTCCCAGCTACTCGGAGAGGCTGAGGCAGGAGAATGGCGTGAACCCCGGAGGCGGAGCTTGCAGTGAGCCGAGATTGCGCCACTGCACTCCAGCCTGGGCGACAGAGCGAGACTCCGTCTCAAAAAAAAAAAAAAAAAAAAAAAAAAGAAAAAACTTTCATTGCAATATAATGGTTTAAAGTAATATTGGCCAATTAATTAAATCAGGCCATATTCCAGAAGACCAAGTTATATTAGACTTTTTACAGATAATTTTTAAGGTATCACTTTGCACAGAGAATACAAGTAAAATTATACATGCCACATACACAGAACCGTTCATAAGAAATGAAAAAAATATTACTTTGCTTTAAAGGCAATGCGAACTTTGCAGAGAAGTGGGGTTGTATTTAATCTCCAGTGCCCACATCATTGTACATTCAATTAAATTAGATTAGAAAACTGGGCCATGTCACTGAGTGCTGATGCCTTTTCATGATTTAGAAAAGCAACATGGCTTGTGGAACCCTCCTGACGTGCCATTCTTTCGAGCCAAAGGCCATCCCTGCTCTTTAGAGCATATTCAAAAATGAGGCATAAAATGAAAACTCAGAACGAAGAGCCGCAGAAGAGTCATGGAGAGTGAGTCATACTGTTTGGGGCAGGCTGTATGGCCATGTAATCAGGAAAGAAGAGGGGAACAAATTCTTTAGATTAAAAATGACCTTAAAATTGTGCATCGACCAAAAAATGTGTGTGCGTAGGTGCACAAGAGAGAGAAAGAGAGAGAGACACACAAAATAAGAATGAATGAATGAATAGAGAATTTGACTTTGGATTGCACAAGGTATCCTCAGGTCTGCTCTTTTCTCTAGAAGGGAGTAGTTTCTGTTGTCAGATATTAGAGCATGAACTTGAACCTTTCCCAGTGGTCACCTGGGCATTTCTATCAGCACTGTTTAGCCCAGACCAGTAAACAAGAATTGATGCTGAACTCATTACAACTTAGTTCCAACAGGCTTGATATTTGTGGAGTGCAAATATAAATGAGTTTCTTAAATAGGGAAATGATATGGAACAACACAAAGATCAAACAAAGGGTTCAGAATCAGGCAGATCTGGGATCAACTCCTAACTCTATCATTTGCCAGATGTATGGCCTTCAGCAACTAATTGAACTTCTCTGGGCCTTGATTTCTTCATCTATAAAATGGGGATAATCATACTTATTCTGCAAAAATTCTTTGAGGATTAGACGAATTGACAGAGCTTGCCTCACATTGATACAAAAAAGTGTTCGTCATGAGGGAGAAAAGATTGGAATGCCATAAACTGAAATGAGGCATGTAAAAAAGGGAAGGTTATCAACATTCCATCTGAAGGCTGATTTTAAGTGCCGGCTTGCATAGAAATCCAAACAGCACCTATGCAAAGTAAGAGGTATGCTGGTCAGACTTCAACATCTTTTGTTAGGTTTTTGTTATGTCTGTTTGATGTTAGAGAGTTGCTGACACCTCTCAATTATCCACAGGTCAGTATCTAGATTTGGCCTTGACTTCTTACCACTTCTTGTTATACTCTTCTTATTCTGCTTGTTGACATTTGTACTTCTCTTGCTTTAGCACAGCAAAAGCTAGAAGTGAAATTCTATTCAACTTAACCAGATTAAAACTTTCTGTACCCAAAGCAGGGGTTGAGTTGGACAAGTGATGTGTCTGAGCTAGACAGAAGACAATTTCTTGTAAAGTTTTACCATCAGTCTGAGTGGTGGTGCCAATGATCCCTAGCAAGAGTGGGGGAAGCAGGGAGAAAAGATGAGGCATCAATGGGCCTTCAGCTCTTTCTGACTGGGGTCCTCGCAGTTGGATCTCATTCCTTCATGTCAAGTAGAATGATGCTCATCACATGAGCTGCATCCATATTCAAATGCTTACTATAGAACAGAGTTATGAATAAGAATAATTTGGAGCTGTATGTGTTACAACTTCTTAAGTTGCATGATAAAACAGATAGTTAACTTCAAGCAAACTGCTGCCTGGTATTTGAAAATAAGTGCAAGCAAGTGACACACATGAGGTCATATAGTCATACTACACAGAAAGAAATACACTCTTCCACCTTACTGCCTCACTGAGAACATGACTGTAACTTTTTTTTTTTTTTTTGAGACAGAGCCTCACTCTGTCGCCGAGGCTGGAGTACAATGGTGCAATCTTGGCTCACTGCAACCTCTGCCCCCTGGGTTCGAGTGATTTTCCTACCTCAGCCTCCCGAGTAGCTGGGATTACAGGCATGCACCACCACGCCCAGCTAATTTTTGTATTTTTAGTAGAGACGAGGTTTCGCCATGTTGGCCAGGCTGGTCTGGAACCCCTGACGTCAGGAGATCCACCTGCCTCAGCCTCCCAAAGTGCCAGAATTACAGGAATGAGCCGCCACACCCAGCGAAGAATGTGATTGTAATTTTATACTGCCTAGTGGATGGACAACTTCTATTGGCAGCGTCATGACAGCTAAATGTACTGATGGATGGTACATGATGGTACCGTGTAGCTTAGTTAGAAAAAAAGAGTGGAGGGGAGAAAACATCTACAAGGTTTTATGCCTGTTTATTAGTCTCTCAACCTTTTATAATTTTAAAGGACTTTAAGACATGAGTAGCTAAAAAATGATGAAAGATGAAAACTGAAAATTAAGAGCTATATATTATTAGGTTAACGTGAGTTAGCACCTCTCTGGTAATAATAAGACAGTTTGCTTTTAGAGACTGAGTTGTGATATCAATAATTGTTAGTACCAGTATTGGACAACAAAATTCATTTGGGGAGAGGGAGGAGCAGGATTCTTTGCTTTTAGAAAAACACGATTTAAACCTCATGCAAATCAATTTTTGTGTTATTGTACTGAATTTTCCTATGATTTCCAAAGGATCACCTTTCAGACTTAGTCATATAGATTGTCCATATATTAAGTCTCATTCGAATTTGACAAACTTTTCTAAGTGAATGAAAGTAGATTTTCCCCACCACTGAGAAAGAACTATACCCTTCCATTTTAACTCAGTTAAAAGTGGGGAGGAAATATTAAAAAGTAAAGAACAGCTTCTGAATTCAATTTATTCTTTTTTTCCCATTAAGACTAAGTTGAAAATTGGATATCCAATTTACCACCGAGAGGGTATTCAAAGATTCCTGCTCAATCCCTCATTGCTTCTAAATTCACTCAAAGGCAAGATTATTAATTCCTCCTGACAGAAAATCAAGATTTAATGAGCAGCTGACAGCCCTTAGGAATTATGGGAGAAATTTAATATGATAGTTTTGACTAAATAATGTGCTTTTACATGTATGAGAAACATATTATGCAGAATAATGAACATACAGTAAATGTTAGTTTAGCTGTTAAATCTTGGACAAGTGATTAATTTTTTAAGAATATATATATATATATATATTTTCATCAAACTTAAAAAAGAGCCACTTCTTTTCCAACATTGTTACCTATGCATTTTAGCAGATGGCCACAATATTTCCTTGCATTCATTTTTAATTCAACTAAACAGTTATTTTGCCTCTTATTAACTGCAAAGTATGTTAGGAGATAGAACAAAATGATGTCTCTACTTTCAGGTCTTAAAATTTGGTGGATGGTGGAGACAAGATACAGAGACAACTCTAGCCCAAAGAGGAATTAAGGTGCAATGGGAGATAAACAGGGAGAAATAGCTTTAGATCTGAGGTAGCAGTGTGTGTATTCAGGAGAAAAGCCTTCATGAAGAAATCTGTGTTTGAAATGAGCCTTGAAGAGTGGCTAGGGTGAAAGTGATGAACAAAGACATAGAGGGAGGAAAGGTAAGATATAGTCAGAGAAAAGGGCATCATTCACTTAGGATGGAGTATAGGGTAGATGAGAGGAGTAGGGGAAAATATACACAGAAAAGATCTACTGGGGCCCAGCGCGGTGGCTCACACCTGTAATCCCAGCACTTTGGGAGGCTGAGGCCGTGTCTTTGCTATTCTCATAGCTGCCGGGTACACCATGCTTGTGTACATAGTAGGTCTGTAATAAAAACTCAGGGAATTGAATAAATTGTCAAATTATTTTTCAATGAGTTAAAAAAATGTTTACTTTTTCTTAAGCCTTCTTAAACCTCTTTAAAAATACGTTAAATTGCCTTTCTAAGATGAAAACATGAAGAGAATGTTAACCCAATGATTCAGACAACTTATAGAGTGCCACCTGAAAGAATGCCACTGCTGAAGCTCTGGTAGTCTGTACAGCCTGGTGACCCTTGAACCAAAACTGTTAAAGTAATATCTTGTGGCACATGTTATAGGAAAACTGTCTTTTGGTAAGTAAAAACGACCTGGCCTAAGTTACTTCTGTGTAGGCTTTTAGCTTTCAGACAGCCTCCATAGGGAAGTAATATCAAGACTAAAATTGGTGTGGAAAAATGGAGATGCAGCAACACTGTGTCTGTGCACTGAGATGATTTCTGGCCTCCCCTCTCTTTAGAGGAACACTCTACAACAAACTAAAAAGAGGCTGCTAACAATCCACTTATAAGTTTCATTTTGTTGATGGTAATGACAATTGAATCACTTTGGTTTGAGATACTCTATGTCATGGTTAACATATCACATAAAATAATATGCCTTTAAGTATGTATATTATTGATTTAATATTCTACTAGCTTTCATTTCTTGGAAAGAAGATATGTTTTCTATGCTTGGAATGCAATTTAAATAAGCCTTACCAGTCTTCCTCTTCCCTTCCAGCTACAATTTCATGTGCTATTATTTGTATCTCTAGTGAAGTGCAGGGGTGACAATTGAAGGTGACAGGGAAGGGCACTTCTTGTGTTTTTGATGAATAAGTATAACGTGAAGTAATTTTTTTTCTATCAATGGTCAATAATGCACTTAGGAAGAATGTTTAACAATTATTATAATAAAGCATCAAACGATCTATTTACATTTAAGGTTTCTGATAGATCTGAGAGCGATAGAGAAATCATAGTACTTAATGTTTATTGAATGAATACAATGTGAATATTTCTCATTATTATTAGCTTTTAAGAGAGTCGAAATATGTAGAGACATTTTAAAAATTGTTAAATAGAGGCTGTACCGGGAGCACTATACAATGGTGGACATTAAAAATAGTTCCTCCTGGGCAGGCACGGTGGCTCATGCCTGTAATTCCAGCACTTTGGGAGGTTGAGGTGGGCGGATCACTTGAAGTCAGGAGTTCGAGACCAGCGTGGCCAACATAGTGAAACCCCATCTCTACCAAAAATATAAAAAATTAGCCGGGTGTGGTGGTGCACACCTGTAATCCCAGCTATTCGAGAGGCTGAGGCAGGAGAATCACTTGAACCTGGGAGGCAGAGGTTGCAGTGAGTCAAGATTGCATCACTGCACTCCAGCCCGGGGTCGACAGAGTGAGACTCCGTATCAAAAAAGAAAAAAGAAAAAAAAAAGTTCTTTGTAAGAATGCACTACATTTGCCATGATTATTTTCATATTCCTGTAAATCCTGTGACATTTTAAATATGGACACATATTATGTGCACCTTCTTCCATGTAGTGGTGGAATCCATTTCATTACCCCTTTAACCTGGGCTGGCCTTGTGACCTCCTTTGACCAACGGAATGCAGTACAAGTAATGATGTGTGACTTCTGACCTAGGCCTCAAGAGACTGTGTAGTCTCCATTCTTGACTTCTTGGAACATTACATGCACCACGTAAGAAGCCTGAGCTCCCTTCTGGAGAAGCCATGGGATTTGAAATGCTGGGCTGACATTCCCAACTAACCACCAAACTTATGAATGGGTCCACCCTGGACTAATGGGCTGCAGTTTTGTGAGTGACTTCAGATGAGACTAGTGGCAGGAACTGCCAGGCTGAGGCCAGCCCAGATTGCAGAATCGTGAACAATGATTTTAAGCCATTAAGTTTTGGGTAGTTTGTTCTACAACAATAGATAATGGAATATACTTTCTGAGAATAATACCATTTATTGAGCCCCGCATTCTTTCTACTCTTGTCTTGTTGGTTCTTTGCACTTTTCATCTTGGTCTTAGCCTATTTATTATTTCTTGGGTTTAGAAAACCCGCCCTTGTCGTTTTCCCCACCATATATTGGTTATATTTTTGCTACTGAGTTTAGCTTATATGTTTAAGATCAATACAAGCACAGTCTTGCATTGCAGGATACGTAATGATATAACCATCACCTACAACTCTGTCAGGGAAGTGAATTGGATTGTCTCCCTTGGCCATGGTGTCACTGATAGGTAGAATGTGTGAAAGGGCAAAAAGTTAATCCATCAGCTTTGAACCTAAAATACCATCAAGAAAGATATGCCGAGAAGTCCTGTTTCATCACACTTAACAGGTAATAGTGAATGACCTTTTCTGAGTTGGCACTCAAATAACTGCCTTCGCTTAGAGCAAAATCAGGATATGGGATTAAATGATCAAACCTATGTTGATATTTACTTACACATAATACAAATAAGATACCCATAATATACTTGAGTTTTCCAAACAAATACTTTAGTGTGGAATTCTGGGCCTGTAGCATCCAGAATGTAACATCCAGAATTTAAACATTCAGAAATGCTTAAATTCTCCTATAAGCCTCCACTAGGGTGTTGTCCCAGGGTCTTACCCATCCCTTAACTTGGAGCCTGAAAAACTTACTGAAGACTTTCTGACTGGGAGGTTGACATAACTTACCACACAACTGTTACAAATTAATAAGGCCATGGAAACAGCTCTAAGATGCCTATCAAGCTGCTTAATTTCATGCCTATCGGATAATGCATTTCAAATCAGCTCTCTGCTGATTCACTAACGTCATTTAGGCCTACACAGTGCTTCCAAGTAGGCTTACATGCAAAAACTACCAGAAAAACTGATCATTAACTTTCTTCTCAACATGTTGTATTAGGAGATTTCAGTATTTTTCTTTGCATGACTTTTTTGCAACCCTCATACAGTTTACCCCAAAAAAAGTTTTAAAGCCCAACATGATCCTAATTGGTAATTTAAATTATACCTTTTTATTTCTCCTAGGAGGAAACAGAAAAACGCTTCTTTAGAATTATAGAAGGATGTTTATTTTTGTTTGTGTTACCATGTTCCCTGTCCATTCTCTTGTCCAGGGCACATAAAGGAAAAAACATTCTAGAAAGTAATCAGTGGAGTCAGACTGCCATAGGGTATGAACATGTGCAGGCTCACCCTCACATATGTGTGCACATACACATTATGAACACGGGAAAAGAGAACAATCACTCTGGGTTTGTCCCCCATTCCCAGCCCAAGTATATTATGGCATAGAAATGACTAAATGCAAATGCTGCAGTGAACAAGTGCTGAGTACCCTAGTAAGTATCTAAGTGGATTGGGACCCTTGCTAAATGTAATTAAGTCTCTTCTCTTCTACTTACCCCTTGACTTTATTTTTCTTTAATTTCCTTGGTTTCCGAAACAGAATTCTAGTTTGTCGCTTAATATTTTGGAGGAAATGTCATGTTTAATTGGGAAGTTAGATTATCCATGAGGAATGGGTGATTTTTATTATACTTACAAGATAGTTTATTTTTCTTATCTCCCTGCTTATGCTTGCTAGCACTTCCTCAGATTTTTTTTCTCTCTCCTGAGAGCTCAAGAGAGATACATGTACATATGAAAATACTGCCACTAGTAAGCTCAATGTAGTTCTATAAACAATTACTTTAAAAGTCACAGAATTATTGTAAATATAACATTTTAACTATCTATAACTGATGATTAACAAAGGCACGGAAGGTCACGCATCTTCATTTCTAGAAAATATTTCCAACAAAGCTGCCAAATTACTGTTTTGCTTCTAGTCTATCTTTATAGCTCATTATTATTTGTCAAGTACTTGCCTGTACAGTGTTAACATTCTGCAGCACCTACCGTTTTATACATGATTGATTTGTATATGTATTTATATCTTTTAATTGGATGCATAATGATCAATTCTCTATTAATAAGTTGGTGTTTTTTTCTTTGCGTTTTTAATTTACAACATGACTTTTAAAACATGCAAAACAATGAAATATGATTTAAACCACTGTGAAGCTAACTATGACTTCACTTAATCTCAGCAAGTTGCTAATTACCAGAAAATTCTACTGCAAAGTTTGCAAATCAATTAAAAACTATTCAAATCTGGTTTGCATGTTTGCACAAGGATAAATGATATAGCATATTTTCTCAGCTCCTGTGAAGGTGTCTGTTTCCATTTGACATTCCCAACTTCCTGGAACTCTTCTTTGTTTAATTAAACGCGCATGAGCACGTGCATGGGGGTGGGAAGGGAAACCAGACAAAGGTAAACAAAACAATAGAAAACTGTGTCCATTCACCTAAGCCTCAAAAAAATGTAAAAAATTTTCACTCAGATCCTATCAGTGACTCACTGCAGTTCATATATTTCTATTCTGTATCCCAAATTGAGCAATTTTGGGCAAATATTTGCTAATGCGAACAGTGTACTGAGTATGACAAAGCTAGAAGACAAGCATTGTCTTTAGGGATCTTTCACTGATAGAGCAGGTGGATAATCATGGGCCAGTCACTTAAATTAATGCTTCTGGAAAGCAAAACACTTTTTATCCAGGGGCATTTCTTTGCTCATTTCCTTCATTTGTAAATTCAGCATAATCCTAAATAATCTATAATGGGGTAAACATGCAACTCATGTCTTAACGAATGAGTATTATATCCTTATAACATGGTGGGGACAGTATGTGAAGTATAAATTTGTGTATTTTTTTGTGGTTTGTTTTCTTATCTTCCACGGTACCTTCCAGTAGAATAGAGTCTTAAGATAGAATTAATTCAGTTACAAGAAAATAAAGAAAATTACATTTCTTATGCATCTTAGTTTACTGATTTCAGATTCATACCAATTATATATATATCAAAATACTATGATTTCTAAGCTCTTTTAAAATTGAGTGCCAAAATTAAATGAATGAATAAACAAAATAACCTGTCAAAAGAAGTTATACATATCTGTCTACACCAAGGGAGTCTTAATGTGATTGCCAGGTACCTGTTTGTTCGTCTTGTACTATTACTTTAAAACTAAATTATTCTGCTTTTAGAAAATGACATAGGCTGGTATCTGGCTTAAACCTAATGAAACTCAAGCGAATTCCAATTTTGAACCTTCAATTTCTTCTAGATTTGGCTTTTAAAAACCCCAAAATATTTGAAGGTCGGTATCAAGAAAAGAGGAAAGACTATATTGTTTTAAGTCAGAATTTTGTCACTCCTTTTACTCTTTAGAGAACCTTGGGCCTTCTGTAGAGACCTCTCTGGGAGACCTACTCTAATCATAATTGAAAATCTGACTGTATTTTTTTCAAGCTGCAGTGCCTCACTGCCATTTTTATAGTTAAGGCCCAAAGAGAGTGGGATGGACTGGAATCATTCTGACCACTGACAAATATTTTGTGCATTGAAAGATTCTGTGGGAGTGTAAGCTATATAGAAAGCGATTTAAGTCTTTTAATCAGGTTACAAAACCAGTTGTCTTAATGCAGTGAGCACAGTGGTGTTTTTTTTTCTTCTTCTTCTTTCTAAGTATATTTAACATTTAAAAATGAAAGTGGTCTATGGGTTGTAAATGAAAACAAAACAAAAAACAAAAACTAGAGACAGACTGATTAAATATAGTTCAAATTATTCTCAGTAGTATTAAGATACAGAATCCTAGTGAAGTCTTGAATCTATGTATGGGGCAACTTTCTTTATTCAGTGTTTTAGAGTTGGATCTACTTAGATAGAAATCAACCACAAAGGAGAAGTCAATTTAGTTTATCTTCACTTTTGACTTTATTTGAGAGGGAGTTTCTGGCTAGCACAGCATCCTTTTCAATTTGTTTCAGTATAATGTGCAGCAGATACACTTGATTAATGAACTGATTAGCAACTTCTTTAATTATTTTCCAGTAGTTTTTTCATTATCAAAGCTGCGGTGAATCCATAAAGTTAGTGTTCTTTAACTTTAGTAAAAACTTTATAAACAAGTTTTTTTTCCTAAGAAGGATGAACAGAAAATATTAAAAATGTTTAATTTCAAAATAGGTTTCTAAGACCTCTCTTACATATAAATCCTGTATCTTTCATTTCTCTAAAAGCTGTAAATGCAAGGGATCACAAAGCTTTCACAATATAATATAATAGTTAAGATTATACTAAGCAATATGGAGAAAATTCTAGATTTTATTTATAATTCAGTAATCTTTAAGCCATATTATGTATAGAAATGATAGAAATAAAATATTCAATAATTTAGTACAAAGATAAACCAGGCTAGATATTGGATTTGACTTCTGTTAATGACATATTGCTGCCTAATAAATTATGGCAAAATTTAGTGGCTTAAAACAATAAACATTTATTACCTCACAGTTTCTATATGTCAAGAATTTAGTCTTGGCTGGGCACAGTGGCTCACATCTGTAATCCCAGCACTTCTTTGGGAGGCCGAGGCGGGCAGATCATGAGGTCAGGAGATCGAGACCATCCTGGCTAACATGGTGAAACCCCGTCTCTACTAAAAATACAAAAAATTAGCTGGGCGCAGTGGCGGGCGCCTGTAGTCCCAGCTACTCCGGAGGCTGAGGCAGGAGAATGGCCTGAACCCGGGAGGCAGAGCTTTCAGTGAGCCGAGATTCCAGCCTGGGCGACAGAGTGAGACTGTCTCAAAAAAAAAAAAAAAAAAAAAAAAAAAAAAATTTAGTTTTAACTTAAGTAGTGTCTCTGGCACAAGGTCTATTATGAGGTTATAGTCAAGCCACTGACCAAGGCTTCGGTTTCAAATAAGGTTCAACCAGGGCAAGACCTTCTTCTAAGTAAGTCCATTCACATGGCTGCTGGCAACCAGGTTTTCCTGGACATGTGGCCCATCCTATAAACTGCTTAAGTGTCCTCACAACATGGAAGCTCATGATCCGTGAGACAGAGAGTGAGCACGGAAGATGGAAGGGAACCACATTCTTTTCATAACCTAATCTCAGAAGGGACATCCCATCAATTTCTCCTTCTATTGTTTGTTAGAAGCCAGTCACTAGGCCAAGCCCAAACTCAAAGAACATGAATACCAGGAGGCAGGAATCATTCGGGACTGTCTTAGAGGCTGTTTACCACACCTAACTAACCTGTTAAAATTAAGTGAACGTATCTACTTAAATAAACTCAAGCCTTATTACAGCATCACTTAAGTGGTTTCTGTCTCTTCCTGTCTATCATGATTGCCCAATAGACATTCAAACATAAGACAGGATTTTGAAATTCTACCGCTCAAAAACCTCTAATAAATACAGAATGATGTTCAAACTCCCCAGTCATATATTTGGCCTTCTAGGATCTGACTTCTCACTCTAGTTGCCCTGGGCTACTTGTAAACATTGTATGCTTCTCCACCTTTATGCCCCCTCTATCTGAAATACCTCCCTATCCTCCTAGTCCATTTTTACCTACTGACGTTTCCTGCATTCATTTAGGGCCCAATTCAAATACTTTTTCTGCCCTTAATGCTTCTGAGATGTCCCTAGTAAAATTCAATCCTTCTCTCCTCCATATGTCCATATAATTCAGTTTTACCTCTATTGTGAAATATGAATATATATTGTAATAAAAGTATTTGAATATATATGTATGTTTGCTTCCTCCAATGAACTGTATGGTCCTTGACAATAGAGATCATGGTTTATTCAGCTTATTTTCAACCCTTACAGTACCTAGCACAATACTGTGCTTATAATTCAGCAGTAAAGAAATGTATTTTAGACTTAATTGCTTGTGTATAATTTTGTATAATTTTTATATAATCCAGGTTTGTATTGGATCCCACTCAATCTGATGACATGTTCTTTGGTGACAGAGTTTTATGGTTTCAGGGTACATGATTTTCAATCCAATATTTAAACATACTTGAAAAAAGTGTAACTGTACTGTTGGATTTATGGGAGAAAGGTGTGAAGCCAAAATGCTATAGAAAGAAGAGGTAAGTGATCCAGTACAGAAATTCTACAAACAGGTATTTCTAGTGTGGAATATTCAAAGACATTGGTAATTTGAAATACTCTGATACAAATATGAAATGGTTATGTGTATTTTAATATACTTGTCATACCTGTACAATAGTCTACTTAAAAAGAGCTGGTCAAAATGTTGAGGATAAATTTCATGTAGTAATAATGTGTTAAGATCAGAATAATAGAATTTTTTAAAAATTTAAAAGCTGACTCATATGATATTTTCATTCCAATTAGCCAGAAGTACTAGTGTGGCTTCATATGGTCAATACTGTATCTGAGTGCTTTGATGACAAGGGCTCTTCATGGAAAATTCCACATTGAGTTTTCAAGGTGAAAAATGGTCTTAAGTAAGTTTTCAGTGAGATTTATTTTGTCCTTGTCCATAAGATGATACATATTATAATAGCTGAGCCTGAGTTAGCATTGATAAGCTTTTAGAATTATATTTCCTTATGATATACTTACCTGCATCTTCCTCTAATTCTTCATTTAGTAAACGTCTTGAAATTCTTAGAATCCCTTGATATTAAAAGTGTTCCCTTTGTGTGGTATCTCTATGAGGTATAAAGCAATTATATCATTTACATAGCACTTTCTCTAAGGATGTGTAAAAGGTTGGAATGAAGACTCTATTCTCCGTTGTTTGTATAAATTGTATTCACCAATGTTACCATGTACTGGGACCACAGTCTTTTAATCACTTCCTATTCTTATTCTCTATAACATATAGTACTTGAAACAATAATCAGTATATATTTGTATACTTTGTTATTTAAAAAATATAAAGCTAGATGATAGTGATCTTGGGCATGATCCATTTTTTTTTTTAACTAAATATTTTTTTTTTTTTATTATACTTCAGGGTTTTAGGGTACATGTGCACAATGTGCAGGTTTGTTACATATGTATCCATGTGCCATGTTGATTTCCTGCACCCATTAACTCGTCATTTAGCATTAGGTGTATCTCCTAATGCTGTCCCTCCCCCCTCCCCCCACCCCACAACAGTCCCCGGAGTGTGATGATCCCCTTCCTGTGTCCATGAGTTCTCACTGTTCAATTCCCACCTATGAGTGAGAACAGGGCATGATCCATTCTTTACCAAGTATTTAAAAATCCCATTTGGCCGGGCACAGTGGCTCATGCCTGTAATCCCAGCACTTTGGGAGGCGGAGGCAGGTGGATCACTTGAGGTCAGGAGTTCGACCAGCCTGGCCAACATGGTGAAACCCCGTCTCTACTAAAAATATAAAAATCAGCTGGGTGTGGTGGCGCATGCCTGTAATCCCATCTGTTCGGGAGGCTGAGGCAGGAGAATCGCTTGAACCCAGGAGGCTGAGGTTGCAGTGAGCCAAGATCATGCCACTGCACTCCAACCTGGGCAATAGAGTGAGACTCTGTCTCAAAAAAATAAATAAATACAATAAAAAAAACCAAAACATTTTATGGTATACTTTCAGGGACTTTCTGATTTTAAGAATCCAACATCACTGTTCATATAAAATTTAACTTTCCCAATACACGTATCTTTTAAAATAAAATTTTATTTTAGAATAATTTTAGGTTTAAAGAAACATTGCAGAGATAGTATAAGAGTGCTCATAAACTAACTCTGTACTCACTTTCCCCTGTTGTAAATATCTTATACTAGCGTGCTACATTTGTCAAACAAATAAACCAACATTGATAAGTAAGTCATCATTAACTAAAGTCCATACTTTATGCAAATTTCCTTAGTTTTTTACCTACTATGCTTTTTCTGTTTCAGGATCTCAGCCAGGATACAGCATCACATGTAGCTATCACATCTCTTTGGGCTTCTCTAGATTGTGACAGCTTCTTAAACTTTCCTTGTTTTTGATGACCTTGATACTTTTGAGGAGTAATGGTCAAGTATTTTGTAGAATGTCCCTCAATTTGGGTTTGTATGACAATTTCCTCATAATTAGACTGGGGTTATATGTTCTGGGGGAAGACAGAGGTAAAATGCCATTTTCATTGCATGAAGAGAACATAATATCTACCTGTCTTATAACTATCTCTAATGATGTTGATCTTGATCACCTGGCTGAGGTAGCCAATTGACCTACTTTTCATCATTATTGTTTATCCAAAAGGCATTAGAGACTTAATGAAGTAACTAGAAAATAGTCACATAAGCTATTTAACCTATTTCACCTTACATATGTATATACTAAGTATTCAGGATTCATGAGGATGTTAAAATTTTTCTTTCATTGTAACACTACAATAAGCTATTTATGGAGAATGTTAAGTAGAAAAGATTAAAATTTTAAAATTAAGAAATAAAATTAGGGTTATTATACTGAATAGAAGTTGCCTTTTGTGCAGTTCACTAAATATATAAAATACTGATTTGCAGAACTTACACAAGGATTTTTATAGTATAATAAATATTTATATGTATATAATACAATTTTAATCTTTTTCAGTGTGATAACTGAAAACTCTCATCTTCAATTCTTGAACATGACCAAGATATTTAGTAAATAAATGATACACATAATTTATAAGAATGGGGGTGAATGAAAACCATGTAGAAAAATTTAAGTAATCCTAGCCACAAGGATTTAGGCAATGTGGAATGGCAAAAGAATAAAAATAAATATATAAATTAAATAGAACATGACTAAATGAATGAGGTGATAATTTGTTAAAGAGATGGAAAAGCAAAGCCTGAAAAGTTTTAAAGTAAACAAATTCCAGAAAAATAAAGTGGTTAAAAACTACAGAATTCTTCCATTAAGTCAATAAAAATGCTTTCTTTTTTTTTTAAGCAACACTGAAACTGTGTATATGTATACCCAGAGTACAACTTGTTGCAGAGCATATATACTGACTGACTGTGAACATACGTATTGATTCTAGAGCAAAAATTATTTCCTTTTAATTTCTGCTCATTTTGGTTGAGTTAGAATGAGTAAACTATTCAGAGGACACAGATGACTATGATTCCATAGAGAGCAATTTCCTTTATTAGAACATTGTCAAAGGAAATCAACGGTATTCTTCAGAAAATTACCAGAGTAAATTATTGTTTTTCTTCTCATTCCAAAAGAAATTAATAAATACAAGATGACATGCAACTGTTGTGGTAAAGATTGGTTCAGGAATGAATCATCAATAGTAGTTAAGGCTAGCGGGAGAGTTTGATGTAGAGCAATAAATTTACATGGTCTTAAAGTGTCTTTCCACAGATTGCTTATTAGTTGAAACAGGGAAAATAATACATATAAAATGAAGATATCGGGGGGTGGGGTGGGGGGGGTGGAGCCAAGATGGCCGAATAGGAACAGCTCCGGTCTAGAGCTCCCCCCTGAGCGACACAGAAGACGGGTGATTTCTGCATTTCTGTTTGAGGTACCGGTTTCATCTCACTAGGGAGTGCCAAACAGTGGGTGCAGGACAGTTGGTGAAGCGCACTGTGCGCGAGCCAAAGCAGGGCGAGGCACTGCCTCACTCGAGAAGTGCAAGGGGTCAGGGAGTTCCCTTTCCTAGTCAAAGAAAGGGGTAACAGATGGCACCTGGAAAATCGGGTCAGTCCCACCCTAATACTGCGCTTTTCCAACGGGCCTGGAAAACGGCACACTAGGAGATTGTGTCCCGCACCTGGCTTGCAGGGTCCTATGCCCACAGAGTCTCGCTGATTGCTAGCACAGCAGTCTGAGATCAAACTGCAAGGCCGCATCCAGGCTGGGGGAGGGGTGCCCGCCATTGCCCAGGCTTGCTTAGGTAAACAAAGCAGCCAGGAAGCTCGAACTGGGTGGAGCCCACCACAGCTCAAGGAGTCCTGCTTGCCTCTGTAGGCTCCACCTCTGGGGGCAGGGCACAGACAAACAAAAATTCAGCAGGAATCTCTGCAGACTTAAATGTCCCTGTCTGACTGACAGCTTTGAAGAGAGTAGTGGTTCTCCCAGCATGCAGCTGGAGATCTGAGAACGGACAGACTGCCTCCTAAAGTGGGTCCCTCAACCCTGAGCAGCCTAACTGGGAGGCACCCCCCAGTAGGGACAGACTGACACCTCACTCGGCTGGGTACTCCTCTGAGACAAAACTTCCAGAGGAACTATCAGACAGCTGAATTTGTGGTCTCACGAAAATCCGCTGTTCTGCAGCCACCGCTGCTGACACCCAGCCAAACAGGGTCTGGAGTGGACCTCTAGTAAACTCCAACAGACCTGCAGCTCAGGGTCCTGTCTGGTAGAAGGAAAACTAACAAACGGAAAGGACATCCACACCAAAAACCCATCTGTACATCACCATCATCAAAGACCAAAAGTAGATAAAACCACAAAGATGGGGAAAAAACAGAGCAGAAAAACTGGAAACTCTAAAAAGCAGAGCACCTCTCCTCCTCCAAAGGAACGCAGTTCCTCACCAGCAACGGAACAAAGCTGGACGGAGGATGACTTTGACGAGTTGAGAGAAGAAGGCTTCAGATGATCAAACTACTCTGAGCTACAGGAGGAAATTCAAAACAATAGCAAAGAAGTTAAAAACTTCTTTGAAAAAAAATTAGAAGAATGGATAACTAGAATAACCAATGGAGAGAAGGGCGTAAAGGAGCTGATGGAGCTGAAAGCCAAGTATCGAGAACTATGCGAAGATTGCAGAAGCCTCGGTAGCAGATGCGATCAACTGGAAGAAAGGGTATCGCTGATGGAAGATGAAATGAATGAAATGAAGTGAAAAGGGAAGTTTAGAGAAAAAAGAATAAAAAGAAATGAACAAAGCCTCCAAGAAATTTGGGACTATGTGAAAAGACCAAACCTACGTCTGATTGCTGTACCTGAAAATGATGGGGAGAATGGAACCAAGTTGGAAAACACTCTGCAAGATATTATCCAAGAGAACTTCCCCAATCTAGCAAGGCAGGCCAACATTCAGATTCAGGAAATAATACAGAGAACGCCACATAGATAGATACTACTCGAGAAGAGCAACTCCAAGACACATAATTGTCAGATTCACCAAAGTTGAAATGAAGGAAAAAATGTTCAGGGCAGCCAGAGAGAAAGGTCGGGTTACCCACAAAGGGAAGCCCATCAGACTAACAGCTGATCTCTCAGCAGAAACTACAAGCCAGAAGAGAGTGGGGGCCGATATTCAACATTCTTAAAGAAAAGAATTTTCAACCCAGAATTTCATATCCAGCCAAACTAAGCTTCATAAGTGAAGGAGAAATAAAATACTTTACAGATAAGCAAATGCTGAGTGATTTTGTCACCACCAGGCCTGCCCTAAAAGAGCTCCTGAAGGAAGCACTAAACATGGAAAGGAACAACTGGTACCAGCCCCTGCAAAAACATGCCAAATTGTAAAGACCATCAAAGCTAGGAAGAAACTGCATCAACTAACGGGCAAAATAACCAACTAACATCATAATGACAGGATCAGATTCACACGTAACAATATTAACTTTAAATTTAAATGGGCTAAATGCTCCAATTAAAAGACACAGACTGGAAAACTGGATAAGGAGTCAGGACCCATCAGCGTGCTGTATTCAGGAAACCCATCTCACGTGCAGAGACACACATAGACTCAAAATAAAGGGATGGAGGAAGATCTATCAAGCAAATGGAAAACAAAAAAAGGCAGGGGTTGCAATCCTAGTCTCTGATAAAATAGACTTTAAACCAACAAAGATCAAAAGAGACAAAGAAGGCCATTACATAATGGTAAAGGGATCAATTCAACAAGAAGAGCTAACTAACTATCCTAAATATATATGCACCCAATACAAGAGCACCCAGATTCATAAAGCAAGTCCTGAGTGACCTACAAAGGGACTTAAACTCCCACACAATAATAATGGGAGATTTTAACACCCCACTGTCAGCATTAGACAGATCAATGAGACAGAAAGTTAACAAGGATATCCAGGATTTGAACTCAGCTCTGCACAAAGTGGACCTAATATATTATCTACAGAACTCTCCACCCCAAATCAACAGAATATACATTTTTTTCAGCACTACACCACACCTATTCCAAAATTGACCACATAGTTGGAAGTAAAGCTCTCCTCAGCAAATGTAAAAGAACAGAAATTATAACAAACTGTCTCTCAGACCACAGTGCAATCAAACTAGAACTCAGGATTAAGAAACTCACTCAAAACCGCTCAACTACATGGAAACTGAACAACCTGCTCCTGAATGACTATTGGGTACATAATGAAATGAAGGCAGAAATAAAGATGTTCTTTGAAACCAACGAGAACAAAGACACAACATACCAGAATCTCTGGGACACGTTCAAAGCAGTGTGTAGAGGGAAATTTATAGCACTAAATGCCCACAAGAGGAAGCAGGAAAGATCCAAAATTGACACCCTAACAAACATCACAATTAAAAGAACTAGAAAAGCAAGAGCAAACACATTCAAAAGCTAGCAGAAGGCTAGAAATAACTAAAATCAGAGCAGAACTGAAGGAAATAGAGACACAAAAAACCCTTCAAAAAATTAATGAATCCAGGAGCTGGTTTTTTGAAAAGATCAACAAAATTGATAGACCGCTAGCAAGGCTAATAAAGAAGAAAAGAGAGAAGAATCAAATAGATGCAATAAAAAATGAAAAAGGGGATATCACCACTGATCCCACAGAAATACAATCTACCATCAGAGAATACTACAAACACCTCTATGCAAATAAACTAGAAAATCTAGAAGAAATGGATAAATTCCTCGACAAATACACCCTCCCAAGACTAAACCAGGAAGAAGTTGAATCTCTGAATAGACCAATAACAGGTTCTGAAATTGTGGCAATAATCAATAGCTTACCAACCAAAAAGAGTCCAGGACCTGATGGAGTCACAGCCGAATTCTACCAGAGGTACAAGGAGGAACTGGTACCATTCCTTCAGAAACTATTCCAATCGATAGAAAAAGAGGGAATCCTCCCTAACACATTTTATGAAGCCAGCATTGTCCTGATACCAAAGCCTGGCAGAGACATAACCAAAAAAGAGAATTTCAGACCAACATCGTTGATGAACACTGATGCAAAAATCCTCAATAAAATACTGGCAAACCGAATCCAGCAGCACATCAAAAAGCTTATCCACCATGATCAAGTGGGCTTCATCCCTGGGATGCAAGGCTGGTTCAACATACGCAAATCAATAAATGTAATCCAGCATATAAACAGAACCAAAGACAAAAACCACATGATTATCTCAATAGATGCAGAAAAGGCCTTTGACAAAATTCAACAACCCTTCATGCTAAAAACTCTCAATAAATTAGGTATTGATGGGATGTATCTCAAAATAATAAGAGCTATCTATTACAAACCCACAGCCAATATCATACTGAATGGGCAAAAACTGGAAGCATTCCCTATGAAAACTGGCACAAGACAGGGATGCCCTCTCTCACCACTCCTATTCAACATAGTGCTGGAAGTTCTGGCCAGAGCAATCAGGCAGGAGAAGGAAATAAAGGGTATTCAATTAGGAAAAGAGGAAGTCAAATTGTCCCTGTTTGCAGATGACATGATTGTATATTTAGAAAACCCCATCATCTCAGCCCAAAATCTCCTTAAGCTGATTAGCAACTTCAGCAAAGTCTCAGGATACAAAATCAATGTACAAAAATCACAAGCATTCTTGTACACCAATCACAGACAAACAGAGAGCCAAATCATGAGTGAACTCCCATTTACAATTGCTTCCAAGAGAATAAAATACCTAGGAATCCAACTTACAAGGGATGTGAAGGACCTCTTCAAGGAGAACTACAAACCACTGCTCAATGAAATAAAAGAGGATACAAACAAATGGAAGAACATTCCTTGCTCATGGGTTGGAAGAATCAATATCATGAAAATGGCCATACTGCCCAAGGTAATTTATAGATTCAATGCCATCCCCATCAAGCTACCAATGACTTTCTTCACAGAATTGGAAAAAACTACTTTAAAGTTCATATGGAACCAAAAAAGAGCCCGCATTGCCAAGTCAATCGTAAGCCAAAAGAACAAGGCTGGAGGCATCTCGCTACCTGACTTCAAACTATACTAGAAGGCTACAGTAACCAAAACAGCATGGTACTGGTACCACAACAGAGACATAGATCAATGGAACAGAACAGAGTCCTCAGAAATGATGCCGCATATCTACAACTATCTGATCTTTGACAAACCTGACAAAAACAAGAAATGGGGAAAGGATTCCCTATTTAATAAATGGTGCTGGGAAAACTGGCTAGCCATATGTAGAAAGCTGCAACTGGATCCCTTCCTTACACCTTATACAAAAATTAATTCGAGATGGATTAAAGACTTAAATGTTAGACCTAAAACCATTAAAATCCTACATGAAAACCTAGGCAATACCATTCAGGACATAGGCGTGGGCAAGGACTTCATGTCTAAAACACCAAAAGCAATGGCAACAAAAGCCAAAATTGACAAATGGGATCTAATTAAACTAAAGAGCTTCTGTACAGCAAAAGAAACTACCATCAGAGTGAACAGGCAACCTACAGAATGGGAGAAAATTTTTGCAACCTACTCATCTGACAAAGGGCTAATATCCAGAATCTACAATGAACTCAAACAAATTTACAAGAAAAAAATAAACAACCCCATCAAAAAGTGGGCGAAGGACATGAACAGACAATTCTCAAAAGAAGACATTTATGCAGCCAAAAAACACATGAAAAAATGCTCATCATCACTGGCCATCAGAGAAATGCAAATCAAAATCACAATGAGATACCATCTCACACCAGTTAGAATGGCCATCATTAAAAAGTCAGGAAACAGGTGCTGGAGAGGATGTGGAGAAATAGGAACACTTTTACACTGTTGGTGGGACTGTAAACTAGTTCAACCATTGTGGAAGTCAGTGTGGCAATTCCTCAGGGATCTAGAACTAGAAATACCATTTGACCCAGCCATCCCATTACTAGGTATATACCCAAAGGACTATAAATCATGCTGCTATAAAGACACATGCACACGTATGTTTATTGCGGCACTATTCACAATAGCAAAGAATTGGAACCAACCCAAATGTCCAACAACGATAGACTGGATTAAGAAAATGTGGCACATATACACCATGGAATACTATGCAGCCATAAAAAATGATGAGTTCATATCCTTTGTAGGGACATGGATGAAACTGGAAAACATCATTCTCAGTAAACTATCGCAAGGACAAAAAACCAAACACTGCATGTTCTCACTCATAGGTGGGAATTGAACAATGAGAACTCATGGACACAGGAAGGGGAACATCACACTCCGGGGACTGTTGTGGGGTGGGGGGAGGGGGAGGGACAGCATTAGGAGATATACCTAATGCTAAATGACGAGTTAATGGGTGCAGCAAAACAACAGGGCACATGGATACATATGTGACAAACCTGCACATTGTGCACATGTACCCTAAAACCTAAAGTATAATAATAAAAAAAAAAAAAAAAAAAAAAAAGAAGATATCAGGCAACACATTGACCAGATGATCGAAGTTAACATTACCAGTGAGGGACAGAGAGACATTATGTGCCTCCAGATGTGAACCATAAGGACATACTTTGCTTATGTAGTAGTTAGGACAGAAGTACATAACCTGAATCTAATCATGAGGTAAATACAAATTGAGGAATCTTCTATAAAATAATTGACCAGTATTCTTCATATTTAACAGTGTATGCAATGGTATGAGGAACTGTTCCACATTAAAGGAGACTAAGAAGACATAACAACTCGATGCAATGTGTGATTCTGGACTGGATCTCGCATTGGAGGAGAAAATGCTGTAAAAGATATCATTACTGAGACATTTAGCATCATTGGAACATGGATGGTTGATTAGATGGAAGTATTACATTAATGATACATTTCCTGAATTTGGTAACTTTGCTATTGTTACCTACAAGAATAATATTGCTCTTAGAAAACAGTAATTGAAGTATTAAAAATTTAAGAGGTGTAACAAAATGAATGTGGCTAAATGTTTAAAATGGTGAATCTGAGTAAAGAGTATACAGGAATTTCAAAGTACTATTCTTGCAACTTGTATGTTCAAAATTCAAAAATATTCAAAATATTCAAAATTATTGCAAAATGTAAAAAAAATAGTAATAAAGATGAGTTTTGGGAACCCAATTCAGATACCTTATCCACTAACATTAAATTTGACTAATTACAGATTAAACAGAGCAGGCAAAACCAAACTTTTCGACATCAATTTCCAGTCTCTGGGATTGCCCACTCTAGTGTCAGTCAACTGCCACATCCTCAGACAGTCTATACAGAGATTCCTCCTGCTGATGAGGAGGAACTAACATCTTAATATGGGTTTTATTTTATGTTAAGTAAGGAGAAGGAATATTTACCAGTTTAAGATTGTTTCCATATCATGCTAGTGACTTTTACTTCAGTTATAATGAATTGAGACATTTCTTCAAACAGGATCACAAGATAAAAATAGTACAAAGTTAAGGCTGCCTCTACTTTTGGACTTTGGATTTACTTTTTGCATTTTGCTAGCCTATTTCGAACTCTTTCCCATTCTTCATAGTTGCTTGCTGGCAAAGCCACTTCCTTTGTTTCACATAGGCAGCTTACCTAGCCAGTGCCGGGGAGAAGCCTCCTTCTGGGGATGACACTGGGCCACAATTCAAGATAGAATCAGATTTAGTGACACTTAAGATTTGGCCTAGACTAGAATACAAAATGAAAAGTAAAAGTTTTACAGCTCACCAAACTGCCTCTGCATTCACTCAGAAAAAATGTTCCAAAGCGTTCAAGCTAGCTTTTCAGAAATATTATAGTTGTAAAATCTGTGACACCAGTAATAGTTGTGCCAAGCATGAGTTTTATTTTAGTAAGTTGTTTACCTATGCCAATATTTAAGTGTACTTCTGTGCAAAAAGATGTGGATAATAGTTCTCTTTATAGAAAAATCAATGTACCCAAATAGTCATAAAATATCAGTGTGTACATGCACATGCATTATGCAAGTACAAATAGATCTACATTGTGCCATATGTGATCTAATCATCCTGGAAGCTCTGTTTAAGTATATGATATTAAAAAATGCAGAACAGGCTTTTTTCTCAGAGTGAAGCCACACATTCCACGTTACTAATAGCAAATTATATTTGATATGTAATTTTACAATGAAATTACTCTAATCTAAAGTAATAGTGCAACAACAGGGATAAGCAATGAAGCCTTTCATAAGACAAAACGGATTTTAAGATTCTAGAGAGTTTCAGTTATGAGTAATTAGAAATGATTTTTAGGACATGTAAAATGTATTTCTTTCAATGGTTAATTACATTCGGCCATCTATTGTTCCACATGGTGATGGAGATGGACTAATAAATTGTAATCATCATCTCTCTACATATCGAATTGTAATGTTTTCATAAGCAGTCTATACAACTAGAGAAACTTATTTCTTTCAATCCTAAAAATTTACTTCAGTAAAACACTGTGTTGTCACATACACAGATGCACACAGATATGTGCACATAACATAAATATTAGTATGTATATAAGCATATATACATTTAATTTTGGTCTTGTCTTGTAAAACAGAATGGGACTCTAAAAGGCATTTTAACTGTGATGTATGCTATGTCTGTAAAAATCAAGTTAGCCAATTTTACTGGAATACATATTTCTAAATATCTCAGATTTATGACGGCATGCTTTGAGTCTAACTAGGTCTCTCAATATACAAGCTCTCTCCCCTCAATCTACAAATGTTATGTCTATTTCCTCTATTAGAAAACAAAGAAAGGAAGAAAAGGAAAGAAGAATAAAGAAAAATAAGGTAAAATAGTAGTGGAAAAGGAAGTAAAAATGGAAAGCGACTGGAAGAAGGAAGGGGAAGGAAGAGAGAGGAAGGAATGGGAAAGGGGGAAGACGGAAGGAGAACAATACAACCTATCTCTATTATTTCTAATCAAGTCGATGAGTGTTTCTAGAGAAAATTAAAGAGTCATATATAATAGATTTATGACACTACAAATTAATGGACCAAAACTTTAAGCCCATCATACTTTTCATGTTTCCATAGTCACCTTCCCTACTCACCTCAAATCTGACCTTATCACCATCATGGCCTCTTTACCCACCACTCCACTGAACCTGTACCCACCAACGGTCTACATATGAAATCCAAAGGACTTCTTAGTACCTGTGCTCCTTGTTACTATATCCAAAGGACCTCACTGTAGCATAACTCAGTATCAGCTACTCTTTCCTTATTGAAACTGTTTTCACTAATTGTCACTCTCCTCCTACCTCTTTATTATTTTTTAATGGGTTCCAGTTCCTTGGAGAGATTCTCAATACTGTCATCTATTTTCTCAAACTTATTAATCATAGTAATTTTAAAAATCATGCTAATTTAAAAGTCTATGAGAATGTCAATAGCTGAATCATTGGTAGGTCTATTTCTATTGTCTGATTTTTCCCTTGGTTCAGTTTCTTCATAAGCCAATTAATGCATGATTAAATATAGACATTTTGTTTGCAAAAAATCTTAGAGCCACTAGATGATATTTTCCTCCAGAGAGGGTTCTCTCTATCATTTACAGGCAGCTTGAGTAGAGGTAGATCACCTTAATCTAATCAAGGAATCAACTAACAAATAGGTGAAGTTGCAGTCTTTCAAAAGTTCAGTCTATATTTAGTTCATACCAATTCCTAAAGGGTAGGTTCTTTAAGAGTCGCAAATGAAATGCTGGGGTGTTTCTTGGGGTTGCTCCTCTGTGGAGGGCCCTGAACGTTATTTTCTATTTCTTTTATACTATGAGTGGGAAAGTTCCACTCTGCTTTTCAGTCACTTACTGCTTGACGAGTTACGCTTTTTCATCCCATGAACGGCTTAAGGATTTGGCAAATGCCTGGAGGTTAAAACTACTGAGTGCAAGTTCATTTCTCTACTCATCCACTGTCTTCAGGATTTTGGCCCCCTTCAGTACTGACTGCCTTGACAGCCCTCAATGTATTCCTCTCTCTCTAAGCCTATAAGATAGATAGCTGGAACTTCTGGTGACTTCTCTGTATCATGCTGTAAGAATTGGCAAATGCCCCAAAAGGAAATATGCTTCATTTCTCTGTAGTTTTCCTTGCCTGAGATTTTAACTTCTCAAGCCCTGGCTGTCTTGGCTACTTTCCAATGCCTTCAAACAGACTTTTTGTCTGTTATCTGGCTTATGTAGATATTCTTAGTAGAGCATTGTTCTGCCACAAGTTACTATACAATTTTCAGAAGTAGAAATCTCTCTTTGGCTATTTTTTTTTCCAGTACTCCCTCTAAGCTTCTTGCCATATGATTGAATCTTAAACATTATTTCTTCTTTTAGGAATATTTGCCTCTTACCTAACTTCTCTTTTCCTGTTTCACTCTGACACATCTTTCTATATCAGTTTAGAATGCTCTAGGATGTGTGCTAATTCCGAAAGTCAGATTTAGGTGATTTTTCTATATATGCCCTTAATACCCAAGAGTACCTCCATATTAGCACTTAACATAATTCATTATAATTCCTTATCTACTTATCTGTACCCTCCCCTTATCTGTAAAACATATGAGGGCAGACGTAATATCATGTGTACTACTGTATTCCAAGTACTTTCCCACTGCATCTCTAAGCACTTAGCACATTGCCTAGAACACAGCACAATAAAAATTTGTTGAATAATTGTTGGTCAATCAGCTGGTAAACAGCAAAGAGAATTAACTATGTGGCTCTATATCTGTCTTCTTCTACCTCCTCTATTCTTCCTCTTTAGAGTAATCATACTCTTCTGTCCCCCACTGACAGCTCAATTAATGTGATCTTGGGAAATCTATCACACCTATATAACTTGAATAAAGCCAAGCTGCCCCACAGTTCCCTACCAGTAGAGTCACATCCAAGTAAAAATGAATGTGAATACAAAACATGACTGAAAAACAATGTAAGTAGTTACCAAATCCCTTCCAAGGATATCAAAGGAGGATTCCATTTATAATGTGCAACAGAACTAAAATCTTTTTTTTTTTTTTTTTTTTTTTTGATACAGTGTCTTGCTCTTTCACCCAGGCTGGAGTGCAGTGGTGCCATCTCAGCTCACTGCAACCTCCGCCTCCTGGATTCAAGCGATTATCCTGCCTCAGTCTCCCGAGTAGCTGAGACTACAGACACATGCCACCACGCCCAGCGTATATATATTTTTTTTTTGTAGAGATGGGGTTTCACCATGTTGGCCAGGCTGGTCTCCTGACCTTGTGATCTGCCCACTTTGGCCTTTTTTTCTCTATATTTCTCTGACTCAACCTTTGACACTTAGAAGGTAGCAGACTTCCAACATATCCTTCCCTCTTCCAAGATATAGTCCATACAACTTTCTATAGTTTGAATGTTTATCCCCCAAACCTCATGTTGAAATTTGATCCCCAATGTTGGAAGTGGGGCCCGATGGGAGGAATTTGGGTCATGGAGGTGGATCCCTCATGAATGACTTGATGTCTTCCTTGTGGTAATGAGTGAGTTCTTGCTCCGTTAGTTCCTGAGAAAGCTGGTTGTTTAAAAAACAAAAACAAAAACAAAAACCTGTAAGCTCCCTTCCCTTTCTCTTTCTTGTCATTTGGTCTCTGCATATGCCAGCTCCCCTTCTCCTTCTGCCGTTAAGTGGAATTAACCTAAATCCCTCACCAGAAGCAGATGCTGGAACTGTGCTTCCTGTGCAGTCTGCAGAACCGTAAGCCAAATAAATCTCTTTTCTTTTTATAAATTACCCAGCCTCAGGTATTCCTTTATAGCAACACTAAACAGATTAAGACACAACTGAAGACAAAAAACAAATAACAACAACAAAAGCAAATAAATAACTCTCTTCCTACCTCAGCTCATGCAAGCTTTGTGGTTTACACATCATCTCCTTATAGTGTGGCTCAACTTCTTAGCCTCTTTAACTTATTGCAACTTTTATCTCTATTTAGGACATTTATATAGGATGGCCTAAGAACTAAGCAAGAAAGAACTCCTTTTCCTTTGGTTGCTGGTGCTTGTGGAATGCTAAAGTTGTTTTTTTAATCCTCACATTTGCATATAAGCCCCCTCTTCTCAAAATTTTCCTCTGGTACCATATCCTCTTCCTTTATCCTCTTCCCTTGTTTTATTTTCATCACTAGTCAAAAACTGACCAGAATCATAGCACAATAGTTGTACTATAAAACACTTATAACCACAAAAAGGGAAGTAAAAGTTCGCAAGTTTTAAAATCAGTTAGACTTGATAAAGAACACGTGTCATTTGAAGTCTTCAAAAATGCTCATGAGCCCTATTTTGAGACTTCACACAGTCTCCATCTACTTTTTCATCCTCTTATAATTAAACCTGTTTTTCCTCAAGCACCACCATTGAAGCCCAAAATATAAAATGATCTTCTTATTCAACGTTATTGCTTTTGTTTAATTAGTAGTATATCATAAATGTGTTCACTACTGTTTCACTGCAAATGTATAGTATTTCAGTAACATTATTGGCTATCCTAGGGGAGCCCAACCACCATTTATAACACTGCCTTGGTAGGAAAATGCTTTCTGGATTCCAAACAACTGACATCTAAAGCAAAGTTTTCCCACTTGAGTAATCAGGATTCAAACAATAATATGCCCTACATCTGTCTACAAGCCATTTGTAAGACAGGGACTGCCTGTATTTGAAAAACGCACGCTGATATGTTGCTTTTAATCGGGGAAAACAATGTTAGGATGATGAAGTTCCATGCCTAGATTTCTCTTCCTAGTTTTCAATTGCATTCCTCCATTCTATCAGATTAGACTCACGTAAATCCTAAAGAAAATTCTGTCAGTACAATATATCCTCTACTTTTAATCTTAAAAATAATTTTCATGTAAGACCCAGTTAAGTATTTGGGTTACAGAAACCTCTCAATAATTACAGTAATCACAGTTTTTCAGAATCAAGTAGATGTATTAGGACAGATGTTTTGTTTTCAAAATTCTAACTAATGAATTTAGAATTTTTCTTTCTCTTGCAGTGGGCCTGATCAACATGCTACTATTATATGTCATTGCCTACCAGCATTAATTAGTCTGGGAACAGTAGGGGAGAAAATGGACAATGGCTATTTGCAGGGTTGGGGCTAGGGGCAACTGGAGAATTGGGTAGAGAATGAACGAGGAGTGCTTTTGAGTACGTACTGACATGTTGGACAGCAGAGTCATAGTTGGGTAGGGACAGAAATTAGATAGATGGAAAAGTTGAATGGGAAAAAGGCTTGTAGAATACCAAACGGAAAAGCAGAAGCAGAGTGGGTGTGGACTAGGAAAGCTGGAAGGAAGTGGACATGTTCAAATAAGAGAATTTTAGAGTACTTGGAGGTACAACAGTTTCAAGAGATAACGAAATCTGAATTGGTAACCAATGGTTCTAGGGAATCAATGAGAAGCTTGAGTCAAAGTTGACTCAGAGTTTGAACTTAGGTGACTGGGCTAATTACTGTTAGAGATGGAGAAGGTAGAAGGAGTAACACGCTTTAGAGGTAAGACATACTTAGCACTATGCTGGAATGGATACTAAAAATAGTACAGTATTCAATGTCTATTCTTACCTTTTGTTACCAAGTGCTAAATGGATATGGTGACTTTTTTTTTTTTTTTTTTGGCATTCCTTCTCATATGGCCTGACCACAATTTCTTTTTTCTATTCCCATGGATTCAACAAGAAGAGATACTATTTTAAGACTTCAAGAGCAGTGGCATTTTTGCCCTTCAGTTTGGCAGGTCACTTTAGGATAACCATTCAAAGCAACCTCATGTTCGGTGTCACAATCTTCTGTATAAAGCAACCTTTGCATGCCTGTTTCAAAGACATTTGTGGAGGCTATGATCTGCTCAGGGGAAGAAAAGCTTTCTCAGAGAAAACCACACACTCCTGCTTGAGGTCGTTTTTTTGTTAGGAAACAGGTCTGACAAGACTCCACTGATACTAACTAAACCTGCCATTCCAGGGTATAGTTGTCTAAAGATGATGATGAACTTCTCTGGATAGTCAAAATTGTGAAGTGGTTGCCAGAGGCCTGGTTTGCTGACATTGATCAAGGTCAAATTTATGTACTCAAAGTAGGAAATAAGAAACACTTTTTATTTATTGCAGTCATGCAAATTAAGTCCACACTCTAGCGGCATACAACAAATAAGCCACAGGCAAAAAGAGTTTCTATCAAAATATTCAACATATAGTTCAGAGCATGAGCAGTTTATCTAGCCCCAGATGCTCCCTGTGTCATCAGTATCAAAAAGGCAAAGTCAGATAAAACTGTACTGGAATATGAGACTACATGTGGGCTGGTAGATTACTGCCCTTTTGTGTTTTTATTTCTCCTAATAAATTATAAGGTTGATATCTAAAGTAAAAGAATATTATATTCTTTGATATACTTATATTGTACCTCAAAGCTACCCTTTGTTTGCTGTTTGTTCTTTTGTTCATTCATCTACTCATTTATTCAAAAATGTCTGAAGGGCCTATTAAGTTCCCAATGACATGCTTAATGCTGGATCTACAAAGATAAATAAGACATGCTCCCGATGAGCTCACTATCTAATAGGAAAGACAGGCAGGTAAAGAAACAAAGACAAAGCAGTGTGGGAATTCAGTGGGAACAACATGCTGAAAGCACATGCAAGAACTGAGAAAGTATATTCATAGCCCCTCTGGTGATGGGGCCGAATTGAGTTTTAAAGGATGAGCAGGAGTTCATCCAATGAAAAGAACAAGGGAGGGCAGTCCAGGCAGAGGGACACAGTGGGCAAAATTATAAAAGAATGGAGGGATTTGAAGGGGGACAAGACTGGAAGCTGGAATGCCATTTAGAAGATTGCTGCAGTTGTCTCAGCAACAGTTGGTAAAACATGGGAATAGGACAATGGCAGTTAGGAAGCCACAGAGGTGACACATTCAAGAAATATTTAGGAAGGAAAACGGGCAGGATACAGAGATTGTGAGATGTGGAGATTTATAGAGAAGGAAGAATCAAGGTTCACACCCAGTTCCTGCTAGAGTGAGTAGCTGGATGGTGGTGCCGCCTACAAAGAATAAAAAACGGAACAGATTTTAGAAGAAAAAGCAGAGTTAAGATTTTGACACGAACTGAAGGTGCCTATTGAACATCTAGGTAGAATTGTCCAGCAGGCATTTCATTATGCAAGCTTGAAGTTCCAGGAAGAACTCTAGGCTATAGCTACGTTGTTACAAATGATTTGCATATAGACAGTTAAAATAAAATATGAGAGTGGGTGAAATCACACAGAAAGATTCTTGTGTAGAGTGTGAGGGTTGAACTTTGGTGAACAAAAGCATTTAATGTACAAGGAGAAAAAGAAACATCAATGATGAGGATGAATCAAAAGGTATCAGAAAAATCAGCAAAAGTATGTTGTTGTCACAAAAACAACAATAAATTTCAACTTTGTAGAGAAATCCACAACTATGGAGATGACAGATTCTGAATTTTTTCTAGGGTTGTGTCCTAGTAGAGTTACAGTAAAGGTGCAATATCTTATCTATGCCTCTATTTCTGGGCAAGTAAGTGTCTGACTCATTGTAAGTTTTCGACAAATATTTACTGAATGAATGTATGTCACTGTGAAGAATACATGTTGTTAAGTAAAATATAAAGGCACATGGACATGGAAAGCACTTAAGTCATTTTTATTATGGTACCTGGGGTACCATCTTGTTGGTAATAAAATGCCAAATGAAGATAATGGTAACGATCCAGTCTGGAGGATGATTTCTCAGGCATAGAATATTCATCACAGCACTTGAAATGCGCAAGCCAGATAGCTCATGCAGGCTAATCACTAATACAACAAATATTGAGCAACTACTGTAAATATTTGCCAAACACTGTTCTAGGCACTGGAGAGTCTTTGGGTAACTAGAGGACTTAAAGCATCTTCTCTCATGGAGGTTACATTTCAGTGGGGAGCAGAAGACAAACGATGAACAAATAAATACATGATGGGTGGTGACAAATGCTCAGAAAACAAAGTATGGTAAGGAGCAAAGAGGAGGGCACTATTCTACGGTTTACTCTAAAATCTAGTTAATTCTTGCCACCTACATCTGAAATGCTGATTTTTACTGTACCAGCTTTCTTTTTCTTAAAAGAAATCTAATTCTACAGTGAATAAAAATTACTCAAAATTTCAAAAATATCTAGTTAATTCTTATTTCTGATATGAATTTTATAAAACACAGCAGGGAAAATGAAATGAGGAGTCAAATAATTTGGGGAAAATTATAATATTATCAGTAGCTTACAACAGTTTTAAGTAGCTTAGAAAACAGAAATGAAATGGATCATAAAAAAATTACAAAATGGAAGCCACAGCTGCTATCTATTTCAAGTACTATTTTTAATGAACAAATCTGGTTTTGAAACTATTCTAAATTTACTTGAATGATTTCTCCCCCAGCTCTTTTCCCTTTTTCATTTTCAAATATTGCCCAAAAGAGGTGGTGGGTAAGAGGAATTATGTTATCACACAGCTTCCACAAAGTGAACCCTGGTAGTTGTGGAAGCAGAGGAAATAATTTCCCTTGGCATACGGTATTATTAACAGTACTGGCATCCTTTGGCTAATTGGAATTCCAAAGGACAAAGATAACCACTTAAATAAAATAGGATTATGAATTGGAATTGATATGAATGAGATGTTCAGTCCATTTAATCGTGGTCATTATCTCCATATCTGAGGTTAGTTAGAATTCTTTCAAATCATTTCTATATATATTAGGAAAAGCAAGTACTCTAGATAGGAGTTAGGGACAAAGGAAGCCCCCATGAGTCTATCTGCTTCTATCTGGTCTCAAAAATACTGGGAGGAGGGGAGGTATGGAGATGCAAAAGGACAAAAGAGAGGAAAACATTCCAATTTTCCACCAATTTGATTTAAAAATTCACCAGGCAATAAGAACAAAACTCTCGTAAGAAAAGGCACCCTCTTTGCCTCTAGGCTGAAATGAATTGTCATTGTTCATGAAAGCCCTGTGAGACAGAGGTTTGACTCGGCTAGCTCCCCTTCTTCTGGGATCTCCAAAGGCATGAAAGGAAATAGCAACACCTTGGATAATAAAGTAGGCAAGCCCCACCTGAATCTGTTATGTAAAGTGTTTGTTAAAAGTCTTGGCATTATTTGCTTGTGATTACCAGCTCCATTTTCTTCTGCCCTTAGTTCAGGACTGCTGCTGCTTAACAGACAGACCACTAGGGAGGTCTGTGAACAAACAGTATCTTATTTCTCCAAATAGGGAAAGAAGTGTTCATGGGCAGGAGGTAAATAAATATGTTTGCAGTAATGCAATGCAATGATAGTTCTCCTTCTCTAAGCAAAAATAAGAACAAACAAAATATTAATAATGACCATAAGGACAAAAAAAATGAGGGTTCCATTTGCCTAAAAGGCATAGTATAACTCAATTATCAGTAAAATGCAGTTCCTAGTTTGGCCTCTCTCAAATACAGAATTCAACTAATTAAAGCGCTAATGAAAGCAGTCATGATTTTAACCAGATAAACCTCAAATTATGAACCTCATAGTTCAGAAGTATTTCTTGACTGAATGCATCAACAACTCATTAATCTGCCAGACACTTTCACTATGAAACTTGAAAGTCTGGACCAGATGTGTGGTGGCTCATGCTTGTAATCCCAGCACTGTGGAAGGACCAGGCAGGCAGACTGCTTGAGTCCAGAAGTTTGAGACCAGGCTGGGCAACATAGCGAGACCCCATCTCTTAAAAAAATAAACAAACTGATTGATAGTCTACATACTAATCAAGGATGTAAGTTCTGTATAGAGAGTAACAAGATCACACGAGGCTTGGGTTTATCACATGCAGGAATAGAAGCACAGTTTGAATGGTATATATAATCCAGCAAATCTATATTATGGTATAGTAGAAAAAGTACTAGAGGACATGAGTTCTGTCATCAACTTTTCTACTAACTAGGTATAAGAACCTATATAAGTCCTTAATGTTTATGTAAAAGGAAGGAGTTAGCAAATGTTCTCTAACCTCATTTTCACCTTTAAAATTCTATGATTCTAGGACCTACATGCGAATGACTTCTATTGGCAGATACAGTTATTAATCACAAACTTCTATAAAGGCTGTTTGGTAAGAGTTCTAGGGATAACGTTTTCTGTACATTTGAAATAATTTATAATTTGAAAAGAGAAAGATGCACAAAGTTGGTGTTCAATAAATGTTTACAAGAAGAATTAAGATTTGTATTAGTCCATTCCTATGCTGCTTTGAAGAAATACCCAAGACTGGGTAATTTATAAAGAAAAGAGGTTTAATTGACTCACAGTTCCCCAAGGCTGGGGAGGCCTCAGGAGACTTACAATTGTGGCTAAGGCACCTCTTCACAGGGCAGCAGGAGAGAGAACGATAACAGAGCGAAGGGGGAAGCCTCTTATAAAACCATCAGATCTCGTGAGAACATACTATCCTGAGAATACCATGGAGGAAACCACCGCCATGATTCAATTACCTCCCACTGGGTCCCTCCCACCACACATGGAGATTTTGGGAACTACAAATCAAGATGAGATGTGGGCAGCCAAACCATATCAAGATTTTATACCTTCTTAGAAGTAAATGAAAATTTTCCTGTCCCAGAACTATTGTTGGGGGTGAGGAAAGGGAAGGAGTGTGTATGTAAGGAAAGGGGAGTAAGGAGTGGGAAGAGGACTCATTCCAGAATATACATCATTTTGTACAATGTGTTGCAAATTGTATTCCATAAATGCAATTGTCTAGTTTATTTGGAATGCTATAACAAAATACCATAGACTGGGTAACTTGTAAACAATGGAAATTTATTTCTCACAGTTCTGGCAGCTGGGACGTCTAATATCATGGTGCCAGCAGTGTCTGGTGAGGGCCTGCTTCCTCATAGACTGTACCTTCTCACTATGCCCTCGCATGGTGGAAGGGGCAAACAAGCTCCCTCAGGCCTCTTCTGTAAGGGCACTAATTCCATTCATGAGGGCAGAGCCTTCATGACCTAATCAACTCCCAAAGGCCCCACCTTCTAATACAATCACAATGGAGGGCAGATTCAACATACGAACTCTGGGGGGACACATTTAGACCAAAACAGCAATATTTAATTGTGTTTCATAAATGAACACAGTCAAAGGCAGTATGAAAGTGGTTCGTTGATGAAACAAGTGATCATGAAGAACATTCTTGTATCATCTCTAAAACTATTACCAAAGACAATGTTGTACTTCGTCTTCCATTTTAAACTGTGTGTGTTTTGTCAGATAATAAGAATTATAAAACATAACATGTTTTCTTTCTGTATTGGCTTCCAGTAAGCTCAGAGCTAAATTTAATGCTCAATAATAGTAACAAGCCTTAATTTACATATTTGGAATAATTGTGTAAAAGTTTTCCTCTAACTTTTAATTTAACTTTAATGGCCCTTTGTTGTAAACCACCTGAAATCTTTCTGGGAAGTAGATGAAGGATAGATTAGGATGTAATCAACATGTATCTGTGTTCTATCCTAAATACAGAAGGAAAACATTTATGTAAGTGGAAATTAGAAGATATTTTAAAATCATGATATGAAAAAATTATTAGAAATAAATCATCTTTGAGTAATTATTTCCATAAAAGCACTGTTATTGTGTGGGAGAAGTTATAACTACTAACTAGATGTGGAACACAAAAAGCAATATAGAATGTAAAATTCAGTGCCTTCAGCCATCACTGAGACTACACAGCAACAGGAAATTTAAAGAAAAATATGATAAAACATTTTTGAAAATGCAACATTTGGAAACGCTTTGAAGTTGCACAATTTTAACAGTTCTTTTAAAAAAACATAGCCTCTACGTACATCAAAAATCTTTTTTATTTCAATTGGAAAAGATGAAGAAGAAAAGAAGGTCTAAGAATAGCAAAGATTAAAGTAAAATGAAATAACATTCTTGTTATCCAGATTTGGTAGGTGAATTTTTTTATTCACTTTTAGAATGGAACATTGGGAAAAAGCAGGGGGGTAGGGAATGAATGTATGGAAAGAACAAAAACAGTTTAAGGGGCCAGACGCGGTGGCTCACGCCTGTAATCCCAGCACTTTGGGAGGCCGAGGCGGGTGGATGAGGTCAGGAGTTCAAGACCAGCCTGGCCAAGATGGTGAAAATCCGTCTCAACTAAAAGTACAAAAATTACAGCGCGCCTGTAATGCCAGCTACTCGGGAGGCTGAGGCAGGAGAATCGCTTGAACCTGGGGGACGGAGGTGAGCCGAGATCGTGCCATTGCACTCCAGCCTGGGTGACAGAGTGAGACTCCATCTCAAAAAAAAAAAAATAAATAATAACAGTTTTAGGGACTACAGAAAAATAACAAATAAGCTGTTCGACAAAGATTGACAGATGGTTATCTGGGCCACCACTGAAACAGTAACCTCTGTTGAAAATTACAGGCATTCTTATCAATCAGAGTCACAAGTATACTTCATCTTCTTAGGTATACTGAGGGCTATGCATGGACTACTATTCCTTTAAACACTTAAAAACCATTTTAAAGACATCTAAGCATTTTTAAAGAAAAGAGAGAACTGGTGAATATGACACATGGTAATAACTGTCTTTTAGCCTATTCTTGTAGATCCAGGTGACTTACAATATGAGGAAAATAATAATTTGAGGAAAATAACCCATAAATGTGAACTTTTTTTTTTTGAAACAGATGTTTTCAATGCAACTGAGGACATGACTAACACTACAATGAATCTCTTTTAAAAGTAAGAGCTCTCTGGGGGGAAAAAATCACTTTCATTTATCATTCTTGTAAAATATTATTTTCATTTATTGGGTTGCTTAAATAGGGGCATATGTGAATACCACTGTGAGCAAAAACGAAGCAACCTGGCCAAGCTTGGGCACCTGAAATTGCAGTCATCAAAATACACTATTGAGAATGTTCAATTACTTTTTACAGGTTATCAAACAATGTATAGCCAACTCTCAATTATATAGGCTATTAGAGAGAAAGGGTGGTTTGGCTAATTTAAAACAGCAAACAATCCAGAAATTCTTTATGTAGATTTGGAAAACCATTTTAAATCCAAAATTGCCTTTGAGATATGAGTCACCATCCAGGAACATTAGAAACTGAGCTGGAATCGGGAATCCTGAGAGCAGATTAAAGTCTTCTCATGGATTGTCACGGCTTTATTATTCTTGTTTCTAGAATTGGGGGAGCTAGAAGGTATGCAGCTATTATCCTCAGCTACAGAGAAAAGATTAAGAATAGGAAGGGCCCTGGAGGACAGTTTCTTGGAAAATCCCATATTTTCTCATTGTCCTCAATGAGTTTCCCTGCTCATTCAAGGACTACAGCTATACTCACTTGTGCTCTAATACACAGAATCTAATCCATAGAGAAGTTCATGGCTTGAGAAGCTTGCTAGATTAAATAGACACTACTGAGAGAAAACTAGATGGAAAGAACTATATATACATATACACACACACATATATATATACACACACACACGCACACATATACACACATATATATACACACACATATATATACACATACACACACACATGCATACATATATATATGCTATTAGAAGGACATTTTTAAAAATTTTGGAACATGTTTTTCAATAGGGATTAATAAAATATCATGCTCTTCTGGGGATTCTTCCCCATCCTGATTTTTCAACATAATCCTACGCTATTACTTTATCTCCTCTAGTTTTACAGCTACGTATAAATGAAGCTGCTGACTTTGGATCTATATGAGAAATATAAAAATCAAGAACTCACTGTTTATGTAAGTTTATCTTATACTGCCAGCTCTGCTTACCAAAAATAAGAAAGAACAAAATAAAATGGCCTACTAGGCACTTGAAATCCATGCCATGTTCCATGGCAGTGAGCAGGACTTCTCATCCATTTAAAGTTTGAGAAGAGCTTGATACTATTCTGGCCCCAAGCCTTCTGCTCATTTGATTTGCCATACAAGATTGCATTCCCAGTGCCAAGGGCAGCAGGAATTGGCCCAACGCTACAGTGCTATTCATTTTCAGAGCCACCTGATTTTGCAGGTGAGTAGTTATATCTCCATAGAGTTCTACTTCTATGACTAACATCTTGCTCATCCTGTAACAGACACCTATTCTGGGGTCTGATGAACATCAGCATTGGGAGGTTTAACTCAGCGTTTGACTTTGTATAACATGATTTTGCTGGTTCTGACATCAGCCATATGTCCAACTTTGGAAAAATTACATTTTTGCCTGTAGGGTTTCCTTTAATAAAAGCAGGGCTAGAGGAATGTGAAGATGATGTTTGTAAATAGATTTTTTAAAATCATAAAAGCTATTGGTTTCTGAGAAACTCTAAGAATATGTGTGACTAAAGCCTTAGCTGGTCAATGTTTTAAGCTTCTCGGGTGAGATCAATAGGCTTAAATTTTTATTAGTAATACAAGTTAATAACAATTTATTAAAATGCTATTGTATTTCACCACAAATTCCTTGCATATATTTTTTTAAAAGCTGGGAAAAACTATCATCACTTTATCTAGAAAGATGATTTTTTTCCCTCCCTTTAGGTCCTGTCAATGATTCTCAGCCTTACAGGTGAGAGTGACATAAATTATAGATCATTGCCATGCTTTGTGAAAGTTGTGAGAGGCATAGTTTGAAGTGCTCATCTTTATTATTTCATTGATAAGAAAAATACGGAAATCGAGATAGGCTGTTGAGGTCTGTAAATAATTTTTTTTCTTAAACCATCACTTGTATAAAAATGACAACAGAATTAGACTTGCTGTCTGACCACAATGAATAAATAAAATTACCCAGTTCAAATGCTCTGTAATAATTTATTCCATGTTACTGTGAACTACCATAGTGACATGTGTTTGAATGGGGACTCTGGTAGAAGCAATGCAAAAATTAACTCTAAAAAAACCTGTGAGGTCCATCGCTATGGACTCCATCACTATGTGAGGTGACAGGTTAATTAGCTTGATTGTAGAAGTCATTCCACAATGTATATGCATATAAAACTATCATGCTGTACACCTTGAATATATATAAAGATAAAAAAATATAATAAAGATAAAAAATATATATAATCGATAAAGATAAAAAAAAAAGATGTGGGATTGCTTCTAATTCTGCATTATTATGAATGAGTAAAAAAGAAGATAAAAGAAAATAACAGGCCAGATACAGTGGCGCATGCCTGTGGTCCCAGCTACTCAGGAGGCTGAGGCAGGAGGATCACTTGAGCCAAGGTTGCAGTGAACCATGACTGCACCATTGCCCTACATCCTGGATGACAGAGCAAGACCTTACCTTAAAAAAACAGAAACAAAACCAAAAACCAACTAGTAAGAAATTCAAGGGAAAATAGCCACAGGTGTAATCAGACAATTATCTGAAAAGAGATGACACAGTATCTGTAGGATAAACAAGCTGCCTTGCCTCCTCTGTGAAGACTTTTTGGAGTATCACAAACTATAGTGATCTTGTCCTTCTCTGAGGTCCTATTGCCACAGAGCCTATTTTTTGCACTAAAAATGTAAACATGTGATGTGATAATGAATTTAGATTATTTTGAAAATTCTAGGATATATGAAACCTATAGAACAACATTTTGGTACATATTTGTTTTTGCATATAATTCTTTTATTTTTTATAAGTCTTGATTACCCAAGGAAACAGAGCAAGCGTTCTACATTTATATTTCCCGCAGTACTAGGCACATAGTATTTCTTCAGTAAATACCTATTGATGGAGTACATTCATGGCCTTATGGCTTATTTATTTACTTATTTATTTTTTGAGATGGAGTCTCGCTCTGTTGCTGAGGCTGGAGTGCAGTGGCGCGATCTCAGCTCACTGCAACCTCCACCTCCCGGGTTCCAGTGACTCTCCTGCCTCAGCCTCCTGAGTAGCTGGGAGTACAGTAGGCGTGTGCCACCACACCCAGCTAATTTTTGTATTTTTAGTAGAGACAGGGTTTCACCATATTGGCCAGGCTGATCTCGAACTCCTGACCTCGTGATCTGCCTGCCTCGGCCTCCCAGTGTGCTAGGATTACAGGCATGAGCCACTGTGCCCGGCCTTATGGCTTATTTTATATGCTTATTATTATGAGTATAATCCTTCAGATGTAGAATTCACTGATCTACCAGCTTTTCAGAGTGAGAAGTCCCTTGTTTGTTTTGCTACTGATGGGGTTCAAGACCCGCTACCAACAATATGTCACCTTGGCATTTGATAAAATAGCAGAAGCAAGGTCACTCTCACCTTCCCCTTGCCCTTCTCTCTTGAAGCAGGCCATAAAACCTTCATTCCAGAGGTACCCCCAAACCCCACATTCAGAGGAAAGGAACATCCTTATCTATGAAGATACAAGGACACAGAGAAGAATCAGAAAACACAGGCTTTGTTAAGTCCCCCACAGTTTATTATTATTAGATCATATCCCCTTCGTCCAATCATACTTCTCCACTACTCTCCACTTCTTCATCAAACCTACTGGGTATATACCCAAAGGACTATAAATCATGCTGCTATAAAGACACATGCACACGTATGTTCATTGCGGCACTATTCACAATAGCAAAGAGTTGGAACCAACCCAAATGTCCAACAACGATAGACTGGATTAAGAAAATGTGGCACATATACACCATGGAATACTATGCAGCCATAAAAAATGATGAGTTTGTGTCCTTTGTAGGGACATGGATGAAACTGGAAAACATCATTCTCAGTAAACTATCGCAAGGACAAAAAACCAAACACCGCATGTTCTCACTCATAGGTGGGAATTGAACAATGAGAACTCATGGACACAGGAAGGGGAACATCACGCTCCGGGGACTGTTGTGGGGTGGGGGGAGGGGGGAGGGACAGCATTAGAAGATACACCTAATGCTAAATGACGAGTTAATGGGTGCAGGAAATCAACATGGCACATGGATACATATGTAACAAACCTGCACATTGTGCACATGTACCCTAAAACCCTAAAGTATAATAAAAAATAAAAAATAAAAAATAAAAAAAAAAAAAACTAAGCATAAGAATACACAGGTTTTCCGGATTTCCGGCCAAGATGGCCGAATAGGAACAGCTCCGGTCTCCAGCTCCCAGCCCCAGCGACACAGAAGACGGGTGATTTCTGCATTTCTGCTTGAGGTACCGGTTTCATCTCACTAGGGAGTGCCTAACAGTGGGTTCAGGACAGTCGGTGAAGCGCACTGTGCGCGAGCCGAAGCAGGGCGAGGCATTGCCTCACTCGGGAAGCGCAAGGGGTCAGGGAGTTCCCTTTCCTAGTCAAAGAAAGGGAAAACAGACGGCACCTGGAATATCGGGTCAGTCCCGTCCTAATACTGCGCTTTTCCAACGGGCCTGGAAAACGGCACACTAGGAGATTGTGTCCCGCACCTGGCTCGGAGGGTCCTATGCCCACGGAGTCTCGCTGATTGCTAGCACAGCAGTCTGAGATCACGCTGCAAGGCGGCAACGAGGCTGGGGGAGGGGCGCCCGCCATTGCCCAGGCTTGCTTAGGTAAACAAAGCAGCCAGGAAGCTCGAACTGGGTGGAGCCCACCACAGCTCAAGGAGGCCCGCCTGCCTCTGTAGGCTCCACCTCTGGGGGCAGGGCACAGACAACCAAAAACTCAGCGAGAACCTCCACAGCCTTAAATGTCCCTGTCTGACGTGGTTCTCCCAGCACGCAGCTTGTGATCTGAGAACGGACAGACTGCCTCCTAAAGTGGGTCCCTCACCCCTGAGCAGCCTAACTGGGAGGCACCCCCCCAGTGGGACAGACTGACACCTCATTCAACCGGGTACTCTTCTGAGACAAAACTTTCAGAGGAACTATCAGACAGCTGAATTTGTGGTCTCACGAAAATCCGCTGTTCTGCAGCCACCGGTGCTGACACCCAGCCAAGCAGGGTCTGGAGTGGACCTCTAGTAAACTCCAACAGACCTGCAGCTGAGGGTCTTGTCTGGTAGAAGGAAAATTAACAAACAGAAAGGACATCCACACCAAAAACCCATCTGTACATCACCATCATCGAAGACAAAAAGTAGACAAAACCACAAAGATGGGGAAAAAACAGACCAAAAAAACTGGAAACTCTAAAAAACAGAGCACCTCTCCTCCTCCAAAGGAACGCAGTTCCTCACCAGCAACGGAACAAAGCTGGATGGAGGATGACTTTGATGAGTTGAGAGAAGAAGGCTTCAGACGATCAAACTACTCTGAGCTACGAGAGGAAATTCAAAACAATAGCAAAGAAGTTAAAAACTTTGAAAAAAAATTAGAAGAATGGATAACTAGAATAACCAATGGAGAGAAGGGCTTCAAGGAGATGATGGAGCTGAAAGCCAAGTTTCGAGAACTACGCGAAGAATGCAGAAGCCTGAGTAGCAGATGCGATCAACTGGAAGAAAGGGTATCGCTGATAGAAGATGAAATGAATGAAATGAAGAGAGAAGGGAAGTTTAGAGAAAAAAGAATAAAAAGAAATGAACAAAGCCTCCAAGAAATTTGGGACTATGTGAAAAGACCAAACCTACGTCTGATTGGTGTACCTGAAAATGATGGGGAGAATGGAACCAAGTTGGAAAACACTCTGCAAGATATTATCCAGGAGAACTTCCCCAATCTAGCAAGGCAGGCCAGCATTCAGATTCAGGAAATACAGAGAACGCCACAAAGATACTCCTCGAGAAGGGCAACTCCAAGACACATAATTGTCAGATTCACCAAAGTTGAAATGAAGGAAAAAATGTTAAGGGCAGCCAGAGAGAAAGGTCGGGTTACCCACAAAGGGAAGCCCATCAGACTAACAGCTGATCTCTCAGCAGAAACTCTACAAGCCAGAAGAGAGTGGGGGCCGATATTCAACATTCTTAAAGAAAAGAATTTTCAACCCAGAATTTCCTATCCCGCCAAACTAAGCTTCATAAGTGAAGGAGAAATAAAATACTTTACAGACAAGCAAACGCTGAGAGATTTTGTCACCACCAGGCCTGCCCTAAAAGAGCTCCTGAAGGAAGCACTAAACATGGAAAGGAACAACCGGTACCAGCCCCTGCAAAAACATGCCAAATTGTAAAGACCATCGAGGCTAGGAAGAAACTATAGCAACTAACGAGCAAAATAACCAACTAACATCATAATGACAGGATCAGATTCACACATAACAATATTCACGTTAAATGTAAATGGGCTAAATGCTCCAATCAAAAGACACAGACTGGCAAACTGGATAAGGAGTCAGGACCCATCAGTGTGCTGTATTCAGGAAACCCATCTCACGTGCAGAGACACACATAGACTCAAAATAAAGGGATGGAGGAAGATCTATCAAGCAACCGGAAAACAAAAAAAGGCAGGGGTTGCAATCCTAGTCTCTGATAAAATAGACTTTAAACCAACAAAGATCAAAAGAGACAAAGAAGGCCATTACATAATGGTAAAGGGATCAATTCAACAAGAAGAGCTAACTATCCTAAATATATATGCACCCAACACAGGAGCACCCAGATTCATAAAGCAAGTCCTCAGTGACCTACAAAGGGACTTAAACTCCCACACAATAATAATGGGAGATTTTAACACCCCACTGTCAGCATTAGACAGATCAACGAGACAGAAAGTTAACAAGGATATCCAGGAATTGAACTCAGCTCTACATAAAGTGGACCTAATAGACATCTACAGAACTCTCCACCCCAAATCAACAGAATATACATTTTTTTCAGCACCACACCACACCTATTCCAAAATTGACCACATAGTTGGAAGTAAAGCTCTTCTCAGCAAATGTAAAAGAACAGAGATTATAACAAACTGTCTCTCAGACCACAGTGCAATCAAACTAGAACTCAGGATTAAGAAACTCACTCAAAACCGCTCAACTACATGGAAACTGAACAACCTGCTCCTGAATGACTATTGGGTACATAATGAAATGAAGGCAGAAATAAAGATGTTCTTTGAAACCAACGAGAACAAAGACACAACATACCAGAATCTCTGGGACACGTTCAAAGCAGTGTGTAGAGGGAAATTTATAGCACTAAATGCCCACAAGAGAAAGCAGGAAAGATCCAAAATTGACACCCTAACATCACAATTAAAAGAACTAGAAAAGCAAGAGCAAACACATTCAAAAGCTAGCAGAAGGCTAGAAATAACTAAAATCAGAGCAGAACTGAAGGAAATAGAGACACAAAAAACCCTTCAAAAAATTAATGAATCTAGGAGCTGGTTTTTTGAAAAGATCAACAAAATTGATGGACCGCTAGCAAGACTAATAAAGAAGAAAAGAGAGAAGAATCAAATAGATGCAATAAAAAACGAAAAAGGGGATATCACCACCGATCCCACAGAAATACAATCTACCATCAGAGAATACTACAAACACCTCTATGCAAATAAACTAGAAAATCTGGAAGAAATGGATAAATTCCTCGACAAATACACCCTCCCAAGACTAAACCAGGAAGAAGTTGAATCTCTGAATAGACCAATAACAGGTTCTGAAATTGTGGCAATAATCAATAGCTTACCAACCAAAAAGAGTCCAGGACCTGATGGATTCACAGCTGAATTCTACCAGAGGTACAAGGAGGAACTGGTACCATTCCTTCTGAAACTATTCCAATCGATAGAAAAAGAGGGAATCCTCCCTAACACATTTTACGAAGCCAGCATCGTCCTGATACCAAAACCTGGCAGAGACATAACCAAAAAAGAGAATTTCAGACCAATATCCTTGATGAACATTGATGCAAAAATCCTCAATAAAATACTGGCAAACCGAATCCAGCAGCACATCAAAAAGCTTATCCACCATGATCAAGTGGGCTTCATCCCTGGGATGCAAGGCTGGTTCAACATACGCAAATCAATAAATGTAATCCAGCATATAAACAGAACCAAAGACAAAAACCACATGATTATCTCAATAGATGCAGAAAAGGCCTTTGACAAAATTCAACAACCCTTCATGCTAAAAACTCTCAATAAATTAGGTATTGATGGGACGTATCTCAAAATAATAAGAGCTATCTACAACAAACCCACAGCCAATATCATACTGAATGGGCAAAAACTGGAAGCATTCCCTCTGAAAACTGGCACAAGACAGGGATGCCCTCTCTCACCGCTACTATTCAACATAGTGCTGGAAGTTCTGGCCAGAGCAATCAGGCAGGAGAAGGAAATAAAGGGTATTCAATTAGGAAAAGAGGAAGTCAAATTGTCCCTGTTTGCAGATGACATGATTGTATATCTAGAAAACCCCATTGTCTCAGCCCAAAATCTCCTTAAGCTGATTAGCAACTTCAGCAAAGTCTCAGGATACAAAATTAATGTACAAAAATCACAAGCATTCTTGTACACCAATAACAGACAAACAGAGAGCCAAATCATGAGTGAACTCCCATTCACAATTGCTTCAAAGAGAATAAAATACCTAGGAATCCAACTTACCAGGGATGTGAAGGACCTCTTCAAGGAGAACTACAAACCACTGCTCAATGAAATAAAAGAGGATACAAACAAATGGAAGAACATTCCATGCTCATGGGTTGGAAGAATCAATATCGTGAAAATGGCCATACTGCCCAAGGTAATTTATAGATTCAATGCCATCCCCATCAAGCTACCAATGACTTTCTTCACAGAATTGGAAAAAACTACTTTAAAGTTCATATGGAACCAAAAAAGAGCCCGCATCGCCAAGTCAATCCTAAGCCAAAAGAACAAAGCTGGAGGCATCACGCTACCTGACTTTAAACTATACTACAAGGCTACAGTAACCAAAACAGCATGGTACTGGTACCACAACAGAGACATAGATCAATGGAACAGAACAGAGCCCTCAGAAATGATGCCGCATAGCTACAACTATCTGATCTTTGACAAACCTGACAAAAACAAGAAATGGGGAAAGGATTCCCTATTTAATAAATGGTGCTGGGAAAACTGGCTAGCCATATGTAGAAAGCTGCAACTGGATCCCTTCCTTACACCTTATACAAAAATTAATTCAAGATGGATTAAAGACTTATATGTTAGACCTAAAACCATTAAAATCCTACAAGAAAACCTAGGCAATACCATTCAGGACATAGGCGTGGGCAAGGACTTCATGTCTAAAACACCAAAAGCAATGGCAACAAAAGCCAAAATCGACAAATGGGATCTCATTAAACTAAAGAGCTTCTGCACAGCAAAAGAAACTATCATCAGAGTGAACAGGCAACCTACACAATGGGAGAAAATTTTTGCAACCTACTCATCTGACAAAGGGCTAATATCCAGAATCTACAATGAACTCAAACAAATTTACAAGAAAAAAACAAACAACCCCATCAAAAAGTGGGCAAAGGACATGAACAGACACTTCTCAAAAGAAGACATTTATGCAGCCAAAAAACACATGAAGAAATGCTCCTCATCACTGGCCATCAGAGAAATGCAAATCAAAACCACAGTGAGATACCATCTCACACCAGTTAGAATGGCCATCATTAAAAAATCAGGAAACAACAGATGCTGGAGAGGATGTGGAGAAATAGGAACACTTTTACACTGTTGGTGGGACTGTAAACTAGTTCAACCATTGTGGAAGTCAGTGTGGCGATTCCTCAGGGATCTCGAACTAGAAATACCATTTGACCCAGCCATCCCGTTACTGGGTATATACCCAAAGGACTATAAATCATGCTGCTATAAAGACACATGCACACGTATGTTTATTGCGGCACTATTCACAATAGCAAAGAGTTGGAACCAACCCAAATGTCCAACAACGATAGACTGGATTAAGAAAATGTGGCACATATACACCATGGAATACTATGCAGCCATAAAAAATGATGAGTTCGTGTCCTTTGTAGGGACATGGATGAAACTGGAAAACATCATTCTCAGTAAACTATCGCAAGGACAAAAAACCAAACACCGCATGTTCTCACTCATAGGTGGGAATTGAACAATGAGAACTCATGGACACAGGAAGGGGAACATCACACTCCGGGGACTGTTGTGGGGTGGGGGGAGGGGGGAGGGACAGCATTAGGAGATACACCTAATGCTAAATGACGAATTAATGGGTGCAGGAAATCAACATGGCACATGGATACATATGTAACAAACCTGCACATTGTGCACATGTACCCTAAAACCCTAAAGTATAATAAAAAAAAAAAAATAAAAAAAAAAAATAAAATAAAATAAAAAAAAAAAATAAAAAAAAAAAAAAAAAAAAAAAGAATACACAGGTTTTCCTGTTTCTTTGGGTCTTTATTTCCTAATGAAGTTTCCTGTGTTGCATAAAATTTACGTATATTAAATAAATTTGGGCTGGGCGCAGTGGCTTACGCCTGTAATTCCAGCACTTTGGGAGGCCAAGGTGGGTGGATCACCTGAGGTCAGGAGTTCAACACCAGCCTTGTCAACATGGTGAAACTCCATCTCTACTAAAAATACAAAAATGAGCCAGGCATGGTGGTGCACACCTGTAATCCCAGCTACTCAGGAGGCTGAGGCAGGAGAACTGCTTGAACCCAGGAGGTGGAGGTTGCAGTGAGCCAAAATCACACCACCGCACTCCAGCCTCAGCGACAGAGCAAGACTCCATCTCAAAAAATAATAAATAAATAAATAAATAAATAAATAAATAAATAAATTTGTATGCTTTTCTCTTCGTAATCGGGTAATCTGGTTTTTGTTGTTGTTGTTGTTGTTAAGGAGCCCTAGCTACGAACCTAAGACGGGAAGAAAAGATATTTCTTTCCCCCTATACTACATACGAGAAATAGTTAGATTCAAGCTGGTATTACGAAAGACTGCTTTGTACAGAGAGAAGTCCTGTGCCAAATCAGATTTAACAAATGTTGCTTTTTCATCATTACTCAGCATTCTAGCCTCCTTCAAAGGAAAGCTCTGTAAATAGAAACTTTGATGGCTATGAGTTACCTGCATTCAGAGAACAAAGCCATGGTTTCCTATGTTTGTCACTTCATAATGTAAGTAATGACTTCATATGTACTAACCACAGATATTAGGGACTGAGGGTGGGCTGGTGGTGGGGAGAAATGCAATTAAAAAGACAGCACATGTAGGTTTGCTGGCATAACTCTCAGTTTTACAGAATTCCTAACAATGTAAATTAGGCAGGTCTATTAAAATTTCTATCCATTCTCTATACTAGATGTGTAATCTCATTAGTCTTGACAAAGGTCAAGAATCTGAAAGTAAATCAGCACATACAGTAATATGTTTCAATTTCCTTCATTTATAATTAAGATTCTCCATTATTGCATTTTAAACTCTCATTTTATCAACCGTAAATCTATGCAAGGAATAAGAAATGAGCAGTTCCTTAATAAAGCGAAGTATTTAGACTAACAGCAGTGTAGTATCTAAGAGGCAGTGTATAGTCTATGAGGAGTAAGGGCAGCCTAGATTAAAAGACCAGTGGAAATAAATAAAAGGTCATGTCATTTTTTTTTAGATCTCACATCTCATTTACTTCTAATTTTGAACATTTAAAAGATAAAGGACAGTACAGGAAATTGCTTGCTGGTAATGATGGTTTGCTGTGGGGATAGATGGGTGTTAGAACAGATAACTTATTTAGGTGGGGGTAATGGGATGGAGACATGGCACTGAGTGGAGAACTTTGACACTCATGGGTTAGAGAAATTAGTCACGTAATCTTCTTTATCACCAACACCATCTGCTGGCTCTACGAATCCAACTCTTTCCACTCTGGATTCCTTTCCCTTTGTCCCTTCTTCCCTTCCACTCTCCTCTCAGCACTCTCTGATCCATCCCCAGTATTCTATCATCACTTTCAAAGGGCTGTGAGCTCTGTGGGGGAATTAGGGACATCTATAGCCTGACTTTATGAAAAGCTGCCATAGTTTTAGTCAACTCTGAGTCTAATGCAAAAGATTGTCTTTTCAAATGTGGAGCAAAATGGTTTTATCTGAATTCAAGCTATAAACATCACAAACTTGCAGAATTCAAGGATAGAAACCCTGAAAAACTAACTCATTGTTTTAACTGTCACGTATACAAAATGATCTCTTATGAAAGAATCACCATTTCAGAAAGCTTCCGGAATCAAATATAATTATGATTACCTCTCATAAGGAGGCTAGATAATCAGGACCTCATCATGAATAAAAGTTACATTAAGATGGGAAATCATTATTAAGCACCAGAATAAAATGTCTTGACAAGTAAGTAGTGTTTGAGTTTTTGGTCTAAAAATTATCTAGGGAAAAATTCTTCACATAAAGATTTTGAAAATGCAACATTTTATTACATCATATAGAAATATTTGCCAATATTATATAATATTGGATGATGGACTCTATTTATGACTTATTCATTCATTTCGTAAATATTGAGTATGCACTATAGGTAAATATTGTGCAAGTAACAAAGACAGATGCCTATTCTGCATAAAATTGTTGTAAAGAAATAGAATTTATGCTCTCTGAAGGTAGGGAATTTTTTTTTTTTTTGTCGGTTTTGTTCACTGGTGTATCCTCAGCATCTGGAAGAAAGGCCGGCAACATTTTCCTTGTAAGGAGCCAGATGGCAAATATTTTAAGCTTTGTGGGCCACATGTGGTGTCTGCTGTATATTCTTCTTTGTTTTCATAACCCTTTAAAGATATAAACAACATTTTAGTTCTAGTCCATGGGCTGGATTTGGCCCACTGACCACAGTTGGAAAACCCCGATCTAGGTCATTGCCAAGCTTTAGTAAGAGCACATTGAACGTTTGTTAAAAATGAATAAATGTATTCGATCTCCACAATGTACAAGCAATGTGAAAACAACAAAGATAGCATAGTTGATGCCCTCCAAGAACTACTGGATAAGAAAAGGAGACAAGTGGACAGAACTATATACAGCACTAATGATAGGCTTACAAGACTCAGGAGGAAAGCTGGAATGACCAAATAACGTGACATTCGAACTGACTCTTGGACATGACTTTTAATGAAAAACAGTTCAAATGAGTTGTAGGTGGAAGAAGGTTCTAATGACTTGAATTAGAGGGGCAATTTTGGAACTCATGGATAAATATGTAAGCATTTCAACACCTTTCAGAAACTATAAGCCAAGAAAGAATTATGGCACCAGCTGAGGTTACAATTTTATTTCCTTTTAGTTTACCATCTGAAAAAAAAAAGGGCTGGGCATGGTGGCTGATGCCTCTAATCCCAGCACTTTGGGAGGCCAAGGTGGGTGGATCACCTGAGGTCAGGAGTTCCAGACCAGCCTGACCAATATGGTGAAACCCCATCTCTACTAAAAAATGCAAAAATTAGTCGGGCTTCATGGCGTGCGCCTGTAGTCTCAGCTACCCTGGAGGCTGAGACAGGAGAATTGCTCGAACCTGGGAGGCAGAAGTTGCAGTGAGCCAAGATGGCGCCATTGCACTCCAGCCTGGGCGACAGAATGAGACTCCATCTCAAAAAAAAAAAAAAAGGCACTAGGATAGCCAGAAACATTATGCTGAAAATCAAGGAAGCTACTCTTAGCTACTCTTCTTTGGATGAAGATGATGAACTCAGTGGTTTGGTTTGGGTAACATACAAATGCCAGTGTTAAAGCTATGAGGTGGAAAAAGTATTGTAGCTATGACAAATCTTGAAATCTTGCAAGGTTGGTTGTTAACTATAATCAAAGCAGTACAATCCAAAAATAGGAGGGAATTGGAAATATACAGAGCCACATCAACCCAACAATCCTCTTAGAGTCTGATAAATAGGGAGGGCAGTGACAAAACAGACTGTTAGTGAAACTGCATCTCAGCATTTTTATACAAATTATTTGACATTTTTAATATGTCAGTACAGGTGTGGAGTTGGCTTTGAACTGCTGTTCATTTAGGTTATAACAGATGCAGGAGATTAAAAAAAAATCCCTCAATTTACTGAAAAGATAAATTTAAATGTTCTAGGATTGATGAGTTTAAAAAAAAAAAAGCCCTACCTCATTTGCTGCACTATGCTTCAGTGATCACTATGGCAGAATTGACCTTTCTTTATTAAGTACTGCATATGTTCATTCTTTACATGACATCCAAATGGATTCAAAATGTGATGAGGCTATTGGCTCCATTACTGCAAACTCCAGGTTGCTCATTTGTGCAAAAGAGGTTGTTCAATTCATGTTTTCCCTAAATCTAGTACTAATCTGCACAATCTAAGATGTTTGTAATCCTACTCAAATGCCTCCTTGCTTCCAGCTGTGTTTATTAACATGGCTTCTGAGTCTTTGGGTTTTTTCCCCTACATTACATAATGATGGATGTCCTTTCCCTGGTTACTCCACCTTGTTGAAAGTAACCATTGTCAGCAGCATGGCCTAACATGACTGGTATCATGCCCTATAATGATGATTCCAAAGCAGAGATGACATAGAAAAGAGAGGGCAGCATCAGTCACAGAAGAAGAGTCCTGCTCTGCAATGTAGGAATCAAAAACTCTTTAATTGCAAAGTATTGAGAATTTTAGAGACATAATTTTCCATTGATGTTTGAACAGATTAGGATGACTATTTTGTACCCCATCCTCTAGATTTCCAATTAGGAAAGACTACATATGAAAATGGTTTCCTGGCATTTGGCTGAAAACTGAACCACAATTCTAACCTATGTTTATTACAGCCGTGTGATGCATTTTATACCATGTCAATGTGTCTACTAAGAATTCACTCAGAGATTCACATAAGAATCCAGTTTAGGTTGTGAGAAAGAATGCAGCAGTGTCAAGTTCATCCTTTGGGAACACACTCATCTCTGAAAAACCTGAAATTGGTGCTGTTTTTTCTATTACTAAATCTTTCTGGGTTTAAACAGAAATGCATTAAATTTGGATTTCTCCTATTTACCTGGCATCACTTCTGACACAGAAACTGACCAAGTAATAGTCAATTAGGTTGACTGCTGTCATTGTGCATGTGAAAGAAACAGTAAGTACAGGATCTGCTTCACAAAGGCAGCTCCAGTGAGCAATGACTTATTTATCACAGACATTTATATGGATGCTAGAAAACAGATGTAGGATCCTTGCCTGGCAGCTGACTTACATGAAAAGGGCATTTGACAGCCAATGACATTGTAATCTTCCCTTGCTGCTGTACAAAAAAAGATTTATAAGGCAGCAGAAGGTAAAATAATCTATTTACATAATATATACTTTTAAAAGCATAATTGGATCAAGATTGGTCAATAATTGGGCAGGGCAGCCAAGCATTATCACAGGCTATATATTTCACATTTTATAAGAAAAAGAGCAAGAAAAATCAGAAATCCCAAAAAGCCTAACAAAGAAAACATCTGGGAAGACAAGTAGGGTAACAATGCAGGATCTTTCTCGTTACAGTAAAGTCTCTACTATACAGCCTAAGATATGAAGTGCTGCGATGAACTTAGATATATTTATAGATAATTGCCAGAGATATTATAAACATAGCTCCCATTTCCAAGATTTTGAATATTAAATATAGTTAACAATAAAACTAGGCTGAACATAATATAAATATTTTTCAATAGCTCAAAAGGTACATTGGGGCATTACACAGTCTTGGGGCCATCACATTAGACACATCACTCATCACTACGTTGCAACTATACAAATGTGCTAAATAACAGAGAGTTCTTCCATTTAATATGAGGCTACTTAACATAGCTGACTATTTAGTTTGAAAAAAAAAAAATTCTGAAGCAGGTTGAATGCATAAAATTAGACCTATGGCATTTTAGCCTGTTTACCCATAAAAAGAATTGGTTTTGGAAAATTATTTCAGCCCTTTCTTTGCGATTCTCTTATTTTTGCCACTGGGCTTTTCTTAATTTTCTTTCTGGTCTATATGTACTCCCTACATACTTTTAAACATTTTTTCACCCTGTCCTTTAATTTCTTTATTGATCTCATGAGCGTTCTATCCAGGTCCTCTTTTCCCCATTTAGGGAACTTCATTTTCCCATGGACTTCTTGTGCCATTGCTTAAAGTAGAGAATGGGGAAACAAAAAGGTTTGAGGTTATCTCCACTTGAAAGATTGGACTGAGGATCAAGAAATCTGCATTATAGTCCCAACTATCATTAGTTTGCTACATGACCTGGAGAAAATCCCTTCACCCTCTCTGGGTCTGGTTCTCCTCTTCTGGAAAATGAAGGATTTGGACTATATGACTTCTCAGAGCCCTTTGAGCTCTACCATACCACACCTATACTTTTGTCAGCAGAATAACAATTATGCAGGGCAGTTCAAGTGCATGTAAACCTTGCCTGGAGACCTCAGGATGTGAGCAGATCTATTTAGTCCATAATATGTCAATTTGTGATTCCTTCACTGTTGGCCCTTTGGAGTATTTCTACCACTGGTATAATTTCTTGAGGAAAGGGATTATTTCTTATTTATCTCAGTATCCTCAGCACTTAGTAAAATGTCTGGAACTTAGTAACAGTTCATAAATGCTACTTCTACTTTGTGCTTCCGTATCTCACAGCATTTTCTGTCCACAAATATTTGTATTATAGAAGTTTATCACATTTACAACTTAAACTATTCAATATCTATGGGTTCTGCCTACTTAATTACTGATAACACCCAGTTCCTTGGAATACAATATTTTCCTGTAAAATGGTACAGATAATGGGAACAACATTTTCAGAAAGAGGCTGGACTGACTCATAAGGGAATCAATGTTCACCTCCTAAATAATTCACTAAAACTTACTGGTAAGACTCAATGTACTGTTGCACTGCCCATGTTACTAGAATCTCAGTGCCTACTTGAAATTGTGACTTGCAGAGGCAAAGGCTTAAAAAGCCACACGTTTTGGAAATATTTGAAAAGATAGCTACAGAAATAATAAAAAGTTCTAATAATATGTTTCTGTTGCTCAAATTCCAGGAGTAAGTCTAAAGTGGTATACTAAAAATTACTGTCACAACTTACATTTGCAATTAACAGTAAGATTTTGCAAGAAAAATCTATTAAAAGAACTCAGATTCATACACTGATCTTGCAAAAAGAGAAAATAAAATCTGTAGACCTGTTACAGACCTCAAATTAAAATACTGGTATTTGTTTGGGCCACTTTGTTAAAGAAGTATGCTTTCTTTGCCTCTTAAATTTTACATTTCTAACATTTAATGGTGATTAATTGTAAAGGACACATGTAAGACTATAATACAGCTAAATGATGCATTTGTAATTCATGTGAAACAACATAATTGGTTCTCCAAGGGTTCATCAATATATTATTCTACTAAACAGAATACTTGAAAGTCCCACCTGAGTTTTAAATGCAATATGAAGCCTTTATTTTAAGCATGGCTTCCTCTGTGTAATATTCTCATAATTATTTTCCAGCAACAAGAAATATTAGGTTGATTATTTTTATTCTAGCTGTTAGTCCCTCATGCTGCGAAGAAAGCAAGTTCATGAATTCATTCATTTCAATACAAAACAGACATTATTTGGAGAGCTCTATTTAAAATAAAAAAAATAAGGCTGGGTGCAATGGCTCACGCTTGTAATTCCAGCACTTTGGGAGGCCAAGGTGGGTGGATCACCTAAGGTCAGGAGTTTGAGACCAGCCTGGCCAACATGGCGAAACCCTGTCTCTACTAAAGATACAAAAAGTAGTTGGGCTTGGTGGTGGATGCCAGTAATCTCAGCTACTCGGGAGGCTGAGGCAGGAGAATTGCTTGAACCCAGGAGGCGGAAGTTGCAGTGAGCCGAGATCACGACGCTGCACTCCAGCATGGGCAACAGAGTGAGACTCTGTCTCAAAAATAAAAAATAATAAAATAAAATAAATTAGAAAATATCTTTTCAAAAATTTCATAAGAGGTGAAAAGTTGAATTAAATTATTTTAAAAGCCCACTTTATTAAAAGGCATATAATATTTCTATTGCCTCCAAGAGAATTTCTATCACACAACAGTATATAAATAAACAGAAGTCAGTTTTAAGTATAGAATTTGATTCATGGAAATAAATTACGATCTTCTAATATAAAGCAACATTTTAGTATATAGTAAGAAAAAAACAAAAGGCCATATTCTTCACTTTGATACCTGTCACTATGTAGAAGACAAATTCCTTAACATACTTATCTTTTAAAAATAATGTCAGTATATGTTGGTTAAACTTTTAGATATAAGTTAATGAAGATCATACAGCTTATACATCTCACAGGGGTTCTGCTTATTCTTGCAACTACTGCCTGCTATTGTCTCTAGAAACTCTAAAATTTGAAATATATATAGTGCTTTTGTAAAGAGACTAGATGAGGTCATTCTATGCCTTTTTCCTTCTAGACTTTCAGGTAATCTGATTTTCAGCCACTGTTCTCAGTTTATTTACAAAATCTATGACTCAAAGACTAGTATATATCTTCATACAGTGTGGTCTGTCAATGTGACTAGCTCTGTACATAAAAAGAGAACTCAAATTAGCAAGCATAAAGCCACTGGGGGCCATTCACTTAAATGCTGCCAAAAGGACTGATGAGACTTTTATACCTGATGCTGAACTTGGGGAGGGGGAATGGTGGGGGAGTGTCTGCTAAATTTATTTTAGACAACAACGGACTACAATATCTCCCATATATTAGCCATCTTTTTAATTAAAGGGTAGAAAATGGAAGGTTGTAATAAAAAGCAAAAGGAAGCAATAGAAGCGTGGATTCAACAAGACAAGACAAGAATGCCATTTCAAAACAATTTGGCATATTTGGAGAACTGGCAAAGGAGGATTTAAGAACACATGTCCCACTAGCCCTAGAATGCACTTGCAAGGATATATATAAATATATCTCCTTGAATGGCTGTTTTGAAATCAGAGTGTACTTCTAGACATTGTTACCCATGTCTAGAATATGTATAGCAAGCGGTACTTCAATATTGATAACAAGGATAAATTAACTGAAATAATAGATAGAAATGTTCTATGCAAAAGCAGAGAAAGCTTTTTATTTTGAAATCTAAGCTCATTCTTAAGCTATGTAAAATTTAGGATACTCAGTCTGGCCCTAGAGGTGTACAATAAGGGCAATGTTGGAGACTTGAATTCCTTCCCTCAGGGCATAAGTGAAAGTCTAGTTGAGTCTCAGAAACAAAACTGGCCCCTTTTTTAAAATTATTCCTTATGAAGTTTCTAGTGCAGTGACAAATAAAACTAGGCACTTTGCTATCCTCCTGAGCTAGGCTTGCTCTTGTTCAATTTCAAACGAGTTCTCTTGAGTCTAAGCTGAGACCACAGTTATATTGAAGGACAAAGGAAAAATTCCTTATCTTAGGCTTTGGGAGCTCAGAAGGTGAAAGGGCCCCAAGAGACCAACCTGCAAATCATACCAGCTGTGTTGGGCTATAATAGCAGTGGAACCCATGAGCAGTAAACACCCAAAGATTCAGCCAGAAATCTACATACATTATATAGAGTTATCAGAGCCCTTTAACTTACCCAGCACTTTTACCCAATGCTTTTTACACAAGACATGTAGCAACATCAGAAAAAATAAGTGTTCAGTGGAAACACATTGGGAAATGTGGTTCTAACAAACAGCTAGCCCATATCGCATATCTAACAAACCCAGAGTAAACTGATTTCTGAATGCTGTGAAGATTCATGGGAGTATTCTTAGATAACCACCTATGCCATGTCCAGCCAGTTGGTAAGAGAGCAAGGGGAATTCAGTGAGGACTTTCTTCTATGCTAATCACATTAATGTGGGATTTCTGCTCTATTTACATACTAGAAATGGAAAGAAAGACATGTTGATTCATAATTATAATTAAAGTTATGTTTTTTATGGCTGCATAGTATTCCATGGTGTATATATACCATCTTTTCTTTATCCAATCAACTGTTGATGGATATTTAGGTTGATTCCATGACTTTGCTATTGTGAGTAGTGCTGCAATACACATATGAGTACAGGTGTCTTTTTCATATAATGATTTCTTTCCCTTCGGGTAGATGCCCAGTAGTGGGACTGCAGGGCTGAATGGTAGGTCTATTTTTAGTTCTCTGAGAAATCTCCAGATCTATTAAGTACAATGGTCACTATTTGAGTGACAAGTACACTAGAAGCCCAAATCTCACCATTCAATATACCTATGTAACAAACCTGCACATGTACCTGCTGAATCTAAAAATTTGAAAAAAGCTACATTAACTCTCCCAATAACAAAAAAGGAGTCCACAACCAGAGGTTATTCATTAATGTATCACAACTGTAAGCTTAGCTATCCCTGGCTGTGCTATTTTAGGTGCCTCATGGACAAAATACAGCATTTGGTTTATAAAATGACCCTACATCCAGAGATATAGTTAATGTACAAGTAATAAACAAAGAGATGTTCTAGAAGATAAGAGACACAGCTGAATTGATCCCAGAACATAAATGAGTAATTAAGAGAAACAGAAATTCCCAATATATTCATGTCATTTAAATCAATACAGGAATAATTCACCTCCTTGGATCTACCTTCTGATATCTGCCAAGTCCCTGAGGCAAACCACACTCTGGACCAGTGACCGGCCTCCTCTCCACTTGCAGACAGATAGCTGGCTATCTAGCCTGTAGACACTACCCTCTGGTCTGTCAGATTAGTAATTCAACCTGTAACCTTTAGCATTTACCCCACTCTAGGAGTCAGTCCTCAGGGAACTTCTCTGGGGGTTCACTATACCTGCTTTGATCCTCAGACAATCTCAGACCTGCTACTGACACCACATTACATCTTCTAAAAATGTGCTTTTTTCACATTTTAACATCTCTGAGACTGAGATGCATCTAACAATCATTGGTGTGCTGTGATTTCATTGGCAGCATCTTTTCCTTTCTCAATGGTAAATAAATTAATCTAATATCTTATGATTGATACTATCTTTGATTCAATAATATATAGTAAAAGTAAACATCTAGTACCTCAAGTCTCCTAATGTAAGGGCTCAATATACAGAATATTCTGTAAATAATATCTCTGTTGTACTACCCTCTTCTGAGATACCTTAGAGTCTCCTGCTAAAGAGGTACTGTATATATAGGTCACAATGTTTGGTTTCATATGACCCCAATCATAAGAGATTAGATAATGAGTATGTACCAAAGAAAACTATCTATAGATTGCCATGAGAGATTTTTTCCAGCAGAAAACCTCTGCTCTGAACCAAACAAACCAAATCTTTCTTGGGGGAACTTAATGAGACACATGCAGAAATGGATATGTATGTTAGGCAGAAGCAGAAGCTAAGAGAGAGAGGATGTTAAAAGCCGCATGGCAGTAGAAACCATAAATAAGCAGATACCCTGATATAGAAAGGAGAACAGAGAGTTCATTCATTGTTAAGGAAATAAAAGAAGAATTAGATGGACAGAAAAATAAAAATGGAGTAGCTGAGAGACCATAATGGCAAATCATGAGAATAGAAGGATTAGTAAGGTACAACTGGAATCAAGCACAAACCTGCTCCTGAAGGATGACTACCAGCAGGGTGGTCAATATGTCAGAGGTATAGGAATGATGCCCCAGCCTGAGCAACACAGAAGACGGGTGATTTCTGCATTTCTGCTTGAGGTACCGGTTTCATCTCACTAGGGAGTGCCAAACAGTGGGTGCAGGACAGTCGGTGCAGCGCACTGTGTGCGAGCCGAAGCAGGGCGAGGCACTGCCTCACACAGGAAGAGCAAGGGGTCAGGGAGTTCCCGTTCCTAGTCAAAGAAAGGGGTAACAGATGGCACCTGGAATATCGGGTCAGTCCCAACCTAATACTGCGCTTTTCCAACGGGCCTGGAAAACGGCACACTAGGAGATTGTGTCCTGCACCTGGCTCGGAGGGTCCTATGCCCATGGAGTCTTGCTGATTGCTAGCACAGCAGTCTGAGATCAAGCTGCAAGGCGGCAGGGAGGCTGGGGGAGGGGTGCCCGCCATTGCCCAGGCTTGCTTAGGTAAACAAAGCAGCCAGGAAGCTCCAACTGGGTGGAACCCACCACAGCTCAAGGAGGCCTGCCTGCCTCTGTAGGCTCCACCTCTGGGGGCAGGGCACAGACAAACAAAAAGTCAGCAGGAACCTCCACAGACTTAAATGTCCCTGTCTGACTGACAGCTTTGAAGAGAGTAGTGGTTCTCCCAGCACACAGCTGGAGATCTGAGAACGGACAGACTGCCTCCTAAAGTGAGTCCCTCACCCCTGAGCGGCCTAACTGGGAGGCACCCCCCCAGTAGGGACAGACTGACACCTCACTCGGCCGGGTACTCCTCTGAGACAAAACTTCCAGAGGAACTATCAGACAGCTGAATTTGTGGTCTCACGAAAATCCGCTGTTCTGCAGCCACTGCTGCTGACACCCAGCCAAACAGGGTCTGGAGTGGACCTCTAGTAAACTCCAACAGACCTGCAGCTCAGGGTCCTGTCTGGTAGAAGGAAAACTAACAAACAGAAAGGACATCCACACCAAAAACCCATCTGTACATCACCATCATCAAAGACCAAAAGTAGATAAAACCACAAAGATGGGGAAAAAACAGAGCAGAAAAACTGGAAACTCTAAAAAGCAGAGCACCTCTCCTCCTCCAAAGGAACGCAGCTCCTCACCAGCAATGGAACAAAGCTGGACGGAGGATGACTTTGACGAGTTGAGAGAAGAAGGCTTCAGACGATCAAACTACTCTGAGCTACGAGAGGAAATTCAAAACAATAGCAAAGAAGTTAAAAACTTTGAAAAAAAACTAGAAGAATGGATAACTAGAATAACCAATGGAGAGAAGGGCTTAAAGGAGCTGATGGGGCTGACAGCCAAGTTTCGAGAACTACGCGAAGATTGCAGAAGCCTCAGTAGCAGATGCAATCAACTGGAAGAAAGGGTATCGCTGATGGAAGATGAAATGAATGAAATGAAGCAAGAAGGGAAGTTTAGAGAAAAAAGAATAAAAAGAAATGAACAAAGCCTCCAAAAAATTTGGGACTATGTGAAAAGACCAAACCTATGTCTGACTGGTGTACCTGAAAATGACGGGGAGAATGGAACCAAGTTGGAAAACACTCTGCAAGATATTATCCAGGAGAACTTCCCCAATCTAGCAAGGCAGGCCAACATTCAGATTCAGGAAATACAGAGAACGCCACATAGATACTCCTCGAGAAGAGCAACTCCAAGACACATAATTGTCAGATTCACCAAAGTTGAAATGAAGGAAAAAATGTTAAGGGTGGCCAGAGAGAAAGGTCGGGTTACCCACAAAGGGAAGCCCATCAGACTAACAGCTGATTTCTCAGCAGAAACTCTACAAGCCAGAAGAGAGTGGGGGCCGATATTCAACATTCTTAAAGAAAATAATTTTCAACCCAGAATTTCATATCCAGCCAAACTAAGCTTCATAAGTGAAGGAGAAATAAAATACTTTACAGACAAGCAAACGCTGAGTGATTTTGTCACCACCAGGCCTGCCCTAAAAGAGCTCCTGAAGGAAGCACTAAACATGGAAAGGAACAACCGGTACCAGCCACTGCAAAAACATGCCAAATTGTAAAGACCATCGAGACTAGGAAGAAACTGCATCAATTAACGAGCAAAATAACCAACTAACATCATAATGACAGGATCAGATTCACACATAACAATATTAACGTTAAATGTAAATGGGCTAAATGCTCCAATTAAAAGACACAGACTGGCAAACTGGATAAGGAGTCAGGATCCATCAGTGTGCTGTATTCAGGAAACCCATCTCATGTGCAGAGACACACATAGACTCAAAATAAAGGGATGGAGGAAGATCTATCAAGTAAATGGAAAACAAAAAAAGGCAGGGGTTGCAATCCTAGTCTCTGATAAAATAGACTTTAAACCAACAAAAATCAAAAGAGACAAAGAAGGCCATTACATAATGGTAAAGGGATCAATTCAACAAGAAGAGCTAACTAACTATCCTAAATATATATGCACCCAACACAGGAGCACCCAGATTCATAAAGGAAGTCCTGAGTGACCTACAAAGGGACTTAAACTCCCACACAATAATAATGGGAGATTTTAACACCCCACTGTCAACATTAGACAGATCAACGAGACAGAAAGTTAACAAGGATATCCAGGAATTGAACTCAGCTCTGCACAAAGTGGACCTAATAGATTATCTACAGAACTCTCCACCCCAAATCAACAGAATATACATTTTTTTTCAGCACCACACCACACCTATTCCAAAATTGACCACATAGTTGGAGGTAAAGCTCTCCTCAGCAAATGTAAAAGAACAGAAATTATAACAAACTGTCTCTCAGACCACAGTGCAATCAAACTAGAACTCAGGATTAAGAAACTCACTCAAAACCGCTCAACTACATGGAAACTGAACAACCTGCTCCTGAATGACTATTGGGTACATAATGAAATGAAGGCAGAAATAAAGATGTTCTTTGAAACCAACGAGAACAAAGACACAACATACCAGAATCTCTGGGACACGTTCAAAGCAGTGTGTAGAGGGAAATTTATAGCACTAAATGCCCACAAGAGAAAGCAGGAAAGATCCAAAATTGACACCCTAACAAACATCACAATTAAAAGAACTAGAAAAGCAAGAGCAAACACATTCAAAAGCTAGCAGAAGGCTAGAAATAACTAAAATCAGAGCAGAACTGAAGGAAATAGAGACACAAAAAACCCTTCAAAAAATTAATGAATCCAGGAGCTGGTTTTTCGAAAAGATCAACAAAATTGATAGACCGCTAGCAAGACTAATAAAGAAGAAAAGACAAGAATCAAATAGATGCAATAAAAAATGAAAAAGGGGATATCACCACTGATCCCACAGAAATACAATCTACCATCAGAGAATACTACAAACACCTCTATGCAAATAAACTAGAAAATCTAGAAGAAATGGATAAATTCCTCGACAAATACACCCTCCCAAGACTAAACCAGGAAGAAGTTGAATCTCTGAATAGACCAATAACAGGTTCTGAAATTGTGGCAATAATCAATAGCTTACCAACCAAAAAGAGTCCAGGACCTGATGGATTCACAGCCGAATTCTACCAGAGGTACAAGGAGGAACTGGTACCATTCCTTCTGAAACTATTCCAATCGATAGAAAAAGAGGGAATCCTCCCTAACACATTTTATGAAGCCAGCATCATCCTGATACCAAAGCCTGGCAGAGACATAACCAAAAAAGAGAATTTCAGACCAATATCCTTGATGAACACTGATGCAAAAATCCTCAATAAAATACTGGCAAACCGAATCCAGCAGCACATCAAAAAGCTTATCCACTATAATCAAGTGGACTTCATCCCTGGGATGCAAGGCTGGTTCAACATACGCAAACCAATAAATGTAATCCAGCATATAAACAGAACCAAAGACAAAAACCACATGATTATCTCAATAGATGCAGAAAAGGCCTTTGACAAAATTCAACAACCCTTCATGCTAAAAACTCTCAATAAATTAGGTATTGATGGGACGTATCTCAAAATAATAAGAGCTATCTACGACAAACCCACAGCCAATATCATACTGAATGGGCAAAAACTGGAAGCATTCCCTCTGAAAACTGGCACAAGACAGGGATGCCCTCTCTCACCGCTCCTATTCAACATAGTGCTGGAAGTTCTGGCCAGAGCAATCAGGCAGGAGAAGGAAATAAAGGGTACTCAACTAGGAAAAGAGGAAGTCAAATTGTCCCTGTTTGCAGATGACATGATTGTATATCTAGAAAACCCCACTGTCTCAGCCCAAAATCTCCTTAAGCTGATTAGCAACTTCAGCAAAGTCTCAGGATACAAAATCAATGTACAAAAATGACAAGCATTCTTGTACACTAATCACAGACAATCAGAGAGCCAAATCATGAGTGAACTCCCATTCACAATTGCTTCAAAGAGAATAAAATACCTAGGAATCCAACTTACAAGGGATGTGAAGGACCTCTTCAAGGAGAACTACAAACCATTGCTCAATGAAATAAAAGAGGATACAAATAAATGGAAGAATATTCCATGCTCATGGGTTGGAAGAATCAATATCGTGAAAATGGCCATACTGCCCAAGGTAATTTATAGATTCAATGCCATCCCCATCAAGCTACCAATGACTTTCTTCACAGAATTGGAAAAAACTACTTTAAAGTTCATATGGAACCAAAAAAGAGCCCGCATCGCCAAGTCAATCCTAAGCCAAAAGAACAAAGCTGGAGGCATCACGCTACCTGACTTCAAACTATACTACAAGGCTACAGTAACCAAAACAGCATGGTACTGGTACCACAACAGAGACATAGATCAATGGAACAGAACAGAGCCCTCAGAAATGATGCCACCTATCTACAACTATCTGATCTTTGACAAACCTGACAAAAACAAGAAATGGGGAAAGGATTTCCTATTTAATAAATGGTGCTGGGAAAACTGGCTAGCCATATGTAGAAAGCTGAAACTGGATCCCTTCCTTACACCTTATACAAAAATTAATTCGAGATGGATTAAAGACTTAAATGTTAGACCTAAAACCATTAAAATCCTACAAGAAAACCTAGGCAACACCATTCAGGACATAGGCATGGGCAAGGACTTCATGTCTAAAACACCAAAAGCAATGGCAACAAAAGCCAAAATTGACAAATGGGATCTCATTAAACTAAAGAGCTTCTGCACAGCAAAAGAAACTACCATCAGAGTGAACAGGCAATCTACAGAATGGGAGAAAATTTTTGCAACCTACTTATCTGACAAAGGGCTAATATCCAGAATCTACAATGAACTCAAACAAATTTACAAGAAAAAAACAAACAACCCCATCAAAAAGTGGGCAAAGGACATGAACAGACACTTCTCAAAAGAAGACATTTATGCAGCCAAAAAACACATGAAGAAATGCTCCTCATCACTGGCCATCAGAGAAATGCAAATCAAAACCACAGTGAGATACCATCTCACACCAGTTAGAATGGCCATCATTAAAAAAATCAGGAAACAACAGGTGCTGGAGAGGATGTGGAGAAATACGAACACTTCTGCACTGTTGGTGGGACTGTAAACTAGTTCAACCATTGTGGAAGTCAGTGTGGCGATTCCTCCGGGATCTAGAACTAGAAATACCATTTGACCCAGCCATCCCATTACTGGGTATATACCCAAAGGACTATAAATCATGCTGCTATAAAGACACATGCACATGTATGTTTATTGCGGCACTATTCACAATAGCAAAGAGTTGGAACCAACCCAAATGTCCAACAACGATAGACTGGATTAAGAAAATGTGGCACATATACACCATGGAATACTATGCAGCCATAAAAAATGATGAGTTCGTGTCCTTTGTAGGGACATGGATGAAACTGGAAAACATCATTCTCAATAAACTATCGCAAGGACAGAAAACCAAACACCACATGTTCTCACTCATAGGTGGGAATTGAACAATGAGAACTCATGGACACAGGAAGGGGAACATCACACTCTGGGGACTGTTGTGGGTTGAGGGGAGGGACAGCATTAGGAGATACACCTAATGCTAAATGACGAGTTAATGGGTGCAGGAAATCAACATGTCACATGGATACATATGTAACAAACCTGCACATTGTGCACATGTACCCTAAAACCTAAAGTATAATAAAAAAAAAAAAATGTCAGAGGTGCTGTCAGACTTCCAGAGCCACTATTGTAGTCAGAACATTCTAGTTTTGATGAGCCATGGCTGGGAGACCACTGTGATATTTCTTCCTCATATTTTCTTAACCCTATAACACCTTTAAAAACTTTAGCATGCCTCTATTCCTTGGAATTAGAAAAAGACTGTTATACGATATATATATATACATATAGAGAGAGAGACTCACTCACTCATTTTAACCCTTCCCTTACACACTTTGGCCCACAATTTCTTTCTTAGGGGAAAAGACAGAGTAGAGAATGCTTCCAATATACCAGTAGCATGATACTGGCACACTGCAACCTCCAACTCCCGGGTTCAAACAATTCTCCTGCCACAGTCTCCCAAGTAGCTGGGATTACAGCCATGTGCCAATATACCTGGCTAATTTTTGCATTTTTAGTAGAGATGGGGTTTCATCATGTTGGCCAGGCTGGTCTGTAACTCCTAACCTCAAGTAATCTGCCAAACTCAGCCTCCTAAAGTGCTGGGATTACAGACATGAGCCACTGTGCCTGGCCTCCGTTACACAGTATTAAGCAACTATAAGAAAGCAGAAGATAGGGTACAAAAAGAATATGGTAAAAAAAAAAAAAAAAAAAAAAAATGTGATCAGAGCTTACAAATTGGCTGAGCCAGGGAAGAGAGGAGGAGGTTAACAGGAGTGATCTCAAAACTTGAGAGACAGAAGGGAGTGGTGGGGGTGGGGGCAGCACACACAGGCCAGAGATGGAGTGCCAACTCCATTTTATCTCTACTTTTTATTTTCTGAAGGGTCATTGACATATAGCACATGTTTTCTGCAATGATATCTTATTTGGTCCTGGCCAAATCTTAAAATTTGGTTCAAATTCTCCTTCCTTTCAGTAATAGTCATGGGAGGTCATGTTCAGCTTACCACCTTTCCTCAAATCACCTTTGGACTAATCAAACGCAGACTTCCTTCGAGTCAACAAATCTAACAATATTTCCACTTATTTGAATGCATTCAGTTAAGTCAACACTGATTAGGATAGTGTTTTCTTGTCCAGCATACCTTATATGGGCCCAAGCTCATCAGATTGACCACTAAAAAAAACTACAACTCAAAGTTGTATTTTTCTATTTATTTTGAAGTTTTTAAATATAAAAATGTATCAGTTTTAAAATTTCATTTATGGAACATAAGATTATTGGAATTATTATCTCCCTTTTCATCAATCAAAATCTAATTCATGGCTGGGTGCAGTGGCTCATGCACTTTGGGAGGCTGATGCGGGTGGATCACCTGAGGTCAGGAGTTCGAGACTAGCCTGGCCAACATGGTGAGACATGGTGAGTGCTATGGCACTCCAGCCTTGGTGACAAGAGCAAAACTCCGTCTCGAAAAAAAAAAAAAAAATCTAATTCAGGGCTACAGAGAACCATTTACCCATGGAAGAATCAATCTGTGTGAGAGTATTAGAAAATAACTATATTCATTCATTCATTGTGTTACCTAATATGAAGATGGAAAACTAAAGCATGCTTATGTTTTCTTTTTTTTTAACATATGAACAAATTTAAGAATGAAAATGGTGCTTGCTGGGCGTGGTGGCTCACGCCTGTAATCCCAGCACTTTGGGAGGCCGAGGTGGGTGGATCACCTGAGGTCAGAAGTTTGAGACCAGCCTGACTAACATGGAGAAACCCTGTCTCTACTAAAAATACAAAATTAGCAGGGCGTGGTGGCACATGCCTGTAATCCCAGCTACTCAGAAGGTTGAGGCAGGAGAATAGCTTGAGCCCGGGAGATGGAGGTTGCGGTGAGCCGAGACCGCGCCATTGCACTCCAGCCTGGGCAACGAGAGTGAAACTCCTTCTCAAAAAAAAAAAAAAAAAAAAAAAAAGGTACCAATTCAAATTCATTACTCTTACTCTTTATAAAGGTATAATTCTATTACTTTCTTTAGTATTTGGATTCTAGCAGTAACTTTCTGGGATAGTTTCTGCCCCTTAAATTCAATGCTTTTCTTACACTTCTTTGGTTTTGAAAAACAATCACAGCTTCTTTCATTTAGGTATCTTTGTTGTTGTTTCTATGTTTTGACAATATGGAATGAGGTATAATTTATTTACATTTTGGGGCTACCTAACAGGTAATGATATGCTAACATATCAAAGTGAAACTCTCCAGAAATGGTCATTACTATAGATATTACTGTGTAGGAGAACGGTTAAAATGAAACAAAACAGTAATCTTGGCTCAGGTATGTATTTGTCAGCAGGATGAGAAAAGTTTAAACTGTATATTTAATATGTAATAGTATTGCTTTGAAAACAAGTTTTCAAAAATTTTTATCACCTCTCTTTCTTACCCACTCATCACCTTAAAAACATTTAATTTACATTCCAAGATCTTATTTTCCACCATATTCATTAATAAAACTTAATAGTTTTAGGAATTTTTTACTGTCATCATTTAGACCAGTGGCCTATGTTTTTAGTTTTATATTAGATCTCAAACTGTCTGTAGGGAATCCTGATACCTTGGTACCACTTAAATATATTTTTTTGCTTTAACAGTGATGTGTAGAAAGGGAATTCCAGATGGCCTTTTGTAATGTAGTCACTGAAGGAGAAATCCATAGACAAACTTGCATTAAATTATATTGCTCACCTAAGTAAAGGAAACTTCTCATTTAAATAATAGCTTGCTGATATCATCAAAATGGTGAAATAGAAAGTTCCATCTCTTGTCCTCCCATAGAAACACCAACTTAACAATGTAGACCACAATACATTTATGAGAAGGCCAGAATCCTTTTAAGAGGCTGCAGTACACCAGACAAACACAAAACTGAAAAAATTTCATTGAAATGAGTAAGGAGCAATTTCACTTTACTAGTATTAGCCCCTTCCCCCAAGCCATCACAGCTCAGCATTGAAAAATATCACTTTGGCCTACAGTTTCTTTCTCAGGGGAAAATACAGAGTAGAGAATGCTTCCAATGTACCAGCCTTTTGGTGCACTGCCTGAAGGGCTAGTTTCTATCTCACCTCACATGGGACACTGATAGAACAGAAACAGCTTGGATGTTTCAGGGCAATTAAGAACAAAGGAAAAAGGGCAGGCAGCTTACTGTGGTGAGCATAGCTCTATAAGATTGAGAGAAGGCACAGAGCCTGATGCTTCTTCCACTGTGATAGGAGAGAAATGGAACATGTCCCCAACAATCTGGCCTCAGTGCACCACCAGGGTCGGGCTGGATTCTGTCCTGCCTCAGAAGACATTAGCATGGCTCTATGAATTGTGCTCAGGGTAAAAAAAGAAAACAAGTAAATCCATCTAATTAGGAATCCTCCCACACAAATCCAGAGAAGATACATTCATAGAAAAGGTTTGAAAGGCTCCTAGAATCTCTAGCCTAGCGAATTGGTTAAGCTCTTTCCATGTCTAAACAAGTCCAGAAAGAATGGGAAGGGTGGCTGCTTCCTCAAATGTGCAGACACCAGTGCAAAAGTACAAGAAACAAGAAAAATCAGCGAAACATTACACTAAAGGACAAATTAAATCATAATACCCAACTCTAAAGAAATGGAGATCTATGAATAGGCTAACAAAGAATTCAAAATAATCATCTTAAGGAAGCTCAGTGAGTTACAAGAGAATATAGACAACTGAACAACATTAAGAAAATAATTCAGCAACAAAATGAGAATATCAACAGAGGTAGAAATTATGTATGTATTTATTTATTTATTTATTGAGACAGAGTCTCGCTCTGTTGCCCAGGCTGAAGTGCAGCAGCACGATCTCACTGCAACCTCTGCCTCCCTGGTTAAAGAGATTCTCCTGCCTCAGCATCCCAAGTAGCTGGGACTACAGACATGGGACACCACGCCTGGATAATTTTTCTGTGTGTGTGTGTGTGTGTGTGTGTGTATACACACATAAATATATACATATATAAAAATATATATATATATATACACATATATAAATATATAAATATATATATATATACACACACTCAAATATATACATACATATATATAAATATGTTTTTCAAGTAGAGATGGGGTTTCCCTATGTTGGCCAGGCTGGTCTCAAATTCCTGACCTCAAGTGATTAGCACACCTCAGACTCCCAAAGTGCTGAGATTACAGGTGTGAGCCACCATGCCCAGCTCAGGCTGGTTTTTTTGTTGTTGTTTTGAGTTGCCTTTCTTTTTTTTTTTTTTGAGACGGAGTCCCACTCTGTCACCCAGACTAGAGTGCAGTGGCACAATCTCGGCTCATTGCAACCTTTGCCTCCCAGGCTCAAGAGATTCTCCTGTCTCCCCAGTAACTGGGATTACAGGTACGTGCAACCATACCTGGCTAATTTTTGTAATTTTTTTTTAGTAGAGATGGTGTCTCACCATGTTGCCCAGGCTGGTCTCGAACTCCTGACATCAAGTGATCCACCTGCCTTGGCCTCCCAAAGTGCTGGATTGCAGACATGAGCCACCACATCTGGCCCTAACAGAGGTAGAAATTATTTAAAAAAAAAAAAATAACCAGGCCGGGTGTGGTGGCTCACGCCTGCAATCCCAGCACTTTGGGAGGCTGAGGTGGGCAGATCACCTGAGGTTGGGAGTTCGAGACCAGCCTGACTAACATGGAGAAACCCCGTCTCTACTAAAAATAAAAAATTAGCCAGGCATGGTGGCGCATGCCTGTAATCCCAGCTACTTGGGAGGCTGAGGCAGGAGAGTAGGTTGAACCCGGGAGGCAGATGTTGCAGTGAGCCAAGACTGTGCCATTGCACTCCAGCCTGGGCAACAAGAGTGAAACTCCATCTCAATAAATAAATAAATAAATAAATAACCAAACAGAAATTCTGGTTCAGTGACTGAACTGAAAAATCACTACAGTGATTAAACAGCAGACTTGATTCAGCAGAAGGAATCAGTGAAACTGAAGACAAGTCATCCAAATTATGTAGCCAAAGGAGCAAAAAGCAAAGAATGATAAAGAATGAAGAAAGCCTAAGCTACTTACTGAACATCATCAAGCAGACCAATACATTCATTATGGGAATCTCAAAGGAGAAGAGAGATAGGCAGGGGGAAAAGCTTATATAAAGAACTCATGGAGGAAAACATCTTAAATCTGGGGAAGGAAATGGATATCCAGATTCACAAAGCCCAAAGAATGCCATATTAGAGAAACCCAAAGAAGTCTACACTGAGATACAATATAATCAAATTGCACAAAGTCAAAGAAAAATTTTAAAGGAGCAAGAGAAAAGTGACTCATGATGTAAAGTGAGTCCTCAATAAGACTATCAGTAGATTTCTTAGCAGACACCTTGCAGACCAGAAGGCAGTGAGCTTATAATATTCAAAGTGTTGAAAAAAAAAAAGCCAATCAAGAATACTATATCTGGCAAAATTGTCCTTCAAAAGTGAAGGAGAGATAAAGACTTTCCCAAACAAACAAAAGGCATGGGAGTTCATCACCACTAGACATGATGCTAATGGGAGTTCTTCAAGTAGAAATGAACAGATGCTAAAACAGTAACACAAAAGCATATGGAAGAATAAAACACACTGGTATGGGCAAGCAGACAGACAAACACAGAATACTACATATATATATATATATATATATATATATTTTTTTTTTTTTTTTTTTTTTTTTTTTGAGACAGGGTCTCATTCCTATTGCCTAGGCTAGACTGCAGTGGCATGATCACAGCTCACTGCAGCCTCGGCTGATTCTCCCACCTCAGCTTCCTGAGAAGCTGGGACTATAATTGTGCACCACCATGCCTGGCTAGTTTTTTGCGTTTTTAATAGAGACAGGGTTTTGCCATGTTGCCCAGGCTTGTCTTGAATTCCTAGACTCAATGAATTTGCCCGCTTTGGCCTCCCGAAGTGCTGGGATTAGAAGCCACTGTGCCCAGCCCGGATACTATAATAATGGTGGACTGTAAATAACTTTAAACTCTACTATTAAAGTTAAAAGACAAAAACATTAAGATTATAACTACACAAATTTGTTAATAGATACACAATATAAAAAGATTTAAACTATGACATCAATAACAAAGTATGGTGAGGGAGAAGTAAAAGTGGAGGGTTTTTGTATGTGAGTGCAGTTAAGTTGTCAGCAGCTTAATATAGAACTGCTGTAACTGTAAGACAATCTATGCAAGCTTCATGGTAATCATAAAGAAATTAACTATAGAAGATACACAAAAGAAATAGAAGAAGGAACCAAAGCAGATCACTACAAAAAATCAACAAATCACAAAAGAAGATAGCAAGAGAGGAAAACAAGGACAAAAAGACTACGAAACAGAAAAGAATCAACAAAAGGGCAATAGTAAGTCCTTCCCTATCAATAATTACTTGAAATGTAAATGGAGGCCGGGTATGGTGGCTCACGCCTGTAATCCCAGCACTTCGGGTGGATCATGAGGTCAGGAGAACGAGACCATCCTGGGCAACATGGTGAAACCGTGTCTCTACTAAAAATACAAAAATTAGCCGGGCATGGTGGTGCACACCTGTAGTCCCAGCTACTTGGGAGGCTGAGACAGGAGAATCGCTTGAACCCGGGAGGCAGAGGCTGCAGTGAGCTGAGATTGTGCCACTGCACTCCAGCCTGGGCAACAGAGCAAGACTCTGTCTCAAAAAAAAAAAAATAAATAAATAAATGCAAATGGATTAAACTCCCCAAACAAATGACACAGAGTGGCAGAATAGATAAATAAACAATATCTAATTATATGCTACCTATAAGAGACTACACTTAGCTTTGAGGACACACATAGACTGAAAGTAAAGACACAGAAAAAGATATTCCACACAAATGGTAACCAAAAGAGAGCAGGAGTGGCTATACTTTATGTAAGACAAAATAGACTACAAGTTAAAAACCGACGTAGAGGCGAAAAATGTCATTATATAATAATGAAAGCAATTCATCAGGAAGATATAACAATTATAAATCCATATATGCACCAAATATTAGAGCATCTAAATATACAAAGTAAACACTGACAGATCTGAAGTAGGAAACAGACAGCACTATAGTATTAGTAAGATAATTCATATCCCACCTTTGATAATGAATAGAATATCCAGGCAAAAAAAAAAAAAACAATAAGGAAACAATAGACTTGAACAACACTATAGAGCAAGAGGAACTAAAAGACATACAGAAGACATTTCACCCAACAGTTGCAAAATACACATTCTTCTCATGCACACATGGAACATTCTCCAGAATATATCATGTGTTAAGTCACAAAAAAAGTCTCAACAAATTTAAGACTGAAATCCTACACAGCATCTTTTCTGACTACAGTGGAATGAAACTAGAAATTAATAGCAGAAGGAAAATTGTATAATTTACGAATATGTGGAAATGAAACAACACACTCTTTAAAAATCAATGGGCCAATGAAGAAATCAAAAGGAAAATTAGAAAATATCTTAAGACATGCAAAAATGAAAATACAACATACCAAAACTTATGAGATAGAGCAAAAGCAATTCTAACAGGGATATTTACAGTGATAAAATGCCTACATTAAAAAAGTAGAAAGATCTCAAATAAACAATCTAATGTTATACCTCAAGGAGCTAGAAAAAGAACAAATTTAGGAGAAGCCCAACATTAGTAGAAGAAAGGAAATAACAAAGATTAGAGCTAAAATAAATGAAATAGAGAATAGAAAAACAGTAGAAAAAAAAATCAGTGAAACAGAAAATTGTTTTTTTCTGAAAATATAAACAAAATGGAAAAATCCTTATAATAAAAAAAAAGACTCAAAATCAGAAATGAAAGATGAGACATTAGAACTGATGCCACAGAAATAAACAGGATCAGAAGAGACTACTATGAAGAATTATACACCAACAAATTGGATAATCTCGAAGCAATGGTTATATTCATAGAAATATACAATCTACCAAGGGTAAATCATGATGAAATGGAAAATCTAAACAGACCAATAACAAACAAGGAGACTGAATCAGTAATCAAAAACCTCCCCAAAAAGAAAAATCCAGCATTAGATGGTGTCAGTGGTGAATTTTATCAAATATTTAAGGAAGAATTAAGCCCAACACTTTTTAAAGACTTTTTAAAGAGAATACACTTCGAAATTCATTTTATCAAGCCAATATTACCCTAATACAAAGTCACAGACACTACAAGAAAAGAAAATTACAGACCAGTATCTTCGATGAAAACAGATGTGAAAATTCCCAAGAAAATATTAGCAAACTGAATTCAACACTAAGTTCTAAAAAATCATACATCATGATCAAATGGGACTTATCCCTAATATGTGAGGATGGCTTGAACATATGCAAATCAATTAATGTGCTACACCACATTAATAGAATGAAGGATAAAAATCACACAATCATCCCAATAGATGCAGAAAAAGCATTTGAAAAAATTCAACACCTTTCCATGATAAACACTATCAATAAATTAGATATACAAGGAATTTACCTCAACACAATTAAGGCCATATATGAAAAGCCCACTGCTAATATCAAACTAATGATAAAACACAAAGTTTTTCTTCTCATATCAGGAAATGGAAAGAATGCCCACCCTCACCATTTATATTCAAGATAGTACCGGAAGCTCTAGCTGGAGCAACTAGACAAGAAAAAAAAATTAAAAGACATTAAAATTGGGAGGAAAAAAAAAGAAGTAAAACTATCTCTGTTTGCAAACACATGATCTTATGTAGAGAAAATCCTAAATATTCCACAAAAACTGTTAAAACTAATTAAAAAGTTCAGCAAAGTTGCACGATACAAAATCAACATACAAAAATCAATTGCATTTCTATACATTAACAATAAACTACTCAAAACAAAACTGAGAAAGCAATCCCATTTGCATAGTATCACAAAGAATGAAATACTTAGGAATACATTTAACCAAGGAGGTGAAAGACTTGTACAGCGAAAACTACATAATGTTGATGAAACAAATTAAAGACAATATATATAAATGAAAAGATATTCAGTGAAAGACTTAATATTGTTAAAATGTCCATACTACTTAACATAATCTATAGATTCAATGCAATCCCTTTAAATGTCCCAATGGCATTTTTCAGAGAAATAGAAAAACCCATCGTAAAATTCATAACTACAAAAGACCATGAATAGCCAAAGAAATCTTGAGAAAGAAGAACATAGCTGGATTCGCCACTTATTTTAAAATATATTACAAATCTTTAGCAATTTAAACAATATGGGACTGACATAAAAACAGACATGTAGACCAAGGAAACAGAATAGAGAGCCTAGAAATAAATCCATGCATATATGGTCAACTGATCTTCGTATGGGGTGCCAAGAACACAGAATGAGAAAAGGAAAGTCTCTTCAACAAATGGTAGTGGGAAAATTGGATATGGACATGCAAAAGAATGAAATTGGACGTTCATCCCATATTATATATAAAAATCAACTAAAAATGGGTTAAAGATTTAAACATAAGACCTAAACCTACAAAACTCCTTGAAGAAAACAAAGGGGAAAAGCATCATGGTATTGGTCTGGGCAATGATTTCTTGGATATGACACCAAAAGCATAAGCAGCAAAAGGAAAAACACAGTGAGATTACATAAAACTAAAAAGCTTCTGTACAGCAAGCAATCAAAATGAAAAGGCAATTTACAAAAATGGGAGAAAATATTTGCTAGCTGCATATCTGATACAGGGCTACTATCTAAAATGTATCAAAATACATAAAGAACTCAAATAACTCAAGATCAAAAAAACAAAACAGCCGGGTATGGTGGCTCATGCCTGTAATTTCAGCACTTTGGGAGGCCAAGGCAGGCAGATCACCTGAGGTTGGGAGTTCAAGACCAGCCTGACCAACATGGAGAAACCCCTTCTCTACTAAAAATACAAAATTAGCTAGGCATGGTGGTGCAGGCCTGTAATCCCAGCTATTCGGGAGGCTGAGGCAGAAGAATCGCTTGAACCCGGGAGATGGAGGTTGTGGTGAGCCAAGATTGTGCCATTGCACTCCAGCTTGGGTAACAAGGGCGAAACGCCATCTCAAAAACAAAATGAAATGAAACAAAATAAAAAACAAAAAAGCTCCCAAATAGCCAGTTTAAGAAATAAGGAAAGGTTTTGAATAGACATTTCTCCAAAGTAGACATACAAATGGCCAACAGGTATGTGAAAAGATGCTCAACATCACTAATCAAGGAAATGCAAATCAAAAACTACAATGAGATGTCACCTCACCCCAGTTAGGATGTCTACTATTTAACAACAACAACAAAAAATGTAAGACGTGTTGTTAAGGATGTGAAAAGGTAACACGCACTGTTAAGGATGTGAAGAAATTGGAACCCTTATACAAGGGTTATAGGTTAGTGGGAATGTAAAATGATGCAGTCATTATGGAAAACAGTATGAAGCTTCCTCAAAAACAAAAATTTTTTTTTTTTTTTTTTGAGATGGAGTCTCGCTCTGTCACCCAGGCTGGAGTGCAGTGGCGCGATCTCGGCTCACTGCAAGCTCCGCCTCCCGGGTTCATGCCATTCTCCTGCCTCAGCCTCCCGAGTAGCTGGGACTACAGGCCCCCGCCACCACGCCTGGCTAATTTTTTGTATTTTTTTAGTAGAGACGGGGTTTCACCACTTAGCCAGGATGGTCTCGATCTCCTGACCTCGTGATCCGCCTGCCTTGGCCTCCCAAAGTGCTGGGATTACAGGCGTGAGCCACTGTGCCCGGCCTAGCTTCCTCAAAAAAATTAAAAACAGACTTACCAGATGATCCAGTAATCCCTCTTCTGGGGATATGTCCAGAAGAATTGAGGCCGGGCGCGGTGGCTCATGCCTGTAATCCCAACACTTTGGGAGGTCAAGGCAGGCAGATCATGAGGTCAGGAGATCAAGACCATCCTGGCTAACATGGTGAAACCCCGTCTCTACTAAAGATACAAAAAATTAGCTGGGCGTGGTGGCACATGCCTATAATCCCAGCTACTCAGGAGGCTGAGGCAGGAGAATCACTTGAACCCAGGAGGTGGAGGTTACAGTGAGCCGAGATCACGCCACTGCACTCCGGCATGGGTGACAGAGTGAGATTCCGTCTCAAAACAAAACAAAACAAAAAGAATTGACAGCAGGATCTCAAAGAGATATCTGCACTCCCATGTTCACTGCAGCATTATTCACAACAGCCAAGATAGGGAAAGAATCCAAATGTCCATCAGTGAATGAACAGAGTAAATGGAGTAAATGTGGTATGTATGTACAATGGAATATGATTCAGCCTTAAACACAGAAAGAAATCCTGCCATATGTGACAACATGGTTGAACCTGGAGACATGCCAAGTGAAGAAAGACAGGCACAGAAAGACTCATACTGTGGGATTCCACGTTTATGAGCTATTTAAAATAGTCAAACTCATAGAAACAGAGTAGAACAGTGGTTGCCAGGGTCTGGGGAGAAGGAGGAGTAGGGAGTTGCTGTTCAACAGGTATAACGTTTCATTTGTGCAAGATGAATAAATTCTAGAGATCTATTGTATGGCATAGTGCCTATAGTTAACAATATTGTATTGTGCACTTAAAGATTTGATAAGAGGGTAGGTCTCTTGTTAAGTTTTCTTCCTACAACCAAAAAACAAATATAGCCAAATTTTTAAAAAGGAAAAATAACAGCTTGCTGTTTCTGAGAGGTAAACAAGTGACTACCTACTTGCACTGGGCTAGTAGGCATATATGTAGTATATGAATAGTCTGGGCTAAATAGTATGTGTAAATATATCACTAGCAATAAAATCAAGGTCTGTGAGTAATTTTTAGTCAATGATTAGAATGGCCACAGGTAGCACACCAGGAAATGGCTAGGAAGTGCTCCCACTGCCTGGGTAATTTTATAAGTCATTTGTAACATATATACTGTTCAGGTAACAGATAAACCCTACGTTAGGTTTATGTTTCATTTCTTATAGCTCTTTTTCTCTAGCACGAGAATCCAAAAAGGACTTAGAGAACACTGGTACAAAGAAGGGTGTATCAAAAACAAATGTTACTCTTTTGGTCTAGAGTAACTTTAGAGGATTAGTTTAGGACACTAAAACTATAGGTGTGCTGGAAGTTCCATAATTGACTTTCAAATGCTATTTTCCAGTAGTCAAAACTACTCATTTGCTTAAGCTAAGGAGTATATAACATTGCAATTGAATAATAATTGTGAAAGACATTGCCATTTCCATCAATATTTTTATTTTAAATTACTCCAGGTATCTTGCGTATTTCTTTTTTTTTTTTAAAGAGAAGCCCAAATTAAATGCAGTTTATTTTTCTTGAAAAGAAATGCTGATCTCTATTCATAGCCTGTTAATAGCATTATTTCTTTTTTTTTTTCTTTCGGTACACACAGAGGAAGGGAGGGGAGGGGTGTAAATGAAGGGAGTGTTATAAAGACTTTTTTGTAGAAGTGGGATTTTTTGCACCTTCAATTACCTCATGGCAGGTGCAATGACCACTTTGTGCTCTCTTGAGGACAAAAGTGGCAATCTGTACTTACAAATACATGATCATATCAGTAAAAATGAGGCCATGCTGAAAATTTGCCCCAAGATGTTTAAAGGACACTGAATTTTGACTCAGATTTACACATAAGTCAATGCCAAATGACAAATTTCAAGCTTCACAAGTTCAGACATTGATCAGGGAATTGGAGCTTCAAAGCCATAAAGCTGAAAGCTTTTGGACCAAGGAATATTCAACAAAAGCAGTGTAAAAATGCATCAATGCAGTGTGATCACCTCAAGCAAAAATCAGCAAGGCACAACAATGAAGAATTCAAATTTAATCTATCTTTTGGACTTCCTTGGAAAATGAGGATATAATCACGGTCAAAAGTTGATAACATTTTCAAATGACTTTCAGTCCATTTGAATAGGTATGAAATAATACCATTTGTTTGTATAGCATTTAGTTTACAAATGTTTCCTGGATACATTACCACATTTCTTTTCCCTTCAAGGCTGTGAGGTGGGGCAAATGTAATTGTCCTTATTTTATAGATGGGGGCACTGAGGGTAAGAGGTTTGTCTGAAGTAACAGAGCTAGTAAGCTTTAGGATTACATTTAAAAAAAAAAAAAATCCAGTGATCTTTTCTCTATTTTAGGCTATGAAGACAAAGAATCTGTCAGTTTAGACGTGGTATTATTTGATGAATTATCTTTGGGTGTGAGACAGGTGGTGCTACTAGTCACACCGTGAATTGCCTTTGGTATTTACAGTATCACATTGACATCCCAGACATTTTTCCCTCTCATTCATCAAGTTCACTACCTAAATGCTCTTTAATTACACATTCACAGGTGAATAATGTATATATCTAGTTATCTACGTAGACTTGGTATTAATAAGAATGTTCTGCTCTATGCCAGTAAGCATGTGCTACTACTTTAGTTTAAAATAGTTTTGTTTCCCCATTGGGTAAGATGAAGTGATGGGGATGATATTTAATCTTTTATTTTTTTTTTCTTGCTCTGTCGCCAGGCTGGAGTGCAGTGGCGCGATACCGCTCACTACAACCTCCGCCTCCCAGGTTCAAGCGATTCTCCTGCCTCAGCCTCCTGAGTAGCTGGGACTACAGGCACGTGCCACCACGCCTGGCTAATTTTTGTATTTTTAGTAGAGATGGGGCTTCACCGTGTTAGCCAGGATGGTCTCGATTTCCTGACATCATGATCTGCCCGCCTCGGCCTCCCAAAGTGCTGGGATTACAGGTGTGAGCCACCACACCTGGCCTGATGTTTAATCTTATACATCCTTGAGACATGAAAAAGTACCGTCTATGTTAATATAAAATTGAAATAGAAACTATTATTTACAAGGAGGCAATATGAACAACCCATAGAAAAGAACCTATTTCTAAATCATAAAAGATAAACAATATCAATAATATTGACTATGTATTGACATTAGAATCACCAGCTACTGTGCTGTGTTTTATATTCATTATGTTATTTAATTCTCAGAACAACCCTACTAGGTAGGCATTGTTACATACACTTCATGGATGAAGAAATTAAGTTTTAGAAAGGCTAGATAATTTGCCTAAGTTTACACAACTAGTAATGGTAAAAACGGAATTAGATTCCAGTTGATGTAATTAAATATTGCTCTTCAACTATTATGTCTCTGGTATTCAAACTTCAGTAGTGTGTAGAAAAATGATCTGCGCACTTGTTAAAATGTAAATTCCTGAGCACTATATACTGTGATTCAAGACCTGGGGTGTGGTCTGATAATCTAAATTTTTAAAAAATTTATGATTGATATATAATAACTATATATATTTATGGGGTACAATGTGATGTTTTGATATAGGTATACATTGTATAATGAATTTTAGTAAGTTTCCCAGGTAATTCTCATGATTTTTTGAAAAGATTTTCAGAAATACTGTCATACATTATACTGACAGCTAACACTGTTTCCTCCATATTAATTTTGTATGAATCTTTTAAAAATGTCATACATTTGAGGGTTTTGGTTGTTGTTGTTGTTTTAACTCAGAAAGTTTAATGTCTCACTGTAGTTGAGAACCTTACCAGGAAAACAGAAATTGTGATGTGACGGTATTGGTATTTGCATAACAGCTGCATATGTAATGACACATTCAATGAGGCCAAACAACAGGCTTTCTCTATAGGTGTAAGTAGAGGCAGCTAGCTAGGTACGTAAATGAAGAAAGGAGAAATGAAAATAGAAGGGAGAGGGAAGAAAAGAGAGAAAGGCAGCAAAGTTAAAGGACTGATCTACTTTTGAACACAAGTACATTTCTCTCAAAAGACAAACAGGTTCTGATTAAAATTTGTGTTTTGACAGCTATGTCTTTTATCTGGTTTGTTTAGGTTCTTAAATGGAATGACAGGGCATACAATCCAATTGGCAGTTGTGATTAAGAGGTCAGGCAGTGAATTCAGTACTTTAAAAAACTCTTTCTCTCTCTCTCTCTTTTGCCCCCTTCAACTGGCACTTTAGTCTACTAACTTATTCATATCAGCAGGAAGCAATGGCTGAACACCAACCTCTACTCACAAATCTAAGGACAAGCTTCATTACCTATTGCTTCAAGGAAATAAATTCAGTGATGTTTAGATAATCCGGGCACATATATAGCTTTTCAGTCTCAATTATTGTTTTCTTTTTTTCCTTCTGAACTATCAATCTAGTATGAAAAGCTTAAAAATTAAAGGGCTTTTTAGAAAAGAAATCACTTTTGTCTTTATATAAAAGAAGAGCAAAAAAGGTACTCCCAAAGGACAGAGTCTGTTAAAAATCAGATTATTTCCACCACACTCCCCTATTATTCACTTGTCAGTAAAATATGTCCTCTCATTGTCTTGGTTTGAATGCCTTTTTTTATCTGACTGGAGCTATATGGTCATTTTTGTATTTATTACTAAGTTCTTTAGGTTTCTACTCCCCCCACCCCACAGCATGTTTTTCTGCTCTTAAAAACTGGGCCACATGCCTCTGAGGAGAAAGTAGCGCATTATTTCATTCCCACCTTTTCTTCTTTTTTGGCATCTCTGAGGCTGCTATGCCCAGAAGTGCTTCCACTCAAGCTGGACCATCAAATCAATTATCACAGCAGTCTGCTTTCTAAATATGAATGGCAATGAATGACAACAGGAAAGGCAAACTTTCAACTTTGATTTGTCATTGGTAATGCAAATCTTTTTTTTTTTTTGGTCCCCTCCTCTTTTCCTTTTGTATCTCTCTCAATTTCTCCCTGTCTCTCCCTCTCAATCTCTGTCCCTCATAGATGTTTGAGAGAGTCCAGCCATTTGGCCAAATTCTCCCCCCTGCTGTTGGCAGCTGCATTGTATCAAATCTTCAAATGAAAGCTTCACCTTTGTGAGTCGAAGTCACAAGAGAAAAATGGTATGAGGAGCCATTATTGCTATAAAATCTCTTTCTGCTAACCTCTGAGCCTGATTATTCCTGCATCTGAAAAAGCACAACAATGTTGCATCCTTATTCATTTGGGCTGTTTAAAATTCTTGCCTGCTCCAGTATTTGAAGCTTCAATTGTTTTGTGCTTAATGTTGCTCATTTCATATGAAGTTCTTGGTTATGTGAAATACTTTAATTTTTAAAATGTTATTATATCCTAGCTGTTTAAAAAGATTGGGAATGCCATAAAGAGAGAGACTGGTTTAAGCAAACCATAACTAGCTTTCATAATGCTGTATGTGGTCATTAATCCATCACTTTTGTGAGGATGTCTGCAATTTCTAGTATACTTAGTGCTTTACGTTTCTTAAGCTGACAGCAATTCTTTTCATTGGCCAAAGATGCCACACTTTTACCAGTTATATTTATAAATATTACTTTAAAAAATGAGTTCAAAGCAGTAACATCACTTGAAAATAGCAGGCAAGAGAATAAATTATGCCAACCACTGTTAACCAGAAATTCTGTGCCAGAGTCTTAGAATATATTGTCTTCATTTAGTCAAATAATGATGAGTTGTGCAAGGCTGTGCCTAGAGTCAATTTAACTGGTGAATTAAGGTGTCGGCTCTGTCAAAATTAGTCAACCATCATTGAAAAATACTCAACTACAAACTACTTTATGACATGCATACACTGTTTTTCATGGGGGTGGGGGCAGTAGGGAGTAGAGATACAAGAGTATGAATTATAATTCCTATTCTCTAGAATCTCATTGAGGAGATAATGACAAAGACTCTCCTTTGACCAAACTTGAGTCAGATTCTTCTGAGCTCCCTTTTTAACTAGACCCAAACTTAGGCTCTGTCCTTGGCTCATTTAGTCCTGTTTTAGCAAAAATACTACTGGGTTAGTTTAGTGCAGATCCCCCACCCTTGATATCTGATCAAATTCCTTATTCCCCACTCCAGATATCTTATCATCTTGGTCTGACTTCAGCAAGAATCCTGCCAAGTCAGTTTAGCTGGAATGCCCTTAGGCCTGATGTTTCCTCTTAGTAATTTTCCATCAATCGACCCCCACCCTGGTTCATGGCTATAAATGTCCACTTGGTACTTCTTGTGTGTGGAGTTAAGCTTAATCTCACTACTGTACTACAAAATTCCACTGTAGTAGTCCCTCTGAATGAAGTCGGCCTTACCATCTTTAACAAGTGTCAGAATAATTTTTTCTTTAACAATAAAACACAGAGATGTACAAACAAAACTATAATATAGGGTACTTTTTGCTAAGTGTCAACAGAACTACACAGAGAGTTTAAGTTATGTAATTGCAGCAAGCAGATTACTTTCAAATGGGGGATTCAACGAAGCCTTGATGAGGTAGACGGGATCTGAGCTATGCATGGTGAAAGCCTGGGTGAAGTTTTCATAGGTAGAAAGTAAGAGAGAGATTATTCCCAATGGGCAAGTAAACAGCTTAAATTGATTTACACATTGTTTATTTGGAAATATTATTTCTGAGCTCAATATTCTTTAGCATCTAACTTTAGAAATGGTTAACGAAAAAAGGACAAAAGAAACATGCATAAGGTAGAAGAGGGTAGTAAATAATGGACCACCATTCTAAGAAACAGTCTTTCTGCAGCTTACTCTTATGCTTGTGGGTATGATATGCTGGGTCAAACGTGGCTCTCAAGGGATCGGTAATAATTATAACAAATGTGATCCTAATTCAGCTGATCAGGGTTTGTATAAGATCAGTCCTGATCTCATAAGGAATGGTGAGTTGCTCCAAAGATCTTAATGTTCTATTACTATCTAGATTTATATTTTATAAAATATGAAGACATCCTAGGCTGAAAGTAGATGTCCTATGGTAGTTGCAAGCTATGACTGTTCCAGTCCAGAGCTGTATGTATTCTTTGGGGACTTTTCCTAGGCCAGTGTCACATCTTCTGTATTAGTTTCCTAGGTCTGCCGTAATAAATTACGACAGACTGGGTGACTTACAATAACAGAAATGTATTCTCTCGCAGCTCTGGACACAAGAATTCTGAAGTTAAGGTACAGGGCAGGGTTGGTTCTTTTGAAGGTTCTGATGGAGAATTTGTTGTACTTCTCTCTCCTAGCTTTTTATGGTAGCCATCAATCCTTGGGATTCCTTGGCAGTCGCATCACTCCAAACTATGCTTCCACAGTTACGTGGCATTCTCCCTGTGTGTCTTTGTGTCCCACATGGCCTACTTATAAGGACACCAGTCATTGGATTTAGGGTGCACCCTCATTCAGTATGACCATATCTTAACTTGATTACATTTTCAAAGCCTCCAATCACAAACAAGGTCCTATTCACAGATACTGGGGATTAGGACTTAAACATACCTTTTTGGGTGACAATTCAACCCATAACTTTCACAGCCTATTATTAAAGTACTATTTTCCTAAATGGGATTACTTAATTCCATCCCAATGATTCATTTCCCAGAATTTTTTTTTCCTTTTGAAATAAGCAAGTTCATATAACATCTACCTAATAATCTGACTTTCAACTAAAATGGGACGTCTAATTTCTAATTGAGTTTAGTACATATTAGAGCTGTCTTCAAAATCTACTTCACATAGTGAAAGCAAGGTAGTACAGTCAAAGTTACATTAGGCCCTGTGGGGAGATAAAAAAAAATGATAAAAAAAAATTGACTCCTACTCTCATATAGTTTACAGCCTTGAGGTTTCACAGCATAGAATGTTCGCAATGGAAGGGATCATAAAGATCATCTATTCTAAACCATTCATTATATAGATGAGGCCTTTGAGGCCCAGTGAGGTTAACTAACTTGCCCAGGGCTCACAAAGTTAATTGGGGAAATAGAACATGCAAGGGAAACAAATGAAGGGCACAATTTTAAAGAAATCTAGCTACTCTTCTGCTTTTGTGTATGAGGTACACAGTGAATGCTGATGATGTGCCATAGAGATTAGATCGAAGTCTGGCAGTCAAGAGCAATTCTGGAGTAGATGCCAAGGCTCTACATCTCCTTTGCTCTCATCTCTGTAGCCTCCCAGAAAGCAAAATAACTTCCTGACCTTTCTTTTCCTGGGGCATGGGCTTAACTCAAGTTTCAGTTGTCTGGGGAAGCAATACCTTTAGAGTAGAAAAGCACAAGGCTGTGCAGCTCTACCTGTTGTAATTCTCTGATGACCATAAACTAATGGTAGAGAAGTAGTCCCCAGGGTGGGTGGGGTCAGGAAGAAAGGATTCAGGAGTTACAGATTTGCTATAGATAACAGAACTGTGATGCACAGTTCACTCTTTCCTGTTTCAAAAAGGAAATATGTAGTATAACTGATTTTGAAGGGGAAAAAAGGGTAAATTGCCTACTTCAAAGACAACCAATTACTGGAATAGCTTTCAAGTCAGTTTGTAAGTGAAAGCTCTTCTTTCCTTTCTCCTTTAACAGAAAATGTTTGATATACCAAAAAACAAACAAAAAAACCAAAAAACTACCATTAATGTAATTAAAAACAACCAATCACTGGAGTTAAAGAACAATGAGGTACCATGACATTCTATCATAACCTAACTAAAGATTTAACAGAACAACAAAGAAACTGAAAAAAATGGTAAGAAATTACAGGAAGAAACCAAGATTTTGCATACCTGTTTATTTTTTCAATTGGCATTGAATCATCATCAACTGAGCCTACTTTCTCTGAATTAATGGAACTAACATTTAATCTGACTTGCCTAATATGGGGATAGGCTTACTCCTTTCTTATAAAATGTACAAGATTTAAAATTAAAGTAGAAAAGCATCACTTTCCAAGCCTACTATTTTGGGATGCAGTGAACAATTAACTATGATTCTACCAATTTATTCAAAATTTCACTCAAAATATTCTTTACATAATTATATTTCTTAGAGCTGTTTAAGAACTGCAATTTCAAATTAGGTGATTTCAAGTACACCTAGATGTGAATTAACATAAATTTTAGCATCATCAACTTGAAAACAGAGCTTCAAAGAAACCAAGTAACATGTTATAGATTAACATAAACAAATGTACATAATCAGAGATTCAAAGACAGTAGAATGTCACATTTTCTTTGGAGTTTTGAAAAAGAATAAAATTTGACAAATAATGCATTATAATGATCACCTCCATGGATGTCTAGGTATGGAATAGAATTTTTGGCTTTACTAGCAAGAATAATTACAAATTGAATGTGTCAAGTGTATGCATATCATGCTTTTATGGGGATGATTACACAATTGTGACAATAGCAAAAAACCAACTCTCATGAAATGATCCTCCTTATAAGAAACTTACAATGCAAGCTAACTTTGGAAAACTCCACAAATGAATTAGTAACTAGAAGAGTCACTCTTCCACTTATTACTGACTTATGCCTGGAGAGCTGAGATTTTTGTCATTTATGATACAGCTGAGAAGAAGAGCTCTTTAGTGTTTTTTTCATTAGAAACGTCATGAAGATCTGTAATTGGACAAGTACCCATCACCTAGGCATTAAATCTAAATTCTATAGTAGTCCCCACACTTTACTTCATTAGTCAAACACACACACACAAATCAATGCAAGATTTCAATAAGAAATTTATAGGGAAATATAATTTCACATGATAGTTCGTCTTACTGTACTTCAATTTAGTAATTATTTGATTCGCCTTCTGAAAACTGTAGAGCTGATTCACTAGTGTTAACTTTTTCTAATACAATGGATTATTTAAACTAAAAAGGATATGTGTATTTATATACATGTATACACACACACCCATATATATATTTTTTTTAGACAGAGTCTTGCTGTCACCCAGGTTGGAGTGCAATGGCACAATCTTGGCTCACTGCAACCTCTGCCTCCCAGGCTCACGCCATTCTCTTGCCTCAGCCTCCAGAGTAGCTGGGATTATAGGCATTTGCCACTACTCCTGGCTAATTTTTGTATTTTTAGTACAGACAGGTTTCACCATGTTGGTCAGGCTGGTCTCGAACCCCTGACCTCAGGTGATCCACCCACCTTGGCCTCCCAAAGTACCAGGATTACAGGTGTGAACCACAGCACACGGCCTATATATATATTTTCAGAAAGAGTCTCACTCTGTTGCCCAGGCTGGAGTGCAGTTGCATGATCTCTTCTCACTGCAACCTCCACCTCTCAGGTTTAAGCAATTCTCCCTGCTTCAGCCTCCCAAGTAGATGGGATTACAGAGGCCTGTTACCATGCCTGTCCGATTTTTGTATTATTAGTAGAGATGGGGTTTCAACCATGTTGGCCAGGCTGGTCTTGAACTCCTGACCTCAGGTGATCCGCCCACCTTGGCCTCCCAAACTGCTGGGATTACAGGGGTGAGCCACTGTACACGGCCATAAAAAGGACATGTGTGTGTGTGTGTGTGTATTTTTTTTTTTTTTTTTTGAGACAGAGTTTTGGTCTTGTTGCCCAGGCTGGAGTACAATGGCGCAATCTCGGCTCACCACAACCTCTACCTCCCAGCTTCAAGCGATTCTCCTGCCTCAGCCTCCTGAGTAGCTGGGATTATAGGCATGTGCCACCACACCTGGCTAATTTTGTATTTTTTTAAGTGGAGACAGGGTTTCTGCATGTTGGTCAGGCTGGTCTCAAACTCCCTACCTCAGCCTCCCAAAGTGCTGGGATTACAGGCATGAGCCACGGCACCCAGCCATGTATATTTTTTAAAGCAGTATTACTCATTCAATTGAAAAAGTTAATTCTACAGCTCAGGCTTTTTTGAAGTCATATTTCATACTACAAGTTCTATACAAAAGCACTGTTTAAGCTCTTAAATATTGGCTACATTTCGGAATTTCAGTCCTCAGACCCAGAAGACATGATTTAATTAAGATTAGGCAAGACGCGGACATGTATTGTATACAACGGTGGCAGAAAGGACCTTAGCGTGCCTCTACCTTTGCTATTTTGCTAACATAAACCCAAGCTGAACTTCACTCATTTTTTATGCAAATCCTTGGCTGGGGAGTGGCTTAAGGGTAAATTTACACTTTCTACCACTAATGTGTTAAGCCAGGACTTCTCTTAACTCCATGTGGAAGGTACAGCTATACTTTATAACCAAATCAAAACACCATAGTCAATTATGGGTATGTATTTCATGACTTTAACTAAAATGTGAACATTACTTTTCCAATCTTTATGTTACTGCGATGTGACTGATTTTTAAATAGATTCAAATTGATGAGAAAATATGGACATTTCACTTAGAATGAAACACTCAGATGATAGGAAATTTGTCTCAAATGTTAATATTAATGTGTGGGGTTCTAACAACACAAAGCTCCAATTAAACTAAATTTTACATATAATATGATGCACATAGGTAGATTTCTAGTGTTTTCCTGATGACTCAAGTAGAGTGCTTTATTTTTAAAAAACTGGTTATGTTGTTAACTTCAGGTTTACAATATTAATGCTATTTTGTGATCAATTTGGTAAGCCCTACAATATTTCCCAAAATGACTTATAGATGCAACTTGACAACTCTTTTACTTAGCTAGCATGATAATTAGAACCTAAACTTGCATTTCAGGTTGCCATATCACCTATACAGAACTGACAACAAGCTATTTTCTTGGCAAATACCTGATTGATGGTTCATTCTTAGCATGCTTGGAGAAACACATTAATAAGATAACCCATGTCTTTTTTCACTCTGTAATACCTACAGATGATCTCTATTTCAGATGACTCTAAGTAGCTAAGCATGAATAAAAAAGAACACCTTTCTGGCTCATTAAGGCAATTGCTCAAGCTGTCATTAGAATTATCTCTCTGAAAATGCAGTACAGGATGCAGCAGGCCTTGTCTGCTGCAGAAGCTAATGGCACACAGCTACCTTTTGACAGCAGGACGAAATTTACATACTTTACATATTCAGTGAGTAAAGGAATAATTTACAATAATCAAATATGCTATGTTTGGGGCATTTTCTCCTCATTTGAAATACATCTGTCTACTTTGTAGGCCTAGTCATCGACAACCGCATAGGAAATGAATTAATTGAGCCAAAGCAAAAGGAGGCCTTTTCTACTTATTTAACCCTACCCATTTTCTATAGGGCAATTGTAAATTATGCCTCAGAAGATAAATAGCAAGTCATGCCTGAAAAGATGAGATGCTCTGGTTTTCATCCTCAGACCTGCTAGGCTGACTACCTGTCAGATAAGGCAGCAGCCAGGATTATGCCTTGAAAAGCTGACAAACCAAGATTTTTATCATTAAATCAAACCTGCTGGGTTTAAACTCTGTGAACTTTAATTATCTCATATTTAATTAGAAGAACTAGATTAAACCAAAAGTGGAGGGTGGGGGGAGGTCCTGGCAAAGGAGAATCAAGGAGTTATGGGGGATGCGGAGACTTCATATCCACAAATCAGATTTCTCATTTCTAATAAAGCAAGGTTTACATTTAGAGGAGATTCAAGGAATCACTGGGCTGCACAATACTAGAAGTTATCTAGTCCATCCCAGAATGATAATCATCTACCCTGTTCTTTATTATTATTATTAATTTTTTTTTTTTTGAGATGGAGTCATGCTCTGTCACTCAGGCTGGAGTGCAGTGGCACGATCTCTGCTCACTGCAACCTCTGCCTCCTGGGTTCGAGGGATTCTCCTGTCTCAGCCTCTCGAGTAGCCGGGATTACAGGCACCCGCCACCATGCCCGGCTAATTTTTTGTATTTTTAGTAGAGACAGGGTTTGACCATGTCAGCCAGGCTGGTCTCGATCTCCTCACCTCAGGTGATCCACCCGCCTCGGTCTCCCAAAGTGCTGGGATTACAGGCATGAGCCACCACGCCTGGCCTTACCCTGTTCTTTAAAATCTCTGTAGGAAGAGGTTCTGCATATTTGAAAAGGTTTAAAACTAATAAGGGCACTATAAGTCACTTTACCAGAGAATGAGTAAATGAAAATTTTTATACTTCACCAACTAAAAGATAAACATAATCTGTTCTCCAGAGGTTGCTTTTATTACTATTTTTCTTTATGTAAGGCAAGACAGCATAATTAACAGTACTTTCAAACTATCTTGTTTCATAATAGAATAGAGTCATAAGACAATGAATTATTTAACCAGTAAGTACTCATTGATGATCTACTCCAGCAGTCGGCAAACTTTCTCTGTAAAGGGTCAGATAGTAAATATTTTAGGCTTTGTGGGCCACAGAGTCTCTGTTACAATTGCCCAACTCTACCGCTGTAGCCCAAAAGCAGGCATAAATAATGTGTAAATGAATAAACGTGGCAATGTTGCAAAAAACTTTATTTATGGAAAGTTGAATTTCATATAATTTTCATGTCACAAAATATTGTTTTTCTTGTGGTTTTTGAGACAGTCTCCCTTTGTCGCCTAGGCTAGAGTGCAGTGGCATGATCTCTGCTCACTGCAACCTCTGTCTCCTGGGTTCAAGCGATTCTCCTGCCTCAGCCTCCTGAGTAGCTGGGACTAGAGGCACCTGGTACCATGCCTGGCTAAGTTTTGTATTTTTAGTACAGACGGGTTTCACCATGTTGGCCAGGCTGGTCACGAACTCCTGACCTCAAGTGATCCACCTACCTCGGCCTCCCAAAATGTTGGGATTACAGGCATGAGCCACCACGCCCAGCCCTTGTGATTGTTTTCTTACCATTTAAAATCATAAGAAATATTCTTGCTGGGCGTGGTGGCTCACACCTATAATCCCAGCACTTTGGGAGGCCAAGGCGGGCAGATCACGAGGTCAGAAGTTCAAGACCAAGCCTGACCAACACGGTGAAACCCCATCTCTACTAAAAATGCAAAAACTTAGCCGGGCGTGGTGGCGGGCGCCTGTAATCCCAGCTACTCAGGAGGTTAAGGCAGGAGAATCACTTTGAGTCCAGGAGGCGGAGGTTGCAGTGAGCAGAGATTACGCCACTGCACTCCAGCCTGGGCGACGCAGCGAGACTCTGTCTCAAAAATAAATAAATAAATAAATAAATTAATTAAAAAAAGAAATATTCTTAGGTTTTGGACTGGATTTGGCTTATAGGCCATAGTTTGTTATCCAATGGTCTCTTCCACACTTAAGTCACTATGAAGGGGAGAGAAAATGATACAACACATGGCCACTTTTCATAATGGTTGGGCAAACAAGACAAAAATATTTTTTAAATTGGCAAATAATATAAAGCTGCACATAATAAAGGGCTAAAGTGTGTGGGGCATCCCATAGGCTAAAAGGGTCAAGGTATGAGGAGGACATGACTCTATGAGATCTGGAATAGTCAGAACAGGACTCATGTAGCAGCTAGTTGTACCAGGAAGAACTAGGTGGACTTATATAAGTGGAGAAAAGAAGGAGAGAGCACTCCAGTTGAGAGAAATAACATAAACCAGGATAGAGAAATGTGAATTAGCAGGTTGCATTTGGGGGAATGTAGGAGAAAGGCCTGTTTAAGCAGAATCAACTGGAGAAATTAATTCAGTCACTCAATAGATAACTATTGACCACTCTTGTGTGTCAAGCATTATGCTAAACACTAGAGATACTGTGATGACTAAGGCACAATCCTTGTCCTCCAATTGCTCACGGTCTTGTTAGAAGGACAAACAAGCAAGCAATTATAATACAGGATAAGATACTTATACTGAGGTGTAAAGCTCCCTGGAAATAACTATGGCAATTTAAAAAATTATCTCAATTCTCAACACTCCATTCATTTGCATTTAAGGTAGAGATCTGTGATTTAAACCATAAAGGGAATCCAAATGCAAAATAAAAATCCCTGTGTGACCCACACAAGGCCTGATCATTTAAATATTCAAATGTAACTGCCTTTCCTAGAGAAACAGCAAAATCACATAAACCTCCTATAAGTGATTTTCGGAAACCCTTTGAAGATTATAATTTTAAAAAGGATTATTATTTTATCAGCTTGATTCACTGCAACTGGGCATTATGTCATTGGTCCTAACAATGCACATACACCTATCTGTAAACCTTTTCAGCAATGAGGTAAATTACTATGGAAAAGCCTGAAAGTGTTTTTTCACCAGAGATCTTTAAGAAGAGGATTTATATCTACCTGCATGAGATGGCTCAGGATCAATAATGCCTAGAGCACAGCATGAATTTTCAACTCTATGATTTGAAATCTCTTAAAAGCATTCCAGTGACTATTTCTACAAATTATATCACTCATTTTTTAAAAATGTAGTAGTGTTACCAGACTTATTTGAGGTAAGAACTAAAAATTCAGCTACAAGTGTTTAGAGCACTATGACCAAAGAAAATCTGAAGGAAATCATAAATCTTTTGAATGAGCCTCTAAGTGAAAGGGAACATTGTAAGGAAATAGCATGTAGTATGGAATTAGACAAACTGATGTTCAGATTCTGATTCAGCCATTCACCAGCTGTGACCTTGGCCAAGCTACTTAACTTCTCTAATCTTCTACTCCTTCCCTTGTAAACTTGGGAAAAGAAAACCTAATGCTCAGGAATGTTGTGAAGATGCAATGAGATGCTGTACATATGACACCTAGAAAGAACAGTGCCAGGCAAACAATAGGTACTCAAAAAATGTTAAAGTCCTCCATTCTTTCTGTGTTTTTCTTTCCTTTTTTTTTTTTTTTTTTTTTTTTTTTTGAGACGGAGTTTCACTCTCATTGCCCAGTCTGGTGTGCAATGGCGCGATCTCAGCTCACTGCAACCTCCACCTCCCAGGTTCAAGCAATTCTCCTGCCTCAGCCTCCCAAGTAGTTGGGATTACAGGCGCACCACCATGCCTGGCTGATTTTTTGTATTTTTAGTAGAGACGGGGTTTCACCATGTTGGCCAGGCTGGTCTTGAACTCCTGACCTCAGGTGATCCGCCCACCTTGGCCTCTCAAAGTGTTGGGATTACAGGCGTGAGCCACCGTGCCTGGCCCATTCTTTCTTCATTGCCAGTTTCAACTCAACTTTTTTAGGCAATGACCCCGAGTAACAGGCACAAAGATGTCATTTGCGTGGTAAGTGAGCATAAAAGGGAGAACAGGCCTATGTATGTGTAACCTTTCTTCTGTGGTTATTGTGGGTAGCATGTTGTGGGTAGTGTGACTTAACAACCAACTCTGCTATAGAAGGCACTTGTTGAACCTCCCCTTCCTCCTGAATCCAAATATGCATCTGCATTCTCCACTTTCACTCTTTCCTTTTAATGTTCTCTCAGCCATGGACCTCTCCTCAAAAGCCAGGGTCCTTGGTGAGCGGAATAAATAAATGGTGAGAAAGACCAGAGGAAAATATAATTTTCCTAGCGATACCTCCATTTCCTACAATAGTTAAGAAATATTATTTGCTTTTTCTCAGTTCATTTCCAAACTAATTCTCACACCCTTGGAATGCTGTAATACCAATACTGCCACTTGTGAAGAGTATGTCATTCGGGCTTCTCTATACAGCATTAAAATGAGGCTTCCTCAGTAAATAATATATGTGGAAGCTTCTCTGAGCTAGAACAAGCATACCCCTTTTGTGCATAGCAACTCCCATGACCTAGAAGTGCTTCCTGCAGTTATGTTCTTATTAAGTTGAATATTTCACATGCTTTGGAGCTGAGAGCCAAGAGCCAAGTCTCTTGTGTGGTTATTTATTTTTTTTTTTTGTCTTAACACAGTCTTGAAATCTTCATTATCTCCAAATATTCTATCTATGTTTGCTACTAAATGTACATGTAGTAGTGCTATTGCCCAATAAAATTTCTGAATGGATTAATAATAAAATCAATTTTATATTTCCAGGTACACAACTCACAGGATTCTTAAAGTATCTCAATAGTAGAATACCAATAGGTAAAGAAATCACTGTGCTATGAATCATATCTGAAGGACTGTGATCCCAAACAGGAACATGTAAATAATCAAGGGTTTAGGCAAATGATATAAACACATTTGCACAAGCCTGAATGCATAAACTTCATAGATGCAAAGATATAAAAATATAAGTATTACATGAGTTATTTGCAATTATGTCTTAAAACACTCAGGGTATTTCTGAGTGTTCAAGTTAATGAAGTTCTTGAAAATATGGATTAATTTAAATATACTAAAATTATATATTACATATATGTATGTGTGTGTGTATGCGTGCATGCACGCACTATATATGGCTAATAACTGGCAAAAAAACATGGCTATCCTAGTGGCTTTTGTCTTTATATAATAGTCACTCCAATAATGACTAGTATACATTTTAAAAACACATTCATAAGATAGAGATCATATTTTACACTGCTTTTGTATCCCGCTTAATGCCTGGCAGAATGTTCTGCGCAACATAGTCTTGAATGCAAGCTAGAAATATTCATTGGAGACTATATATCTGTTTTCTTCCCAAGCCTATATTTTCTTTCCAGGCATAGATATGGTTAACCATCATGAAATCGGTATTAAGGGGCATATAGCATAAATTTTATCAGAAAGCCTTAGGCAGAAAGAAAAGAGCACCAGACAAAATGAATATTATGTTTCCACTAGAAACTTTTACTACTTGATTATCTTAAAAAGTCATGTTGTACCATCACCCAATCCTGTTTAAAACAGCACTCAGGCTGTTTATGTAGCTGATCTTGGATTAGCCCTTGTTGCACAGGGATGATTTACCACTGCAGAAAAGAAGAAATAAAGAGAAAAATTATTTGAAGTGTATAAATAAAAAAACATAATGCACCTAGAACACTGAATAAGACAAAACCATAAACAGCTCATTTATAATATTGATTTAGGATTGTGCTACTGTAACTTAAAATGAGAAGTTCAACAAATTAGGCCACAGATAATACACAAATCTCATATTTATTTCATTAGTTATCATGCAGGTCATGATAAACGTGTCACATAATAAAGGAATGAACTGGGTATTGCCAGCACTCCATCTCAAGCTGCATTCTTGCTTGTTTCTTTGGAAAGTTGTAAGTTAATGAATAGATGCCACTTTCTATGATACGGATGTCCTTCACTACTCGAATCTATTGAATTCAGCAATGAATACATATTCATGAATGTGCACTCTTCTCAAAACAGGGATTTAGACAGTCTATTCCATTAAACATAAGTTTATTTTTCTTCCAGGTGTCAGCTAGGAAATCAACATTTTGGTCAGTGGCATTTTCATAATGTTTGTCCTAATGGATGCCACCTGGAAAGAAAATCAACTGATATTTAATAGAGTATATTTTCTAAATTTCCATTCTAGGAAGAGTATTATCTTAGGAAGAAGTAATTCATTCTAACTATTAGAAATTAACATAGATTCATAAATATAACTGTAGCTGAATCTGGTGCTAATTAAAACAAGAGTTAAAAACTATATAATTCACTTTTTATTTTACATTCACATTCTATTGATGATGATAATAATTAGAGTCTATGCTATCATCAACTTCATGTTTTCATAGCTATACTGTTTATCTTGGTCATCCTACTATGGTTTCTATGTATCTGACGAGGCCAACTGTGTTTTCTGTCAGTCTGTTCCAGTTACCTGTGTTTTGATTTAGTGACTTGCCACATGGATGTAATGTTTTACAATCATCTAAATGGTTAATACATATTAACTAATGTTTTAGTGTTAAATGTTCATACAAAACCTAATAAACGGTGCACCTCCAAAACTTCTTGGCTTCCTTTACAAGTAATACGATGTTTTTTTTTTTTTTAAAAGACCTTTCAAATATTCTAGTCATGCTCAATCAGTAAATACACCAAAATCAAACCTAAATAATAGGTTTTCTAGCTATAAAACAATACACACTTGACAATATGGAAGAAATACAGGAAATAATTTTGTCAAATTTTGTTAAAGCCAAGAATGGGAAATGGGGCGGTAAAGGCCATATGTATGCTAGATTCATATAGTGGTTTCTGTTCTTGATGTTGAGATCAATAAACATCTGAGCACCTTCTATGTTTCCATCACAGTGGTAAAATACTGGGGCTAATGAATATGACGCAAGTCCGTAACTCCTTAAAGACTTATGTACTTTGGACAACCACTCTATCCTATTCATCCTAAGTGACCACAATGATTACTAAGAGCAGCAGCCGTGCTCATAGGTGATGGTGGCCAAAGGCTGACATTCGGAACATTACAATGGGCTAATATTCTACTCTCTCACAAGAGCTGTCTTTTGTATAGACGATATGATGGCAGAAGGGATGCAGTGTGGAAAAATCCTAAGTAGAAAAATTTTACTTCTGTTTATTTTTTAAAAAAGTATTCCCCTGACAGCTTGGTCTGATTGACAGCTCTTACAGACTGACCTAATGAACCTTCAGCCTGGGAGTCTTCACACATTCCCTGATAAGCAGTGAACTCAAGTTTTACTGTAGGCATCATCTCCTAAGCCCCAGTGATCTGACTAAAGTGGCATGGCCTCCAAACACCACTGCAAACATTTATTGCAGGCCAATCCCAGCAGGAACGTTGTCAAACTGATTTTTCAGCTTTTACAGTCTCTCTGCAAATCAGCCCAAATCACATTGTTCCAGGTTTAGATTAAGCATCTAATTGTGTATCCCCATGGTCTCTGCTAGGATTTTGCAAGTGTGTTAAATTCTGGTATATGAAAACATCACAGAGCCACAAGTGTATATGCACATCATCTGCTTATTCCCCTGTAGAGTGTGAAAAATATTTTAAAGTTTTTTTAACAAACTACTGTTCATCTTATAGCTATTTTAGTTGTCTGTTTCTTCCTTACCCATTAGGGCCAATTTGTAAATGTACAACAGGGAAGATGAGACAAAAGGCTGGGGCAGGAATGATTCAGGATCGTGATTAACACCAAAGAATATGTCCTGTACAAAGGGAATCCACAAGTCACATTTAGAGGATTCTTCTACATTGTTTATCTTAGGTCTTAAAGTATAATTCCTCAGGAAAAATGCAGAAACCAGGATACTAGTCTACTACAAAGAAGGGAGACTTTGTGCATTTATTTCAGATCTTTGAACAACAAAAAGGAATTAGTCTAACTTTGACTAGTTTTCTAGAAACAACAAGTGACTTACTTTAGAATTAAATGAGCATCATGGGACTGTAATGCATGGAAGCTATAGTTAACATTTTGAGCTTCTGAAACCACTTTTATGATGGACTTTTCCTATCTCATATTCTCAAATTAAATAAAACATTTGTTGCTCTAAATTTGGGATAAAAGGGTGTGTTCATCAGATTATACTACTTATATAGAATTTGAATTTAGCTTTAAATTGTCTTTCATTCCTCTTAGAAACTAGAATGATGAATCTGGACTAATCTTTTGCAAAAAGTAACCACAGAAATGAAGATATTGTAATCCATAGAAAAAGAAAAAATATATACAATACTTTTCACTTCTTACATAAAGCATATTTAATCAAATGTCTTTGAATTTGTCAGCAATACATATAAACATACCTATACACATATATTCTCTCTCACTCTAAGGCTACAAAGCTACCAAAGTAAAGACAGCCTCTAAATGCCAACATAAAACCAGGCAAACACAAATGGATTTGGTAAATCTATTTTGCTGAACTTCAACTACCTCCTCTGGGGCTTTGGCCTGTACTTGCGGCATTACTTTTGCATAACTATGGTAAAACAACAGCAAGAGCAACAACAAAAACAAGATTAATTAACTTGGCTGGTTCAGGGGAGATCTGTGGCAAGGTGTTTTTCCTCTAAAAGCTCTAAATTCATCTAGTTTCCAGTGTGTCCTAAGCATTTTAATCCACATTTTTTCCTATGTGAGCATAAGAAGAGAAGTATACTGACATATTTAGATACTGGGTCACAGTAGGTGAAATAGATGGGAGATAGAATTCTGGTTTTTTAATACTTCAGTAAAGAGTCCCACCAAATTGTTTTTTAAGTCTCAAATGCCTAACTACAAGATTTAACTGGGTATTTGTATCTTGTATACTTTTTAAAATCTTTGATTCTGTACATAATATGAATGATTTTTTAAACAACCTACATACGTTGGTAAGATCTGTCCTCTTCAAGGTAGTTACTTTAGGAGCTACAGAATTAAGCAATGATTCTATCATTGGCAAAAAACATTTGTGAAGTCCTTCTTCGGGATATCTTTACAGTAGGCCTCACAGCCTTTTAAATAGTTTTGATGACAGCAAGTCTTTGACTTTTAATAGATTTGAGTTTTAGAAAACAAATATTTCAGAGCCAAATCAATAAGTAACCTGGGTAATACTAAAGTTTGGTTAAACACTAGATGTAACTGAACAAATTATACTGAATTTCTTCTCTAGCTCAAATTCAAGGTACTGCACAACATTCATTTGGATAAATAAATTCTGGTTCGGGCCAGGCGTCGTGGCTCATGCTCGTAATCCCAGCACTTTGGGAGGCCGAGGTGGGTGGATCACCTGAGGTCAGGAGTTCGAGACCAGCCTGACCAACATGGTGAAACCCCATATCTACTAAAAATACAAAATTAGCCAGGTGTGGTGGTGCATGCCTGTAATCCCAGCTACTTGGGAGGCTGAGGCAGGAGAATCGTTTGAACCCAGGAGTCGGAGGTTGCAGCGAGCTGAGATTGTGCCATTGCACCCCAGCCTGGGCAATAAGAGCAAAACTTCACCTCAAAACGAACAAAAAAATTTCCGGTTGGTTTGGTAACAAAGGCAATATACCATCATCCCTAGGTATCCATGAGGAATTGGTTACAGAACTTCCTTCAGAAACCAAAAAATTAGCAGATGCTCAAGTTCCTTATATAAGATGGCATAGTATTTGCATATCACCTATGTACATCCTCCCGTATACTTAAAATCATCTCTTGACAACTTAAAATATCTAATAAAATGTTAATGCTATGTAAAAGTTGTTATAATGTATTGTTTAGGGGATATGAAAAAAGTCTGTGCATGTTTAGTACAGATGTAATTTTTAAAAATATTTTCGATATGCCTTTCGTTGAATCCATGAATGTAGAACCTACAGATATGAAAGGACAATTGTATTCAGTATAATATAGATAAATGCATAAACGTGTGTGTGTGTGTGTGTGTGTGTGTGTGAATTCTAAAGCAAGACAGGATAGTTCATTTTACAAATTAGGAAATGTAGAGCCTGAAGTTGGTGTAGTCCTAGTAAAGTCCCTGGTATACAGTGAAGTGCTTAAAAAATATTTATGTAGCCATGGCCGGGCGCAGTGGCTCACACCTGTAATCCCAGCACTTTGGGAGGCCGAGGAGAGTGGATCACCTGAGGTCAGGAGTTCGAGACCAGCCTGATCAAAATGGAGAAACCCTGTCTCTACTAAAAATACAAAATTAGCCGGGCGTGGTGGCGTGTGCCTGTAATTCCAGCTACTTGGGAGGCTGAGGCAGGAGAATTGCTTGAACCCAGGAGGCAGATGTTGCAGTGAGCCGAGGTTGCGCCATTGCACTCCAGCCTGGGCAACAAGAGCAAAACTCCGTCTCAAAAACAAAAACATATATATATATATATATATATATATATATATATGTATATATATTTATGTAGCCAAAATGATGATCTATGGAGAAATACACATTATGCTTTAAAACTGTGTTAGAGTGCTAGGATTATGGGTGTAGCAAACATCAGTCTATTTGCCAGCCCTTCCCATACCTTTCTCAGAGAATCTGATCTTTCATCCAGTCTCTGGAAAAGGTGACAGTCCTATGTACCACGTGATCTTATCTCTGCTCTGGCTGATTGGCCACAGACTGAACACCTGACTTAAGGGAAACAAATTCACAGGCTGGCTGGATCAGTCAGATTCTGTCACAAGAATCTGAACTTGGAGAGACCCATGTCACATAAAGATAGGCACTTGAAGTAAGCATCATACTGTATCATAGTTGTGGCAGTCATGTTCAAACAAAGGAAACCAATGGCGTGATCTCGGCTCACTGCAAGCTCTGCCTCCTGGGTTCACGCCATTCTCCTGCCTCAGCCTCCTGATTAGCTGGGACTACAGGTGTGCGCCACCACGCCTGGCTAATTTTTTTTTTTTTTTTTTTTTTTTTTTTTAGTAGAGATGGGGTTTCACCGTGTTAGCCAGGATGGTCTCGATCTCCTGACCTTGTGATCTGCCCACCTCGGCCTCCCAAAGTGCTGGGATTACAGGTGTGAGCCACCATGCCCGGCCTGAGAGCAACTTATATTTCTAACTTTTCCATTTTGGTTCCAGCCTAAGACACTCTGTGGTCTCACTGTTGTTTCCTATCCTTTGATGTCCACAAGGTTGCTTATCACATCCTTAAACAAATACCCCTTCACTCAAGCTATCTTATGTAGATTTCTGTTCCATACAACCAAGCAGTGCCTATGACAATGTGGTAATGGACCTGATTCTTCCCTTTAGTTTGTCAATAAAAAAAATTAGAAAAATAATTTTTAAACTGTTCGTGGAATGGCTGAATGCCCAGGGAGATTAAGTGATTCACTTCAAGTCATTCTCACAGTGATGGGTCAAGCATTAGAAACCAGATCTCCTAACTCATCACAGACCCTGGAGTTACATAACCCTGGAAATGTTACTTAATCTCTCCTTGCCTCAGTTTCCCCCACTATAAAAGGGAATATAGTAATAGTACTTAACCTAATAGGATTTTTGTGAGGATTAAATTTGTTATTATATAATACAAATAGTAGAGGCCAGGAGCGTAATCCCAGCATTTGGGAGGCTGAGGTAGGCAGATCACCTGAGGTCAGGAGTTTGAGATCAGCCTGGCCAACATGGTGAAACCCTGTCTCTACTAAAAATACAAAAATTAGCCAGGTATGGTAGTGTGCACCTATAGTCCCAGCTACTTGGGGGGCTGAGGCAGGATAATTGCTTGAACCCAGGAGGCAGAGGTTGCAGTGAGCCAAGATCACCTCATTGTACTCCAGCTTGGTGACAGAGTGAGACTCAGTCTCAAGGGAGGTCCCAGATGCTTCTCATTTCAAACTTTTTTTTTTTTTTAAGTGTTCTCACACTCTGTTGCAGCATGGTCATCACAATACTCTCATTTCTCTCTTTCTGGGTAAAAAGTGCTTTATCACCATCTTATCACCAGGAACTAAATGGCACAGGACTTAAGAATGAGTAATTAATCATTCTATATCCATTGAGCATCATTGGATTCATTTTGTTTAACATGATAGATAATAGCTTAAGCCTACATTCTTCCAATTAAAATGTGAAAATGTTCTTTACAAAGGTCTTCTACCCTTACAAAGCTAACCAAACTCTAGAGCATATTCTATAATTAGCACCCTGAAAATATTTTTTAAAGCAGCAAAACAGCAACCTCAGCACAAACCAAGACTACTGCAAATTGTAAACAACTTTAGATGATTTACGGAAAAAGAATTCGACAAAGCTTCCTTAATGTCAGGATATAAACAGTTCTTAGTGCTATTTAGTTAAATGATAATTATAAAACCCATTGAACTGAATGAGAATTTGGACTGTCAGACAAATGTTTGTAAGGGGTTAATTAATTCATATGAACTACACAGCTCAGCTTAAAATGGGCTCATTATTCTAAACCACCAACTTTGTCTGCTTCTTGTATTGTCCTCCTTTCTCCATCAGATTTATTCCGTTGCACCCCCACCCACAGTAACGACTGTCAGGAGACAGAAATATTTAAAAGGAAATGTGAGCTACAGGCATTTTGCAAGAGTACATCAGGGGTACAAAGATGTCTGCTGGAACACTGAAATGGGAAGATCATTTACTAGTGCACCATGGTTCATAACATCCCAAAGGGTTCAATATTTTCATTACGCACATAAACATACCCCCTCCTCCTTTTCAAATGCCTCATTACAGCTAAGCCTGGGGCTTTTTTCTTAAAAATCTTTCCTCTGAAATTATTAATAATTTGAAGTTCCCTACAGGCCAAGGGTATTATTACAGTCAAAATACATCAATATGTATATATACTTATATACTCTCTTTTATGCTATTTTAAATAACAAAGTATTTAGTGGAAACAAGTAAAGAATTTATAAGCTATATACAGAAAAGCCTAGAGGAAGACGGCAATATCCCAGACTCCAAGGAAATGGCTCTTGAAGCTTATTAGGTGGGTGTAGGAGACTGTAATAGGATTATGAGTTTTGGTTTAGCCTGTCCATCATTTCAAAATCCCCATAACTAAAGGGAATATCTTCATAGGGGTCTGAGTTTAATATTGAAGCTGCTTTATTTAATTCTTCCTATTTTATAATGCTGAGTGCTAATTAGTTCCATCTACTTTCTTCAGGCTTGTCAATAAGGCAACTTGGAAGCCAAGAACCTGCTGAATTATGGATTAACCAGTTCTGTAACAGTGTGTTCAAGCAACCTAGTTAGCTACTCCAAAATGTAATGTTATTATGGGCACAAGAAAGCATAAAATACTCTTTTGTTATGTTCTGCTTAAAAGAAAAAAAATAACTCCCTACAAGTGAACTGTTTATTTCTGATGTGTTAATGAACATTTTAGAAATGTAAAACTAAAATAACACTTACTGTTGTGTGTGTCAAACATAGCCTATTAAATTCACAATAGCCATAATAATATTTGCTACAAAAAAAAAAAAAAAGACAAACTAGTCTTAGAATTTTGAGTGCAGAAAAGAAAAATCTTAAAGGCAGAAAGACTGAGAGACTGACACGAGTTCCCTCATCTACCTTCACTTTTATTGAACCTGCATCCCAACCTCCCTGGGCCTTCCCATCACTTTCTTAACTCTTGCCATTTCAATTGACTCCTTTCTGGTGCAGCTAGATGCTAGAATCGGCCCTGTAGGGTCATACATTCTGGAATTAGAAGTAATGTTAGAGATAAACTGATGTAGCTCTCTTATTTCACAAGTGAATTAACTGAGATCCAAAGGTCAAGTGAACTATTCGAGGTCATACAAGCTAGTTGATATAGTAAAGTTAAAAAATGAATCCAAGTCTCCTGATTCCTTGTTCAATGCTCCTTCACTTCTACTTACCATCATAACCATCCCATTCAACCATGTCCAAACTTGTTGCTCTCACTAGGCTGCTGAGCTATCCCCTCCACCAGGCATAATTTTTTTTAGCCACAAGGAATTCAGCCATGATCAAGCACTGACAAAACACAACTTGGCTACATCTACTGCGTGTTCCGCGGTTTGACTCCCCAAGTGTCCCCAAACCTCCCCTGCCTCCACAGGCTTCCAATTCTGCCTTCTTTTCTTCATTTCTAAAGGATTAGCTTGATTTCTACCTTGTAAAAATGAATCTATCTCCCAGGAGTTTCATCATCTGCCTTCGCCTAGAAACCAATTGTTTTCTATTCTGCTTACCTTTGTGGTAGAGACAACTCTCCTTTTCTCCCCTCCTGAAGATTTATTTATTTATTAAGGCATTTATTGAAATACATGTATTCCCTTCCTTATTGGCAACTTCAGTCTCTCCTTTACTGCTGCTTTTTCTTTAAACTCTAACTAATAAAAATAATAAACTCTAACTAATAATAATAACCAGCCAGTACATACAAAGTATTTATTATTGAGACAGCCAGGTGGGAGGGGGTCCCTGGAGAAACTCCAAACAGCCTGCCCACTGAGGTGGAGCCTCGCTAAGTTTACACTGGGGAGGAGCCTGGCCCCTCCTCTTCCTTTGTGGAAGTTGGGATTCCAACATCCTGCTCTACCAGGATGTTTCCCCCTTTTCTTCCTTTTCACCAAATAAAACCCTGTCTTACTCACCATTCAAATTGTCTGCGATCCTGAATTTTTGTGGCTGTGGGACAAAGAACTCTGTCTTTAGCTGAACTAAGGAAAAGTTCTGCAACATTTTGTGCTAGGTACCATTTTAGGTGCTTAGAAAGTATTAACTCATTCAATCCTCATAATAACCCATGAGGTAGGTATAACTATTATCCTCATTTTACAGATAAGGAAACTGATACATAGGTTAAATAACTTGCCCAAGACACACAACTAGGAAGTGGTAGTGCCAGGATTTGAACCCAGAGAGCTTAGCTTCAGATTCTGTGCTCTTAACCATCATGCTGCCTCTTTAATATATGTCATATCTATACCATCACTTATGAGCTCTATTACACTGAGCAAGTTACTTCTCAGAGACTCAGTTTGTTGATATGTAAAATTAAAATAATATTGCTAATTTTGTAGGATTGATGAGGATTATGTGAACTACAGAATATACATAACCCATCATGACTGGAATATATAAACATCCAATAAATGACAATGTTATCATGATGAGATTAATAACCACCACATTTGGCTTTTATCAACAAAATGTTCCAAGGAAGTGCTCCCAGAAGGAGATAGCTCTATTATGTATTTAAGAAATCCTTACAAAACCCTGTTCTAAACACAATGTTAACTCACATAGTTCTCAAAACAACCACGAGGAAAATCCTACTATCATTTCCATTTTACATGTGAGAATATTGAAGCAGAAAGGTAATTCACTGCCCCAAGGTCACAAAGCTAGTAAGTGGCAGAGCCAAGATTTAGACCCACACAGTCTAACTCCATAGTGTTTGCTATAACTATAGCACTAAGCAAGACTCTCAACTCTCCTTAACCCAATGGACTAAGACAAGCATCTTTACAACATGGCAGCTGGCTTGAGAGTAAACTTGAGACACCCATGGCCTGGGAGAATAGCATAGATGCATATAGCCACAGTAAGTTTAAAAAGGTGTTTTCTAGTGTAGTGTTCCCCCAACTTGTCAGCTGAAGAGGAGTATCTAGAGATTAAAAGAAAAAACAAAAACAGAATCCTTGGCCCCCTCCCATACCTACTAAGCCAGACTCTGGGAATGGAGATTGGTAGAAGTTAATAGAGGACCAAATTAGAATCACATAGGAAGCGTTTTCAAGATCCCCATGACCAGGACCTATCCCTGGAGACTCTGCTTCAGCATACTCATGTTGGTTCCCAGACCTCACTTGTTACCTTTAGAGGATTCTAGAGAGACAACAACTTACTGACAAAGAGACAAAAGTATTTATCATCCCTTCATTATATGAAATGTACCTTCATGTAATCAAATAGTCGATGAGGGGGCATTTTTTTTAACGAAGTAATCTAATTAAAGGAGGAATAATAGAATAGTACTCTTTTGAACTAATGGACCTAGAGAATCATCAGTGGCTGCTAATATAACAAAAAGAGTAAACTAGCCATCATGTGCTCCAATATAAAACCTCACAACACCAACAACAAAAAGGACATCTTGACAAAAAGACAAAACCTGAATCTGATCAAGCCTTAGAGTGGCTTGGTTTATCTAACTATAAAGTTATAGAAAATATATGGAGTAGGGGGACAGGCAAAGAAACAGGTAAATAACACAGTGGGATGCAATAAACAAAATATAAACTCAATCAGACAAATGACCTGGTTGCTTCAACAATAACAACTGGGCTGGGCATGGTGGCTCACATCTGTAATCCTAACACTTTGGGAGGTCAAGGTGAGAGAATCGCTTGAGCTCAGGATTTTGAAAAAAAAAAAAAAAAAAAAAAGAAAAGAAAGAAAAAGAAAATGGAAAAAAAAAAAAACCCTGAAAATTACAAGAAAAAAAAAGAGAGATAGATGAAAAGGTGGAGCAGTCAGCCTCCAAGATGATCCCCCCCCAATTATCCCAACCCCTTGGTATTCATACTCTGGTGTAATTCCCTCCCACATTGTTTCTGGGTTGGTTTGTGTGATTGGCAGAATATGACAGAAGTATTGTTATATCACTTCCAAGACGAGGATACAGAATGCACTGTGGTTTCCTCTTTGCTTTCTCTCTTAGATCACTCACTCTTGGGGAAGCCAGATGCCATGTTGTAAAGATGCTTGTCTTAGTCCATTTGGGCTACTATAACAAAATACCCAACGGTATTTATTGCTCACAGTTCTGGGGGCTGGGACGTCTAATATCCAGGCACGGGTAAATTTGGTATCTGATAAGGGCTCGCTCCCTGTTTCATAGAGGCACCTTCTAGGTGTCCTCACATGGCTGAAGGAGCAAACACGCTCCCTTGAGCCTCTTTTATAAGGGTAATCACTTTCCAAAGGCCTCACCATTTAATACTATCACATTGGGGATTATGTTTCAACATATATTATTTTGGAGGGACAAAACATTCAGACCATAGCAACAGTCAAGAAGCTCTATAGAGAGGCCCATATAGTGAAGAACAGATCTTGGAGTAGATCCTCTAGCCTCAGGCCCAGAGACAACCGTAGCCGGGGCCAATATCTTGACTGCAATCTCATGAGAGATGCTGAAACGATCACTCAGCTAAGCTGTTCCCAAATTCCTGACCCACAGAAACTATGAGATAAGAAACATTTGTAATTTTAAGCTTCTATGTTTTAAAGGTAACTTGTTATGCAGCAATTGATAACTAATTGATAATTAACACAAGGGGGATTCCATTGTTAAAAAGAGACTTAACAGAACCATAATAATGAATCGACTTTGTTTAGTTTCCAATTCAAACTAACCAAAAAGAGTAGATAATCGGCTGGGCATGGTGGCTCACGCCTGTAGTTCCAGCACTTTGGGAGAGGGGTGCATCACTTGAGCTCAGGAGTTGGCGTTCGGCCTGGCCAACATGGTGAAACCCCGTTTCTACTAAAAATACAATAATTAGCCAGGCGTGGTGGTGGGTGCCTGTAATCCCAGCTACTCGGGAGGCTTTGGCAGGAGGATTGCTTGAACCCAGGAGGCAGAGGTTGCAGTGAGCCGAGATAGTGCCACTGCACTCCAGCCTGAGTGACAGAACAAGCCTCCATCTCAAAAACAAAAAACAAAACAACAAAACAAAACAAAAAAACCAAAGCAGATAATCAGGGAAATGTAAACACTAAATAGATATTTGTTACTAAGGATTTTTTTTCTTAGTAGGATATGATAATAGTATTTGGTTATGTTAGAAATAGTCTTCATCTTTTGTGGATGCTTACAGAAACATTCACAGATTAAAAAAACATAATGTCTGAGATTGTTTCAAAATACCCAAGAATAGCAGTATGGAGAAAACAAAATTGATCATGAATTGATCATTGTGGAAGCTGGGTTCATGGGTTTTTTTTATATTATTGTATTTTGTATATACTTGAAAATTTCAAAATAAAGAGTGAATAAGTAAAGAGACAACAAATCATTGACTATTGAGGTTCCACATCAGATGAAGCAATTCCAACCAAGCCACACAATTAGGAGAGGCACAGTCCCAAAAGCCAAATAGGGCTCATCTATGGGTATTAGTGCCTGCAAATTCAGACATGGCACATACATATTGTTATATACATATCTTATCTCTTATTTCTTTGGTGTGTCCATGTCTTTTCTCCCCAGCTAGACATAGGATAGTAACTTAGGGACATACTCTATTTATTTATTGTTTGGTTTATCATTGAGGATTGCTTTTTTTTTTTTGAGATGGAGTCTTGCTCTGTCACCCAGGCTGGAGTGCAGTGGCACAATCTCAGCTCACTGCAAGTTCTGTCTCCTGGGTTCACGCCACTCTCCTGCCTCAGCCTCGCGAGTAGCTGGGACTACAGGCGCCCGCCACCATGCCCGGCTAATTTTTTGTATTTTTTAGTAGAGACGGGGTTTCACCGTGTTAGCCAGGATGGTCTCGATCTCCTGACCTCGTGATCTGCCCATCTCGGCCTCCCAAAGTGCTGGGATAACAGGCGTGAGCCACCACACCTGGCCTGAGGATTGCTTTTAAGTTCAAGGAGGATATGAGCATTTCTGTAGAAAGAAGTCAATTTAAAGAAAGACATTAAGAAGGAAAGAAGCATGATTCTGAAGGAGGTAAGAGGAATGAGATTAGGAGCACAAGGTTTGCCTCGGGAAGTGACACTGAGGGAAATGAAGGAAACTTGAAAAAGATGGTCATTTACTAAGACTGTCAGGTGCAAGTTTCAGTTTGAGGGACTACAGAGAATAGAGAAAATCTGGAAGAATAGCTGAGGCATATGATTCAGTGAACAATGAACAAGGAGACTGCTAAGGAGTGATGAAGATGCAACTAAAGCTACAAACATACTTCAAACATATACAATAAAGGTAATATTTAAGATTCTTCCCCAAGGGCAGTGAATTTATTTTTACTATATTTGGTTTTGTTGTTGTATTATTTGATTATTACATGTAAGAGGAGAGGAATGAGTAACAACAACTGTGCTTCAATTGTAACACTACTAACAGGGAGATATTCTAAATACGTTTTTCTTTATGGTGTATATGTTTTCACAGGAAACTTCCCCAATAGCTTGAATAATTTATGATTTGATTTTAATATTTTGTAATCGTTTGGAAATATGTAAATATTCTCTTATTTCGTGAAAGTCTGAAAAAAGCAAGGGTCAACGAACAAAGGCAACATCAAACAATAGAAACGTCACATTTGAGGAAAAAAGATATATTTTAACATATAACTGGGCCATTTACAAAAGAATAATCAGATAAATATGTTTCCATGCCCATCTGAGAATAATGCCTCAACAAATAGCTATGGACACTTAGAACAGGAAGCTTAGATATAATAATATTGCATAATTTAATAGGATAAACAGCTGTTGAGTAATTTCATTTTAAAATAGAAAAGCTAAAATAGGATCACAGCTATCCAGAAACCTCACACAATGAGTTGATCTGGATAGCAGAGAGTTTATACGTCCTAAATAGCAACAATTTTTATCTTAGCCATTTTGTATAGAAATATTTTGAAGATATATTGTACACTTTGCTGCCTCCATAAGGACAATCTATTGAAAATACATTTTTGCTAATTCGCATAATTATCATGAACATCAAATACTGTGCTGTGCTGTAACTACAAGGTCTGTAGGGCATATTTGAGGTGTGTCTATTTGTTTCTTCTCTAAATAGACCAAAACTGTTCTATGCTCAAAGAGCTTTTTCATTTACAATTTTAATTTTTTTTTTTTTTTTTTTTTTTTTTGAGACGAAGTCTCACTCTGTCACCAGGCTGGAGTGCAGTGGTGCAATCTTGGCTCACTGCAACCTCCGCCTCTCAGGTTCAAGCGATTCTCCTGCCTCAGCCTCCCGAGTACCTGGGACTACAGGTGTGCACCACCATGCCCGGCTAATTTTTTGTATTTTTAGTAGAGATGGAGTCTCACCATGTTGGCCAGGATAGTCTCGATCTCTTGACCTTGTGATCCGCCTGCTTAGGCCTCCCAAAGTGCTGGGATTACAGGCGTGAGCCACTGCACCCGGCCTAATTATTATTTTATTTATTCTAATGATATAATCAGCAGAGAGTCACTGAAGAATATTGTAAAAAATGTGAAGGAAGTACAGATCACTCATATACCATGGTATAGCCACAAAGACTATTAATATTTTGGTGTATTTCACTCCAATTTTTTAATGAGCAATTGCGTATATATATACCTATTTCTTTTTTTTACATAGTTGAGACCAATTATAAACAGTCTGTATTCTGCTTTTTGTTTTTTAAGATATTATCTGCTTTGATAATTAGTTCATCTCTTCCACTATAGTCAAGATATTAACTATCACGTCTTAGTGCTTCCAGTGAGTCTTAAAGTATTTGTCTACCTCTCAATCCTGGTATATATGCTATTTCCCATTTGCTGGAGGGTGAAAAAAAACAGAAAATCCAATGTGATAGAACTATGTCTAACATAATAAATAGATTTTGAGTAAGGTACTTGGAAGACTCTCTTTTGATAAAAGTCCACATGCTGCTTTTTAAGGACTTGATCACATTACTTTTGCCTATTGAGGGATATTTTTGTTTTTGCATACTTTCAGGTTTACCGCCATATTTTGAAGAGATAGACAGCATTTCCAGGTAGGTACAGTTGCTGGAAGAATGGAATTTCAGAGAGGTGAAGTGTTCCTGTGCTGCAATGTTACAGAATACCATAAATCTGATGCATGAGCCTGACCTAGCAGCTTTCTAATACACACTTACACAGATATAAAAGTTACCTCGTTTAAATTTATTTCTGCTGAATAAGCAGCAATAATCTGTGTTATCTCTCTTGGGAAGATCTAATTACTTACTTATCTGTGTTCCCAAGCCACCATGTACTTGCTTCAATATTAACCCTTATCATCCTATATTATTTTAAATTGAATCACATGAAATAAATATTTTCATAGGTCAAACAACGTCATATGGCTCAACCTAATAGTTAATTGTGTTTCTCTTTTCATACTAGACAATACATTCCTTTGGGGTAAGGTCCATCTTTGTACCATCAGGCTTTGGCTATAATATTAAAATATTTGTTCAAAGAATGTAAATATAGTATATTCAAATCAGTGATTACAGATTTTATGCACTGACTTGACCCAAGTTAATCATGCTTTGCATCTGGTAAGTAGTAAAAAAATTCTCATTTCATTTACTTTCTGAATCTCTTCTAGGGAAAAGTTGTACTGATTTTCTCCATATAGTAGATGTACTATATGTAGAAAAATGTTTACAACAGCATTATTTATGGCAGCAAAAAAAAAAAAAAAGAAACAAATTCAATTTCTAATTTAAGGGATGGATGGAGTGAATATCATACATTCTTACGTTCAAATAATATACAACCATTTAAAAGGAGACTTATCAAGATATTCATTAATGTAAAAAATGCTTATAAATTTAGGTAGAAAAGTAGTATATACAACTTTGTATACAGTATAATATGAACAATGTAAAATATGCATAGAAATACAAGATAGAAGAAAAAAACAAAATGTAAAGGTGGTTGTTTCTGAATGTTGAGACTATGTATTTTCCTTTGTCTTTATATTTTACATATTCCCACATTTTCTACAATGAACATACATTATCTTTAATAATGGAAAATATTTTAAAAGAGAAAAATATATGATGGCAGTACATTTCAAAGAAGTTGGCCAAGAAAAGAAGGAAGACAAGAGGGATATGTAATTGATAAAATAGAGCATTTATTTGGAAAAGTTATTTATTCATTCTAGAAATCTTTACTGACGACATATTATGTGCCAGGGTCATAAACAATCTTAGCCATGACTTTTCACGTGGGTGACTCAGAACACTTCAGAAGCCTATGTCCATTGTATTTTGTGTTTTAACTTTTAGAAAATGGAACTAAACAAAATCATTTTCGTCAGACGATTCTGGAATACTAGAAAAGGGGCACTGACCAATTTGTAATTCTATAAGTGTACCTCTTCACGTGGTACAATTCCTTTTCACACAGTCATGTTGGTCACCATCAAAATCAAATATAAAAAGAGAAGAAGAACCTCTAGCACTTGAGAATAAGAATCTACCCACAGTCATTTCTCAGGATGGTCAAACTCTAGATGACCTCAGCAGGAAGTCTTAGTATCACTTTTTACAGAATGCTAAATTTGTCATTTGAAGACAAACTGTAGACACTGATAGCTTCTGTTCATAAGTTTCATGAAAGCAAATGAAACACTAAAATATTAATGTTATATTTCTGCCTCTAATAGAGCTATGATGGCTGTGGCCCCTCTAATCACAAGATTTAAAAATACATTTGTCTCTAGTAATGAACACTTCAATCAGAAAAACAAGATGAAATCTTTATAGAGATACTATAAGATGTATGCACAAGTTGTATTTCTTAGACGCATATTTGACTATATTGGTTTCTTTTTTTAAGAGATATTATTTTTGCAGTCCATTTCTAACTAAAACATCTGAAGCTTCAATCTATCCAAGCAAAATATTGGTGTTATATATTTAAATATTTTTCCTAGATTGAAAAATAATGAGATAAAAAAAACAACTGAACTGCTAGAGTTGCTTGTCCTTGATCCAAAATAATTTTCCTTTCAAAAATTTTATTACAACAGCATAATTTAGCTAGGAAAATAAAACATTTTCCACATTATAGATGTAGTAATAAAAAAAGAAGTCTAAAGTTGAACTATGAAGGCCAGGTTACAGGCAATATTTCTATCGCTTTGTAAACTTGTAATAACAGAAGCAGTAGGTTTTCTTATAATTATTTGGAGCATGGAGTATGGGGAAAGGCATACTTTAAAATAAGATTTGTTCTAATTGTTCCATTTAGAAAATATCAGACTTATTCTACATTGAAAGTGTCTAATAGGCAATGCAACTGTAAGTTCAATATACTATATTTACTGCTATGAGTTAAGCACCCCATAAATCATTGCTTACATTTTAATTGTTCATTATTTTAATCAATTATATAATAGAAATAAATGAAACCGATAACATTGTACTTATTTTCATAATAACACCAAAATAATCATCATACAACCTAAACTTGGCATCATGTCTTCTAATGTCAAAATCCCGCTTAATTTTACCAAAAAGACTCCGTTTGAGAGACGAATACTGGAAGATATCTGCACCAAAACAATGCTTCCCTTTCTAATATAACAACAGTCTTGTGGTTCAAATGTAATGGATATCACATGTTCTCACAGTGTTGGACTGCTGGAGACGAGGCAGGTAATGTACACACATGTCAGATCACACAGAGCCTTTTGAGCTACTGTAAAAAATTTAAATTTCTCCTAGAAGAAATGGGAAGCTACTGAAGGGTTTAAGTGGCATTGATTTAATATAGTATTGATAATAATCTCTAAACACTTTAAAGCTCTATTCAGATTTTAAATAAATACACTTTAAAAGTTTCAAAGAAGTTTCACATTCACCATCTCACTTTATCTTCTTAGCCACTGTAGGAAATAAGCAGGGTGATTAACTTAAGGATTAACTTTTTAAAGTGTGGAAAAGATCCTATCAGTATGAAGATTTCCTAGAAGTTTCAACGTCAAAACTTGCTCTTTTTTGGGTGGGTTGGGAGGATTAGCAAAGAAAGATTTTCTATAAGTTTTCACTTCTTAAAAATTACAAATCTTCCCTTCTTCCTTTAAAAAAAAAAAAGTAGCCCATTGTATAGGAGGCTTATTCTGTGACTTAAAGCTGTCATTCAAAATGGACAGTACATCTTAATGAAGGGTGCTAACTGCATTAATATTCTGGGCTACCACAGAAAAGCATAGCATGTAGGTATGTTAATAAAAGATAAAGGCTATAATTATAGCACTTCAGTAAATTGTGGGACATAAGAGCTCCCAGATTCACCTCAGAAATGAAAAGAGAAAGAAAAGAGTCTATGCAATTGAAGGAATCAGGGCAAAAGTTATGCGGAGGTGGGGGCTGCGGAATGAGAAAGTCTCAGACCGAAAACAGCCTGAGCAGACAAAGGGAAAATATACTAGAGTGGCGACTAGTGCTTTTACTAAACACCAAAGGAGCTACATACGTGTACACATAATATAGCTCCTTTTACCATGTCAGATTTTCTAAGAGGCTTTTATAATTAAAATACATTCACCGCCTCCCTATACTTTAAAAGAAACTAACCAAGCTTATGATTCTAAAGCTATTTATTCAAGGATGTTGTAGGTTAAAGATTGTATACATAGTAATTTATGGCATGTAGAATACCCCTTACATTTGAACCACTGTAAAAACCGAGCTACATAACATGATTTTATAATATCTTCTAGGATTTTTACCTCTTGATACCCATGCCTAACTTCCATTAACGTTAAAGTGCAGATTTATATGTGCTCACAGCCGGTGGATATATCTAAATTTTATTAAAATAAAAGGGTCCAATAACCACTATTTATTTCCAGGCAATGTAGAATTTGAAGAATCGCATAAAAGTCTTTTTATTTTAAGAGCCTAATGTTTATTTACTACCCTTCATCTAGATGCTACAGCACTCAAGAAACTTGAACTGATAGTCACACAATACATAACAATCGCTTGATCCACTTAAAAAAAAAAAAGGCAGCTGCTTCTTAGGCTTAACCATGCTATATAATGCAGAGGACAGTAAATGATAAATACCATAGCCAATTGAAATTGCATAAGCAATTTTAGTGAGTAGAATGTAAGACATACAGCATCATTCAATGCTGAGTATTTTCATAAGCAATGGTGACAAGTGCTAACCCAGGACACAATGGGACCCACTAAAGGGCACCATGGTGGGACTCATTCAGACACTGGTTCCCCCTACTCTTTGTCCTTTTGGCTACAGCTCTCACTCCTTGCTTGTCATTTGAGTGGAGATTTAGTCAGACGAAATTCCCTGGGATTATAATAGGAATTGTTTTGTTAAAAGCCGGGTAACCAATTGAAAATACTACCTTCCTCCACTCCTTCCCAACAATCTTCCCTTTGAATGACCATCGGTGGTTTCACAAAATATAATACATCTATATTGCATAAAGTTGTTTACCTGCTAGTTAACCAGAAAGTATTATTTAGTTTCATTACTTTAATACAAAAATCATAAAACAAAAAGCATTTGTAATAAAAACAGATTATGCAACAAATACCTGTTTTCAAATTGCCTTGGGACTGTTTATGGAGTGGTCTGGCCTAAAGCAATTACTAACACCAGATTTGAATGCTATTATAAATAGGCATAGGCTTTCCTTACATAACCCGTATTTATATTTATCAATAAAAGCTGAGACTTACAGCTTGTGGTAATAACTTTGTGGGGAAAGCAGGGCAAACTTATTATCTGTGATCCCTTCTTTATCTCTCCCTATTACATCTGGGACAACTCCGTAGTACTGATATGACTAAATCTTATTAGTAGAGGGCTTTTCTGTTTTAAGCACAAATCTGGCATTAAAAAGTCCCAAAGTAAAAAATTAACATAGCAAATGTCAGGAAATTAAGCAAATTAAAAGATACTGTCAATAGCATGCAGCACTGTCAAAGGACTAATAACTCCAGTTAAATACTATCAGGAATGGGTAGTAGATTTTTGAAAGTAGATATGATAGCAAGAGAGACATTTAATGTCAAAGCATAAAAGATATTTAGAGCACAATAGCTATTATATTAAGCCATCAGTCCTTTGATTATTATTTTATCATTGGTACAGCTGACATAGACGGGTACAAATAGCAGTAAAAATCTGTGAGATTTTCAAATTATCAGCTTGCCCCAGTGCTAATCATGAATTATAACTAGTGCTGGCATTAGTAAGATTCACTTCCAACTTAATGTGTTTATATGTTTTAAAACTAGCTTCTTCAGGAAAATATAAACCACAAAAATTGTTAATGATATACAATCTTTTCAAAGTAGGCTTATTTCCTTTTATTTCAAAACTTTATTTCTCTTTCCATAAAGGTGAGGTTACCATGACAGTATTCACAGAGCCCCTGCTTTGGGGTGCTCTTCCAAAAGGAGGGTTTGATTTGTAATTATTCATTTATATTCTTGCTCAGTCTCCATTAATGCTTAAGTGGCAGGTAGTCAGTAATATAAATTACTCATGTGAGTTCTGTTTCAATTAGCTATGAAGAGTCATAAGTGTGGGAAAAAATAATTTTTAATTTAATGTTAGGTTAGAAAGAAAAACATTTATACCATAACAAAATATTAATTCTCTGTTTTCCTGTTACAAAATCTTGACATTATTAAAGGAGTTAGAAGAGTAGAACAATTTAGAATACATATTGAATTTCTGACTTTAATAATGAAGATGTGGTTCTGCATAATCTAAAATTAATTTAAAGCTAGTTAAGTAGAATATTCTATGTCTGTTTTGTTCTCTCCACTTGTTCAAATTTAACAAGTGGTAGTAGCTTTTAGGACAACAAGCATAAAAGATTCAAATTAGATGTCAAAATTGAATAAGTTAAATCTGCCTTCTTTTATTATTTGAAGAGGATTTAACTAATTTTCTCAACTAATATTTTTAGAAAATTATTTTGTCTTAATAAAACTTACGGCTCTGTAAAATGAACTTCAAAAGCAGTGACTATTTCATAAATAGTGTGATATTTAAATTAAAAACAAATAAAATGACAAGTGAAATGGGATAAGAAAGAAGAACCATACATATAAAAGGCATGCTTTGGAGGGGAAGAAATAAACAAGGGAGGGAGCCTCAACAAAGCCCTGCCATTCTCTGCCCCAAACGCAAGTCAAATTAAAAAACCTTTTCATTTGGCCACATTGTAGTCCTATAACCCAAACTACTGTAAAAAATGTAACAGTGGTTTGTTTTTATTTTAGCCGTGCTTTCAACATTTTACAGCCTGTGGAGGATTTTCCCTGTTACATACAGAGCTAACGCACCACCCACCATCTCTAGAGGTGAGGTTACCATGACAGTACTCACACAGCCCCCTGCTTTGGGTTGCTTTTCCAATAGGAGGGTTTGATTTATAATTATTCATTTATACTCTTGCCCGGTCTCCATTATTACTATGAGCTGCATAGTGAACCAATGTGAAATAAGTTGACAAAGAAGCAATGGGCTTTTAAAACCCTGACTAAGGCATTCACATCATTGAGAAAAAGAAAATCTCCGAGACCTAGCCCAGGAATAAAAGAACTCAGATCTACCTTAAAGCTGGAACTTCCCTGCTGAGAGAAACAGGAAGAAATGATAGCCCGTAATACCACTGCAGCTGCAATATTTCTGAAGTAAGACACTCAGAAAAGGGCACAAGCTATTAATGTTTCTGGAAACATTACATTTAATTCCTCAGCAAAAGATTTAACAGCTTAGTGGAAAGAAGCAGCAGACGGAAGAAAAAAAAAAAAGAAAAAGAAAACCAGAAACCATGAAAGAATAGTCAGCTCTGCAAGGAAATTTGCTTAAATATTAGAAAGAAAATATTTCAGAAATTGTTGCCTCTAGTAATCTTACACCCCAAGGCTAGAAGAAAAGGTATAGCTAATTGGTGCAAAAGCAGCTTTGGACACAGAGGAAGAGATACTCTGTGATGAATTCCACCTAACCACTACCCTTTTTACCTTCAATTATGCCAGGACATGTACTACATATTATAGGGCCCAGAAAAGAAGCCATACTTCAAAATTGAGCTTCTTTCATGGTTTTTTTTTTTTTTTTTTTGCAACATTTAACTTTTATAACCCAGCCAATTAGGAGAACAAAACCTCTTTAATTGTCAAGAATGGGAGTTAAGTAGTAGTTTGAAGTTATGCATAATTAAAATGATTTGCATGATTTGATTTAAAAAAAAACACACAATCAATCAAATATACTATTTTCCTGGGGCCATACTTCAGTTTAGGTAAACAGATAAACACATGCACTACAGAGCCCTACTTTTACTGGAGCAAGCCTCCAAGTTTAAAAAAAAAAAACAAAACAAAAACATGTGGATGAACATAGGTGTACATTTTCAAAATATTAGAGAAAAACATTAACATATCAATTAGGTTATAAGGAAAGTGCTTTAAATTATTTTTTTCTTTGTTTTACATGCCTTAATAATAAAGAACTCTCCTTAGAGTAGAATTTAAGTATGACCTGTTTTAGTAAGAACTATTTTGACTGAATTTGGAGAGACAAAAATAAAAAATGCTAAACCTACCAACCTGTTCTACATATTGAAATACAGAATTTTTTCCTTTTCATTAAACACATTCACACTTGTCAAATGTAAATAAATATGCACTGTGGTTTGAGGAACTTTTATGAAAAGACATTTTTTCCTTTTAAAGTTTTTTTTAAGAGTGTAGACTTTTTTGAGAGCAAAATAATTATGTAGTCATTTTGCAATTGTGTATACTAATTGATGAAATCATTAACATAGAAATACAAAAGGTTAATTATCTACTTGATGCCTTACTCACTATCACAAACACTTATAAATTCCAGTGGTGATGAGGTCATAATCCAAAAAGGCTGGCAACCAAGAATTTCATCCAGGAATTTTTATCTATCCCTTTTAAACGTTTCTTCCCCCACCCCCACCAAGATTAGAACAATTTTACATAAATTAAGAGAGGGTTTATTTGGAGTAGTGTGTATTGTCGCTCTTGGATTTTTTTCCACCCCATAAACCAGACAGAATGCTGAGACTTAAGACAGATAAAAGACTTCAAACAATGCTTAGACAACTATATTTTCCTGATTTCCCCCCAGTTTTTCTTACCCACAACTAATGTGTAGAATATCAGGTTGGGGCAATGGAGGTGAAAACCAGTGTTGTGAGGGGCTGGGCGTGGTGGCTCACGCCTGTAATCCCAGCACTTTGGGAGGCCGAGGTGGGCAGATCACCTGAGGTCAGGAGTTTGAAACTAGCCTGGCCAACATGGTGAAACCCCATCTCTACTAAAAATGCAAAAAAACAAAACAAAACAAAAAAAAAAAACAAGAAAAATTAGCTGGGCATGGTGGCGGGCATCTGTAATCCCAGCTACTTAGGAGACTGTGACACAAGAATCTCTTGAACCCTGGGGACAGAGGTTGCAGTGAGCCGAGATCACGCCACTGCACTCTGTTGCCTGGGCAACAGAGCGAGACTCCCTCTCAAAAAAGAAAAAAGAAACAGTGTTACGAGGGAGATAAACAGATAAAACAAAATTCTTCTGAATCAGGAGAACAAAGTGAGGAAAGTAGTGTGCAAAAAGCCTCAGGACCATAAAGCACGGGAGGCAGGAAAAAAGTGAAAAAGGGATAATCTATATGCTTACAATCTGTGCGGACAGCATTCAACTTGCCCATGATATTTTCTCAGTGCTTTGCACCTTCCTCTGCCAGGAAGTTTCAGTTCTAAATAAGCCATGCAAACTGATCAATACTGTTTATGGCAACAAAAAAAATTATTTCAATTGCTAGATGTGACATTTTTCTTCCCATTTGTCCTTCCCAACCTGTATCCCATGGAAATTCAACATTTAAAAGATTCTCTAATAATTTCCTAGAAACACATGATGTTGGAACTTCATTTCTAAATTTATTTTCTATCTTGGCCCATTACTCACTAATTTATTATACCCAGTCACTAAGGATAGGCATCATCTGGATGCTTCCACGTTCTGGGTTTTTAGGACTACTAACTGAGCTTATTTTAATGTTCTTCCAGGTGCAAAAGAGTTTGTTTAAATTTGGATCATAAAGTAAAATCTACGTACTAGAAAAGTACTTTTTAAAGTCCTTTTTCTTTTCAATTCATGATTGTTTATGGTTGATGATATGACAATAGAATTAAATCCACAAATATTATGTACAAAGCGCTGTCATTTCTCATTATCTCTGCCACATAAGGTAGTACTGATATAGACAACTGAGATGATGTCACAAACATAATTAAAATAAACACTGGATTATCCACAGAAAATCATATTGCTTACCCTTCCTGATACAAACATTCCTTCATAGTTTAGCTCCAAGTATTTGGAGATAATCTATCGGTTTATTATGAAAAAAGATAAACATGTATACTTTTGATTAATAACTATAAGGCTGCTAAAGCTCTAACAGGTCTTATAACTGAAATAAAAATGAAATCCATGCACAATAGCATTAACTTTCCAAAGAACTATATGAAAATCATATCCTTGTTTTTGTGTTTTTCATTTCTTTGTGTCCAGGATATACACTGACTTTCTGAAACCACTGCAGAGTTGTGAATAATGTATGAAATAAAAAAAAAAATTTCTGTTCATTGCCCAGAGAGTATTGTATTGCTTGTGGTATACCATATCTATGCTAGACAAACAATAGAACAGACCAGTAAACCTAAAATCTGAAGCTAAAACCTTCCCAAGTGGAAAGGGAAAATACCATCCTGGATTCCAGAAGTCCCTCAAACAAACAGATCAAATCCTTATAATAGTCTTACATACTATTACGTAGAACTGAATAAAACCCTTAAACGAGAAAGATCTATTCTTCTGAGCAAATAAGTATGACAGTTGGAAAAGCAATTATTTACTTACTGATATTCTAAAGAAATTCAGTAACTTCTATTTCCCCATCTTATAGAGCATCACAGTATTTGCAAAGACTGACGAGAACATATGTAAAGCTGAAACAAAAGGGTATTATTGTCACTCTATTCTTATTTTCTCTGGCAGTATTTAGGAATTTGCCCTCTAAGTAGCCATGTGGGCGTGGAACAAACCATGATTTGAGTTGAGAATGACATAGAGGTAGCAGTCAAATGCAAACACAATGAATGTAAGAATAAGAGTAATGGCATACAGTTATGCTGTGTTTTTTATATAAAGTCGGCATTTTTCTTTACTTGTCAAGCATAAACATTACTGAGTAGAAAGGTCACGTGAAGGTAACATACATAGGACATGCGAGTTTGCTCATAAAAACTCAGCTTTAATGGGATTTCATTTACAGTGATGTAGAATAAAATTTCCATTTCCTCCATCCCTCAAATTTCAAACTTCAGAGACAGCTTTAGGTATAATATATTAAAAAGGCTTTTGTGTAGATTCAATCTTTTTAAAATAATTGTGAAGTATTCAACAAGCAGGTATCAAAAGCATATGCTATGAGTTATGTGCTAGATGCTAAAAATAAATCACAATCTTTTAATAGCAGAATATAGTTATAAGCATAGTATTTTTGTACTTTGTATCATCTATCAATATATCTTTAAGAGAGCTGACTTTGAGCATAACTTTAAAAGGCTTCCTGGAATAGGTGAGGCACTATCTTAGATTCAAGGTATTTTGCAAATGCAAAAGATACCAAGAAATAATAGAAGAACTGGAATCTCAAAAGGGTTCTGTGGGCTGAGTGCAGTGGTTCACGCTTGTAATCTTAGCACTCTGAGAGGCCGAGGCAGAGGAACTGCTTGAGCCCAGGAGTTCAAGACCAGCATGGGCAACATAGTGAGACTCTGTCTACAAAAAAATTTAAAATTAGCCAGGCACAGTGCTGTGAGCCTATAGTTCCAGCTACTCGGGAGGCTGGGGGTGGGGTTGAGGGGCAGTGAGGGAGAATCCCTTGAGCCCATGAAGTCAAGGCTGCAAAGAGCCGTGATCATGCCATTGTGCTCCAGCCTGGGTGACAGAGGGAGACCCTACCTCAAAACAATCACAACAACAAAACCCAAAACAAAACAACTGTGGCGCTTAAGATACCCACTGCTTTCTCCCTTCCTTCTTTCAGCTTCCACTCCTCTCAGGTTAATGGGCAACAAGAAAAGGAACTAGCAGGAGTAAGGTTCAAATTTTAATACACAGAAGAGGTGTATCCAAAGGTTTAATGAGAATTGAAGGGTCAGAAGTACATTCACGTCCAGGTAAATCTGGTTGTCTTGGGATGTCCGCTGGGAAAGCAGATGGATTCTGCTGTAAAGCAAGCAGAGCTTAAAATTTCTTATTCCTATTTAGGAAAATACTTAATAATACAGAAATGAGCCTATAGGAGAGGAACTTTCCCATAATCAAGGCCACCAATTAGAATAAATGTTTATTTTCCTTTAGTTGTAAAAGCACTTAATTTTCTAGAAATTTTAAGGTACTTATGACAACCTGTTGAGTATCTTTTTGTTTTTTGTAGTTGCAAATGCACAGTGTCTGCTCCTGTTAGACTGGCATCATGCATTTGCCATATAAGATCCCAATCATTTATTCCTGAATTGCAGGTTTGTAAATAAGCAGGTAGTTGTGTGAGCTTAGCTACCAACATTAGCATGTCTGAATTTTTGACATGAACTTAAAACAACCAAGATAAATTTATTGCTGCATAATTGTTTGTCCTAACTTATCACATATTCCAATAACTAAAGAAAGCCTGCTATAATCATAGTCTCATAAAAGTCAACTAGAATTGACCTTATCTTCTACTTTCCTGCAGGGATCACCAATGAGGAAATGTGCAGCAGAGGTGATAATATTGTGTAGGAGAACAGACAAGCAAATGAGTGATTGAAATTTCTATAGAGAACATCATCAATACTTACTTACAACAATTTTGCATATAAATAGGGGATAAATGGTCCATGTTCAATTTGTTCTCTAATTGTCAAGGAATGATCAAGGATAGACTACATAGCAATCTTCAGTTTCTAGCTTCCTTAATGCAAAGCTAGATCTTATTAGCCAATACATGTGTATGTCTGTCCCAAAAGTAAATTTTATTTTATTTTATTTATTTATTTATTTTTTTGAGATGGAGTCTCACTCTGTCGCCAGGCTGGAGTGCAGTGGCACGATCTCGGCTCACTGCAACCTCTGACTTCCTGGTTCAAGCCATTCTCCTGCCTCAGCCTCCAGTAGCTGGGATTACATACAGCAGGCACGTGCCACCACGCCCGGCTAATTTTTGTATTTTTAGTAGACACAGGGTTTCACCATATTGGCCAGGATGGTCTTGATCTGACCTCGTGATCTGCCCACCTCAGCCTCCGAAAGTGCTGGGATTACAGGCGTGAGCCACCACGCCTGGCCCCAAAAGTAAAATTTAATTTTCATTTAAAAATAAAAAGAAAATGGAAACAAAAATTACATAACCAATACAGGTACACACTTCATCAGAAGATTCATATGAAGTGATGAAAAAAAGACACTAAATTAAGTGGTCTTTAATAGCACTCAATGCAATCTGACTTCTACTCCATTTCTCTCTCTTTTTTTTTTTTTTTTTTTTTTTTTTTAGACGGAGGTTCAAGCGATTCTCCTGCCTCATCCTCCCGAGTAGCTGGGATTACAGGCATGCACCACCACGCCTGGCTAATTTTGTATTTTTAGTAGAGACGGGGTTTCTCCATGTTGGTCAGGCTGGTCTCGAACTCCCGACCTCAGGTGATCTGTCGGCCTCAGCCTCCCAAAGTGCTAGGATTATAGGTGTGAACCACTGTGCCCAGCCTACTTCTACACCTTTCTTATCGTCTCCCTCCAAACAGATTCTCCTGAAACTCTTTTGGCTAAGGTCACCAATGAATTTCTATTAGTGAAATCCAGTGGATCCTTTTCAATCCTTATTTTAGTCATCCTCTCAGGTACATGTTTATAAATTTGTATAAATTTAAGGGGTACAAGGGCAGTTTTGTTACATGGATATATCCTGTAGTAGTGAAGTCTGAGCTTTTATTGTAACCACCATCCAAATAATGTACATTGTACCCATTAAGTAATTTCTCATCTTTCACCCCCCTCCTACCCTTACATCCTATCTGAGTCTCCCATGTCTATTATTCCACACTCCATGTCCATGTAATCTCTGCTATATTTGATGTTATTAAGCCCTTTCTCTTTGAAAAGCTCTACTCCTTTGGCCCTTGTGATACCACAATAGCTTTCTTCTCCCCATATCTCCATAATGAATACCTTCACGCTCTCTCTTTTTTTTTTTTTTTTTTTTTTTTTTTTTTTTTTTTTTTTTTTTTTTGTGAGACGAAGTCTCACTCTTGTCCTCCAGGCTGGAGTGCAATGGTGCAATCTCGGCTCACTGCAACCTCCACCTCCCGGGTTCAAGCAATTCTCCTGCCTCAGCCTCCCAAGTGGCTAGGATTACAGGTGTCTGCCACCACGCTCGGCTAATTTTTGTATATTTAGTAGAGATGGGGTTTCACCATGTTGGCCAGGCTGGTCTCGAACTCCTGACCTCAGGTGATCCGCCCGCCTCGGCCTCCCAAAGTGCTGGGATTACAGGCGTGAGCAACTGCACCTGGCCCATGCTGTCTTTCATAGGCTCCAAATTCCGAGCTAGTCCCATAAATTGGTGATTCTCAACTTTGGAAGCACAATAAAATTGGCTAAATAATTTTTAAACCTGCTATCATCCGTGCTCCAATCCTATAGATTTCAGTTTGATTGGTTCAGAGAGGAACTGGACGTGGGAATTTCTTAGAAGTACCTCAAAGTAACACCAGTGTGTGGCCAGGGCTGAGAATCACTGCCATAAATGTTTCTTTTCTCTAGGGTTCTGTCTTAGGATCACTGCTCCACTCATTCTCCCGAGATTATCTGACCCACCCTCATGTTATTAACTATCACCTGGATGTTTATCACTTCTCCGAGACTCCTGGACTCATGCTGCTGAAAAAACTAAGTGGCTACCATAAGGATATCTGATTTGCCCCTATTCGACCACCTGCTTCCCTCCCCTCAAGAGAATTACATATGTACTATGACCCACCTGCTCCTGACTTTCACCCTTTGCAAACCAGTTAATTCTGAAGTTGACAAAGATTTTCTTAAGGTGGCCCCACCCACCCCCCACCCCTCTTTTATTTTGAGAGAGTCTGGCTCTGTCACCTGGGCTGGAGTGCAGTGGCATGATCACAGCTCACTGCAGCCTCAACCTCCTGGACTCAAGTGATCCTCCCACCATAGCCTCCTGAGTAGCTGGGACTACAGGTGTATACCACCACACCTGGTTAATTTTCTTTTCTTTTTTTTTTTTTTTGAGACGGAGTCTCACCCTGTCGCCCAGGCTGGAGTGCAATGGCACGATCTCGGCTCACTGCAACCTCTGCCTCCTGGGTTCAAATGATTCTCCTGCCTCAGCCCAAGTAGCTGGCATTACAGGCGCGTGCCACCATGCCCAGCTAATTTTTGTATTTTTAGTAGAGATGTGGTTTCACTATGTTGGCCAGGCTGGTCTCAAACTCCTGACCTCGTGATCTCCCTGCCTCGGCCTCCCAAAGTGCTGGGATTACAGGTGTGAACCACCGCACCCTGCCCCTGGCTAATTTTCAAATAAAAATTTTTGTAGAGACAAGGTCTCCCTGTGTTGCCTAGGGTGGTCTTGAACTCCTGGGCTCAAGAGATCCTCCTGTCTTGGCTCTACAAAGTGCTGGGATTAAAGGTGTCAGCCACTGTGCCCAGCTCCTATTCATTTTTGGCACCTTTTCCATCCTACCCCCTTCTATCCCGTTAACTCAAGAATATCTCTCCTCTACCCTCCTCAATCCAGTCCCTCTATGTATGAGCCATAAATGTTCTTCATTTTAACTTATGAGAGTAAAACTCTACATTGGAGGCTATGAATTACGTATCACACAACTAGAAATCACTAGGCATGCTAAGGTAGTTTAGCTGAATCACACAGTATATGCTCAACAAATGCAACTGAATTAAGCAGGGGGCATCACATATTTGAAAGTAAAATTTGGCATAATTATTAGTGATTGACAATTCCATTCAAGATCTTTGGTGTGTCTAGCGTTTCCTGTCAGAATCTCTAAAAGAGACACAATTTATCTTTTCATTGTCTTCTAACTACTTTTCTTTCCCTCAAATCTCAGCATTCAAGGTATAAAATATATTCTTCATTATTTAATACATTATATCCTGGCTCTTGGTGTGGCGTGGTGGCTTACGCCTGTAATCCCAGCAATTTGGTAAGATAGCTTGGTCCCAAAAGTTCAAGACCAGCCTGGGCAGCATGATGAAACCCCATCTCTACAAAAAAAAATAAATAAGTAAAAATAGCTGGGCATGGTGGCATGCACCTGTCACCCCAGTTACACAGAAGGCTGAGGTGGGAGGATCATCTGAGCTTGGGAGTTTGAGGCTGCAGGGAGTGGTGATCGCACCACTGCACTACAGCCTGGGTGACAGAGTCAGACCCTGTCTCAAAAAAAAAAAACTGCCTCTTGGCCCTCACAGTTACATTGAAAGTACTTGGGAAAAGGTCAGGTGTAATCTGCTAGTTGAAAAACCCATTGGTCAGTTATCAGTTTTCATTCTGCCTAGCTTTTCTGTAGGATGTGACCATGTTGATTAATTCTCCATTCTGAAATTCTCTCTACTGTTGGTCTTCCAGGTACTACCTTTTTTTTTTTTTTTTTTTTTTTTTAAAGAGAGGGTCTCACTATGTTGCCCAGGCTGGTCTCAAATTCCAGGGCTCAAGCATTCCTCTTACCAGTTGGGATTACAGGCACGTGCCACCGTGCCCAGCTCTTAGGTACCACTTTTTACTGCTTCTCTTCTTCCCTTTCTAATTTTTTTTTCTTTTTCTGAGTATCCTTTGTTGATTTCTCTATTTGCCTCTTAAATATTATAATTCCCAAATGTACCATCCTCAACCCTCTCATTTGAGATGTTCTTTCTGGGTGATCCCAAGGTTTCAATAAACATATATATGTGCAGATGTCCCCAAAATCTATCTCCAGCCTCAGCCTCATTTATATATGTGTGTGTGTGTGTGTGTGTGTGTGTGTGTAAAATCATGTAATCCTTTACTTTAAACCCCCTGCTGTCTCTTTGCTACAACCAACTAACTTTTCATCATTGCCACTTTACTCTTTGATATCTCCATCACGTTTTTGTCATTTCCTTTATCTGAAAAGCCCATTCCTCTTGTTTTCCCCCAAACTACTATTCATCCTTCCAAACATAGATCAAAAGCCACTTTCATCATGAAGCCTCTCTTGAATTCTCCAGGCGTTTAGTTGCTCTTTTTAGCACTTTTTGAACACTTATATTATGAAATTTATATCATATGTCTTTCCCATGAGGCTCTGAGTTTTTAAGGGCAAGACCCATATTTGTACTCCAAGGCCCTAGCACTGTTGCCTGGCCCCTAGTATTTGATCAGTAAGTATTACTTGGATGAATGTCATGCTTTTATTTATTTCCTTGCATTACTTTCTAAAACCAGATTTTAATTGTATATTACAATATAATGAATGTATTATAGACTAAATGGGGCTTAGTGTGCTAGTATAAGATTCTGACATTTATAAAACAAAGACTGAGAAAGTTCATGAAGAAGAACTTATCTTCAGGGAGAAAGAAATAAACAGCTTGGAATGAATGACCAGCAAGACCTAGTAATAATAAAACAAAACAAGCACAAAACCACAACAGACCTTGGCCATCAAGATGATGCTGAGTATTACATGGGATCCGTTATGAGCTTGTCTTTGGCTCTTGCCATCTTGGGTCAAATCCTCTGTGATGGTGGGCGGGGGAGGGTGTCATTTAAAATTGAAAGCTCTTTCTCTAAAATTATCTGTAATAGTCTGAGGCATAAGCAGTACTACTTGGTACAGAGGTGGAGTGCCACACTAAAGGAAAAGAGAGAGGCATTTCCCCCCTACTTTGTCAATGACAACTGTCAAACTCTGGCGTTGTGAAGGCACGGGTTCCTGCTGCTACAGAAGACAGCAAGCGTGGAAATGCATGGTATTATAGCAGAGGTGGAGGAACGGTGGTGTGTGCTTGTTTCTGTGAAATGCCCCCTGATAACTCCCAGAAATGCTTCATAGAGCCCTTATAGCAGATGAGGTCCTGAATGTGTATGTAGAGACAAGAGCCAGCAAAATTTGAGTTTTCTTGTTTACATGAGGCAGTAGAGGCCTGGGGAAATGTGGGTTTTGTTTTGCTGTGAAATTATTCTTCCCTAATACATACGGAGGTTTCTTTTTCTCTGTTGTATAACATTGTTTCTTGTCCGCTATCTGTTCTCAAATGGTAAATTATGCTTTCTCATTTATACTGTAATTTTGCTGATACATAAAACTAGGATCATGTGTCTCCTGAGTTGCTCCTGATTTTTGAAATTTAGTTTTCTTGGTTGCCCTGTGTGGTTCTAAAACCAAAATACATTTATTGTTTCCTGGTTTCATTTCTTCATAATGCTTCTCTTGTGTGTTTAATGTCTAGAACTATATTTCAAAATCCAGTCATAGCCAAAATGCTAAGTTAGATATCCACCTATTGCTGAGAAGCCCATTTATATTTACTTACAGTGGGCAAAGAATAAAAAAGTCGGGTTGGTTGAAGAAAGAGAAGCAAGCTCTAAGTATCTATAGCTATTTGGCAATAAAACAGATGTGGAGTTGTGTATTTGTATTTTAAGAGTGGTTTTCTGGCCGGGCGCGGTGGCTCATGCCTGTAATCCCAGCACTTTCGGAGGCTAAGGAGGGCAGATCACGAGGTCAGGAGATTGAGACCATCTTGGCTAACATGGTGAAACCCCGCCTCTACTAAAAATACAAAAATTAGCAGGGCGTGGTGGCAGGCCCTGTAGTCCCAGCTACTTGGGAGGCTGAGGCAGGAGAATGGCACGAACCTGGGAGGCGGAGCTTGCAGTGAGCCTAGATCACGCCACCGCACTCCAGCCTGGGCAACAGAGTGAGACTCCATCTCAGAAAAAAGAAAAAAAAAAAAAAAGAGTCGTTTTCACTCCTGCAAGGTGTCTCTCTATGTGCTTCTTTTTCCTCCAAAGCTTATCTTTGATCTTACAATTACACAGTCAGGGCAATTCTTTACAAAGTAGATGGTAAACGTATGCAACTTATTATCTTATGTGGTAACAAAGGCTGTAACAACACAGGATCAAGAAAGACTTAGCAAAATTCACAGAAGATAAATCCATACTAGGTTGTTAAGGAAAAATGAGATGTACCTTTCACCCAGCAAACTGCCAGAAAGAATAGCCCATATTATACAGACACAAAGGAGAGAGGTGGCGGTTTGGGAGTGGTTACTCTAACTCCTGTGCTGCACAGGCTTACTGTTCCTATCTCTATTACAGCATATAGAAGACCGCATTGTAAATTGATCACGTGGTTTATATTTGTGTTTTCCCAAACAGTATGTGAGCTCCTCTAGGCTCCCGTTTGATTTTGTATCCTCAGTACCTAACTCAGTATAATGCACCGAGGAGGCATTCAATAAGATTGCTCAACTGTTGAATGAATATGATCTTTCCCTATAGCCTCACCATCTACTCTGCATAGCTCTGTATTCTCTTCCCAGTTTCATCACAATATTGAAAGGATGCTCTTCAAAAAGTCATTAGAAAGCTCCCAAATAACAAATCATTGGGTTTTTACCCTTTTTTATTCCACCAGAGCATATCTCATTGTCAAAAATGTTCACCTCTCCTGCCTTCTTAGTACTTCCCTCTTCCTTTGTTTCTAGGACAATAATGTGTGGATTCTCCTCCTACCTGCCCAATTGCTCCTTGTCTATCTTCTTTTAGCCCCTTAGTGAAGGCGTTTTCAAGCCTCTGTCTTTGGTTTTCTTTTCTCTTAAAAATCCCTATAACAATCCCTTCCCCTATCCACACTATATCCAGAACACTCAAGAATTCATTTTGTCATGAAATCTGTAACTATATTTCCAAGAACCTTCTGGACATCTTGACCTCAATGTTCTGCTATCACTTTCAGTTTAACTTATCCAAAACTGAATTTACCTTCTTCTACTATCACCACTCCTTTTCTTGATCTTAATAGTTTAGTAACCTTACGGCTGGGTGCGGTAGCTCACACCTGCAGTCCCAGCACTTTGGGAGGCCAAGGCAGGCGGATCATGAGGTCAGGAGATCGAGACCATCCTGGCCAATATGATGAAACCTCGTCTCCACTAAAAATTAAAAAAAAAATTAGCTGGGTGTGGTGGCGCGTGCCTGTAATCCCAGCTACTCAGGAGGCTGAGGCACGAAAATTGCTTGAACCTGGGAGGCGGAGGTTGCAGTGAGCGGAGATCGCACCACTGCACTTCAGCCTGGCAACAGAGCGAGACTCTTTCTCAAAAAAAAAAAAAAAAAAAAGTTTAGTAACCCAGCTGTCTTCTTAAGCCAGTCATACTCAAAGCTATAGGGTTATCTTTGCCTCTTGACTACTTCTCTCACTCTAAATTATCTCCAAATAAGAATATGACAATACACTCCTAATTGATTACTTATACTCCTTTAGATTAAATATTCTAATGCGTAACTTTGATTGTGTTCCTCCACTGCTTAAAAACCTTCAATAAATCCCCATTGCTTAAAGAATTGTAAGTTAACACCTTAGTCTCTCATTCAAGCACGCCATGATATGGAGCCAACCTAATTTTCCAGAATTACCCCTATGCTTCTATACTATATATATCCCATTTTCTTACTGTACTGTTTGCCATTGTTGAAAAATGCTTTGAACTTTCTTGCCTCTGTTTTTCTTAATGACATTTCTTTTGACTAAAATGCCCACTATCCCCAACTCCAGCTCTCACTGTTGGAATCCCTACTCATCCTTCAGTCTTTTCCTCCATTATTATTTTTCCGATATATCTGATAATGCATGCAAGTCCCATCCTCTGAAGTCACATAATATTAACGTTATTAACACCTCTTGTATGATACTTATTATCTTCTGCCTTATTCTGTAGTCTGTCTGTGCTTTTTATTGTTCCTATAATACACAGGGTCTTATAACTAAGGAAATCTTATCTTAATTATTTCTACATCTTCCCTCATCATGTATAGCATAGTACCTTTTACACAGCAGATGTACAATAAATGAATATTTAGGGGCTCATTTCCTAATCTCTGATTTTGACATCAGCAAAGCTTGTGATCTGGGTTAATATTCAGCTAGTATGCACCAGTACAACCGGAGTCGTTATTTATCACCTGTGTACATTTCGACTACCTGGGGCCTGTGATACACCAGTTAATATTTTCTTTTTTCTTTTTTTGAGTCAGGGTCTGGCTCTGTCATCCAGGCTGCAGTGCAGTGGTATGATCTCTACTCATTGCAACATCTGCCTACCGTGCTCAAGCAATCCTCCCACCTCAGCCGCCTGAGTAGCTGGGACTACAGGCACATGCCACCATGCTTGGCTAATTTTTTTTTGTATTTTTTTGTAGAGATGGGGTTTTGCTATGTTGCTCAGGCTGTCCTCAAACTCCTAAGCTCAAACGATCCTCTCACCTCGGCCTCCCAAAGCGCTGGGATTATAGGCATGAGCCACCACGCCCAGACTTTTTGTTTTTTATTAAAAAAAATATATTTTCAATTATCACTACTGATATGATAGTCTACCTTGAAATGCCTTTTGGTACTTAACTGAAACAGCACATTCCGCTGAATGGGCTGGAGGCAATATTTGGAAGCTCCTTCTGAGTTACTAAATATGGTAGGTCTTGGGTAGGGGGCACAGGCTCAGAGTGGGCGATTTATAATTTAGGCAACTAATCATATCATTTATTAACATTTTGATTTTCTAATGAAGAATACAGACTATCACCTCATTTTGTTTACATATAAATTTAAAAGCATTACAATTAGATGGCCGGGCACTGTGCCTCACACCTGTACTCCTGGCAATTTGGGAGGCCCAGGTGGGTAGATCACCTGAGGTCAGGAGTTTGAGACCAGCCTGGGCAATAGGGCGAAACACCGTCTCTACTAAAAATACAATTTGGCTGGGCATGGTGGCTCACGCCTGTAATCCCAGCACTTTGGGAGGCCGAGGTGGGCAGATCACCTGAGGTCAGGAGTTTGAGGCCAGCCTGGCCAACCTGGCAAAACACCATCTCTACTAAAAATACAAAAACTAGCTGGACGCAGTGGCGGGCACCTGTAGTCCCAGCTATTCGGGAGGCTGAGTCAGCAGAATCACTTGAACCTGGGAGGTAGAGGCTGCAGTGAGCCAAGATCGTGCCACTGTACTGCAGCCTGGGTGACAGAGCGAGACTCTGTCTCAAAATATAAAAATAAAAATAAAATAAAAATACAACAATTAGCTGGGCATGGTGGTATGTGCCTGTAATCCCAGATACTGGGGAGGCTGAGGCACGAGAATCTCTTGAACCCAGGAGGTGGAGGTTGCAGTGGGCCGAGATCCCACCACTGTACTCCAGTCTGGGCAACAGGGCAAGACTCCGTCTCAAAAAAATAATAATAAATAAAAAATAAATAAGAAGATTACAATTAGAAACACAATGGTAGAGCTCCGTATTTTATATAACAGTAATTCCCATCTATAAGCGATGGTAATGAAAATGGCAAGCAGAGCAGTAAGTACATCTTTGTTGATTGTGGTTGACTCTGATTTTAGAGTTTTTTGGATTTTCCTTTTCTTTTACTTTACTTGGGGGAAAATAGCCTTCTTTATAATTAGGCTTTTCTGCTTTTATCTCATCATGCTGAAGTGGAGGTTGTTGGAAAAGATCAAGGATGTCAACGTTGAACAGGGAAAGTATAAGAATACCAAGTCAATGGGATCTTGGAAAGGAAACAAATCAGGTGCCTAAGAAAGTAAAAATAACAGGGGACTAGCAGGAAAAGATGATCTAGCTAGGAAGGGCTGAGGCAAGGAGGAAATCTGTAAAAGTCCCCGGTTCTGTTTCTTCCAGAAAGAGGCAGACAGAGTTTTTTGGCAGACTTGTAAACTCTGTGCCTTCTGTCCCCACTCCCTCACTTCCAGCTCTTCTACTGATGACCAAGGTGCTTCCCAACCACTGCCACTGTCTGAATTCGAGTTTCGTTTTACCTCTGGACATTTGCTTTGGCTGCTGCCACTTGGAATGACTGCCACAGCTAAATCAAGTGATATTTTTAACCCTATGTGTTCATGGAGGCACTCCAGCTACAAACCAAAGGAAATCCCAATTTAGATTACTTGGAATCAGTACTACAAAATTATGCAGTTTGTGAATATATTCTTGGTGTTTCACAGTTGACAACACTATATTCCCTTGAGTACCAAACTCACAGAAACCCCATGGAATGATCTCTCTCTCCAAGTACAGTTTTTCTAGAATCAGTATGAGGTGTGAGACTAATCAGACAAGGGCTTTAGCAAATGTGCATTTTTAAAATAAACAGCCTAGAAAAATTATGGCAGTTCTTTTATGGCCCAGAATAACATGTTTTCACTTATCAGCTGCTTAACAGAGAACTGAATTGATACAAAAATTATTTCAGTTCACCTTTCACTGACTACTATTGCTCTGATAGTTCAAGAAAGAGCAGCGAAGGTTTTTATTTTCCTTAAGAGGTGATAGGGGCTTCTGATGGCATGGTAGAACATTCTCATTTACAGACAAAGGCTGCAGATAAGTGGAATGGCTGCCTCATAGTTATAGATGAGTAGTGCTCCTAGTATTCTGCCATGCAGCATTACCTTCAAAATGAATATGAACTTATAAATACAGATTTCCATTCTTTTTTTCCTCCAGCCTTCCACCCTTTTTGTAGGCCATCTACGATGCATTCATACACATAAAAGTAGTCTTATACTCCAATCAAAACACTTGTTTCCTCTCAATCAAATCTTATCTTTAGGCTAATCTCTCAGGGACCATCCATAAATAGCAGAGGCAGAATGTTACCCAATATCCATCAGGATTCACCCAAATGTGAAAAAGATGAATATAACTTATATTGCCTTCTGCCATCAAGGTCATCACTGCCAAAAGCTTTCCTGGACAACTATGTTCTGGGCCCCATTTCTCTCATTCATTTGTTGCAGTACAATGGTTTTGAGAGCTACTAATTTCCATTAAATGACACATGGTAACTTCCAGTCCAAATAGAGAATATTTTTGGAATTGCAGGCTATTTAAGGCAAATCTTATTAATCTAAATGAAGTAGAGTTTACATATTGACTATTAATTTTCCATTTTTCATTTACTTCTCCATATAGCTTTACAGCCCATGAAGAGGAGTCTTAAAATCAACATACCTAATCTCTTTCTCTACTTCAAGAAAGATATGAACTACAAATAGGAAACCTTACTGAGAGGAGGTAGACAGTTCAGCCTACTTGGATTATCCTTAGAGGAGCTATTACATTATTTACTTCTACCATAGGGTATGAACAGAGAAAGTGGACAACTTTCTAGTTCACTTGGGTGAGGGAGGTTGTTTTACTTCTTTTATGATTTTTCTTCCCCTGAGATCTATTTTCATAGTGTGGCTTTAACTGTTACTAATCAAATATAAAAACAAAAACTTTGGGATTTGAGGGGATCTTGGACTATCTGTGCCTCTCCTCCCTTTATTAACATGGATCACAGAGAACAGACTGCACTGCAAAACCAAAATGGTCTCTAGAAACAAGCATTGTCTCAGTTTCCTTACCTGTGAATAGTTAATGTGATGTCCATAGGGCCAATTACTTTTAATGATTTAATTACATTTATGGTTTTAAACTACTTTCCACCTAAACCACATGCTCATAAAATAACAATTAAAATATTTAATATTAAACACAGTGGGAGTCCTTGTTTCCGATTTTTGTTGTAAAGTCTAGTTATTTGAAGATACATTTACCAAGTTGAAACTTGCAATCATGTAGATGCCTGCTGAGATTTCACACATGAGCTGAGATCAACTGTTAAAAAAAATCTTCATGAGGAAGTATTTTTATTTTTCCTTTTTTTTTTTTTTTTGGTGTTGCTACTTTGCTCTGAACATTCATATTTTACAATACTATGTGAGGTGGAATGTATTTTACCTGGATTCCTTGGAATCCGCTTTCGACGGTCTCTGAATGCTGCACCTGATTGTAGGGCTTCTAGAAGATTATCCATCACACCAGTCTCATCACCCTCTGGAGAAAGGGAGAAATCAGAATTAATCTTGGAGCAATTAAAGTTAAACTACAGGAAAATAAAGGGAAAAACTCCTGTCAGATTTACATAATATCCCTAAATTAAAGACATATATCTGTTTTAACATAATGGATCCTGTCAGTTTCTGGCACCACAGACTACTTTGCTTATTATGCACCGTTAAGCAAAATTCATGCCAATCCCACTGTTCTTTCAACTTAAAGACCTTGTCTTTTGTATTATTGATGACACGCTCAGTATGCAAATAAACAGTAGCTGATCAGCTACTGCTGCCTTCCTGTTAAGATTCTTATAAGATATTCCTAAGCAAGAAACCACTGACCCAGCTTAATGCAATCAATGTGCAGGGCGTGATTTGATGAAGCGGAGTTACACAAGGTTAAATACTGATTGTATTAATACTTTCGGCATTCAACCATCATCTGCGATTATCTTAGAAAACACTATTTGCAAAACACATTTGCATTCAATTCTTACCTAATCCATATCCTTTACCATTTTGAGATGCTGACACTGTATAAAGAAAAGCTGACCACATTATCTGAAAGGCCACATTTTAACTTTTAGAGACATCAGCCAGAGTCCCACTTCCTTTTTAGAATGCTGCTGTGTGTCTAAACTTTTCCTAGGGGAAAGAACTGTTAAGGAGCCATGAGTGGGATGCTCAGAAGATGTTCGTGGAAATTCCTAAGAGAAACAGCATTTAAAACATTTTACCCTACTCCTATCTTTGACAACTCTAGCCATGAAAAACACTTTAAAGATTTGTTAGAGTGTTTGTCTCAAGGTGTCAGTGGCCAGAAAGTCTCTATTACACTGTGCATAATCCCCAGTGAGCTCAGCCTGCTCTTCCTAACTGGCCTAACTGATGAAAATGACCCTAAATAGGTGGCTACCTTAAGGGTAGCTAAATGTGTGAGTCTGAGGTAGATGACAATTTGCAGGCAAGAGGGTTAAGAGAAGAAGGAGGGAAGAGGGAAAGGACATTGTTTCCGATGCTATTCCAAAGTTAAATCTAAATCCTACTTTGTTTAAAAAATTAACCATGGGGTATGAGATCACAAATGAAAATACATTTTTTTTTTTTTTTGAGACAGAGTTTTGCTCTTGTTGCCCAAGCTGGAGTGCAATGGCGTGATCTCGGCTCACCACAACCTCTGCCTCTGGGGTTCAAGCGATTCTCCTGTCTCAGCATCCTGAGTAGCTGGGATTACAGGCGTGCACCACCACACCTGGCTAGTTTTTGTATTTTTAGTAGAGACGGGTTTCTCTCTGTTGGTCAGGCTGGTCGCGAACTCCTGACTTCAGGTGATCCACCCACCTCGGCCTCCCAAAGTACTGGGATTATAGGCATGAGCCACTGCACCCAGCCAAAAATACATTTTCTTATGGGACAAGAGCAAGCTAAAATATTTTTTGATTATGTTCTGCATTTGATTTGAAACTTCTTCAATATTATAATAATTTATTCTTTTAAAATAAACTCTCTAGGATGGGGTATTGAATGAAAAAAAAAATGAATAGAAACACTGAGGTTCTCAGGTCTAATATTTGGTGAAAACAGGAAAAATGAAGTAGAGCCCATTGAGTAAACATGGAAAGGAGATTGTGTAGTTGTAACATTCATTAAGAGGCCAGGCATGGTGGCTCATGCCTGTAATCCTAGCACTTTGGGAGGCTGAGGCGGGTGGCTAACTTGAGGTCAGGAGTTCAAGACCAGCCTGACCAACATGGTGAAACCCAGACTCTACCAAAAATATAAAAATTAGCCAGGCGTGGTGGTGGGCACTTGTAGTCCCAGCTACTCGGGAGGTTGAGGCAGGAGAATCGCTTGAACTTGAACCCGGGAGGCAGAGGTTACAGTGAGCCGAGATTGTACCACTGCACTCCAGCCTGGGCAACAGAGTGAGATTCCATCTACAAAAACAAAAACAAAACAAACAAAACAACATTCATTAAGGTCACAGACACATCTGAAGTATCACCTGCTCTTTTCAATAGAAAAAAAAAGAAGACCTGAAGGTAGTTTGGTATGGCTAGAATGTACTTGGGAGAATTAAATTATATGCAGTTGACACTTTACAGTTGTTAGATATTTTAATCCTCACAACATACTGAGATAAGTACTATATGTATTTCAACTGTGGTGGAGAGGCCCAGGTATGAACTCAGATCAGTCTAATACCAAGCCCAGTACTCTTTGCTCAATAGCTGGCAGAAGTTGAAATGAACTAGGAATTAGTGCCCAGATGATGAAAGACGAAAATTCTATGATATGGGGCTTGAACACTATTCGATAAGCTGACAGTATTCACTAGGTATAAAATGCAGGCCATAAATGTGAACCACATAAATAATGCTAAATATTCTAGTAGTAATATTAAAAAATAAAAAAAGGTAAAATTGATTTTTTTTTCTTTTGAGCCAGAGTCTTGTTCTGTTGAACAGGCTGTAGTGCAGTGGTGCAATCTCCGCTCACTACAACCTCTGCCTCCTGGGTTCAAGCAACTCTCCTGCCTCAGCCTCCCACGTAGCTAGGATTACGGGCGCCTGCCACCATGCCGGGCTAATTTTTGTATTTTTAGTAGAGTTGGGGTTTCACCATGTTGGCCAGGCTGGTCTCGAACTCCTGACCTCAAGTGATCCGCCTGCCTCGGCCTCCCAAAGTACTGGGATTTCAGGCGTGAGCTACTGCGCCTGGCCAAATTGATTTTTAATACATTAAGTAAACATTCAACCAAATGTATTTTCAAAATGATGTATTTTACATTCTTCTTATCAGACTAACTCTTAGAAATCTAGTACATATTTACTTCTGCACACGTCAATTCAGATTAGTTACATTTCAGGCACTCAATAGCCACATGCAGATGGTGGTTACTGTACTGGCATATCAACTACAAACAAAAGGAAGTAAGGCCGGGCGTGGTGGCTCACGCTTGTAATCCCAGCACTTTGGGAGGCCGAGGCGGGCGGATCACGAGGTCAGGAGATCGAGACCACGGTGAAACCCCGTCTCTACTAAAAATACAAAAAAATTAGCCGGGCGTAGTGGCGGGCGCCTGTAGTCCCAGCTACTCAGAGAGGCTGAGGCAGGAGAATGGCGTGAACCCGGGAGGCGGAGCTTGCAGTGAGCCGAGAGGGCGCCACTGCACTCCAGCCTGGGCGACAGAGCGAGACTCCGTCTCAAAAAAAAAAAAAAAAAAAAAAAAAAAAAAAAAAAAAAAAAAAGGAAGTAACCTGATCAGATTTACTCTTTAGAAAGACTTGTTAGACAGCATTGCGGAGAATGACTCAGAGGATGGTGAGACAAAAGGCAGGGAAATTTTGGCCGGGTACAGTGGCTCACACCTGTAATCCCAGCACTTTGGGAGGCCAAGGTGGGAGGATCACTTGAGGTCAGGAGTTCAAGACCAGCCTGACCAACATGGTGAAACCCCGATTCTACTAAAAATAGAAAAAATTAGCCAGGTGTGGTGGCAGGCGCCTGTAATCCGAGCTACTCGGGAGGCTGAGACAGGAGAATCGCTTGAACCTGGGAAGTGGAAGTTGTGGTGAGCCGAGATCACGCCACTGCACTCCAACCAGCCTGGGTGACAGAGCGAGACTCCATCTCAAAAACAAAACAAAACAAAAAAAAAAAAACGGCAGGGAAATTTTTAGGTGCATAGCGTAATTGTCTAAATAACACATATCCTGAACTAAACAGTGAGCAAAGTGAATGGAGAGGATGGATATTTTGAAGGCATTAATACAGTCAATAGGACTTAGCAGGCAAGAGAAGGAGGGTGAGATTAAGGAGAGGAGTTTAGATGACCAGGGATAAACAAGTATAAGAAAATGTGATCTGGAGAACACCGTGTGTGTGTGAAGCAACAGTGAATGTGGTTCTACATCCTTGCAAGAGCTGACAATGGGAGCCAAGATGGCCGAATAGGAACAGCCCCGGTCTCCAGCTCCCAGCCCCAGCGACACAGAAGACGGGTGATTTCTGCATTTCTGCTTGAGGTACCGCTTTCATCTCACTAGGGAGTGCCTAACAGTGGGTTCAGGACAGTCGGTGAAGCGCACTGTGCGCGAGCCGAAGCAGGGCGAGGCATTGCCTCACTCGGGAAGCGCAAGGGGTCAGGGAGTTCCCTTTCCTAGTCAAAGAAAGGGGAAACAGACGGCACCTGGAATATCGGGTCAGTCCGGTCCTAATACTGCGCTTTTCCAACGGGCCTGGAAAACGGCACACTAGGAGATTGTGTCCCGCACCTGGCTCGGAGGGTCCTATGCCCACAGAGTCTTGCTGATTGCTAGCACAGCAGTCTGAGATCACGCTGCAAGGCGGCAACGAGGCTGGGGGAGGGGCGCCCGCCATTGCCCAGGCTTGCTTAGGTAAACAAAGCAGCCAGGAAGCTCGAACTGGGTGGAGCCCACCACAGCCCAAGGAGGCCTGCCTGCCTCTGTAGGCTCCACCTCTGGGGGCAGGGCACAGACAACCAAAAACTCAGCCAGAACCTCCACAGCCTTAAATGTCCCTGTCTGACTGACAGCTTTGAAGAGAGTAGTGGTTCTCCCAGCACGCAGCTGGAGATCTGAGAACGGACAGACTGCCTCCTAAAGTGGGTCCCTCACCCCTGAGCAGCCTAACTGGGAGGCACCCCCCAGTAGGGACAGACTGACACCTCATTCAACCGGGTACTCCTCTGAGACAAAACTTTCAGAGGAACTATCAGACAGCTGAATTTGTGGTCTCATGAAAATCTGCTGTTCTGCAGCCACCGGTGCTGACACCCAGCCAAACAGGGTCTGGAGTGGACCTCTAGTAAACTCCAACAGACCTGCAGCTGAGGGTGTTGTCTGGTAGAAGGAAAATTAACAAACAGAAAGGACATCCACACCAAAAACCCATCTGTACATCACCATCATCGAAGACAAAAAGTAGACAAAACCACAAAGATGGGGAAAAAACAGACCAAAAAAACTGGAAACTCTAAAAAACAGAGCACCTCTCCTCCTCCAAAGGAACGCAGTTCCTCACCAGCAACGGAACAAAGCTGGATGGAGGATGACTTTGATGAGTTGAGAGAAGAAGGCTTCAGACGATCAAACTACTCTGAGCTACGAGAGGAAATTCAAAACAATAGCAAAGAAGTTAAAAACTTTGAAAAAAAATTAGAAGAATGGATAACTAGAATAACCAATGGAGAGAAGGGCTTAAAGGAGATGATGGAGCTGAAAGCCAAGTTTCGAGAACTACGCGAAGAATGCAGAAGCCTCAGTAGCAGATGCGATCAACTGGAAGAAAGGGTATTGCTGATAGAAGATGAAATGAATGAAATGAAGAGAGAAGGGAAGTTTAGAGAAAAAAGAATAAAAAGAAATGAACAAAGCCTCCAAGAAATTTGGGACTATGTGAAAAGACCAAACCTACGTCTCATTGGTGTACCTGAAAATGATGGGGAGAATGGAACCAAGTTGGAAAACACTCTGCAAGATATTATCCAGGAGAACTTCCCCAATCTAGCAAGGCAGGCCAGCATTCAGATTCAGGAAATACAGAGAATGCCACAAAGATACTCCTCGAGAAGGGCAACTCCAAGACACATAATTGTCAGATTCACCAAAGTGGAAATGAAGGAAAAAATGTTAAGGGCAGCCAGAGAGAAAGGTCGGGTTACCCACAAAGGGAAGCCCATCAGACTAACAGCTGATCTCTCAGCAGAAACTCTACAAGCCAGAAGAGAGTGGGGGCCGATATTCAACATTCTTAAAGAAAAGAATTTTCAGCCCAGAATTTCCTATCCCGCCAAACTAAGCTTCATAAGTGAAGGAGAAATAAAATACTTTACAGACAAGCAAACGCTGAGTGATTTTGTCACCACCAGGCCTGCCCTAAAAGAGCTCCTGAAGGAAGCACTAAACATGGAAAGGAACAACCGGTACCAGCCCCTGCAAAAACATGCCAAATTGTAAAGACCATCGAGGCTAGGAAGAAACTATAGCAACTAACGAGCAAAATAACCAACTAACATCATAATGACAGGATCAGATTCACACATAACAATATTCACGTTAAATGTAAATGGGCTAAATGCTCCAATCAAAAGACACAGACTGGCAAACTGGATAAGGAGTCAGGACCCATCAGTGTGCTGTATTCAGGAAACCCATCTCACGTGCAGAGACACACATAGACTCAAAATAAAGGGATGGAGGAAGATCTATCAAGCAACTGGAAAACAAAAAAAGGCAGGGGTTGCAATCCTAGTCTCTGATAAAATAGACTTTAAACCAACAAAGATCAAAAGAGACAAAGAAGGCCATTACATAATGGTAAAGGGATCAATTCAACAAGAAGAGCTAAAAATCCTAAATATATATGCACCCAACACAGGAGCACCCAGATTCATAAAGCAAGTCCTCAGTGACCTACAAAGGGACTTAAACTCCCACACAATAATAATGGGAGATTTTAACACCCCACTGTCAGCATTAGACAGGTCAACGAGACAGAAAGTTAACAAGGATATCCAGGAATTGAACTCAGCTCTACATAAAGTGGACCTAATAGACATCTACAGAACTCTCCACCCCAAATCAACAGAATATACATTTTTTTCAGCACCACACCACACCTATTCCAAAATTGACCACATAGTTGGAAGTAAAGCTCTTCTCAGCAAATGTAAAAGAACAGAGATTATAACAAACTATCTCTCAGACCACAGTGCAATCAAACTAGAACTCAGGATTAAGAAACTCAGTCAAAACCGCGCAACTACATGGAAACTGAACAACCTGCTCCTGAATGACTATTGGGTACATAATGAAATGAAGGCAGAAATAAAGATGTTCTTTGAAACCAACGAGAACAAAGACACAACATACCAGAATCTCTGGGACACGTTCAAAGCGGTGTGTAGAGGGAAATTTATAGCACTAAATGCCCACAAGAGAAAGCAGGAAAGATCCAAAATTGACACCCTAACGTCACAATTTAAATGAACGAGAAAAGCAAGAGCAAACACATTCAAAAGCTAGCAGAAGGCTAGAAATAACTAAAATCAGAGCAGAACTGAAGGAAATAGAGACACAAAAAACCCTTCAAAAGATTAATGAATCCAGGAGCTGGTTTTTTGAAAAGATCAACAAAATTGATGGACCGCTAGCAAGACTAATAAAGAAGAGAGAAGAATCAAATAGATGCAATAAAAAATGAAAAAGGGGATATCACCACCGATCCCACAGAAATACAATCTACCATCAGAGAATACTACAAACACCTCTATGCAAATAAACTAGAAAATCTAGAAGAAATGGATAAATTCCTCGACAAATACACCCTCCCAAGACTAAACCAGGAAGAAGTTGAATCTCTGAATAGACCAATAACAGGCTCTGAAATTGTGGCAATAATCAATAGCTTACCAACCAAAAAGAGTCCAGGACCTGATGGATTCACAGCTGAATTCTACCAGAGGTACAAGGAGGAACTGGTACCATTCCTTCTGAAACTATTCCAATCGATAGAAAAAGAGGGAATCCTCCCTAACACATTTTACGAAGCCAGCATCGTCCTGATACCAAAACCTGGCAGAGACATAACCAAAAAAGAGAATTTCAGACCAATATCCTTGATGAACATTGATGCAAAAATCCTCAATAAAATACTGGCAAACCGAATCCAGCAGCACATCAAAAAGCTTATCCACCATGATCAAGTGGGCTTCATCCCTGGGATGCAAGGCTGGTTCAACATATGCAAATCAATAAATGTAATCCAGCATATAAACAGAACCAAAGACAAAAACCACATGATTATCTCAATAGATGCAGAAAAGGCCTTTGACAAAATTCAACAACCCTTCATGCTAAAAACTCTCAATAAATTAGGTATTGATGGTAGGTATCTCAAAATAATAAGAGCTATCTACAACAAACCCACAGCCAATATCATACTGAATGGCCAAAAACTGGAAGCATTCCCTCTGAAAACTGGCACAAGACAGGGATGCCCTCTCTCACCGCTCCTATTCAACATAGTGCTGGAAGTTCTGGCCAGAGCAATCAGGCAGGAGAAGGAAATAAAGGGTATTCAATTAGGAAAAGAGGAAGTCAAATTGTCCCTGTTTGCAGATGACATGATTGTATATCTAGAAAACCCCATTGTCTCAGCCCAAAATCTCCTTAAGCTGATTAGCAACTTCAGCAAAGTCTCAGGATACAAAATTAATGTACAAAAATCACAAGCATTCTTGTACACCAATAACAGACAAACAGAGAGCCAAATCATGAGTGAACTCCCATTCACAATTGCTTCAAAGAGAATAAAATACCTAGGAATCCAACTTACAAGGGATGTGAAGGACCTCTTCAAGGAGAACTACAAACCACTGCTCAATGAAATAAAAGAGGATACAAACAAATGGAAGAACATTCCATGCTCATGGGTTGGAAGAATCAATATCGTGAAAATGGCCATACTGCCCAAGGTAATTTATAGATTCAATGCCATCCCCATCAAGCTACCAATGACTTTCTTCACAGAATTGGAAAAAACTACTTTAAAGTTCATATGGAACCAAAAAAGAGCCCGCATCGCCAAGTCAATCCTAAGCCAAAAGAACAAAGCTGGAGGCATCACGCTACCTGACTTTAAACTCTACTACAAGGCTACAGTAACCAAAACAGCATGGTACTGGTACCACAACAGAGACATAGATCAATGGAACAGAACAGAGCCCTCAGAAATGATGCCGCATAGCTACAACTATCTGATCTTTGACAAACCTGACAAAAACAAGAAATGGGGAAAGGATTCCCTATTTAATAAATGGTGCTGGGAAAACTGGCTAGCCATATGTAGAAAGCTGCAACTGGATCCCTTCCTTACACCTTATACAAAAATTAATTCAAGATGGATTAAAGACTTATATGTTAGACCTAAAACCATTAAAATCCTATAAGAAAACCTAGGCAATACCATTCAGGACATAGGCGTGGGCAAGGACTTCATGTCTAAAACACCAAAAGCAATGGCAACAAAAGCCAAAATCGACAAATGGGATCTCATTAAACTAAAGAGCTTCTGCACAGCAAAAGAAACTATCATCAGAGTGAACAGGCAACCTACACAATGGGAGAAAATTTTTGCAACCTACTCATCTGACAAAGGGCTAATATCCAGAATCTACAATGAACTCAAACAAATTTACAAGAAAAAAACAAACAACCCCATCAAAAAGTGGGCAGAGGACATGAACAGACACTTCTCAAAAGAAGACATTTATGCAGCCAAAAAACACATGAAGAAATGCTCCTCATCACTGGCCATCAGAGAAATGCAAATCAAAACCACAGTGAGATACCATCTCACACCAGTTAGAATGGCCATCATTAAAAAATCAGGAAACAACAGGTGCTGGAGAGGATGTGGAGAAATAGGAACACTTTTACACTGTTGGTGGGACTGTAAACTAGTTCAACCATTGTGGAAGTCAGTGTGGCGATTCCTCAGGGATCTCGAACTAGAAATACCATTTGACCCAGCCATCCCATTACTGGGTATATACCCAAAGGACTATAAATCATGCTGCTATAAAGACACATGCACACGTATGTTTATTGCGGCACTGTTCACAATAGCAAAGAGTTGGAACCAACCCAAATGTCCAACAACGATAGACTGGATTAAGAAAATGTGGCACATATACACCATGGAATACTATACAGCCATAAAAAATGATGAGTTCGTGTCCTTTGTAGGGACATGGATGAAACTGGAAAACATCATTCTCAGTAAACTATCGCAAGGACAAAAAACCAAACACCGCATGTTCTCACTCATAGGTGGGAATTGAACAATGAGAACTCATGGACACAGGAAGGGGAACATCACGCTCCGGGGACTGTTGTGGGGTGGGGGGAGGGGGGATGGACAGCTTTAGGAGATACACCTAATGCTAAATGACGAGTTAATGGGTGCAGGAAATCAACATGGCACATGGATACATATGTAACAAACCTGCACATTGTGCACATGTACCCTAAAACCCTAAAGTATAATAAAAAAAAAAAAAAAAAAAAAAAAAAAAAGAAAATGTGATCTATTTGATACATCTAAGAAATATATAAGTAGAAATAATGAAAAAGAAGTTGGAAATGTGGGTCTGAAATGCAAGAGTGAACTCTGGGCTGGAGATAAAGATTTGAGTGTCATTGGATGGTGGATGAGATTACCTACCCTGAAAAAGTATATTAGAAGAAGGAGAGAATAGAAGATGCAATTCCAGAGAACCTCAACTTTTTAAAAAATATTTAAGAATTTTTAATTGACAAGTAAAAGTTATACAACACACAGACACACACATATACATACACACACACACCCAGTATATGATTTTTTTTTTTTTTTTTTTTGAGACAGAGTCTCCCTCTGTTGCCAAGGTTGGAGTGCAATGGTGTGATCGAGGCTCACTGCAGCCTCCACCTCCCAAGTTCAAGCGATTCTCCTGCCTCAGCCTCCCAAGTAGCTGGGATTACAAATGTGCGCCACCATGTGCGGCTAATTTTTTTTTGTATTTTTAGTAGAAACGAGGTTTTACCATGTTGGCCAGGCTGGTCTCAAACTCCTGACCTCAAGTGATCAGCCAACCTCGGCCTCCCAAGGTGGTAGGATTACAGGTATGAGCCACTGCACCCCGCCATGATGTTTTAATATATATAAACATTGTGGAATGACTAAATCAAGCGTTTAACATATGTCACCATTTTTTGGTAGTCAGAACACTTAAAATCTCTGAGCAATTTTTGAATACACAATATATTGTTATTAACTACTGTTACCATGATGTACAATAAATCTCTTGAGCTTATTCCTCTTGTCCAACTGAAATTTTGTGTCTTTTGACTAATGTCTTCCTAATCCCCTCCCCAGAATCAGAGAAACCCAACTTTTAACAGACAGTCAGGAGAACCAGAATTGCAAAGAAGACAGGGAAGGAATTTTTAGAGATATATAAGTACAAGAACGTGAGAACAACAGCACAAGTGAAATTTTATGTATCCTTACAAAAATGATAATTATAAAGACTATGTAGAAAAGTAAATATATGTAAATTACTGAAAAAATGTATTTATGATTTACCTAAATAATAGGCAAACATAAAAATGTATAACATTATAGATATTGTTTTATTAAAATTCTTTAATGCTATTATATTGTAATTAGATAAAAAGATGGAAAAACAAATATGACAAAAAGTTGAGAGGAGGCTGGGTGCGGTGGCTCATGCCTGTAATCCCAGTACTTTGGCAGGCCAAGGTGGGAGGATCACTTAAGCTCAGGAGTTTGAGACCGGCCTGGACAACATGGTGAAACCCCATCTTTACAAAAAATACAAAAAAAAAATAGCTGGGTGTGGTGGAATGTGCTACACTACACATTAGTCTCAGCTACTCAGGAGGCTGGGGCAGAAGGGTCACTTGAGCCTGGGAGGTTGGGGTTGCAGTGAGCCACGAGCATGCCACTGCACTCCAGCCTGGGTGACAGAGTGAGACCCTGTCTCAAAACAAATAAAGTCAAGTAGGATTAAAAATAAATACCTTTGCTTAATTTAGTAGTTGCCACCTCACTATACTTGTCGAAATATTATGCTAGAGCAGTGTCTCTCAACCTTTTTTCATTATTGTCTTCCTCCCACTGGGAGTCTTTTTAGATATTTTTTCTAATGCTCCCTATTGTTAACACTTAATGCCACAGATATCTTCTACATCTGTTTATGTACCACGGTCCTTTGGAAGGCTAGAAACCATTGCAATATCCAAGATGTTTTTCCACCCACATTCCCAAGAACCAGTACTCATCCCTTTTGGGGTAATATTGTCCCTTCTGAGAACGTACATGCTAAATAGTTCTGCTAAAAAGAAAATCTTTGTAAATATCACTGATGTATTAAAGGAAACAAATGTAGGCTTCAGTCCCCCATTACTTTTTCTTTTGCTCCACGATAACTTTCAAAGAAGCTGAGTATTTTTCATAAAACGTCTAACCTTATTGAATCAAGGTTTTATGAATATAATCATGGGATTGATTATATTTCAGTTAGTCTTCCTAAAACAAAATGGAAGTCAACATGATCCTTTGAAAGAAGTTACTCTTCATTTTGAATGCATTTCAGTGAAATTTTGTATGTGATTTAATTTGAGGGTGACAGTTCACTTAGAATTTCCAAGTTCATAGAACCATTAATTCTTACTTAGGTGTAATTAGTAGTGAGTAGGTTTTTTTGGTCTATGAGTTCAACCTCAAGAAAAAAAATGTTTATGTGTTTATTTCATTAAAAAAGACAAAAACTTTATTGAACACGTGCAAAAAATGTGTTTTTTACAACGTACAATACCTATTTAACTGAGTGAAAGAGTATCAAGGGAAAATTTTGTAATGCTTTTAGCCACTAAAATAATAACATATGGGCATATCTGAGAGGTAACACTTTAGAAGCAACTTTCTAATCATCCTGAAAGTCACAGATATTACTAAGGACTTAGGTGGGCTGCATGCAGTCTGTGGGCTTTGCATGAGCTACATATCATCATATCAAATAAAAGGCATGGGTTGTACCTTCTTTTTCATGTTTCCCATAGTATTTGTCATTTAGTACATGCCGAATGTCTGCTGCTTAATTTTCAGTATCAGCATTTACTTGTGTTGTGTTGTCTTAATTTTCACAAAAGGGTTTGGAGATGATACAGATTACAATTAGCACTAGGTAAATTAATTACCTCTGCTATACCTTTGTGCAAGCCTATTCCCTATTGGCTAGCACATACTTACTTACAGACAATTCTCTATGGGTTTCTCACATTTCTGCACATTTTGTGAACAGAGGCACTGATGGCCTTTTTCTGTACTATCTTTTCAAGGATGTTTTTACAGAAAACAACCTTGGAAGATACAGTGTCTTCCTCTAGAGAAGACGACAGGTTCATTTGCTTTGCAGACAGGTTATATCTCCCTCTAGGAAAAATGTCAGGCAGGTTTGTGTTCAGTCCATTATAAAAGATTTGGGTTCCCTAAGCATGGGACTCTTCAGCAATGACACAAACCCACCGTGAGTGCAGCATCCACCTAGGTTTGCCTCCCCAACCCTGGTCTAGGTTTGCTTTCCAACTCTGGGGGTTGGAGGGCAAAGGAAAACAATGTGAACGTGAAGCTCATATTACTTGCTGTGTCATGAATAACAAGAGTTATGTGTCTCTGACCCGAGAGTCTTGTGTGTTCTGCCAGCATCGCTGAAACTGCAGCAGGCTAACTTGTTGGCATGCAAGTAGGGCAAAATCTCTGACCCTTCATAGTTTTTGAAACTACTCTGTGCTCTCCTTCCTTTTTATCAAACATTATTAATTAGAATACCCCTTACTCCTCTAGGAACTTAAGCACTGAGTGCCCTGGACTCTCTCATTCCCTAAGACTGTATTCCAGTTTATCACACCTTGAAAATTACTAAAGTAAAGCCAATACTATAAAAATCATTTCCTAAAAAACAACCCAGGCATAATGGTTTTAATTCACTGTTATAGCCTCCTTGAATTCTAGATTGTATAATTAAAGCTTTCTGCAAAAGTTGAGCTGCTCAAAGTTGAAAAAAGTTGCTATGAACCAATCACTGTTAAATGATCCCATAGAAGCAAAAGGCTTCTTACTGAAAGTAGGACCCTTCCATGTGAGATAATACTTACACATATGAAGTCATTTTTAAAAATAAAACTATGCTTTCCGTGGGCTTGAGGAGTTGGGGAAGATTTCATGGAAGAAATGGGACTTAAGCCTCTGAAAACATTACATTTCTAGAGCACTTTATTATAATTTCATGTAAAAGACACAAAAACAGATTTAAAAAAAAAAACAGATCATACTGGTTCACAGATAATAAAATCTAAATATCTGAACTCCTAGTGCACATACATGTGCACTCTGTGTGTGTGTGTGTGTGTGTAAATTTACAAATGTTGAAATGGAAAGATACTAATTGTACAGTTTGAAGAGTCTTGAAAAATGCATACATCCATGTAACTACCACCACAATCATGATATTGAACATTTCCATCTCTCTAGAAAATTCTCTTTTGCCCACTCAGAGGAAACATATGTCTGAATATCTATCATCATATATTAGTTTTGTCTATGTATATCACATAATTTTAGGGGGTAAAAAGAGTTGAGGCCACTTTGAATCAGCATAGCCACCTGAAATAAAATATGGATGGTATCCATGATAAAGCATGAGGAGAGAAATAGAGTTGAAAGATACAGGAGTTATAGTTGGATAGGTAAGATCAGAGCAAAGTTCTAAAGGAGCTTGGATATCATTTTAAGAAACCTGAATGTGCTTCAGTGGACTCTAAAAGCCCACTGATTGATCTTCAACAGGACAGTGATGTGACAAAGGTGGCATTTAAGATCAGACTCACAGTAGTATGCAAAATGGACCAGACTGGGAGAGAAATCAATTATATGACAAATACAATTTAATTTGCAGTGACAAATATTATTCTGCATAGAACTCTAGGTAAAGTCAGATGGTCAATTTGGTCATTATTTGTAAAAGAATAAATAGAAATGTAAAATTGTTTTGTGAGCAAGGTCATCAGCAGTAGTAAATGGAAGTTGACAGCATAAGAAGGCGATGACAAGTGGCGTGCAAGAAAAACCAGTGCTAGATTCAATCTTTTTCACAGTATCTATCACGGTCCAGATTAAGAACGTGCTGCAAGATATACAGATTTGTAGATAACACAAAATTGAAGACTGCTTATTTATTAAAGAAGAGCAAAATAAAAATCCCTTCTCTGAGATCTAACAAACATGAAGGCCCACGGCTGACAAATAACTCTTAGAATTTAACATGAACCAATAGGAGATAATAAAGACTAAGTAAAAGGTTACCACAATATGGTGAAAATAACACATTGTTCTGCAAGACTTTAATATCTATCAGTAAGAGTAATAGTAAAACCATAAATGAATCAGAAATAAGAGAAATCAAACCATTTGGCAAAGAACTGTGTCAATAGTCATCAACTTATATTTCAGTCCACAAGCACCTAGAAAGCCTTTAGCCAACAAGAGGATTTTGTTAGTTTGTGGTTTAATTGGAAGTGAGTGAAGAATGGAGTTAATGGTGACTTGGAAAATCAACAGATGGTAACTAAGATAATAGTCGATGAAGTTATTTACAGCCAGAAAGTGTTTAAGGAAATCAAGATATTCCAAAGAGATTGGAAGAGGGCATAAATAGAAAGTATAAAGTTCTATGGAAAATAATGAAGGCAGATGCTCTTATTCAAAAGAAGAAAACTTTCAAGACAGAAAAGAGGACACAGGAGCTTAGAAGAAATTACCAGAATCCACAGGATGAGCTAGGGGCAGTGTAGTAATTACATGATGTGGTAGTTGAAAGTTTGTAAAACAAAACAGAAAAACATTACATTCCCAGGTTGAGGCCTTGCACAGTGGTATCCACCAAAAAGAAAATTAATCTCAGAGCAATTAAAGTTAAAACCATAGGGGAAAATGTCGGTTAGAGAGTTCATTCATTCTATTATCTCATCTCCTTGCCAGAACAGGTAATTAACAGTTTCCTATAGTGAGGTAAATCATCAAATCCCAGATAAACTTCATGGTGAATACTACTGTTCCTAAATACTTTTAAAATTAATGCTTTAGGTACATTTTGCCATGGAATAAATACTGTATTAGGGGTCATAAGTGAATATTATACCCCAAACTGATAAATGATGAAGGATGGATGAAGTGATTTCTCCCAAAATGTCTACATGGTAGGTGTTACCTAAAAGTTTGTTAGGGGAACTGAATTGGTGAGTTAGCTTTCCCTAATGTATGTATATCTTAAAGAGAAGCTTGTTATTTCTAATGATAGAGTTTCAGTGAAGAAACATTTCAGCCAAAGGCACCTTTTGACACTTTGCATAAGGTGAGAGAGTTTGATAGCAAATGGTGGTCAAAAAAATGTTTATGCTTATTCATTTTTTCCCAGTTACCTATATGCTAGAAGATTGAGAGATGAAAATTACACATTCTATAAATAAACAAACACCCAATAAACCTGAATGTTAACGCTTACCAGAAAAACCACTGTTTATGCCTCTGGAAAAAAAAATCTCACATTCGATATTTTAAATAATTAATATTTCAAAAAGACCTTTGAAATACTCTGTGTGTCTTATCAGAATCAATCATTTACTAAGGGCATGGAAGGCTTGTGAAGGGAAAAGTAAGCAAAAAAACAAACTTGGAAAAAGAACAAATGTAACTCAATTCAAAATGATATACCAAAGTAATCTGAGTTTAATCTCTGAAAAGATAAAACAAAGATGTCTTTGGAGGTAGGAATATTAATAATATCTACCATTTATTGAATGCTTACTATATGGCAGGCAGTATTCGAAGAGATTTATATTGAAATTTCCACACCAACCTATTTTACTGGCCAGGTAAAGAAACTGAGGGTAATTTGGGTGAATTAACTTGTTCAAGGCCACATAGTTGTGAAGTGACAGAACCAGCATTAGGACCCCGAGATGCCTTGAGTAGAGGAAGTCAAACTACATTTCTTGTGATTAAATCCAGCCTACCGGCTGTTTTTTAACAGCCCATGTGCTAAGGATGATTTTCACATTTTAAAAAGAATAATATTTCACAAAATTCAAATTTTAGTCCCTATGTTTATGGAAACACAGCCAAGATCATTCATTATGTTTAGTTTATAGCTGTGTTAATGCCACAACAGCAGAGTTGAGTTGTTGCAATAAGAGACCTTATGGCCCCCAAAGCCTAAAATATTTACTACATGGCCCTTTACAGAAAATGTTTGCCAACCCCTGCTCTAGAGCATATACTGTCAGCGACAAGCATATGCTAATTGCTGGGTGTGGTGGTGTGCACCCGTAGCTTCCACTACTCAGGAGGCTGAAGTGGGAGGATCTCTTGAGCTCAAGAGTTCAAGGCCAGTGTGGGCCAACATAGTGAGATGCTGTGTCTTTAAAAAAAAGAAAGTCATGCTAGGTACAGATATGTGTGGATCTCACAATCTGCTTTTGAGGTGCTGAAGGACCTTGGCAAGGGCCAGCCACATCAGTAAAACAAGGCCTCATCACAGGTAGAAGGCGGGAAAGAACATCAGCATTCAATATAAGTCTACTTGCAATTGAAATGCTTCCATTTGGAGAGCCAAAGCCAAGAATGACACAAGATAATGAAGCAACAATTACACATTCATTTCTTTCTGAATTTACATTTTAGAGACCATAAAGTCCAGCTCCAAAAGAACAGTCACAAAAAAGAGAAGAGAGGTTTTTCAAAAGCCAAGGGGAAATCTGCTTTTCAAGTTTTGCTTTGCTGTCTGAGACTGCCTCTGAATAACACTGAATAAACTCAGCTTCTCTACAAAAGACCTAGCTCCTTACCTATGGACTTCAACTAGATTGCCATCTCAGAATATAACACCATAAAATATAGCTAACCATCTTCATAAGACACACAAACACAAGCCTAATCAGGAAGGTGAGAGGGAAAGGACACATTCTGACTTCCAGAGCACCATCAGGAGATCAAATGTATATCTGTGTCTTCTTCAGTGCCAAGCACAGGCATAAAGCAAGTATGGGATGGAAGCGGCTTTTCAAGAACTGTCCTCATGAGAGTGCAGTCAGGTAACTGTAACAAAAGTGACACATGAGAATAGTAATGGCAGCCCACGGAGTATAAAAATGTGGCAAATGAAGGAACTGGTACTCTTAATTTGCTGATACTTGGAGTGCAGGGAATGAGTTGACAAGTCATCATTTGGTAATGCAACTTTTAAATCCTAATGTTCTTCTTTCTTTCATTATCAAATTAAATAATGAATCAATTCCCCTGCCAACTTCTTGCATAACTGCAGGAAGGCAAAAGAGTAGATCCCACCTTATCCAGTTTCAATTTCCACGGCTTCAGTTACCCACAGTCAACTATGGTCTGAAAAGATTCCATGGAAAATTCCAGAAACAAACAATTCATACATTTTCAATTGCATGCCTTTCTGAGTAGTATGGTGCCCTTTGTTCAGTGTCTCCATGCTACAGATGCTCCTTGCCCAGGAGTCAGTTAGCCACCATCTCAGTGATCAGTTAATTGTCATGGTATCCTGGTACTTGTTTTCAAGTAACCCCATTTTGCTGAATTGTTTTATTTTATTATTGTGGTTGTTAATCACTTACAGTGCCTAATTTATAAATTAAACTTTATCATAGGTATGTATGTATGGAGAAAAAAAAAACGTTGTATATAGGGTTCAGGCATCCACTGGGGCAGGGGCGGGGGGCGGGGTCTTAGAGTGTATCCTTCTCAGATAAGTGGGGGCTACTGTAACAACTTTATTCTATTTTTTACACAGGAACTTAACTGTTTCTTATTTTTATTCATTATTTTTTTGACACACAGTCCTGCTCTGTCACCCAGGCTGAAGTGCAGTGGTGCGATCTCTGCTCACTGTCGCCTGTGCCTCCTGGGTTCAAGCGATTCTCCTGCCTCAGCCTCCTAAGTAGCTGGGATTACAGGCAGGCGACACCACGCCCAGGCTAATTTTTGTATTTTTAGCAGAGATGAGGTTTTGCCATGTTGGTCAAGCTGGTCTCAAACTCCTGACCTCAGGTGATCCGGTGTTCATTATTTTTAAAGTACAATAAATCTCGTGTGTGTGTGTGTGTGTGTGTGTGTGTGTGTGAGAGAGAGAGAGAGAGATCACCTTATTTTTTGAATGCACACTGCTGCAAACTTATGTGTCCTTATTACAACCACCCTTTTCAAATTGAGGAGTGTATCATCCTTTTCTTTTATATGATGATATTATATATTTTTGCTTTTTTAAAAAAGCAAAAGTAGTTTGAAAAAGGGCATGTATAACTGTTAATAACTAGTTTATTGAGAAGTCTTATCTCAGTGAGGGTATGAACATAAAATTGTTTTTTGGTTTTCTTCACCATTGCTCCCAGACATACAATGTCAAATCTTCCTTTCAAGTCCTTTTAATAACAGCTTGGGAAGATTCCATAACTATCTGGTTGTAGTTTAATTATTAATCTTACATATGCTTCAAAGTGTTTCCCTCCCACATTGCTGGTTTGTCTTTCGGACCCAGGTACCTAAAGGGGCAAATGGGTGGCACCATTCACTTCCCCTGCCCCTCTTTTTCCTTAGAGAAATTAGATCCACTAGTGGCTTGGGGCAGGGAAGAAGGAGAAGGAAAAGAGGGAGTGTCTGTTACTTAATTGGCTACTGCTATAACCCTTTTGATAAACATGCTATATGGCTTGCAAGAAAACAAAGATGAGGGGTTAGTATAAGGATATATGCAGAAGTAAAGAAGAAAAGGAAACAGGTTTTAGCAGTTGCATGGTCAGACCTCACAAAGAACCCAAGGATCATTCAAGATATAACCACAACTCTCCCTCCAGGTACAATAGTCCTAGTGACTCATTAATGTTATCACTTCAGTATCTTGATGTCCATTCTCCCCTACTCATGAGCTCTACCCATGTACACCTACTCTTAGTATCTGTTTTAATTTTCTCTTCTGCCATTTACCAACTAATTTTCCATCTTTGTGTCTTTGAGTCCAAACTCCCTAAGAAAAATAATCAAATTGATTCAACCAGCACAGAACAGCCTTTTGGAAGAGGTGTATATTACAGGCTATCTTTTACAAAGTAGAGCAGCCAAAGTAGGCTGTTTTTCGGTCAAGAATCAATCTCTTGTCTAATGTGAAAGTAGTGGAGGATGACATGGTACAAAACATGGTCAGCAATGTATAAAGCCTGTCTCTTGTCACTAGCTTCAGAAAAACAGCTGAAGGTATATGCTTCTGATACAGGTTATCATAACTCAATACTGTAATTTACATTTGATGTAACAAGATGGAAGAGGGAAGGATTTACCTTTAAGCCTTGATCTAAATCCCTCAATAATTTCTTAAGGGCAGTTCAATAATCTCCTCCAGGAAATAGCCAGTCTGACTCTGGATTCTTTCTCAATTAACTAGAATATATTTGTGCTCCTAGCAGTCTTACTGCTGTCTGTTGATAAAACTGAAACAAGCTGCTGAAAGATAATTATTTAGAAAACAGGCCAAGGTGTCACTGGATAGTCTGTGGCCACTGCTTTCTTGGATTCTGAGAAGTTATCTCAGTTTCAAAGCTTCTAGTTCCTGTCCATGGTGGTGATGCCTTAATTCACATCCTATTTTTTTTTTCTTAATTATACTTTAAGTTCTAGGGTACATGTGCACAACATGCAGGTTTGTTACATAGGTATGTATGTGCCATGTTGGTTTGCTGCATCCATTAACTCGTCATTTACATTAGGTAATTCTCCTAACGCTATCCCTCCCCCTGCCCCCCACCCCACAACACGCCCCCATGTGTGATGTTCCCTGCCCTGTGTCCAAGTAAACTCATTGTTAGATTCCCACCTATGAGTGAGAACATGTGGTGTTTGGTTTTCTGTCCCTGTGATACTTTGCTCAGAATGATGGTTTCCAGCTTCATCCATGTCCCTACAAAGGACAAGAACTCATCCATTTTTATGGCTACATAGTATTTCATGGTGAATATGTGCCACATTTTCTTAATCCAGTCTATCGTTGATGGACATTTGGGTTGGTTCCAAGTTTTTGCTATTGTGAATAGTGCTGCAATAAACAAACATGTGTATGTGTCTTTATAGTAGCATTATTTATAATCCTTTGGTTATATACCCAGTAATGGGATGGCTGGGTAAAATGGTATTTCTAGTTCTAGATCCTTGAGGAATCGCCACACTGTCTTCCATAATGGTTGAACTAGTTGATACTCTCACCAACAATGTAAAAGCGTTCCTATTTCTCCACATCCTCTCCAGTATCTGTTGTTTCCTGACTTTTTAATGATCGCCATTCTAACTGGTGTGAGATGGTATCTCATTGTGGTTTTGATTTGCATTTCTCTGATGGCCAGTGATGATGAGCATTTTTTCATGTGTCTGTTGGCTGCATAAATATCTTCTTTTGAGAACTGTTTGTTCATATCCTTTGCCCACTTTTTGATGGGGTTGTTTTTCTTGTAAATTTGTTTAAGTTCTTTGTAGATTCTGGATGTTAACCCTTTGTCAGATGGGTAGATTGTGAAAATTTTCTCCCATTCTGTAGCTTGCCTGTTCACTCTGATGGTAGTTTCTTTTGCTGTGCAGAAGCTCTTTAGTTTAATTAGATCCCACATGGCTTTTGTTTTGGCTTTTCTTGCCGCTGCTTTCGGTGTTTTAGTCATGAAATCCTTGCCCATGCCTATGTCCTGAATGGTATTGCCTAGGTTTTCTTCTACGGTTTTTATGGTTATATGTCTAACATTTAAATCTTTAATGCATCTTGATTAATTTTTGTATAAGGTGTAAGGAAGGGATCCAGTTTCAGCTTTTTTTTTTTTTTTTTTTGTGACAGAGTCTCGCTCTGTCGCCCAGGCTGGAGTGTGGTGGCACGATCTCCCGCTCACTGCAAGCTCTGCCTCCTGGGTTCACACCATTCTCCTGCCTCAGCCTCCCGAGTAGCTGGGACTACAGGTGCCGGCCACCATGCCCAGCTAATTTTTTATATTTTTAGTAGAGACGGGGTTTCACCATGTTAGCCAGGATGGTCTCGATCTCCTGAACTCGTGATCGACCCGCCTCGGCCTCCAAAAGTGCTGGGATTACAGGCGTCAGCCACCACGCCTGGCCAGTTTCACCTTTCTACATATGGCTAGCCAGTTTTCCCAGCACCATTTATTAAATAGGGAATCCTTTCCCCATTTCTTGTTTCTGTCAGGTTTGTCAAAGATCAGATGGTTGTAGATGTGTAGTATTATTTCTGAGGCCTCTGTTCTGTTCTATTGGGCTATCTTTCTGTTTTGGTACCAGTACCATGCTGTTTTGGTTACTGTAGCCTTGTAGTATAGTTTGAAGTCAGGTAGTGTGATGCCTCCAGCTTTGTTCTTCTGGCTTAGGATTGTCTTGACAATGCGGGCTCTTTTTTGGTTCCATATGAACTGTAAAATAGTTTTTTCCAATTCTGTGAAGAAAGTCATTGGTAGCTTGATGGGCATGGCACTGAATCTATAAATTACCTTGGGCAGTATGGCCATTTTCACAATATTAATTTTCCTATCCATGAGCATGGAATATTCTTCTATTTGTTTGTGTCCTCTTCTATTTTGTTGAGTGGTGCTTTGTACTTCTCCTTGAAGATGTCCTTCACGTTCCTTGTAAGCTGGATCCCTAGGTATTTTATTCTCTTTGTAGCAATTGTGAATGGGAGTTCACTCATGATTTCGCTGTTTGTCTGTCATTGGTGTATAGGAATGCTTGTGATTTTTGCACATTGATTTTCTACCCTGAGACTTTGCTGAAGTTGATTATCAGCTTATAGAGATTTTGGAGTGAGATGATGGGATTTTCTAAATATACAATCATGTCATCTACAAACAGGGACAATTTGACTTCCTCTTTTCCTACTTGAATACTCTTTTTTCCTTTCTCTTGTCTGATTGCCCTGGCCAGAGCTTCCAACACTATGTTGAATAGGAGTGGTGAGAGAGGGCATCCCTATCTTGTGCCAGTTTTCAAAGAGAATGCTTCCAGTTTGCCCATTCAGTATGATGTTGGCTGTGGGTTTGTCATAAATAGCTCTTGTTATTTTGAGATATGTTCCATCAATACCTAGTTTATTGAGAGTTTTTAGCATGAAGGGTTGTTGAATTCCGTCAAAGGCCTTTTCTGCATCCACTGAGATAATCATGTGGTTTTTGTCGTTGGTTCTGTTTATGTGATGGATTATGTTCATTGATTTGCATATATTGAACCAGCCTTGCATCCCAGGGATGAAGCCAACTTGATCACGGTGGATAAGCTTTTTGGTGTGCTGCTGGATTCGGTTTGCCAGTATTTTATTGAGGGTTTTCACATCGATGTTCATCAGCGATATTGGTCTAAAATTCTCTTTTTTTGTGTCTCTGCCAGGCTTTGGTATCAGGATGATGCTGGCATCATAAAATGAGTCAGGGAGGATTCCCTCTTTTTCTAATGATTGGAATAGTTTCAGAAGGAATGGTATCAGCTCCTCTTTGTACTTCTGGTAGAATTTGGCTGCAAATCCATCTGGTCCTGGACTTTTTCTTCATTGGTAGGCTATTAATTATTGCCTCAATTTCAGAGCCTGTTATTGGTCTATTCAGAGATTCAACTTCTTCCTGGTTTAGTCTTGGGATGGGGTATGTGTCCAGGAATTTATCCATTTCTTCTAGATTTTCTAGTTTATTTGCATAGAGGTGTTTATAGCATTCTCTGATGGTAGTTTGTATTTCTGTGGGATCGGTGGTAATATCCCCTTTATCATTTTTTATTGTGTCCCTTTGATTCTTCTCTCTTTTCTTATTAGTCTTGCTAGCAGTCTATCAATTTTGTTGATAATTTCAAAAAATCCAGCTCCTGGATTCATTGATTTTTTTGAAGGGTTTTTTGTGTCTCTATCTCCTTCAGTTCTGCTCTGATTTTAGTTATTTCTTGTCTTGTGCTAGCTTTTGAATGTGTTTACTCTTGCTTCTCTAGTTCTTTTAATTGTGATGTTAGGGTGTTGATTTTAAATCTTTCCTGCTTTCTCTTGTGGGCATTTAGTGCTATAAATTTTCCTCTACATGCTGCTTTAAATGTGTTCCAGAGATTCTGGTATGTTGTGCCTTTCTTCTCACTGGTTTCAAAGAACATCTTTATCTCTGCCTTCATTTCGTTATGTACCCAGTAGTCATTCAGGAGCAGGTTGTTCAGTGTCCATGTAGTTGTGTGGTTTTGAGGGAGTTTCTTAATTCTGAGTACTAATTTGATTGCACTGTGGTCTGAGAGACAGTTTGTTGTGATTTCTGTTCTTTTACATTTGCTGAGGAGTGCTTTACTTCCAACTATGTGGTTAATTTTGGAGTAAGTGTGATGTGGTGCTGAGAAGAATGCATATTCTGTTGATTTCGGGTGGAGAGTACTGTAGATGTCTATTAGGTCTGCTTGGTGCAGAGCTGAGTTCAAGTCCTGGATATCTTTGTTAACCTTCTGTCTCACTGATCTGTCTAATATTGACAGTGGGGTGTTAAAGTCTCCCATTATTATTGTGTGGGAGTCTAAGTTTCTTTGTAGGTCTCTAAGGACTTGCTTTATGAATCTGGGTGCTCCTGTATTGGGTGCATATATATTTAGGATAGTTAGCTCTTCTTGTTGAATTGATCCCTTTACCATTATGTAATGGCCTTCTTTGTCTCTTTTGATCTTTGTTGGTTTAAAGTCTGTTTTATCAGAGACTAGGATTGCAACCCCTGCTTTTTGTTGCTTTCCATTTGTTTGGTAGATCTTCCTCCATCCCTTTATTTTAAGCCTATGTGTGTCTCTGCACGTCAGATGTGTCTCCTGAATATAGCACACTGATGGTCTTGACTCTTTATCCAATTTGCCAGTCTGTGTCTTTTAATTGGGGCATTTCGCCTATTTGCATTTAAGCTTAATATTGTTATTTGTGAATTTGATCCTGTCCTTATGATGTCAGCTGGTTATTTTGCCCGTTAGTTGATGCAGTTTCTTCCTAGCCTTGATGGTCTTTACAATTTGGCATGTTTTGCAGTGGCTGGTACCGGTTGTTCCTTTCCATGCTTAGTGCTTCCTTCAAGAGCTCTTGTAAGGCAGGCCTGGTGGTAACAAAATCTCTCAGCATTTGCTTGTCTGTAAAGGATTTCATTTCTCCTTCACTTATGAAGCTTAGTTTGGCTGGATATGAAATTCTGGGTTGAAAATTCTTTTCTTTAAGAATGTTGAATATTAGCCCCCACTCTATGCTGGCTTGTAGTTTCTGCTGAGAGATCTGCTGTTAGTCTGATGGGCTTCCCTTTGTGGGTAACCCGACCTTTCTCTCTGGGTGCCCTTAGCATTTTTTCCTTCATTTCAACCTTGGTGAATCTGACAATTATGTGTCTTGGGGTTGCTCTTCTTGAGGAATATCTTTGTGGCGGTCTCTGTTTTTCCTGAATTTGGATGTTGGCCTGCCTTGCTAGGTTGGGGACATTCTCCTGGATAATATCCTGAAGAGTGTTTTCCAACTTGATTCCATTCTCCCTGTCACTTTCAGGTGCACCAATCAAATGTAGATTTTGTCTTTTCACATAGTCCCATATTTTTTGGAGGCTTTGTTCATTTCTTTTTACTCTTTTTTCTTTAAACTTCTCCTCTCGCTTTATTTCATTAATTTGATCTTCAATCACTGATACCCTTTCTTCCACTTCACTGAATCATCTATTGAAGCTTGTGCATGTGTCACGTAGTTCTCATGCCATGGTTTTCAGCTCCATCAGGTCATTTAATGTCTTCTCTACACTGTTTATTCTAGTTAGCCATTCGTCTAATCTTCCAACGTTTTTAGCTTCCTTGCGATGGGTTTGAACATCCTCCTTTAGCTCAGAGAATTCTGTTATTACCGACCTACTGAACCCTACTTCTGTCAGCTCATCAAAGTCATTCTCCGTCCAGCTTTGTTTCATTGTTGGAGAGGATCTGTAATCCTTTGGAGGAGAAGAGGTACTCTGGTTTTTAGAATTTTCACCTTTTCTGCTCTGGTTTCTCCCCATCTTTTTGGTTTTCTCTACCTTTGGTCTTTGATGCTGGTGACCTAGATATTTGGTTTTGGTGTGGAGTGGATGCCCTTTTTATCGATGTTGATGCTATTCCTTTCTGTTTGTTAGTTTTCCTTCTACGAGTCAGGTCCCTTAGCTGCAGCTCTGTTGGAGTTTGCTGGAAGTCCACTCCAGACCCTGTTTGCCTGGGTATCACCAGCAGGGGCTGCAGAACAGCAAACATTGCAGAACAGCAAATACTGCAGAACAGCAAATATTGCTGCCTGATCCTTCCTTTGGAAGCTTCGTCCCAGAGGGTCACCGCCTGTATGAGGTGTCAGTAGGCCCAAACTGGGAGGTGTCTCCCAGTTAGGCTACACAGGGGTCAGGGACCCACTTGAGGAGGCAGTCTGTTCTCAGAGCTCAAACACTGTGCTAGGAGAACCACTGCTCTCTTCAGAGCTGTCAGACAGGGATGTTTAAGTCTGCAGAACTTTCTGCTGCCTTTTGTTCAGCTATGCCCTGCCCCCCGAGTTGGGGTCTACAGAGGCAGCATGCCTTGCAGAGCTGTGGTGGGCTCCACCCAGTTCGAGCTTCCCCAGCCACTTTGTTTATCTACTCAAGCCTCAGCAATGGCAGATGCCCAACCCCCTGCCAGGCTGCTGCCTTGCAGGTCAATCTCAGACTGCTGTGCTAGCAGTAAGCAAGGCTCCGTGAGCGTGGGGCCTGCTGAGCCAGGCACGGGATATAATCTCCTGGTGTGTCATTTGCTAAGACTATTGGAAAAGCTCAGTATTTTGGTGGGAATGTCCCGATTTTCCAGGTACAGTCTGTCATGGCTTCCTTTGGCTAGGAAAGGGAAATCCTCTGACCCCTTGTGCTTCCCGGGTGAGGTGATGCCCTGCCCTGCTTCGGCTCACACTCTGTGGGCTGCACCCATTGTCTAACCAGTCCCAATGAGATGAACCAGGTACCTCAGTTGGAAATGCAGAAATCACCATCTTCTGCATTGATCACGCTAGGAGCTGCATACTGCAGCTGTTCCTATTTGGCCATCTTGGAATGGAATCCACATCCTCACCATTCATCCTCAGTCCCATTTCAGGTCTAAATTATCAGCTACCCTCAAACAACGTTATTTACAAGAGTTTCCATCATCTCATATTTAGCATGTCTAAGACTTATTTAACCATGCACAAATTCCCCACCCAACCATACCCCTAATGACTTCTCATCCCAATTTTTTCATTTCTGATTATTCCCCAGGCTTGGAATCTATGCATGGTCTTTGACACTTTTTCATCTCCAAATTTAAACTGTGACTCAGCTATACCACTTCTTCACAGGCAAAATATTTCAGAATCAGAGTTTCCTCTCCAACATTATCACTCAACCCTTAACCTGGATTACTACTACATGGATTAACTTGTTGAATTCCCTGTTTCTAGTCTCTCCCATTACTAAACTATAAGTTTAATCACATCATCCTCTTTTCTAAGATTCAATGTGTATCAGATCCAATCCAAACTACAATGGTTTTATAATTGCTTCCAAACATTTTTCTTTGGCTTCTTCAACTCCCCCTGTTAGGCTGCTTCTCTTTATAATTTTGTACATACCCTGAGTGTTCACACCTATACATCTTCCCTCATGTGCTTAATTTAGGAAAGAAAAGATACACGTAAATTCTAAAAAATAGCAAAAGAAAAAAAATCAAGCCTAGATACTTTACACTTGCCAAGTTTAAATGAATATTGCTTTTAGAAAGACTACCACATAAATATACTTTAGCTCACCAGATCTATTCAAGGAATCAAATGAGGGAATGAGTGCTTTAGAAACTTAAATGTTCTAAATTCAGGTAATTTAGACAATTTTTACAAATACATATTAATAGTATTCTGTTCTAATAATTAAAATTCAGGTAGACCTTAATTATATACTTTACTATGTAAAAGGGAAGTTGTTCTCCAATAGAAAACAACTAACTTCAAAATAAATAGATAAATAACTTCCTAAGGCATATACTCATAGTAAATTTAACATACTGCTACTACCATTTAATTGAATCTAACCTTTAAATTAAAAAAAGAAGATGGCATACTACAACTAATATGATAACTGTATATTGGGTGGTATTGCCTTTTGGTGTTTCAAACAATCAAGGCAACACTAACCTCTTCATTACTTTATAATGCTCATCTGGGAAAATATAGCTTTTCTAATTCCAAATTTTCTAAAATTGACACCCACAGAGCTCCTGAGAACCCAGGACAATAAAGCATAGGGTGCTTCATTAGAGGAAATCTATAATTACAGATTACTGAGTAAATAATATGGATGTCATTGAATTACATGAGAGTTGATCACTTATAAGAAAATGGTATAGAATTACAAAATTCGGCACCAATACCTCAGAGATATAATTATATCAATTTCTGAACATTATGTGGTTCTTTTAAAATAAAGTCATGAATAAAAATTATGCTTAAATAACCTCCCCAAAGATGGTAAAACCAGAGAAAATAGTGGCATTAAAAGATTGTCATTCCTTAGAGCTTAACTTCATAAGTGCTTTAAGTTGATGTGTCTACTTGACCTTTGCAGTTCTTTGATATTTTTTAATTCAAAAACTTCCATGATTTATATCATATGCTATTTTATGAAGTTACTATGTTGCCATCTAGTTACTGTTGTGTCACTACTGACTGCAAATACCATTATATTTTAGTAAAATGAATAGAGTTATGGTCAGAGCCAGACTTGCAAATAGGCACTTAATTTCTTGCTTGGGATTAACTAGAAAAGATTTACAATTTCAAATTTGTTTTTAACTGTCTCTTCTTGGAACAGCGGGCTCCAGAGAGGAAAGCAGGGCAAACTTAGATGCAGTTCATCATCACTGCTTCAATCATGCTTTCAGCAAATTCTTATGTAGTTTCCAATTAACTCTTTCAAACTATCAATGCATAACCACTGGGCACTTACTCAACAGATAGCACCATGTAAAAGAGAGAATTGTAAGGCATCTTCCAAATAGGCAAATTGTGTTTTTTTTTTTCTCTATGTGGGCTAATTTGGAGATTAAAAGAATTCATGGCCAGTAATAATAATAATAAAGAGTATTATTTGCTAATAAAGTAAAAATGAAATATTCTTTAAAAGTCTTTACTTGTTTGATATGTAATATATCTGAAGAACACAGAAAAATGCTATAGACTTTTGGTTTTTCAAACAATAATTAACAGAAAAGCCTACTTTTACATTTATACTTTAGGCACGGATCAAGTATTTACAGAAGCCAAGTTTCTACTGTTTAGAAAAGCAATTCACTTTAGTATAGTCCAAATACTGATAAATTACCTCAGATAAATGTCATAAAGGGAGGAACTGCTAATTGTATTAAAAGATATTCGAGACTATGTTTATTTTGCTTGTTCGCTAAGTCATAATTTTTAATATTCTTAATTATTTTTACTCTTTTTTATGTAAAAAAAATTTCAAAAACAAGTATCTGTTACTCTCCAAAATATGGAGTTAAAAAGTGGTATTTGCCAAAATGGTTGAGAGCGAGGAGGTTACTAAAGGTTCCCTGGCAAAGATTTAGGACCAGGCAATATTTTGTTCTTTTTATGAGCTGCTCACCTAAACTCATCAGTGAAATCTTTGCATACTATATCTGATTTCATTCAAGGCTGTTTATTTCCTATTTATAGCCTATATCAACAGGGGGAAATTGCAGTCCACAAAGAAATGATAAGAACCATTTTTCACTCAGCACTTCTACGGCAGCTAGTGATTTTTAGTATAGGGGAAATTCATCTCAATCCTTTAAAAGGAATACACTACTTATACTCTTATGACGTATGGAATCCTGGGTCTTCAATAGGACTATGATTTCTATTTCAGGAAGAGGAAGTAAAAAAATGTACCATGATTTATTTAAAGCAATTATCCAACTGTGTGAGGCTTTTAAAATGTCATTATATTTGTTTTAGTAACTAAGCACTCACATTAGCACTGTCTTGAACAAAGAAGGAAAAGCATATTTAGAGAATCTATACATTGCTGACATCTTTATATCCAGTTTAGAGGAAGCTATTTTAAGGTACACCCTGAATTGGGTAGTAAAGTGAGGAGGAAGATGTGACTTCCACCTCAGAGTCAAACTGGGAGAAATCAACAAGTGCTGGATGGATTAATCATCCACTTTTAAAAGACTATTTGAAAACTGGTAGCTGAGAAAAACCTTGTTAACACCCAGCTCTATCCAAGACATCACAGTGACTCTTGATCTAATTAGAATGGCCAGGGCATTTTGTTTCATTGGAACAAAAATAAAGACTGATAAATTAACCAACTATACTGCATTTTTTCCCTAAAGATGTACAATGCAAACAGGAGAACTATATCCACAGGAGACCAGGTTACCTATCAGGTGACTTCATTAAGGCTTGTTTTCCAGGGTGGCCCTGGATGCCCAGGGAGAGGGTTTTCCTATTTAAGAGTTCTCTTTCAGTGCCAACAATCTGTGAGAAAATTATCTCACAGCCAGTAAATGATCAACTAAGGTAGAATCTGAGTTTCATCCGCAACAAAAAGTGATTAAGTAATACTAGGATATTACCTTTCTGTTTGAGAATTATATATTTCTTATTAGATTGAACCATATTACATTGTCATTTTGTAGGCAAAAAACGGTCAAACGGCAACAATTTCATATGGTTTGAACTAATATTTAGAGACATAATTAAGCCATGTGAACTACTACCAACACTCTGAGAAAATGTTTCCAAATAGAAAAGAGGTAGGGAAGGAAAAGTGGAAGATTGTACAATGCAGGTTATGACAATGAAAAGATGCATTTAAAAGTATTTTTCTAAAATGCATTACTTGAAAAGCATGGATTTTCTAATGGTTCCTACGTTACACAAATCCAACCTCCATGAGTCATCAGCACAACCATGAGAACAAGATCAAGACAAGCGGAGGCTTGGCATACAGTTGGCCTGCCCTTTTGGCTATTGTCTTCACCATGGAGATGTTGTCAATTTTTCACTGAAGTCAATAATTTGCACTTCTTTCCCTAAAGCTTAGGAACGCTTTTGCAAGATCTCCCAGAACTCTGTCCCTTGCCCCCCCTCCAGCATAGGGATGCCAGGGAGCTTATCTTATCATTTTAATGAAACATCTTTGAGGTATGATTTCACTGGGGAGAGATTGAGAAATCAAAGCTTAAGCAGAGCTTGTGAAAGTAAGTTATGCAGTACTGAGCAAAACACAATCTCTAGAACTCATTTTTTCCCTCAGCAAGCATTAATGAATGTCAAGCCTTTATAGATTAGTTAATATACTTAGAGATAGAGAATACATGTTTATTTTTCCAAAACCTTGATTTAGCTAGTAACTCACTGAGAATTGAATAAATAAATCCACTCATTATAGTGCTTTTCAGAGGAAAACTCAGCAATATTTGCAAAAAAGTCAAATTTATTTTTTTCTATCATAAGCACATGAAATAATGACAAGTGCTTCAATATTATCTAGAATATCGATATATCTGCCATGTTTGCATTTTCTCATTAATTGGAATTTTATTTCTGTGTATTAGAATTTATCAGGTAGGAGAACAAACCAACCAACTCAGCTCAACCAAACACCTAATTACATTTTTTCATGCTCTTTGTCATTTTAGTGAGTTTCTTGTAAGAGAACGTCAGCATGACTTTTATTAATGTCAGAGAATGCATTCTTTTCCTTTTGATAAAAGAAGAAAGGACCTTTCACATTCAAAATTCAATTTTTCCCCTAACATTTCCAATATGACACAAACATATGGTAAATAAAATTATTCTAGTAAATATTAGAACCAGTGGACCAGTGAGGGAGACTTGGAGTATGCTGTGAATATATTGAATACTAATGAGCATCTGAAATATAAAAATTATTGAACTTTTAATAAAAACTGAATAATTCAATAATTTTTCATTAAAGAAAAAAGAAGTGTAAACAATAACAATCATTAACTCAGGTCTGTCTATGTATCAGAGACAGCTGACAAATGTGATGAGAAAGTTTTCAAGAGTTTTACACAGTGGACTATACTGGGCAGAAAAGTCTGCTTTCTATTTTCTCGGCAAAGAATATAAATAAGGTTACGTTTACAAATAAAACTTTCACTGAAGTAAAGGAATAAGACACGTCAAATAATTGCAATTAAAAAAAGAATAATGATTACATTCAAGAATAATGGAACTTGTCAGGAATACAAGTACAGCTGGTATTTCCCTGAACATCCCTCACTATATAGGGATTATCTGAGGCCAGGTGTGGTGGCTCATGCCTGTAATCCCAGCATTTTGTGAGGCCGAGACCGGCAGATCACCTGAGGTCGGGAGTTCGAGACCGGCCTGATCAACATGGAGAGACCCTGTCTCTACTAAAAATACGAAATTAGCTAGGCATGGTGGTGCATGCCTGTAATCCCAGCTACACGGGAGGCTAAGACAGGAGAATCGCTTGAACCCAGGGAGGCGGAGGTTGTGGTGAGCCAAGATTGAGCCATTGCACTCCAGCCTGAGCAATAAGAGCAAAAGTCTGTCTCAAAAAAAAAAAAAAAAAAAAAAGGATTATTTGTACCATTACACTTTTTTTTTCCTGGGACATTTAGAAATTTACTGTTTAACATTTGTCTTACAGAGTTACATTCAGGTACACCTAGAGGCAGGGAACTGGGCTGGATAATCTAGAGAGCGTCCTAATGTTTTATAAAAACCAAATCACATAAAACAAATTCAAAGGACTGATATTACTCAAAGCGAACTCTACATTAAGTGCAAACAGACCCAAAGATATGCTGCAAAATGAAATGCTATAAGTCCTATTACATTACTTATAGAGAATGTGGTGTAAACTATCCCTAGATACGATACCTTCAGTCATTAGGGACTAAAAAAGAGAAATGAGAATCTCATCAGCAAAATCTGTGAGAAATTTGAAGCTGTTTGCTTAGAGTATATAAAGTATTCATCAGAGAAAAAGGTTCAAACCTACTTTAAGAGAGATAAGAACTATTTCTTCACATATCAGAAGAGGGTTGAAGAAGATTGTTTCTTGACAGAAGTTCTCATGGGAAAAGCTCCCTTTTTTATTTGTGACAAAGATCATGCTGGAATTGATAGAAAAAGATAGACATTTTGAAATGAATAAAAGAGGTCACTCACAGGAAAAGCCTTTTGTAGAAGTGGCTTTTTGTTAAAAGATTCTCACTTTTATTCAAGTCAAAACATTCATTTTATTCCAGGAACAAAGTGGTGCAAATTTTGCTTCTCTCATTAACTGTCTCAATTAGGTAAACCACAGAGGCTTCATGGGTGTGCAACTTGAGCAGTCACACAGGGCCCTGCTCTCAGAAGGGCGCCACACTTGGTTTACTGCTCTGCTGCTGCCATCTTGAAATTCTTAATAATCTTTGAACAAGAGGCCCCACATTTTCATTTTGCAAGGAACTCCACAAATTATGTAGCCAGTTCTGGTAAAACAAAACTCATCTATAACATCATAAACTATCTTGGTTGTCCATTTTTCACAAGTTTCTTATCAACATCTGAAAGATTACAGGGTCTTCAAAATTATGCGGTAGTTACTATTCCTGATAATTTCTTAATGCGATTTTCTTTACTTTTGTATTTATAAAATCATATAAAGGAAGAATTTCCCAGTGGTTAAGTCACTTCCGTTAGAGGCTGCACTAACTTTTTCCATCCACATAAGCATGATTTAGTAAGAAAATGGTCTCAGTGTTCTGATTCCTTATCATCAAAAAGAACTGTTTGGTTGTTAAAAATAAAATTGAAAGCAGAAAAGACTGAAATAGTAGCTTCGGATTTCCTTTCCTCTAAAGTTCAGATCCATGGGGGTTTATAGGGCAAAGATGTCAAACTAAAACAAATGGAAACTCTCAGACATGTTTACTTGTTATTTGAAGAAGATATGAGAACATCCAGCAAGGGTGAACAAAATGTTTTAAAGTACATACAAATAAGGACAATTATTGAATAAGTATACTAACAGTATACTAGGAACTAAGAGAAGGTAAATGTGCTCTTCAGTAGATGTGTTTCTGAACAGTTATCCAACTCATTATCTACCCCCTTCCCACTTTCAAAGAATTAGATTTTAATATACAGGGACATTGCTACTTAAGAAATTCTCCGGTAATTCATTTTACAAACTAAATATTAATACATCTACACACACACACACACACACACACACACACACACACACACACACGATGCAAAGGATCATTCCTTATCACTTGTTGAGTTCATTCTAGCATGTTTTAGTTTTAAGAACATGGCAATATATTATACATCAACCAAAGCCATAATGAACAACACAAAGACTCTACTGAGTTCCCTGTATAGAGTCCAATGCCAAGGGTATCCTCCCACTTTGTCACTGAGAACTACTTGATTCTGACTGATACTGTCACTGGCAGAAGGAATGCAGAGCTTAGAGGACAAGCCTCTCATTTGCAAATGTACAGCAATGTCATGACTCAGTTCTAATATTTAACTAAAAACAATGGTCAGCACAAGTAACATACAGAAGCCTAGTAGACAAGGTGGTGGGCTGAAGTAGGCTACTCCTGGCTCTACTGTTTAGCACTAAACTGGCTTTATGGACCTGGAGCGAGTGCTGTTTATAACTCAGTTGCCACACTTGTGAGATAAGATGAGTCATTGGGCTCTAGGGTTCTTAAACTTTAGTGTACATCAGAATCACCTAGGGAGGTTGTTAGAAAATTGATTGCTGTCCCCTTACTCTCACCCAGTTTCTTATTCAGTGGGTTTAGAGTGAAGCCAGAAACTCTGCATTTCTAACCAATTCCCAGGTTATACTGAAGCTGCAGCATGGCAAGAATCTGAAGTACTAAACCCACAGTAGTAGGGTTCCTGAGGCACCTGCCAAGATGTTACAGTATCAACAGAGAACAGCAGTGTTCTGTCAGAAGAAGAAACACAGGCTGAAAGATGGTAGTACATTGGCCTGCTAATTAACAAGGGGTGGGGTGAGGGGAGTGGGGCTGGATGAGCCTCGAGAAAGCAAGGAGGTTATGACTTGAAACTGAGACCAATCAATCAGACTATGCAAGGCCCTAAATCAGAAAATGAAACCAGGTAAACTAAGGGATGAGAGAGAATCAGCTGAAGTGATGAGTCAGAACACAAGAGGAACACTGTTAGTGAGATGGGACAATAGGAATGAAAGCTCATAAGAGGTTAACAAGAAGGGCAAAGGTCCCATGCCTTGGGGGAGGGGTGGGACAAGGCTTGGGTCTGACTTGACTCAGAAAGTTCTTGAAGAAGCTCTGCCCAAATACTTTGCTATCATTGCCCAAAGGAAAGAGTATTTCAGGCAGAAAGAGTTAATCCCAGATGGATGCTCTGAAATGCTAAAAAAAGAATGAAGAGTAAAATGTGGAGCTAGGGCAGTGGTATACTCCTGTAATCCTAGCTAGTCGGGAGGCTGAGGCAGGAGGATCACTTGAGCCCAGGAGTTCGTGGCCAGCCTGGGCAACACAGTGAGACTCCCTTGTCTAAAAAAAAAAAATTAATAATATGTGGGTAAGTATAAATGAACATTAACTGAATAAAAATGACCCTACTGTCTTGTTCTAAGGTGGGTAATACAAGACCTTGACATCAATACTGTATGCTTGTTTACACAAAAACAAATACTGCATGATCTCACTTACATGTGCAATCTAAAAAAGTAAATCTCATAAAAGCAGAAAGAGTGGTGGTTGCCAACAGCTGGGGGAAGAGATGGGCAGATGTTGGTCAAAGAGTACAAAGTTCCAGTTAGACAGGATGAATAAGTTCTGGAGACTGATTGCACAGCATGGTGGTTATAGTTAATAATACTGTATTGTACCCTAAAAAATTGCTCAGAGAGTAGATCTAAAATGTTCTCACCACCAAAAAAGTATATGAGGTGATGAATATGTTAATTAGATTGATTTAATCATTTCACAATGTATACATATGTTAAAACATCACACTGTACACCATCAATATGTACAATTTATTTGTCAATTACACCTTAGGAGAGCTGAAAAAAAGAAAAACATACTGTATGTCTTTCTAACCAGCTTTATACTTCAATGGAATTTTGAAAAATGAGCTGTGATAGTAAATTATATTGTTAACAGAAACACATACAAATAGTCATGTTGGAATCTATCTAATAATATGTGGATATTCACATATACATTATATATACTGTAACCTTTGCTATTTTTAAAAGGCATCTTTGCTAATGAGTTCAGCTAATAAAACCATATCCATATTCACTTTTGAAGATATTAAGGTGAAGTGATATTGATCTCACATATATTTCCACACCTACCATAGCACACAACACACCTATGAATATTCAATGTCTACATAGTCAAGGATTAAGGTCCAAATTTCATGTGTGCTTTCCTATCACTCTTCTAAGATAAACACTCCTTTAATATCAGTGAAAATAAAAACATACTGCTGAAAGCATCTGCATTCCTAGGATGCTCCTAAAAATTAGTAGTTGTTAGTTATTGCTAAACTCCACATCCAGGTGTGACCAAAATGTATACAGTATGACAGTTATATTACAGCATAAAGGGGCATTACATTTCAAAAAGATTTTGAATCAACCTAATGATTTTCAGAAATGGAGTGAAAGAGAAAAACAGGTCCTTCTACAGTGCCTAATAAAACTGTGAAAACACAAAGTAGAGGAAAATGTAAGAAAACAGAAAGAGGCTGCTTAATGCCTTTCAAATAGAAACTGAATTGCTGAGGCAGTTCTCACCACCTTATTTATACATCGGGTTGCTCACAAATCATGATGTCACCCACCAGGAAGCAATGCATCAGGAGGAGCACGACAGTGCAACAAGCCCAAAGAAGGAGGGGAGAGAGGTGCAGCAGAATGATAAAAATGTATCAACTCGAAAAATCCAAATGGTTTTACAGATGAATATTATATGAAAGTATTACATGGAAATAAGAAATTAGTTTCAGAAACTGTCTACAGGCCAAACAAACCAACATCAAAGAGGATGCTTATAACAAAGGACTTACATTTGGTGAACCAAAACTGGGTATTCCTTGAATATCAGAGATTGAAGAGATGACCAACTTCCACCAAAAGGTTTCCTTTCCCTACCATATCTGTGGACAAGCAACTAGTCTCTTATGTCCCATCTCAAACAACAACAAAAACATGACAACAAACAAAACAAACCAAACAAAACCTGGCATATGGTCCTACTTTCCATTTAAATAATACATTTTTTTCTTTAAGACATACTGTCTTAAAGTAAGTTTTTGAGATGGTTCCTCAATACGGACTTCTGGTTTTACTTTGGTATGTCAGCATCGATTAGTCTTTAGTTACTTTGTCTTTAAAAAAAATCACATCCGGCTGGGTGCAATGGCTCACGCCTGTAATACCAGACTTTGGGAGGCCGAGGCAGGTGGATCATGTGGTCAGCAGTTCAAGACCAGCCTGGCCAAGACGGTGAAACCCCGTCTCTACTAAAAATACAACAATTAGCCAGACGTGGTGGTGGGTGCCTGTAATCCCAGCTACTCAGGAGGCTGAGGCAGAGAATTGGAATTGCTTGAACCCGGGAGGTGGAGGTTGCAGTGAGCTGAGGTCGCACCATTGCACTCCAGCCTGGGTGACAGAGCAAGACTCCATTGCAAAAAAAAAAAAAAAAAAAAAAAATCACATCCTTCAACTACTGAAGTCTAGGGCACATGATCTCTTTTCCTAAGGTTATAATTATCTGTGGTTTTAAAAGAGCTAACTCATACATTTCCTTATAAAGATGTTTACCTTGTTCCACTAGGTTCTTAAAAAAAGAGAAAGGATGAGGGAGAATAGGCTTAAAACTGCAGTGCCAACCCTTGCCCCTACCCCCACTTCCACCCTTGAGGAGGGAGGTATCTTTTGGAGGTTTCACCTACTGTCATGTTACTCAATTGAAAATAGATACTTTCAACATGCTTTAGCCACAGGAGCTTACAGGATTACTTAAAAGTACAGGCTGCATGTGAATGTTCTGTGGGGGAAGGAGTATGGTTACATTTAAAGGTTAATGTAACCATAGTTCATCTCTATAGCTCAATCTCGATTTCCCCTCAAAATATGATCAGATAGCCCTTAGAACAAAGCTGTATTGACTATTTGAGTGAAGAAAAAAGAGATGCAAAGAACGGTATAACAAGACCTAACAACATAATGGATTCTGGTGATGCTGGATAGAGCTCTGACTCAGAACCAGTTGCCTCAAACAAGTAAAGCATCTTTTTAAAACACTGGGGAAGACACAGGGGAGGTAGTTTCATATACCATGCTGAAGTTCAGTAGAATGAGGTCGGTTAAGCACTCTGTCCTGAGACATACACTTTTCATTTTCAATTGTTTTCAAATAAAAAGAGAGAAATCCCCTTTTTAAGTTGGATTGTTTAAATGCACCTACAGCTACTCCTGTCTAGCAAAGGCTAGGCAAGCTCTCCCTACTGATGCATTTCAAAAAAGGTTCAATTGGCAAAAGAAAGCAAGTGCAAAGGGTTTTTGACAAAAGAGGACTAGAGGGAACACATTTTCCTTTCACAGAAATACTGTTCTAGAAAATCAGACAAGGTAGTGACTCAACCAAGAATGTGTAGATATTGGTGAGATCAACAGGAAATTTGGAAAACTTCTTCAACTTCAAACACTCAACTGCATAAAATTATTAGCTTAAAAATTGGGGTAGGGATTACATTATAAAAATAAGGGACTAAAGAGACAAAACAAGATACTATGATTTACAGATTACAACACAGCCTAAACCAGCATACTCTGAGAATGTGGTTGTCTTATACCACAGAACCACATGGATGTAAAAGGAACCTCCTGGACCCTGTCCAATCCTCAGCAGGGCTATGCCTGCGTCTTCCTAGACCTATATGCATCCATCCTATTTAATGATGCTCCAAATAATTCCTAAGCAACTTTCTCCAGGGCTCAGCAAATAGAAAAGGCTAAATCAAATACAGGAGCTCTGAAATATCTAGTCTGACAAAAAGAATTTTTTTTAAAGTACACTTAAAGTAGATTCCAGTGCTGGTTCAAACAAATAAAAGTATTATGCCATCCATAGTTAATTGCACATTTAAAAGGATAATTATTTTTTGATTTTTTTGATTTTCAAATGAATCATACCATCATCTTCTAAGCTGTTATGAAATAGCATATGAAACCTACTGTTGATATATATGACAAGCAGGTATTCTAAGTTTAGGTTTTAATGTCTTCCTAATACCATTGTGACAAAGGTATAATTGCTTTCTTAAACGATGTCTTCTTTTCCATTTTATCCCACTAACAAGTGAAGATACTATATACTGTATAGGTTGTTCATGTGTGAGGGGTGTAACAGAGGACTGAGGATTGACTATTTATAAAAAAAAGAAATATAGATGATTTTAAGAGATTAATGTGAAAAATATTAAATCTATATATTATACGCTACATACGGTCCTGTGTGAGTGTATACATACACCTATGGGACTACATGAAGCAACAACCATTATTTCTTACAGAACAGACACACATAAGAGAGGGAGAAAGGCTGATAGTTAATAACCCCTGAAATAGGTTAATAGTGCTAAGTTATCAGTCAATCATACTTTGATTAGGGTATGTCACCACAGATCAGCACACTGTAGGCACTGAATAAATACTTGTGGAATTAAATTAACAATCACTGAAAGGTTTTCGTCCATAATCCTTTTGCACATTTAGTGTAACAATGGAATTTATTTATTTTATTTTTTAGACAGTCTCACTCTGTCGCCCAGATTGGAGTACCCGGGTTCAAGCAATTCTCCTGCCTCAGCCTCTTGAGTAGCTGGGATTACAGGCACCTGCCACCACACCCAGCTAATTTTTGTAGTTTTAGTAGAGATGGGGTGTCACCATGTTGGCCAGGCTGGTCTCAAACTCCTGACCTCAGATGATCTGCCCGCCTCAGCCTCCCAAAGTGCTGGGATTACAGGCGTGAGCCACCGCGCCCGGCCAAGTGTAACAGTAGATTTTGTCCTGATTCTAAAGCAGCCCAGGAGCTTGGGGATTCAATGTGAGTGGAACAAATATAATTAAAAAAAAAAGTCATTAGAGACTCAGTTGGGTTCAGTGCAGTTTGTTGGTTCTGTGAATGTTAGGTGTAATTACTGACATGAATCTAAGCACATTTGACTGAGAACAGAGCCAAATTAATTGCAATGTTGCTGTATAACAGCTGTTATTCATTTGACACTTTTCTGTAATAAGAATTAGAATATTAAAATATGGAACAAAGCATGTTTTTAATAAATGATTAGGCCACCAACAATGTGTTTTGGTAATTTCTTATATAGTCAGTTTTATTGTTTTCACTTACCTGCTCTAATATTTTCATAGATTTCTGCCTAGTAGAGTTGCATAAATCATATATAGCAACAAGCATATATTGTAGAGAAAAGCAAAATTTGTAACTGCCAGTGTTACTCATCTTCTACATAGGAATTGATGAAATCTTGTTAAATGTTCAGCACACTGAAGACAGCTCTTAACAGTTTTTGCAAATCTGAGTTTCTGCATTTAGAATGTAAGAACTCTTAATGAGATCTAAAGTATATTACCTATCTTGTTTCACATATTTATTTTTGTCTCTCATTTAAAAGAATATTTTTAGTAGATGTAGAAATTTGTTTTACTGCTAAGGCAGACAGAATGAGAGTTTAGCACTTATTTCCTGTGAACTGAAGCCAGAAATGTAATTATTTTAGTATGGGGTCAGAAAAAAAAAATTACTAGTGATAAGTGGCTCAAATAGGCTACAGGAAAAAATAACTAGAATCTTCAATTAATCTAGAGTGTATTCTGGAAATAGTACAGATAAAGCACATGCTCCAATGCTAGTGTATACTGATCACTGATGCTCTGAATAATGGCCCAGAGACAATAACGAAATCCTAATGATCTACCAGTAAATGTATATTGTGTGCTGGCTACATGTCCAAAATTATATTTAAGTGCCACATGCTGCTGCACATTTCCACCTGTGTAACATGTAAGGCCAAAATGTTTTTGGCGGGGGAGGTGGTTGGGAGAGTGCGAGGAGAGTTGTATAAAGAGTTGAAAAAGATTTCAGATGATAAAGACTGATGCATAAATAGCTTTCTATATAATTATAAAGTTAGATTAATCAAAACTCTACTTCTCTTAGGCTAGTCAATCAAGATCTTATTGTAATGATTATTGCCATTGATAATTTTCCTTGATATGTTCACTAAATAATTATTATTATTAAAGGGATAACATTTAACACTTACTACATGCTAACCATGTGCCAGGCAAGTACTAAGAGATTTACATGTATTCTCTCATTTAGTTCTTATGAAAATCCTGTGAGGTAGATGCTGTTGTTTTCTCTGTCCTTGAGGATCAGAGAGGTTAGATGAGTTCTTCAAGGATACACTGTGTAGGGAGCAGGGCCATGATGTGAACTGGTTTTGTCTGGCTCCAAAGGCAAGAGAAGAGGGGTAAACTCACTTCAATCACACGGGCTAAACCAATGACAGAGAGATCTGACAGATTACAGCCATCGGGGATCAGCAGATTCAACCAGCAAGGTGTGATTTATCATTTGATGATTGCTACAATGGGAACTCCTCCTCTTTGCATCTCAATATCTTTTATCCCAATGCTTGAACTTAGAAATTCAACAAATGTTGACTGAATGGCAGCTATATGACATATTGCCTTAACATAGACCTAAAGATATTTCATTAAAATAACAAAGTCACGAATTCATACTAAACACCTTAATGTGTGAGAAGCTCCAAAGACCTGGGTAAATCTTTACTGTACTGAATAATTTTATTTGGGGAAACAAAACCCAAATTTTCACTGAAAAATCAAATCTAGAGAACAAAGAGAAAAAAATTCTGATTTTTATATAAACATAGATTTCTTGAAATCTTTGCTAAGGTAGGAAACTAGGTAACTTAAAGTAAACATAGTATCAGCCAGATACACTTTTTCTCTTTATAGGTAAGGCTTTGCTAGGCCAAAGACTGTTTTCTAGGTCCACCAAGCATATAAACTTGTTTTACTTTGTATTAGCATCTATGAGCTGTTTATTAGCAGTTGTAAAAATATGCCGGAACGATAGTACCGATATTGCCTCATTATATTATTGGAGGTGATTTACTACTACTTGAATCAATTCCATTATTTGTGAGTTTTCTAATCTATAATTTTGGTGACTATAATTTAATGTCTGGGGTATGACAGTAAGAAACATAAATTGACCTATTCAGATCAAAATAATATAATGTGAAATGAGTTTATTCACTTATGTAATTATTTTACAACTAGGAAAACAGATAAAAACAAAATTGCTATCAACCACAGAGTTTAAATGTTTAGGTTTATTTGGCAAAAACTGCTGATCAACTCTCTGAAGACTGATTTTTCATCAAATCTAAGGTACCTCATTCTTTATCATGACACTAGAAGTAAACAGGCAATTCTGATTTCCATATAATCTTATACAAGGAGGAGTAAAACTCTTCCTGATTAAATTAAGATTTGCATGAGAATCATGCTTATAGTTTGCAATTTCAAAATACCCATTTTTAACATACTTTTTCCTATTGCTTCCTCTAAGATTTTGCAGTTAATTTGCTGACTTCCATAAACATGAAAAGAAAGAGATTTATTTATAAATATTTGGTAAGCTTTTTCTCTCTACCTACAGAATAAATTAATCTTTTTTTTAGTGGTCCCTAACATAATTATCATCTATACCAATATAGCCAAACATTGGAGAACATAGATTAGACCAAGTACTTTACACAGTTTGCATACCATTGCACGCATTTTAGAGTACATTTGTTGACTTAGCATATTTTTGTTGCATTTAAATTAGCTTTCTCAATTTTAAATTTAAATAAGTGGTATATTACTGTGCATGCTCTAATTATAATTATTTGGAAAATGGTGCAATAAACATTGATTGGATGGATCAAATAGCCTAATGTGCCAAAATATATCAATATATAATTATCTACTAGTAAAACTGTGCTGTTCTTTTAAAAAGATGTCTCTTGCTCATCAGTCAATCTGTTGCTTGCAACTTCCAACTGCCTTTTAAAATCTCCTTTATGAAATTTTTCCCTTCCTGTTACCATCTTCTCAAACTGCTGCAGGTTTAAACTCCTTTGAAGAGAGAATCAGGTATGAGCTCACTCCCTTTTCATTACCTTTCACTGTTCTTTTCCAGCTACATCCTCCTTGTAGTTTCCTCTCCTTTCTTGTGCTTCTGGCTTACTTCTTGAAAATCCCTAAATGAATCCCCATAATGACCTTAGCTCTCCTACCTCATCATGCCACAACTCCCCTGCCTGACTTGGAAGGCTCTTTCACAGCCCGGCTCCATCCTACCTTTCCAACAGTTTTCCAAATCAAACCCTTCACTAAAATGACACCAACAGAAAATACTGACTGAACATTTAACTATCAGGGACTGGTAATAGGCCAAATGCCATTAATGTATAATCAATAAATAGACTACAGCATAAATAACACCAGACTCTGGTTTTACAGAAGAAAAAAATTGAGGCACAGAAAGATGAAACACCTTGTCAGAGATTATATGGCTAGTAAACTGTAGTGCTGGGACTTGAACTTAGGACCCATTCTCTTAATCGTTTTGATGTATTTTCCTGTGGGCTATTACACATATCCTACATAAAGCATGCTGCCTTATGTGCTGACGTGCACTACTGCTGATGTTATTCCCTTTTACTTGGATAGTTTCACCTCTGCTCAGCCAAATGTTACCCATCCTTCAGAGTCTAGCTTGACTGGTATGTTCAGAGGCTGTATTTAGCCTTCTCCATGAAACTTTATGTAATTTTACCAGACCTCATTGATTTCCCTTTTTAGATAGAGCTAAAGAGCAAATAATCTCTATTATGTATCAGCACACAGTTTAATGTTTGCTAGGTCACCTTTATTTTATTTCTCTGACAAAAATGAAAACTTCTTAAGGGTGGAGACTATTTCTTGAGCTTTTACCAGATTCTTCAGGAAGCATAAAAATGACTCTTTCATCGTATCAGCAGCAGCAAGTATATTCTAGGTCCTGTGTTTTGTACTATACTTAATTATCTCACTTAATCTTCACTAAAACTACAGGAGGTGAATGTCATTATCCTATATTACAGATGAGGTAACTGAGGCATGAAGAGAAAAGGCAACAGAACTAGGTCATAAAGCTAGGTAGCAGAGCTAAGACTGATCTTCACTTCTGAACACACAGAATTTAAATTTTTAGTAATACCACTTAATGTTTATAAAATGCCTGTCTCTTTAATATTTAATCATATCTATTTTCTTCTTTACAATTAAAAAACTGTTTCTTATCATGGCCTTTGCCTTCTGATCTCCAATTCTCTCAAAATATAGCCTTGGTACATGGTATTTTTTTATGGATTTAACTTGAAAGATATAATCCTCTGGTTGCTTGGTTTTCATGATATCGTTACTTAATTCTGAGCTCAGTTGATCACATCTAGATTACAGAAATAATCTTTTGTGTTTGCTTTATCCTATTATTTTTCTGAATAATTAAATCCTCAAATATTTCTCCTTGATGAATGTATATAATTTTGCATGCCACATAAATATACCTTACTTTTGCTAAGTTACATCTACTAAGCAATAGATGTGTAAAAAAAAAAAAAGTTGGGGGAAAAGTGTTTGTCCTTTGCTACATTGATAGGAAATAGAAGCTTTATGGAAAGCGTACACTTTTTGAAAAAGTTATTTGTAATTTCCAATGTGACTTACTTTACCCAAGGGACTCTCTACTTTTGTTATAGGTAAGATTCTATGGTTCCAATGGTATGTATCTCTGGTCCCATGCATGAAATACCTCTATGTACTATATATTACATACCTCGCAATGGCAATGAAATGTTCTATATCATCTCTCTTTCAGTGGAAGAGAAGATTACAATGTTCTAATTGGACATATTTAAAGTTCTATAAATCACTTTCTGGTGACACCTCACTCACATCTTCCATAGGCTTTCACGCCCCATGGATTCACATATAATGCGTCTCCATCATGATTCCTCCCAGCTCTCAGAAGGCTCACAACTGCCTTCCATCTAGTTGATAAGAGCATCCTTCATAAGACACTCTCTGAGAAACTCAGACAGTGAGCTCCATCTTGACAGACACCCCACTCTATTATTCTTATTCTTTCTTTCCTGCATCTTTTCATTTTCATAATTAAAACTACACAATTGAAATGGAAGGATCTGTTTTTGAAACGTATTTATAAGTACCAAGGCACATATAGTCCAAGTATAAAGTAACATTACAATAAATAATAATAATATTTGTAACACATGGGCCATGAGTCAAGAAGGTAACAGTAGTTTACTATTTGATTGATATGTAAATAGAGCTATGGTACTAACACATAAAAAATAAATCCAATTTTTAAAAATTTACTTTTCATGCTCAAATCACTCAGCTGAGCATATGCATAAAAACTTATTTGGATATTTATCTTACGGTCTCAATGACATTTGAAGAGGTAATTAACTAAATATTAGCAAATGAAAATACATACAGACTATGAAACCATCCCTATAAAAATTTAAAAATTAATCAGGGAAGAAAGGAGAGAAAGAAATGAAAATAGGCCAAGGCCGGGCGTGGTGGCTCATGCCTGTAATCCCAGCTACTTGGGAGGCTGAGGCAGGAGAATCACTTGAACCTAGGAGGCAGAGGTTGTAGTAAGTTGAGATTGCATCACTGCACTCCAGCCTTGATAACAGAGCAAGACTCCATCTCAAAAAAAAAAAAAAAAAAAGAAGGGAAAATAGGCCAGGCACAGTAGCTCACACCTATAATCCCAGTACTTTGGGAGGCCAAGGCAGATCGCTTGATCTCAGGAGTTCAAGACCAGCATGGGCAACATGGCGAAACCCCACATCTACAAAAAATACAAAAATTTTTTTTTGTATGGGCATGGTGGTGTGTGCCTATAGTCCCAGTTACTGGGGAGGCTGAGGTGGGAGGATCGCTTGAGCCTGGGAGGCGGAGACTGCAGTGAGACTTGACTGCACCACTGCACTCTAGTCTTGGCAACAGAGTGAGACCCTGTCTCAAAAAAAAAAAAAAAAAAATACAAAAACAGAAAGAAAGGAAAAAGATAAACCAAGCTTGTAGCACATTCAGTGATTCAGAGTTAATCATTAAGTCAACTTGCTCTCTGACCTGCTTGACCTGCTTCCTCATAGTTGTTCGGTACTTACTGCTTCAGAATCACGCAGATCCTGTTACAAGATTATAGTTCCCCTTAACTGCTGTGTAGATAACAACTTGAACATTATAAAACATTAGGTTTTCCACTGGAGCTATTCTTTCAGTACTGCGTACCAATGAAACTACTGATATCAGCTGGTCTGAAGGATCCCACGGAAGCTGACTCACCAAAGAATGCAGTTTCCACATCCTGATGATTTCATCCCCCTTGCCCTGGTCAATCAATGACTCCAATTTTCCAGCCCCCTGCTCTCAGAGATCCACTTAAACATCCCAGCCCAGAACTCCTTGAGGAGATGGATTTGAGGGTCTCCTCCCATCTCTTTGCTTGGTGCCCTGCAATCATTAATGTCTTTCTCTGCTGCATCCCAGTTGTCTCAGGGTATTGGTCTGTTACTGTGCAGCAGGCATACCAACTTGTTGGTCCTATAACAACTAGACACAATCAAAATAAGCCCTTCTTTCTTTGTCTGTTATAGACACATTTTTAGGCGAACAGTGAAAGGTTAATAAATACTTGGAGGAGGGTAGGAATTGCTGTAGTGTGGGAGAAAGATTACATTCTCAGAACAAAACTGGATAGGCTCCATTTTTTTTTTTTTTTTTTTTTTTTTTTTTTTTTGAGACGGAGTCTCACTCTGTAGCCCAGCCTGGAGTGCAGTGGTGCGATCTCGGCTCACTGCAACTTCTGCCCCCTGGGGTTCAAGCAATTCTCTGCCTCAGCCTCCCGAGTAGCTGGGATTACAGGCACCTGCCACCACGCCCAGCTAATTTTTGTATTTTTAGTAGAGACGGGGTTTCACCATCTTGGCCAGGCTGGTCTTGAACTCCTGACCTCATGATCCACCCACCTGGGCCACCCAAAGTGCTGGGATTACAGGTGTGAGCCTTTGCACTCGGCCAATAGGCTCCATTTTTAACCACTTACTCTTTTCGTTGTTCACTCCAGCAATGCTGGAGTGTGGTGGGGGACTCCTGGAGGCCCCACAAGATCATTTCAGGGATTTGCAAGGTGAAAACTATTTTCATAATAATACCGACACTTTTTTGCCTTTCTATTTCTCATTCTTTCCTGAGTGTATCATGAAGTTTTCCAGAAGTTACATGAAGAATGATATTGAATCAGATTGAATAGAAAAGTAGGTATGAGAATCAAGCTGTCTTATTAAGCCAGACTGTGAAGAGATTTATGACGCTATTCTTTTTCTCTTCTAATTCTTTTTTTGTTTTGGAAAATACAGGTAGTTTTCATTTAAAAGGTTATTTATTTTAACATGAAAAGGTTTACTATTGTTATTTTAATTGAATCAATCAATCGATAATTTTAAAATTATCTCAGTTTTAACTCTAAGATGACAAATGTCAATATAAACAACTTACATAAACAAAAGGCATTTGGGGTCCTCAATGATTTTTAGTGTAAATGGGTTCTGAGATCAAATAGTTTCAGAACCTCTGATTTATACTTTACCGTGGTCATTCCATTCAAACACACATGCTATAAGTTGAACTATGTAATTAAGAGGTGATTGTTCTAAAATATTTATTTTAGGAAAAAAAAACAGTAAGAGCAGCTGGGCATGTTAGCACACACCTATATTCGCAGCTACATGGGAGGCTGAGGGAGGAGGATTGCTTCTGCCTAGGAGTTTGAGGCTGCAGTGAGCTATGATCACATCTCTGTATTCCAGCCTGGGTGACAGAGTGAGACCCCATCTCTAAAGAAATAAAATAAAGTAGGGTGGGCCCTTAATTCAATATCATTGGTATTTTTATAAAATAAACACCATGTGAAAAGACAGACACAGAGGGAGAATGCCATGTGAAGGTTGAAGTTATGCTGTGACAAAGCAGAAAACTACTAGAATCTAGGAGAGAGGCCTGGCACAGATCCTACCGTAGACTCTTCAAAAGGAGCATGACCCTGCTGACACCTTGATCTTGGACTTCTAGCCTCCAGAATTGTCAGACAACATATATCTGTTGTTCTAAGCTACCTAGCTTGTGGCATTTTCTTATGGCAGCCCTGGCAAACTAGTACACTGTAACTTTAATGTTCAAATAAAAACCAATGATCCCCAAGCCGATACGGTTAGTTTAGACTTCTTTCCTGAGTTTCACAATCACATATACAATGGCTTCTTAGACATTTTCCATCTTTACAAGGTGGAACTAAACATGTTTAAAATAATATCAGTCATTGTAACTCTCCTGAGAAAATCTGCTCTATTCCTGAGTTTGCTTTCTCTGTGAAGCATACCATCTTCTTTAACACTTGCCTCCTTTGATTTACACATCCAATCAATCATCAGCACCTGTCAATTCTATCCTTTAACACCCTCTCATGATGGTTAATTTTATATGTCAACTTGGCTGGGCCACAATGTCCAGATATTTGGTCAAACATTATTTTGGTAGTTTCTGTGAGGGTGTTTTTGGATGAGATCAACATTTAAATCAGTGAACTTTGGGTAAAGCGGTTTGTACCTCATGATGTGAGTGGGCCTCATCCAATCAGTTGAGGGCCTGACTAAAACAAAAACACTGACATCCCCCAAGCAAGAGAGAATTCTGCAGCACACAGTTTTCAGACTTGAACTGTAACATTGGCTTTCCTCTGGGTCTCTAGCCTGTCCTCCTGCCTTGCAGATTTTAAACTTGCCAGCTTCTATAATCACTTGAGCCAATTCCATAAAATAAATCTGTGTGTATGTATGCGTTTGTGTACACACACATCTTACTAGTTTTGTTTCTCAAAAGAACTCTGACTAATATACCTCTTGTTGCTTTTTAAATCTCACTGTCACTGTATTAGTTCAGGCCACCATCATCTCTTGTCAAGACTATGACAATATCCTCATAACCTCTATTTTCTTAGGGCTTTCCCCTTCCAATACATTCCTTCTGCTTCTGTCAAAATGACCTTTCTGGCTGGGAGGCTGCAGTGAGCTGAGATAATGGCACTGCACTCCAGCATGGGTGACAGAGTGAAACCGTCTCAAACAAAAACAAAACAAAAACAACAACAACAAAAAAAACAAAAACAAAATGATCTAAGAATCCTGACTATGTACATCACTTTCCAGTTTATAAACATTCATGGGCTTCCCATAGCTTTCAGCGTAAGACCCATGACATAGCAGAAAAGAAAGAAAGATACCATTAGGAGAAATAGATGATGGGTTGATGGGTGCAGCAAACTACCATGGCATGTGTATGCCTATGTAACAAAACTGCACGTTCTACAAGTGTACTCCAGAACTTAAAGTATAATTAAAAAAAAAAAAGAAAAGAAAAGAAAGAGAGCTCACAATCTGTCCCCTACTATCTCTTCAGGCCTCTTCTCCAACTACTCCTCCCTGCACATAAAGGAGCTAACTTTCAGAACTTTTTTTTTTTTTTTTTTTTTTTTTTGGGACAGAGTCTCGCTCTGTCACCCAGGCTGGAGTGCAGTGGTGAGATCTCGGCTCACTGCAACTTCCGCCTCCTGGGTTCAAGCGATTCTTCTGCCTCAGCCTCCCGAGTAGCTGGGACTACAGGTACGCACGACAACGCCTGGCTAATTTCTGTACTTTTAGTAGAGACGGGGTTTCACCGTATTAGCCAGGCTGGTCTCGAACTCCTGACCTCGTGATCCACCCACCTTGCCCTCCCAAAGCGCTGGGATTACAGGCGTGAGCCACCATGCCCAGCCACTTTCAGAACTTTTCTACTGACTTCTTCACCTTTTCAATGATAACTTCCTATAAACACATATTGCCATGCTGTACTCTAGTGCTTACCTCCTAATAGAGTGACCTCGGTCATGACCAGTTTTCCTGATTCTAATTATGAAGTTCGTTTGCTAAATTATGTTGATACTACTCTATTTTAACACAGCTTTTTACATAATATTACCTTTTTTCTTCTGTTAAAATGTTATGTTTGTTTCCTGGGTGGAAGATATAAACTATAGTCAATTCCTGAAAATGTTTATATATTTTAAAAGTACGAAGACTAAACTTAACAGTATGGATATTACTTTAGAAGATTAGCCATTAAGAGACATTACTGCAAAATACTTGATAATGATTGTTATAATTAGTAATTATACTTAAAAACACATAATAAGAATTAACTCTGGTTACACACTGCCTGGGTTCAAATCTTAGTTCTACCTCTCACTATCCTTGTGACCTTGGGCAAGTTACTTAACTTCTCTGTGCCTCAGTTTTGTCATTTTAAAATGAGATGGTAGTACTTTCCTAATAGGGTTCTATGAGGATTAAATTGGTTCCTAAATGTAAAATTCCTAGAATAGTTCTTGGTAAATAGCAAGTGCTATATGTTAGTTGTTGTTGTTATCATTTTCTCCTGACAGTGGCATAGGTAAATGGAAAGATTCTATAGTGAGACGACTTGGATTCTAATCTTGGTGCTAGTACTTCCTATTTGTGTGACCTTGGCCAAGTTCCTTAATTTCTATGAGCCTCAGTTTTCTATCTGTAAAATGAGATGATAATAGTGCCTACCTCATAGAGATGTCGTGAGGATTGACTTAAAATATGTAAAAGTGCTGGGTGCAGTGGCTCATGCTTGTAATCCCAGCACTTTGGGAGGCCGAGGTGGGTGGATCACGAGGTCAGGAGTTCAAGACCAGCCTGGCCAACACAGTGAAACCCCGTCTCTACTAAAAATACAAAAATTAGCTGGGCATGATGGCAGGCACCTGTAATCTCAGCTACTCTGGAGGCTGAGGCAGGAGAATTGCTTGAACCCAGGAGGCAGAGGTTGCAGTGAGCTGAGATCATGCCACTGCACTCCAGCTTGGGTGACAGAGCTAGACTCTGACTCAAAAAAAATAAATAAATAAATACGTAAAAGTCTTACAACCATGCTTGGCATATGGTCAATATTATAGCGTGCTTGCAATTTTTACTATCGTTATCTTCAGTAATACACGGTCCATATTAATCATATTACCTTGTATCTTGTTCAGATTTTGATTTGTTTTGTTCTTAAATTCTCTAAACCTCAGGTGACAAAGACTATGCATGCTTTTTTTATTCTTAAATTTTCAGTGTGCAGATACCTGATACCAATCACTTTCTTTTTTTGCCCTCTCTTCTTTAGAAAGTAAACCAATCAAACCAAACAAGTCACCAACAATATACAGTCACTCTTGCTAACCAATAAAACAACTAACTAAATTAATTAATTAATTTATTTATTTTTTGAGATACAGTCTCGCTCTATTGCCTAGGCTGGAGTGCAGTGGCATGATCTTGGATTATTGTAGCCTCCGCCCCCAAGTTTCAAGCAACTCTCTCACCTCAGCCTCCTGGGCAGCTGGGATTACAGGTGCCTGCCACCATGTCTGACTAATTTTTATATTTTTTGTAGAGATGGGGTTTCACCATGTTGGGCAGGCTGGTCTTGAACTCCTGACCTCAAGCGAACCTCCCGCCTCGGTCTCCCACAGTACTGGGATTACAGGCATGAGCCACTGTGCCCGACCTCAAACAACTTACTTTAAACTATATGGACATATCAGCATCTTGTACTTTGGTTTATAGCTGTGCAAGATGCCTTTCCCTATTTTACTCAACTTGTAATACTGCTGTCAATATTTCTTAGGACTTAAAATGTTCAAGCCTCCAAGGAAGACTGTTAACTGTTACTGCACTGCCAACAGACATGTGCCAACAAAATGAAGTTAAAAGCTAAGGCTTATTATCGGGGGACCTGCCCCGATAATCACGTAGGTTCTTTCCTATTTTCCTAAGCGTCGGCTGGCTTGAGAAATAAAACGACAGAGTACAAAAGAAAGAAATTTTAAAGCTGGGCGTCCGAGGGAGACATCACACATTGGTAGGAGCCGTGATGCCCCACAAGCCACAAAAACCAGCAAGTTTTTATTAGGGAGTTTCAAAAGGAGAGGGAGTATACCAATAGGTGTGAGTGACAGACATCAAGTACTTAACAGGCTAATAGAATATCACAAGGCAAGTGGAGGCAGGGCAAGATCACAGGACCACAGGACCCAGGCGAAATTAAAATTGCTAATGAAGTTTTGGGCACCACTGTCATTGATAACATCTTATCAGGAGACAGGTTTTGAGATCAACCGGTCTGACCAAAATTTATTAGGTGGGAATCTCCTCTTCCTAATAAGCCTGGGAGCGCTATGGGAGACTGGAGTCTATCTCACCTCTGCAGTCTCGACCATAAGAGACAGGTACGCCCCGGGGGGCCAGTTCAGAGACCTACCCCTAGGTGCGCATTCTCTCTCTCAGGGACATTCCATGCTGAGAAAAGGAATTCAGCGATATTTCTCCCATTTGCTTTTGAAAGAAGAGAAATATGGCTCTGTTCTGCCCGGCTCACCAGCAGTCAGAGTTTAAGGTTATCTCTCTTATTCCCTGAACAATTGCTGTTATCCTGTTCTTTTTTCAGGGTGCCCACATTTCATATTGCTCAAACACACATGCTGTACAATTTTTGTAGTTAACGCAATTATTACAGGGTCCTGGAACGATATACATCCTCCTCAACTGACAGGATTAAGAGATTAAATTAAAGACAGGCATAGGAAATCACAAGGGTATTGATTGGGGAAGTGATAAGTATCCATGAAATCATTACAATTTATGTTTAGAGATTGCAGTAAAGACAGGCGTAAGAAATTACAAAAGTATTAATTTGGGAAACTAATAAATGTCCATAAAATCTCCACAATCCACGTTCTTCTGCCACGGCTTCAGCCGGTCCCTCCATTTGGGGTCCCTGACTTCCCGCAACAGCTTATCTCCCCATACCCGTTTTTCACATTTCATCTCACCCTCTTTTTCCCTCCCCACTGCCTCATCCAGAATATAATATACTATGGTAAGAAAAGTAGGGAGAAAAACACTATCTCAACAAAATATCATCTTGCATTGGTTATCAAAAATCCTGAATGCTCAATGTAGGGAGATAGGAAACACACATGGCATCATGAGAGAAATTTAGCACAAGTAACTAATACTATTGCGAATTTTCTATGAAAATTTACTTTATAATCCAAAAATAAATAACTGCAATTATTTTGTGCTTTCTGCATTTTTGTAAAAATTGGAAATATTTTCATACCTTTGTTTATATCAATGAGTTGTTTCTTTTTCTTCTGGCGTTCTAACTTTTCTTGTTCAGCTTTCTCTTTTGCAAGTTTTGCCCTCCTGGTCTTCTCTTCCATTTCTCTTCTCTTATTGTTTTCTCTCACTGCTTCCTATACATATAAATAAAGTTAAACGAAAACCTTTCCATTACTTATATAATGGAGGAATTGCACAGTTTTAAATTTTCTCTCACTGCTTCCTATACATATAAACAAAGTTAAACAAAAACCTTTCCATTACTTATATAATGGAGAAATTGCACAGTTCTAAATTTATATGAATATGCAGAGATGGGAAGGTATTACAGCAGCCTGAAGGTGCATACATATACTTTTGAGAGAGACAATTAATTGTAAAATATCTCTTCTTGAAAAAAGATTTAGAAATAACTCAGTCTTTAATTGCCATTATCTAGGGTGCCAGAAAATTAAGGACGTCAATGTTACAGATTTAACAATAAATATACTTTATCTATCGTTAAAATATGAACTAGTTTGACACATGAGAAGACTTAGTAAGGAAATATGACTCAGCAAGTATTTTACCCCCTTTATTGTGTACTTTTCTGTTATCTGCAAAATTGAGATTAATAAAAAAACTACCTTATAGGATTTTTGTGAGGAAAAATGATACAAACATAAAGTGCTTAGAATAGATCCTGATATATCATAATCAAGGAATTTTAGTCTATAATGGTGATGACGGTGGTCCTGGTGCTGGTGATAATGATTACATCTCATCATGCAGGGCGTGAAACAATCACCGGTATTATCACAGAAAAGAAATACCTTCAAATATGACAGCTTTTTACTTGCCAAAATATTTAGAAATGCTGAAACATATTTCAAGCTATTGTCTGTTTTATTTTGGATAGATTATTTGTGGAACATAAGTGAATGAGTACATTCCAGTAGTTGGTATTAGACAAAGCTGAATTAATGTGATCAGCTGGAATATCAACTTCCTTTGAGTTCAGATAAATCACGAATGCAGAGACATATCAACTACAAGTTCCCTCCATCAAGTTGCTGTTTCTTTTTTCTATTATTATTGATTAAATATACTTCATAGCATGTACAAGCTATTTGACAAAAACTATTTTGTTCCAAAAACCCTAAAGAAAAAGACTCAATAACAAGAATACGTCTACAAGGCTTTGCCTGGAGGGGTTTATATTGAAATAATTTTTTTCTTTATGTTAAAAGACACAGCAGTTTAAAATAGCCTTAAAAACACTTTCAAAATTCTCCTGACGTGCAAGAATTGATTTCTTCCTATAAAATCTAAATGATTTTACCTTCACTGGTACCTCCCCTTTCTCCTGTCATTGTTTTTGTGCTCTTAGACTCCATAGCAATAGGCTAGGAGCATAAAGATACCTGGCTATTGTAGACGAACTCAAAGACTTAAAAAGACCACTTAAAAATAAACTGGCATACTAGAATCATAATTTTAAAGCAGGGTTTCTCAACCTCAGCACGACTGTCACTTTGGGCTAGATTATTCTTTGGTAGGAGCTGTCCTATGCATTGTGGGATGTTTAGCAGCATCCCTGGCCTCTACCTGCCAGATGCCAGTATGATCCCACTCCAGTTGTGACAACTGGGGTTTCACCATGTTGGTTAGGCTGGTCTCGAACTCCTGACCTCAAGTGATAAGCCCAGCTTGGCCTCCCAAAGTGCTGGGATTACAGGCGTGAGCCACTGCACCCAGTCAAACCACTGAATTATATAAACTACAATGGTAAATTTTATGGTATGTAAATTATCTCAATAAAAGTTAATCACATTAATAAATAGATGTCTAAGAAAGACAGGATGGAAGTAAAATTGTAACTCAAAAGGGAAAAAAAAATGTGAAAAGGCATCACATATTCAGGCCCTGATACTAATAAGCTATATGATGTTTGGTAAGTAACGTGAAAAGAGGCAAGTATCAGAGGAAAGAAAGAAGGCTAATGCTTGTATATATTTTATTAGTGGTCAAATCTCTAATTTGGTAAACAGTCACCAAGACCTGGGTGGACTATTACATTATCAATCTAATGGGTTGTTCACATGCTGAGTGCTCCCATTAGGAATCTGCACTAAAAGTTTATTAAGATGGACGGAAAAAAACGACTGGTTACTTGCATTTGTATTTCTTCTTTGTTCTGATAATAACAGCTACTCTTTAAGGGAAATCTATTATGTACCAGGAGTTTTAAACATTATCTAGTCTTAAATACATACTTTGTAATCTTTACAGAAAACCTGCAAACTAGGTATTATTTGTTCCATTTTATACATGAAATTTAGGTTCAGGTAGGCTAAGTGACATACCCAAAGCTACACAGCTTCTTAAGTAACACAACCACCTAGGATTGTTTGGCATTAGCCTCTATGTTCCTTTTCACTATCATGATGCCTTCCAAATAGAGTTGTCAGATAAAATACAGGGTTCTCAGTTAAATTTACATTTCAGATAAACTGTGAATACTTTTGTTAGTAGAAGTATGTCTCATATAATATTTGGAACATACTTAAATAGAAAAAAAATCATGTAATATTTAGGATATATTGATACTAAAAAATTATTCATTATCTGAAATTCAGCTTCAACTGGGAATCCTATATTTTCATTTCATAAACCTGGCAGTCTGATTCCCAAGACTGTTGATTTTTTATAAGCATCCTTTGATTGACTAAGATCATCTAATAAAGACAGTAGAAATGATTACAAAAAGAAATGCCCAAATCAAAACCACATTTTGAAAATAGAAATGTTGATACAGATTATTGGTAGGCATTATATTGTACATGAACTTGAATCTGTAGCATTCTCCATGTATTTATTATTTCTGGAAAATATGCTAAAACTAAAAAAAAAGTTCATATAAAAATCAAACTGATACAATTTGCGATAGAAGAAAATAAGGCAAGAGATTAAATTTTTATATGAGAGGGAAGCTTGCAGCAGGCACCGCTAAAACATGAATGTAGATCTACTAAAGGATAAAACAGAACAAGTAATAGGTCTATCAGTTTATATTTGAAATGTTTCAGGAATAGATTTAACTACAAAACAATCACAATTTGTAATGGCACGTGTAATCTTTAAGAGGCCAAAACAGAATTAAAAAAATCATTTCTGTGGTTTGGCATTATTGACAGTAAATGAAAACATCTACAAAGGCATATATTTTTCAAGCAACACAGGCTAGAATAAGATTCAGGTCATTTGTGCTGTTTTCATGAAAAGGCCCTATGCTGAAAAGAATAACATATTCCTCTTGGTGTTTTTACTTAGCTCTGGCTTTAGGAAATTACGGATAGAAAATACATGCTTAATTCTCTTTCCTTAGGAAATAATTTTAAAAGAGAAAGGGAAATCTTAAAGATACTTTCATATCAATAATCTTTAGTTTTTAAGACATTGTTTAACCCTTCTAAAAATGTAAAAGCTGGTGAGGAAAAAAATTATTTTGAGGGATGGGATGTATTCTCATCATCCTAATTCTTACAAAATAAACATCAAATAATCAAAAGAACAAAAGCAGTAGGAGCAAATTTAAGGTCAGGTTAAGAAAATCCCCTAAATAATTGACTGTGATTAACATTACTTTGTACTTGTCAAGCCTCACTAAACATTTTAAAACACTAACTCATGAGTACTTAAAGATCATTCTCAAGTAAGCATTAATCATTATTTCTCAGGGTTGGAAATGCCAACTGATTAGATTCTGTCATTGTACAGGACAGTGTTCTGTTAAAAGGATGCTAATTGAAAACGTGTTTTGGTACTAACCTCATACAAGATAAGAAATATGTTTACAGAAAAAAGTCTCAGTTTTACTGGCATATCTGTTTGTTAAGAGTTGGTGAAAGGTACAAAACGAGTAAAATATAATGAAAAGTGTATCTAGGATTTACTACAAAATATTCACCAACCTAATTTTAAATCTCTCACTGAAACCTCTATTGCCTTACTGAAAAAAAAGTGAATAAATTACAAATCTTATTTCCCTTGCTATGCATAATTACTAAATAAGACCTATGGACTAAAAATGTCATATGCTAAAAAAAAAAAAAAAAAAAAGAAAGAAATTCATGTAAATGCTAAGACCTCTCATTTATTTCAATTAAGCTTTAAGAAATGGATGAAACTGATTCAGAAAATTCCAAGGAGCCCAGATGCCAGGTCAGGTCTACACGAAGCAAGCATCTTCCAACCTTGCCTTGATATTTGAAAACATAAACCACCACTACCACCACCACCACCATCACAGCAAACAATTCCTTACTTCCATTGCTTCTAATGGCTTCCTATTCCAGAGATGACTGCTGAAGTACTTTACAAGCACCATGAGATCACTGAAAGCTGAAGGCATATTTCAGGAACAGAGAAATAAAACAATTGGTAGTAAAGATCCTGGAATCAGAAAAATCTGGTTTCACATCAAAGCTCCATCACTTATCCTGAAAACTGTGTGACCTTGAACAAGTTAGTTCATCTCTTTGAGCTTTAGTTTCCACATCTGCAGAATCAAGATACTACTTAAATCACAGGATTCTTAAACAGATGAAGTGAAATAATGCTTATATAAAACACTTAAGACAAAGCCTGATGCAGAGGAAATGCTCATTATATAGTAGCTGTGATTATTATGTATAACAGAATCATTTAAAAGTTTGAACAGCAAGAATTCAGTCATTGACAGACAAATGACCACATCTGTTTTCAATGATTTATTTTGCAAACCCCCTTCCTCCTTTTTTGGGGAAGTTATGAGGACATAATCTATGCCTGGAAACATACCAACCTGATACTATCTACCCTCATAACTATACTGAATATGACTTTCAACTGTACCATAATATTGGCATCTAAGGTAATTTTACGATTCCATATATATCACTGTAACGTGGCACTCATGAAAAGAAAAAAAAAAACTAGGAATGTATTCATTTTCTCTTTTGAGTTTTGGATCATTCTGGTTACCCACGTGAATATAGTTGGCAAGACTTTCAGTTCATTACAGTATCAGAAGTTGTATGACAGTAGAGTCACATAACCATAAAATTGTGTAAATTAGAAATGTCCTGGTGAACAAATTGGTAACTCTGGCTCCAGAGGAATACTGTGATCACACTGAGGAGTATTTCTTCATTGATCAGGGGTGTTGGAAGGATTTGAAAATGATACTGAGAGAAATGATTTGGCAACAATATAAAGAAACATGGTGTGTATTATATTGAAAATCTTTTTATACACTAAATATGAGTCACTGAGATAGTAGTTTTAACGAAAACTCAACAAAATAGGGGAAATTCCACAATTTTTTTTAGAGTCAGGGTCTCCCTCTGTCGCCCAGACTGTAGTGCAGTGGTACAATTTTAGCTTACTGCAACCTCAAATTCCTAGGCTCAGGAGATCCTCCTGCTTCAACCTCTCAAGTAGCTGGGACTACAGGTGTGAGCTGCCATGCCTGGCAAAGTTTCTTTCTTTTCTTTCTCTTTTCTTTCCTTTCCTTTCTTTCCTTCCTTTCTACAGATGGAGCCTAGCTATGTTGCCCAGGCTGGTCTTGAAGTCAAGTGATCCTCCCGCCTCGGCCTCTCAGAGTGCTGAGATCACAGGCTTGCACCATCAAGCCCAGCTATTTTTTTTTTTTTTTTTTCCATCACATCAGCTGGGTTTCTATCCTGTCTCTCTCTTTTTTTTTTTTTAATTATACTTCAGGGTTTTAGGGTACATGTGCACAATGTGCAGGTTTGTTACATATGTATCCATGTGCCATGTTGATTTCCTGCACCCATCAACTCGTCATTTAGCATTAGGTGTATCTCCTAATGCTGTCCCTCCCCCCTCCCCCCACCCCACAACAGTCCCCGGAGTGTGATGTTCCCCTTCCTGTGTCCATGAGTTCTCATTGTTCAATTCCCACCTATGAGTGAGAACATGCGGTGTTTGGTTTTTTGTCCTTGCGATAGTTTACTGAGAATGATGTTTTCCAGTTTCATCCATGTCCCTACAAAGGACACGAACTCATCATTTTTTATGGCTGCATAGTATTCCATGGTGTATATGTGCCACATTTTCTTAATCCAGTCTATTGTTGTTGGACATTTGGGTTGGTTCCAACTCTTTGCTATTGTGAATAGTGCCGCAATAAACATACGTGTGCATGTGTCTTTAGAGCAGCATGATTTATAGTCCTTTGGGTATATACCCAGTAATGGGATGGCTGGGTCAAATGGTATTTCTAGTTCGAGATCCCTGAGGAATCGCCACACTGACTTCCACAATGGTTGAACTAGTTTACAGTCCCACCAACAGTGTAAAAGTGTTCCTATTTCTCCACATCCTCTCCAGCACCTGTTGTTTCCTGATTTTTTAATGATGACAGAGTCTCACTCTGTTGCCCAGGCTGGAGTGCAGTGACGTGATCTCAGCTTACTGCAAGCTCCGCCTCCTGGGTTCAAGCTATTCTCTCACCTCAGCCTCTCGAGTAGCTGGGATTACCGGCCTGCGACACCACGCCCGAATAATTTTTGTATTTTTTGTAGAGACAGGGTCTCACCATGTTGGCCAGGCTGGTCTCAAACTCCTGATCTCCAGTGATCCGTCTGCTTTGGCCTCCCAAAGTGCTGGGATTGTAGGTGTGTGCCACTGTGCCCAGCCAAGCCCAGCTAATTTTTAAATATTTTTCACATTTTTAATCCTGAACTCTCTGGGCAACTGATTCTTTCTTAGCTTTAATTGAGACTGTGCTTTTAGAGTTTTTTTTTTTTTAAGTTTTCTGGGTTTTTTTTTTTGCTAGACACTGAAGAATTTTTAAATTCTTTCAGTCACCTCTTTTAAAAATAAAACACTTAAAATGTTTATTAAATAACCCCTGACCAGAATACCGTCCATTTCCATATTTCCTAGATAAGTATAATTCTAATTTTACACATCTTGATTTTTTTAAATGTCTTACCTGTAATTTTATGGCCAGAGTAAAAATAATAAGAAATTGTCCTCTTTATATGGATCATTTTAAGTTGGGATCCATAATCCAAACTTTCTAAGTAAAACAGCATATCATAATGAACACAGGATGGCCTTGAGGGGCTGGGAGATCTAGTTTAAATCCAAGCTCCTCTAGAGACTATAGTGCTTTATGCCCTTAGGCCATTTACTTAACTGTGCTAACCCTCTTTTCCCGATCTGTGAAATATAGTCATGCATCTCATAATGACATGTAGTACAACAGATGGGACCACATATATGAAGGCAGTCCCATAAGATTATAACAGAACCAATAAATTCCTTTCACCTAGTGAGGAAACGGCCTTCATAATGTCAGAGCACAACACATTACTCATGTACTTATTATGGTGATGCTGGTATAAACAAACCTACTGCATTACCAGTCCTATAAAAGTATAGTGCATACAATGATGTACAATACACAGTACTTGATACTGATAATAAGTGACTATGTTACTGGTTTACGTATTTGCAATACTATACTTTCTACCATTTAGAGTGTACACCTACTTATAACCAGTTAACTGTAAAATGACCTCGAGCAGGTCCTTCAAGTCCTCCAGAAGAAGGCATTGTTATCACACAAGATGACAACTCCATGTGTGTTATTGCCCATGAAGATTTCCAGTGGGGTAAGACACGGAGATGGAAGACAGTGATATTGATGATCCTGGCCCTGTGTAGTCCTAGGCTAATGTGTATGCTTGTGTCTGATGAGAGCAACTTCCAATCTTCTAAGCTGCATTCATGCTAAGTGCCCTAATACAGGTGTACCATTTTTATTTTTAATACAGTATTTTTATTGTTCCTCTTCTGTTTAGATGTTTAGATACACAAATACTTACCAATGTGTTATATACTGTATTCTGTACAGTAACATGCTGTACACGTTTGTAGTTGAGGAACAACAGGCTTACATATACTGTATAGTCTAAACGTGTAGTAGACCATAGCATCTAGGTTTGTATAAGTACACTCTATCATGTTCATACAACAATGAAATCACGTAATAATGCATTTTTCAGACTGTATTCCTGTCATTAAGCAACACATGATTGTACCTGTACTTCACAGTGTTGGTCTGCAATTTAATGAGGAATCACATATAAAGCTATGAATAACAGTGCCTGCCACATAAAACATGTTCAATAAATGGTGGTGGTTATTATTATATTATTCCACATTTGGGCAATACAAAGGTCCCATGCATTTCAGGGTCTGTACTCCATTTCCTCCAATCCAGGAGCATGTCCACATATGTGCGTGCACACTGGGGAGAAAGAATTCTTTTTGATATGAAAATCTTGCAGGCCGGGCGCGGTGGGTCACGCTTGTAATCCCAGCACTTTGGGAGGCCAAGGCGGGCGGATCACGAGGTCAGGAGATCGAGACCACGGTGAAACCCCATCTCTACTAAAAATACAAAAAAATTAGCCAGGCGTGGTGGCGGGCGCCTGTAGTCCCAGCTACTCGGAGAGGCTGAGGCAGGAGAATGGCGTGAACCCGGGAGGCGGAGCTTGCAGTGAGCCGAGACTGTGCCACTGCACTCCAGCCTGGGCGACAGAGCGAGACTCCGCCTCAAAAAGAAAAAAAAAAAAGAAAATCTTGCAACATCAGGTAAAAATTTGAAGAAACAAAACACTCACACACTCTCTAAGCCACCAACTTTGAACAGATAATAGGACTTGTCTTTCTGTGCCAAGAGAAAAAAGAGAGAGGTAGAATAAACAACAGGAGGTTTTGGGAGGAAATTCTTGGTGTTAGTATATCATATTTGACAAATCTAAGAAATAATAAAGATGATAGACTAATTTGCTATTTTGACTAATAAAGAAATTCATGCATCATTTTACTCAAGTTTCAACATGCCTTACAGGACTGTAGCAAAAACTGAGCGATGAAGGTTCCTGGGGAAAGGTAGTAAATTTGGGGGGGAATTACTGTTGTTGTTTTTTTTTAAACATATCTAGTTCTGTCACCTCACTGAGAAAATAAAGCACACAGTACAATAAAAGTCCAATTGCTTTGGAAAATAGGAGTTTAATTTTATTTCTTTAGGGAACATTTGTCTTAGAATGAGGGATTCACTTAGTCTGCCTCAATGTTTATGGAAGGACCAGGAGAATTAGCCCACACTTGGTTCCCTACCCCAGGCCTTGCTAAGCTTTCTTTTCCCATCTTTACTGATAGGAGGCTGTTAGCTGTGCTGGAATATCATTACTGAGGGATTTCAAGTAGGAGATAGGATGAAAGGTGGAAACTTTTTGCTTATTGGTGGGGTTCTCATTTCATTCCAGTCATAACAGGAGGCAAAATAGGTAGCAATGGACAGGTTGTCCAGACCAGTGAACTAGGTAAGGTTATAGCAGCAGTTTCCTGTCCCTGTCCCAAAGATGTCCTAAACATGACAATGAAACAGGGAAGGCAATTCTATATGCAATAACTTTTCATCATTTTACCAAAAAGTTTTTTCTTTTTAAAAATTCTTCTTCCCTCTTCCTCTACTTCATATAGTTAACATATTCTGTGCTTGAATTGTTTTGGCTACTACTGACAGTTATTTTTTTTTTGTTTTTGTTTTTGAGATGGAGTTTTGCTCTTGTCGCCCAGGCTGGAGTGCGATGGCATGATCTTGGCTCACTGCAACCTCCGCCTCCCAGGTTCAAGCAATTCTCCTGCCTCAGCCTCCCGAGTAGCTGGGATTACAGGTGCCCACCACGACACCCAGGTAATTTTTGTATTTTTAGTGGAGACGGGGTTTCACCATGTTGGTCAGGCTGGTCTCAAACTCCTGACCTCCGTTGATCCACCCACCTCAACCTCCCAAAGTGCTAGGATTACGGGCATGAGCTAACACACCTGGCCTATACTATTGACACTTTTGTTGCACTTGCCTGGAACTAAGGAGAAAAGAGGTGATAGGAAACACAGATCCCAATGTATGTTACCTCTAACTGATTTGTACCTTCGGCCGAGGTCCTTATTTGTTATTATAGTAAAGGTGGGTGAAAATCTTAAAGAATATCAAAAGTAAATCAGGACTCATATAGTTGTACAGGTCTTTTTCACTCCCATTTGAGAATGATCACATCAGGTTACAAGTAGGAAAATACAGTGTGAGTCAAGATGAGTTTTTCAGCATCTGAACAAGGAATTGAGCAACCTGATCATTAGAGAAAAAACCTACATAAGATGGTGGAAATGATTCTTTAGAATTTTCAGCTGCAACTGAAGACAAATTAAAGCTTTCCATTAAGGAAAGGAAGGAAGCCTACTCCTTAATTAATACCCAACAATATTAGATATTCCTTTTCTATAGTTTCACTGTGTTTAAAGGGCATATTGGATTGAAGGAATCATGACAAATGCTCAGGGCAAAGAATTTTCAGCTGCAGTAACTAGACTCTGAGAGTCCGTACCTCTGAAGACTTTATCAGCACTATAATACTGCTAAACTTTTTCTTTCCTAGCGATTTCCACTTATTATGGTACAAGTGACCTTTAAAGTTCCTCTTATGAAAGATCTCATAAATACTTCATCAACCAATCAACTACGATTGCAACAGAGAAGTAGAACTTCTTTCTCACTGGGGTAATTGAAACTTGATTAGCTTGCTCAAGTAGTTAGGTGCCTCAGTAACAGACACTGAACAAATGTATTGATACTGTAGTTAGACAGGGATTAAAGGCATGCTTATTAACCTGTGTAAATATGGTATGAAACACAGAAGTATAACAGACCATAGGTAATCTGCTAAACCAAACAAAATAGAAATTTTCTTCCCTCTTTGATTCCTGAGGTACTACGTTCATTTCTTCCTATAGACAGCATTGCATTCCCTCCATACCCATTCTAGACTATACTTCCCTGTCCTACCCTTTAATTTTCACCTTCCCCTGAAGCCCTGTCCTCATCTCTGTCCCTTCTTTTTTTTCTGGCAGTGAGGCCATCTATTCCTACTCACAGTTGAAAAAAAATGGTGCTTCCAATAGCATATAAAGCCTTATGTGATCTGACCTCCTATTACCTCTCTCTGTCCTCATCTCTTCCTCAGCTATTCTCTTCCAGCCCCACTGGTCTCCCTCGCTCCTCATCTTTACACTTGCATTCCTTCTGCTCTTAAGTACCTCCCTCAGGCTGGGCGCAGTGGCTCACACCTGTAATTCTAGCACTTCGGGAAGCCAAGGCAGGCAGATCACCTGAGGTCAGGAGTTCGAAACCTGACCATCATGGAGAAACCCCATCTCTACTAGAAATACAAAATTAGCCGGGCATGGTGGCGCATGCCTGTAATCCCAGCTGTTCGGGAGGCTGAGGCAGGAGAATCGCTTGAACCTGGGAGGCGGAGGTTGTAGTGAGCCGAGTCACGCCATTGCACTCCAGCCTGGGCAACAAGAGTGAAACTCCATCTCAAAAAAAAAAAAAAATCTCCCTCAAGTCTCTGCTTGAATGTCTGCCTTATGAGTGAAGCCTTCCCTGACCACCTTAAAAAATAACCCCCTAACAAACTTCCTAATTCTTTCTTCCTTGTTGTAGTCTTCATAACATAAAAGGTCAACATCTAGTTAAACTTCAGATACTCTTTCCATTTTCTAAGAATTAGCAGCTGGAACTAGTTGATTTACATAATAATAGTTTTCAGCCTGGGAGTTTTCAAAACATTAAATTACCGAGAACGTCTCTACACATAGTTCCCTACGCACCTCATATTTCTTTATTGTAGAAAATCTTAAAGGCCTTGAAGAAAACATTATCCACTTTCGAATGGTTAAGTTTCTTTCTAATCATCTATAGGTTATGGTTCACTGACATCTACATTTATTTTCTTAAAAATGCCAGTGCTTAGCGTTTCAGAGGCCCGATGTCCATGACATTTGTCACACTGACATATCCATAGCTCAATATTCCGCTGAGGAAATTCACTTGTGTAGAGATTAGTGTTTAGATAGAGCCTCCAAAGTTAAAAGAAAAGAAGCGTTCTAATTTTGAAAATGAGGCATTTGTTTTGAATGAGATACTTGCAGGATCCACAGTGTTACACAGCTTTTCTTTTTTTTTTTTTTTTTTTTTTGAGATGGAGTTTTGCTCTTGTTGCCCAGGCTGGAGTGCAATGGCACAATCTCAGCTCACTGCAACCTCCGCCTCCTGGGTTCAAGCGATTCTCCTGCCTCAGCCTCCTGAGTAGCTGGGACTACAGGCGCGCGACACCATGCCCAGCTAATTTTTTTGTATTTTTTTTTAGTAGAGACGGGGTTTCTCCATGTTGGTCAGACTGGTCTCGAACACCCCATCTCAGGTGATCTGCCTGCCTTAGTCTCCCAAAGTGCTGGGATTACAGGCCTGAGCCACCACACCCTGCCTTACACAGCTTTTCTAGTAATCTTTTGGTTTCAGACAAAACCTTCTCAGGTTCAGGTGGATGGTTTATACAAAAAGTCCTTGAGTTTATTTGTGTAAGTGACTCCCTTTTGGCAGAGGGGAGAATCATAGGAGAAACTGCTGTGCTGCCGGTGAGGGAGCCAGCTGAAGTGAATTCAAGTATGTGTTCACTGAAGTAGCCCTCTTGTATTCAGCAAATCCAGCTTATTGTTCAGCCTCCTTAGGAAACAAATAAAAAATTAATGTAGCTTTCACATGCACTACATATCTGTAGGTTTGACAGACAAACAGATCTCTGCACACCAGCATGGTGGTGAAGAGAATCTCAAAGGTAAATTATTAAAAACAAGAAGAAAGAAAAAAGACTGTTATGTGCAAATCTCCTTGGATATTAAACTTGCAGTTGGTTACAAAGCGGTCATGCACGGATAATGAAGGCTGGCTGTGATCCCCAAGGCCTTTTAAAATTTGCCTTACAACTGCAGAAACATGTGATCTGAAGTTGGGGGAAAAACTGTCTCTCCAGTCACAGTCCATTAGAATGCTGAACTCTGATTAGCTAGAAGTTAATCTGCAATCTGCAGCAAAGAAAAGGTTTTCTAATGCTGCAGGTTTCTGCAGACATATTTTTCTTAGTAGGTATTTGAGAATATTTCTCTCCATCTGGAAGGGCTAAACAACTGAGCTCAATATGCCAATGTAGACCTCTGTTGATTAAAATCTTCGAAGTGCTTTAAGTGACTATAGGAAATTAATCTATAATTTTTTTGAATCAAAGGAACAGAATGAAATTCTAAAGTGACTGGTAACAATATTTTAATGAAAAAACATCTTGGGGAGGTATAGGTGGAGGGAAATGACAAAAAAAGTGGTATGTGACAGGTCTGAGTTCTGAGTTTACTGCCTTAATACTGTCACCATCTTAGAAGATGGGAGAGGCAGCACAATCAATAAGGTTTTTGATGAGACCAATTTAGGTGGTGGCAAAAGCACCCTAGAGACTTGGATAAGAATATCAAATTACCTTGACAAGTAGAATTATAGACTTACAGAACAGGAAGGGCTCTAGAGAAATGTTTGCTCTAATTTTCTGCCTGTGGATAGGGTTCCATGACCTCCCTCAGGAACCTCTTCTGATACTTAACCTCCTCGAAAAGGAAATACTTCCTTAAGCCTCACTAAAAACTGTCAGTTTTTTAAGCCCATGTCTTGTCTGTTGGCCTCTGTGAAATAGAAACTTGGTCAATATCTTCCTTAAAACTTTTTCATGGAGGTGTAGCTTGTCCCCAGGAACCGCCATATTGCCTGAGTTCCACAAAGTTGAAACTAATCCCTAAATGCAACACAGGTGAATTTCTTAGCTTGTAGGGTATGGGGGGAAGGATGGGATCCAAGAGACCCTTGAGAAAAACTGTTGGGACTTTAAATTAAGCCAATCAATACCATTTTCTGAACAATAACTTTCTCATAGAGACTAATTTGCCTAAATTGAATAATGTTTAGGTTTTCTTCTGGGTGTTCTCTACTTGTTAGATATTATTTTTAAATTATAAGCTTTCTCCATCCTCACCTGCCTCCCCAAAAAAGAAGAGGACAAAGCTGGAAACAATACTCTAAGAGATGTGCTATCCAATATCTACCAGTTTTTCATGCTCTAAATCTTCTAAAATATTATAGCATTTGTTTTGTAACATTTTCAAGTGCAACTGTAAAGTTAGAAGATTGGTTCCGATATATCTGCTGAATCCTATCCTACAAATAGCCACCTTTGGAAGTCCTAAACTTGTGTTGGTGAGGGCTATTACATTGTAATTGAAACTCCTCATCAGAATTAACCTCTGAATCAAATAAAATTAGTCTCATTATTTTATATTCACAGTATTTTTGACCAGATAGATATTTTGTTACTCAGTTTGATCATGAATTTTATTCATAAAACTTGGCTCAATGTAACTTCTGGCTATTTCCAAAAATCAAGCGCACCCTCAGATTACAAATATTTAGTACTCCTGGAAAGACCTAAAGCACATGCTGCATAACTCTTAGGGAAATCCAAAATAAGGGTTCCCAAAATATCTAGGGTAATACCATTATCCTTCAATTAAGATAACAAGAGGCTTAAAATTTCTTTGACTTTACACATTTCTGATTTGTCTTCTTTAAAAAACAGTTACACCTCATATACTGCTAATTCATGGTTAGTACTGTACTGTTCCACTAAAAATCAAGAATCTTTTTCCAGTGAATTTATGTATGTTCTTGTCTGCATGCTACCTGCTTGGTGCCCTTAATTTATATCTTACTAATTCCTAATTGAGCTTGATCCTATTTCTGAGGGAACATACACAGCCAATAAAATTCCTTTTTTAATGAAGTGTTAGAAATCTCTCTGGACATACTGCCATTGAAAATTTATCTATCCTTTGGGTGATGAGAGGGACAGGGAAAGGAAGAAGAGGGCAGGGAAGCAATAAAGGTAAGAAAAAAGTAGGCTGATTAATATCCAGTGACTTATGCCTTCACTGAGAAGCAGGAAACATTCATTCATTCATTATCCAGCATGCACTGTCACATACCGTTCTAGTCCGTGGGGAATCAATAATAAGCATCACAAACAAGCCTCTTTCACTCATGGCTCTTAGGGGTCATCAAAAGAAGCACTAGAGGGTTAGTCTACTTTTGCTCTATCTCCCAGACCCACCTGGAGCACTGTCTTACTATCAGTTAAAATCGTACTCTAAAGTCTAGTTCCTATTTTTTTCAATCATTGAGAATGACTGTCACATGGGAGGGAATAAAAATCCTAGTGAACAGAGAGATTTCTTTTGCAGTACGGGGAACAGATCCTTTCAGAGAAGTAGATTAAGATGGTTTTGCTCAATTTGTTTTTCACAAAGCCATCTTGATTGCCAGTCAGAACCTTGTGCTTTTCTAAGTAGAAAGTGATTGTTTGATGATTTGTTGTCCTATCTTCCAAGATACTGACAGCAAGATGTCCTTTCAGTAATTATGGGGTAGCACCTTTCCCTTTATTGATGTTGTCTGAAAACTCAGGGTAATCTTTATATGTAGAGAAATATATAACATCAAAAATGAATGGAAACCGAGCAACACAAATAAAAAAAGGAGCCCTGATGAGGTGTGGAAAAGTATGAAAACATAGCACTTAGCGGTCACGGTGGTCCTTAAATTAACCTCACGCCACTAGGTAATATTGCTGGTAAGGGCAATGAAGTTATAGAGGAAGCATACCTTTAAACCTCTCCTCCCTCAGATTAAATTGGAGACTTCAAGGGCTGCTTCACTAACCATCACTACAAGATGCACTCACCCTATTTTATATATAATGTTAATATATCCATTACATATTTAACATGCATTCAGATATTCATAGATATCCTTTATGCACATTTGCTTCAGTGTTGGCTTAGTTTAACAGCCTCTGAAAGGTAGTCTCTAGCTGGTCGCGGTGGCTCACGCCTGTAATCCCAGCACTGTGGGAGGCTGAGGTGGGCGGATCACCTCAGGTCGGGAGTTCAAGACCAGCCTGACCAACATGGAGAAACCTTGTCTCTAATAAAAATACAAAAATCAGCCAGGCGTGGTTGTGCATGCCTGTAATCCCAGCTGCTCGGGAGGCTGAGGCAGGAGTATCGCTTGAACCTGGGAGGCGGAGGTTGTGCGGTGAGCCAAGATTGTGCCATTGCACTCCAGTCTGGGCAACAAGAGCGAAACTTCGTCTCAAAAAAAAAAAAAAGAAAGAAAGGGTAGACTCTGTTGGTTTAGTTTGCTTCAGGTGTGATATTCTATTAAGCACCCTTAACTATAAGCCTAATATAGCACCTAATACAAAAGATGCATGCAATAACTATTTCTTACTTAATGGAGACAGTGCTGATTAATTTAGTGTAAATACCAGACCAGCATGCATATGTGATAGCAATATCTTACTTGGGTTTATACCTTTTGACAGTTTGGCCTTTTTTAAAGAGCTGTGGTTAATTTATGGGATGAACGACTCAAAGGGCAGAGACAGATTCACCATGAAGATAATGAGCAAAAGCATTAGGACTTCTCACTTGCATGGGAGGGGCACTGGCAATGTGCTCACCTGGCCATGTGTTTTGCTAAAATTTAAAAATAAAAAAGACTTCTTTTAAAAAAATATTCCTTTTCTGAAATGGCTGCTCCCAAATTATATAAAATCCAGCCTCGCAAATCTGGATCCTTCTCTGTTTAAAGAATATGTAAAAACCTGATGTCCGATGAAGAATAAAAGAAGTGCTGAACGTTTGGGAAATGCCAAACCATGAACAAAAGATGAATGATTAAGCTCAGGGAAGATTTAATTAAGGGATGTAACTATATCCATGGACATGAAGTGGATAGGTATTTAAAGGACAAGTCTTATTAGATATCTTCCAGAGCTTCCCACGTCAAAATAATAGGACCTGCATTTAAATTTTAAAAAGAGAAACTCTGATAATTAAAAAGAAGTTTACATTAAGGATGGCAAAGCAATGGAACCAAGTCAAGTTATGAAACTACTTTCTCTAAAAAACTATTTGAAAGATTAGTTAGCTGCTGAAGGGTTAGGGAAAACTTGCCAGGAGACTGAGTTACGAAGATAACTTACCGATAGAGGGCTGGGTGCAGTGGCTCATGCCTGTAATCCCAGCACTTTGGGAGGCCGAAGCGAGGCAGGCGGATCACCTGAGGTCAGGAGTTCGAGACCAGCCTGACCAACATGGCAAAACCCCGTCTCTACTAAAAATACAAAAAAAATTAGCTGGGTGTGGTGGCGAGCACCTGTAATCCCAGCTACTAGGGAGGCTGAGGCAGGAGAATCACTTGAACCTGGGAGGCAGAGGTTGCAGTGAACCAAGATTGTGCCATTGCACTCCAGCCTGGGCAACAAGAGTGAAACTCCATCTCGAAAAAAAAAAAAAAAAAAAGATATTTTACCGATAGAGAATTCCTCAGTTTCTATCCTAGGCTATTCTGGCTCTATAGGTATATGTTTCTGAGTCATTAGTTTATAAAACAAACAAAAAAATACAATGAATATACAATTTCATATCTTTGACACTCTGAATCTTGGATATGATACAGCAGAGAGTTGGTCTGTAAAAATATCTGAAAACAAAATAGTGTGGATCATGTCAAAATTGGGTTTGAATGGGATAGAGTTCGGAACCAGAGATATTCTGCTTTACAATCCTCTTTTCCAAACTAGAAATAATAAGGACACTGTTATATAGTAGTGACTGCATTCTGGGAAGCAAGCCATTCCATCTGTAGATGAGTATGCCAGCTACATTGCACAATGTAAAACATCTCACTTGTGATTATATCCTTGATCATGACCTAGATTTGGCCAAATATCACTGCTTACTTACTGATGGGAATATCCTCTCCTTACGATGCTAATGATCTACTGCCCTTTCCTTTATCTCCCTCCTCCCTGGGTACTATCCCATTATTTATAGAGTTTTCTGGCTTCATCATGAATCTTCTGCTTAAGTTGCCGTATTTATTGGTATAAAGGGATTTTTTTCCATTAGGCTTAACATGTTGGACAAATAACTTATAAGAGGATTTAGGGCATTTACAGACACACTGAATTTTATTTCCTGTACAACACTTTGCAATAATAAATGTCATGTGTTAGACTTGACTTCTTTCAATGTAAACTTCTGTATGCCCTTTTGACTCATGGATACTCTAGTGCAATGAAATCTGTGTTACTTTTTGCATATTGTGCTTATACTTAAGCACTCATAAAAATAAAATATGACACTATAATATACTTAAGAAATTTAAAATGACAAAATTTTATCCTATGAAACTTATAATTATTACACTTTTTAAAAGTATAGCAACTCCCCAGAAAAGAGAAGTTGGAATTTTTAATTCTTTCTTCAAAGGATCTTTGAAGATAGTAAGACTTAGAGAAAGTAGAAAGATGTTTGAAGGTATGTTTGAAGAATAGTCCTTCTCTAATGATTTCATCATAAAGAGAAAAAAAATCTAGTGACATAAGCAGGTGTCTGCTGGCTATGGATAAATAATGAAGATGTAAATGGTCACGGTCAATCATAAGTGAACAGTAAATCACAAAGGCTGACAAATGAGAGGTTTGATGCTAGAATGTAGAAATAAAATGGAGTAAACATGAGGTACTTCCTGTGCCTATTATTAGCTCTGCTCAAGAATTATACCAGGAAAATATAGCTCACTTTGGGATTTCACAACTTAGAGTGATGGAGTGGAAGTAGACAAGTTCAAGTACTTAAGTCAAATATTTGCTAAATCAATGTTGACGAAGAGTAAAAGGAGTCATTAAAATAATGAAAGATCTTGCAAAGGTGGCAGAGAGAAAGAGAGAGGCAGAGAGAGAAACAGCTGGAGGGCTTCGAAATATTAATCTAAAAGACCATTTATTATTAGATTTCTAGAACAGTAGGAACATGATTACCAATTACAAACATGGTTACCAATCAATAAACATTTGCTGGTTACTTTTATGTGCCACACACTCTGTTGTGTAATAAAAATTCAAAGATAAGTGAGACACATTTACTGTAAAGGAATTCACAGCACAAAGAAGGCAGGTCTGTACATCACCAATTATTTGAATATTACAAAATCTACATTAACAACATGATATGAGCACCAGGTGTGGTGGCTCACACCAGCACTTTGGGAGGCTGAGGCAGGTAGTACACTTCAGGCCAGGAGTTTGAGACCAGCCTGGCCAACATGGTAACTCCATCTCTACTAAAAATACAAAAATTAGCTGGGCATGGTGGTGTGCACCTGTAGTCCCAGTTACTTGGGAGGCTGGGGCAGGAGAACTGAACCTAGGAGGTAGAGATTGCAGTGAGCCGAGATCATACCACTGTACCCCAGCCTGGGCAGCAGAGCGAGACTCCATCACAGAACAAAACAAAACAAAACAAAACAAACAAACTAAAACAAATGAAAAAAAAAGAAAGAAAAAGAAAAATATGATGAGCGTACCAAATAGAGGGTAATTTTCCCTGGAGTTCAGCAGGGGCTATTAGGAAAGACATAACAGAGAAAGTAGCCACTAAATGGAGTTTTGAAGGTTGAAAACAATTTCACCAAGAGACTGTGAGTGTGACTGTATTCCAATCAGAGAAAAAGGGTAGTGGCTGGGGAGAGTTAGATTACCAAGGGTTTCCAAATGCTAGACTAGACTTTACTGTCACCCATGGAAGGCCACTGAAGGTTTCTGAGAAGGTGAATGTCCCAATGAGACCTAGGTTTTAAAAAAAAGTATCTGGCAGCAGCATACAGTTTAGAGAGTGCTAAGACTAAGCTCAGGAGAACTAAAAGATTACTGCAACTAGTCCATGGGAAGGAGAGAGGACAAACACTGAAACTTGGGCCGTTAAAGTGAGGATAAAAGTAAGATGTTTTTTTTCTTTGCTGAGACTTAATATAGAGCATGCAAACAGTGGTGCTTTGGTAAGATTCTGATGGGAAATCATAAAAAACAGATAGAGTCTCCTGAGTTTTAACTGCATAAGCTGGGTAAGAAATGGAGACTGAACAGATGTAAATAACGAGGGAAAAGAAGATATCAAGTTGTGCCATCAACCAAAGAGAATATGGGAGAAAGTTGAAAAGGATGTAATGAGTTCCATTTTGAATATGCTGAGTTTGAGGTAGTTGTGGCAAATCTAGTTAGAGGCATCCAACAGAAAATAAACTTGGGTCTAGAGCTGAAGAATAAAATCACAACTCAGGAAAGTGTAGAAGCCATTGGAATAGATATGAACTACCCAGGAAAAAAAATATGCAGGACCAAAGGTAGACCTTTGGAAATGCTTTATTTAAGATTGAAGGGGATCCAAAAAAAAAACAAAAAAACCAGGAGATATTTTTACTGAAAATCAAACCAAGAAATCCTGCCTTCATTACGACAAAGGATTATTCTAGTGATCAGGCTGTATATGTACCATACCATTACGTAGAGTAGGGAGGAAATCTGGAGTATAAAACATTTCTTTTGTACCTACCATACTATAAGGCACTAATTGTCTTTCGTCTCCCTGGATGAGTAAGTGAGCTGAGCATGGCTTGGGTTTCACACAGTAAGCTTGGGGTAACCCCCTGTAGACATCCTGCTAAGCCTACAAGGGGAGTGTAGTATTTCTGCCTAAGGGACAATATATAAAAAAGTAAATATCACCCAGAAAGAAAGGGGAAATCAAAGCTGAGGTGATACTACATCTCTGCCAATGAAGCTCCTGAGTTTACAGCCTCTCAAAAGACAGGGTGGGCTGGATCGGGGTTTTGGGTTGCCTGAATTCTCTGATCTATGTCGAAGGGGAGGTCACTCCCAGGAAGATGCCAATTTGACAAAGCTATATTATGACACCAGAACAGACAGGTTAAATTGTGAAATGTCCTTAGGAGGAGGGTGTGAGGTGGGGGGAACAATTCTAGACCCAGGAAGATTGTGCAGCTACATATATGATGTTCTTTCAGAGGTACAAGAAAGGCTGTCTTTCCCTCCAATATTTCCTCTATCAGCTAGCCATGTTGCAAGAAGTTCTTGACAGCAGAATTGCTCTGCTGGATTAAGGCATTGTCCTGAATTTAAAGGGCATGTATGTAATACAGGATGAGTGACACATTAGTACTGCATTAGTTTATCAGATCAACTAGCTGACAGTTGGCAGAGAACAAGGACCAGGGGAAAGGAATCCAAGATGAACTAAATGTCTTTGTAAGTTCCTTATAATTTTTCATATTTTTGGCACTAAAAATATGCTTTTACTTCACTACATGCTTTGCTATACATCTTACCTTTTGTCAGAGCTTCCTGTCTAGAAACCCATTTTGGGATGTTAATGTCTATCTTCTTAAATAAGATATCTGAGTTCCCTTGAGGAAGAAGTAGTGACTGAGACTGAATCTGTATTTTTTAGGTTTTTTTTTTTTTTTTTTTTTTTTTTTTTTGAGGCAGAGTCACGCTCTGTCGCCCAGGCTAGAGTGCAGTGGCGTGATATCGGCTCACTGCAACCTTCGCCTCCCAGGTTCAAGTGATTCTCCTGCCTCAGCCTCTCAAATAGCTGGGATTACAGGTGCAAGCCACAATGCCCCCCTAATTTTTTTTTTTTTTTTTGTATTTTTAATAGAGATGGGGTTTTGCCATGTTGGCCAGGCTGGTCTCGAACTCCTGGCCTAAACTGACCTGCCCACCTCAGCCTCCCAAAGTGCTGGGATTATAAGCGTGAGCCACCGCGCCTGGCCTAGTTAGTATTTTTAATAGCAAAAATACTGTTTTGCTTTGTTTTCCCTTGAACAAGGAAAGGTTTTAACTTGCTTAATTAACAAAGGCAAGAGCCATTGATTTTGAAATGGCATTAGGAAAAGGACAGATTTCTTCTCAGGTGTTTCCTCTTTAATTTTAGAACTTGATCTGTGTCTAAAAGTAGACACTATGCCAGGCTTCTAGGTAAAGTTCTCTATTTGTATATCCTCCATATTCCAGAAGATAATGTTACAATTATTTAACTGAAACAATAAAGTCCTTGGCAAGACTTTTTCTCTAAAGTGGGACAGAATTAATTTTTATTTCTTCTACATCACATAAGGATACACGGCTGATGAAATAGGGTTTGTATAAAAATCATTTAACTGTACCTAGTGAAGTCTTCTAAATAGGACAACTCAGTGATCCCTGAATTTTAGGAAACATTTACACTGTTTAAATCTTAGCTTAAGAAATTGATTGCACAATGGAACTTTATAACTATTGTTGAAACCTTTTAGCCACTGTCATGTGGCCATTCCACTGGTATGATTTCTTCTTTCCATAGCACTTAACGTTCTAACTTGTAATATAATTTTCCTAATAATTATGTTTATAGTTTATTTTCTCATTTTCCACATTTGGCTCCATGATGGCAGAGCTTTAAAATCTGTTTTAGTTTACTGAAATAAATCAAACAATGCCAGTGGCTAGAACAGTGTCCATTGTTTAATAGGCACTCAATAAATAATCCTTGAATGAATGAATGAGAAAAAGAAAGCAAGTAAACTAATAGCTTTTCAAGCAAATTAGAAAAGCAGAATGTCCTTGTATATTCTAGTGAAAGACAGAACACAAACAGTGAAGGATAACTTCAAAATAAATGGGTAATGTTTTCTATTTACATTTCTGTTTTCTAAGATTTTTAAAAACTATTTAATTGAACCCAAGTGTGTATTTCAGATAACATCTCATTTATTTTTATTTTGCCAATTTGGAACGTTTGACAATTCAAATAATACTGAGCAACAATTTACTTTTGTGCTGTATTGATACTTTTAGTTGCCTGTCCCAATCCATGCAATGCCAGTCTTTTTTTTTTTTTTTTTAATTTTCTTGAGACGGACTCTTGCTCTGTCGCCCAGACTGGAGGGCAGTGGTACGATCTCGGCTCACTGCAACCTCCACCTCCTGGGTTCAAGCGATTCTCCTGCCTCACCCTCTGAAGTAGCTGGGATTACAGATGCCCACCACCACACCCGGCTAATTTTTGTATTTTTAGTAGAGATGGGGTTTCATCACGTTGGCCAGGCTGGTCTCGAATTCCTGACCTCAAGTGATCCACCCACCTTGGCCTCCCAAAGTGCTGGGATTACAGGCGTGAGCCACCGCGTGCTGCCAATCTTCTTACTTGCTGGCAAAGCCATGGATTGCTTTGGCTGCTCACTCTACATAGCCACATGCTCAGGGAAGGGGCCCTATCTTAGTCCCGGGGGTGAATCATGGTTAATCTAAGGTTCTCCTTGATGGTGATTAGTTTAGGGATGGATGGGCATGTGGCACAATCCTGGACAACAAAATCTGAAGGAATCAATCTGCCCAGGAGCTGCTGGAAAAGCTTTTCTCCCTAACTGAAAAAAAAAAAAAAAAAAAAAAAAAGCTTCATAGAGACAACATACTCTCCTTTGTTAGATGTCCCCATATTTGATGTGATGCCTGGAACAACTACAGCCATTGTGCAACCAAGATCCAACATGCCAAGGATGGCAGAACAGAAACATCTGGAATATCCTGGGTCCTTAATGATATGACTAAGCTACTGAATTAACCAACCCTGTAACTGCCTTACCTCTACACTTCTTGTGATGTAAGAGAGTAAAACCATATTCTTAAGCTAATTTTAGTTATGTTTTATGTCACTAGGCAGCTAAAGGCATCCTAATACATTATACAAAAGAATAAACATCAAAATATGCTAGTCTGTTCAAAAGCAGAGTTAAATCAATTATTTTCAGGTACTTACAGAAAAACTTGAGCAATAATATCTACATAAGCAAGCAGTTATAGTAATAATTGAAAATTAATTTGGCCTATTCATTAAAGACTGTTACCTAAAGAGTTACCTAAAACATATTTTGCCTAAATAATGCTCACATGAAACAAGTCTATTTATTTGAATATATTCTATTCTAAAACTTTTAATATAGTATGAAATAACAACCATATAATTAGGATGTATTAAAAAATGCTTTGGCCAAGCATGGTGGCTCATGCCTGTAATTCCAGCACTTTGGGAGGCTGAGGCAGGAAGACTGCTTGAGGCCAGGAGATCAAGACCAGCCTGGACAACATAGCACGATGATGAAGAAGAAGAAGAAAAGAAGAAGAAGAAGAAAAGAAGAAGAAGAAGAAGAAGAAGAAGAAGAAGAAGAGGAGGAGGAGGAGGAGGAGGAGGAGGAGGAGGAGGAGGAGGAGGAGGAGGAATATTAGCCGAGCATGGTGGTGTGCACCTGTAGTCCTAGCTACTCAAGAGGCTGAGGTGGAAGGATGGCTTGAGCCCAGGGGTCTGAGGCTACAGTGAGCTATGACTGCATCACTGTACTCCAGCCTGGGCAACAGAAGGAGACTGTCACCTAAAAAAGGCTTCATCTTAAATTAAATTTTTATTTAAAAATCTTGTATTTTAAACAAAGGAGCAAATACTTTCACAAATAATAACTCGTAGATGTCATTTGATGAAGGAGGATTGCTCACAACACTAAAAATAATTAACATTCAAAATAAAGTTTCAAGTTTTTGGGGAACACCAAGCCATATCTCCCATGTAGAGGTTATATTGGTTAATACAGTTGTATTTGCAATTTCATCCATTTTACATAATCATCTGTTTGTTTGTTTGTTTGTTTTAGAGATGAAGTCTTGCCCTGTCACCTGGCCTGGAGTCCAGTGGCACGATCTTGGCTCACTGCAACCTCCACCTCCCGGGTTCAAGTGATTCTCCTGCCTCAGCCTCCCAAGCAGCTCGGATTACAGGCGCCTGGCACTATGCCCAGCTAATTTATTTATTTATTTTTTGTATTTTTAATAGATACGGGGTTTCACCATGTTGGCCAGGCTGGTCTCGAACTCCTGACCTCATGATTCACCTGCCTTGGCCTCCCAAAGTGCTGATTACAGGCGTGAGCCACCGCGCCCAGCCTGTTTTGTTAATTACTGCTGTTTTATATGTCCCCAATGTATATGAGACTTTAGTTTTTTATTCCTAAACCAAAGACAATTGAGCACGAACAAATAATACACTATTCTAAACTATAGTGTCTCCAGTATAAAGTTTGGCTCTTTTGTGCCTGATTAATAAAATTTGAAAAAATAAATTAAAATGACTTTAACTACACTGTCATACTGAGTAATCCAGTAGTTTGAACGCAAAATGTATAAGATCTCTGAAGAATAATAGAGCATCTTCCATTTCAAAATGTCGAGATGTGAATGGATGATTGGCTTTTCAGGAATACTATGTATTCTCTGGTTTGCCCAAAACCCCATGAACGATGTTAGGAAATTCTGAATATTCCAAAACCATATGTTTGCAGAAACAGAAATTAAAATGGATTTGAGCAAAAATAGTAGCTGTCTCATTATTAAGATTATAACATGGCCAGGCGCAGTGGCTCACGCCTGTATTCCCAGTACTTTGGGAGGCTGAGGTGGGTGGATTACGAGGTCCGGAGTTCGAGAACAGCCTGACCAACATGGTGAAACCCTGTCTCTACTAAGAATACAAAAATTAGCCGGGTGTGGTGGCAGGTGCCTGTAATCCCAGCTACTTGGGAGGCTGAGGCAGGAGAATCACTTGAGCCTGGGAGGCGGAGGTTGCAGTGAGCTAAGACCGTGCCACTTCACTACAGCCTGGGCAACAGAGCGAGACTCTGTATCATAAAAAAAAAGAAGAAGATTATCCATGTTTCAGATCTTTAAAAAGGAGTTTAGGAGACTGTATTCCATGACAATGAAATTTGATTCAAGAGGATGACAAAAACAAAAGAAAAAAATACACACATGCACACACACACACATATACAGGACACGTATTCTCATTTTAAATCGTAACATTGCTTTTGTTAAGAATTTTTGTGATTAGATTACAAATCATTATATTATTAACAATTTGCAATTATTAAAAAAGAATACCCTAGTTTAGGTAAGTAATGGTTCTTAAATCAAAGTGTACAGCAGAAAACAACAGCAAAGTGCTTAAGAAACACTAGTGTGAGTAGGCCTAACTGGACAGTCACCAATTACTGATTTAAGGCCCCTTGACACAGGGAAGTTTGATGAGGGTATTATGTAGAAAACAAAAAGAGAAATCAAGATTCTACTGATCCCTTTACAGATGGCTTACAATAGTCATGATTGTTAGCATGGTGCCAAAGACCAGGTGTTTGTAAAAGGGCATCATGAAATGAGCCAATTAACATGTTTAATCACAACTGAAGACATAACCAAGGGCACTATACACTGAATGTGGATGGACATATCCATATAAGCATGATCCACTAGCCTTTCTACAAGAAAATATAAATTTAAAACTTAAATTTTCAGAAGTCTTTATTATTATTTTAAGAAAAACAAATTCACAATCTAAATACATATGTACATGCATAGGAAAATGCCTGGAAGGATATGTGCCGAGGTATTAATTAGCTCTGGATAGTGGAATTGCAGTCGACAGTTTTTTTTCTTTTTGGTATTTATATTTTCTAATTTTCCTACAATTTACATGCATGATTGGTAATTAAAAAATTTTACAAGCCATATAAACTGGAACGTTTCAAAGCTATAGAAAAAATTAGCAATTGTAACAATACAGTGATCAAATTGACATTTGAAATTATTAAAATATTACATCAATATAATAGATATTAACTTATCTAGTACAGATTTTGCTTATTAATTTGGACTATTGCACATTGTTTTCCATTGATTTTTTTATAATTTTTTAAAAAAATCTTTTGCAGGTAATCCTGAAACAGGGTTTCTCAATCTCAACATTACTGACATTTTGGGCTGAATATTTATTTGTTGTGGGAGGCTCTCCTGTCCATTGTAGGATGGTTAACAGTGTTCCTGCTTTCAGCCACTTAATGCCAGTTGCAGATCCTACTTAGTTGTGATAAACAAAAATGTCTCTAGATCTTGCCAAATGTCCCTTGGGAGGCAAAACTGCTCCTGAGTGAGAACCACTGGCCTAAATTAACACCAGGCAAGTCAGACTTTAAGCAGTTGCTTTTGCCCTAGATAATCTGCATCAATTGTCCTATTGCTCAGGACAACTGTCAGTCATAAGAAGTAACTGAAGCTTGGTTACTGCTCATCCAAGCATATGGCAGATAACCTTTAGATCATCATCATCATAATTAGCTGGTAACTGCTTCTCTGACAACGAAATAGCTGTTTTTCCACTTTGAACTCAGCATGGAAAACTAGGAGACAATGTATGTTTACCATTAAAATTAAACACCAAATGAGGTGGGGGAGAACAAAAAGGAAAGTGCTCCTTAAAACATCAAAGGCCATATAGTAGCAAAACAATGATCAGACCCAGTTCACATATCTGTGTCTTTGAAGCCTTCCTTAAATCAGACAGAAGAAACGCCTCACTGCTCTGTGCTTACAAGCTCTTTGTACATATGTATTATATTTCATTACTACTATTTGTTCTTTGACTGCCTTTCCCACTAGAATGTGAGCTCTGGAGAGCAAATATTTTGATTTTTTGTTTGATTCACTGATTGTTCTATTAATTCATTAAGCCATTCATACATATCCTTCGAGATCAGCACTGTGTTTGACCCACAGTAGGCTAATTACAGTATTAATCACTGAGGGTATGGAGATGAACATATTGCAGGGTAAAATGTGCTAGAATGGAGGTATGAGAGCACAGAGAAGGGTAATCTACACCAAAATGGAAGTTAGGGAGGGCTTCTTAGAGGAAATGACTTGAACAAGTTGGTAGGCAACTGGAAGGAGGGGGGAGAAGAAGAGGGGGCAGGCATACCAGACAAAAGGAGCTCCATGGGCACAATTCCGGGGGAGTCCTCCCTTCTACTGCCTTATTCAGGGGCGAGGGCATCTTTTCTGATAGAAGATTAATTAGCAAATGGACAAACAAACAGGATGAAGCAGAATGAAGAAAAATTCAGCCAGCTGAGAGGGTGCCACCAGTAGTATTAACCTCAGGGATCTTCATGCTCAGGTTGAAACAGGCATGCTCTGATCACAATCAATACCTCTGGCCAATCTCAAGACTTCTGGAAAAGGTCAGCTTGTATACCATATTGCTTATCTTACACTTTCCCACTTCCTAGTGTTTGGATATAATTCAATAATAACTTATTTATGGGGAACACTTCTGTGAAAAATTCTGTATGAGGCGTTGTTGCTGGAACTAAAGATATTACATTGTTTCCTGATACTAGTTCTTATTAGACTTTAATAGGAAAAGGTGGCATTGAACTGATTTTGTTAATATTTTCATTGTTAATTGTTATATTGTCATATTTTTAAGGGGCAAAATTTAGCTTGTCATAAACTATTCTGACAACTTTTATAAACATTTTTAGAAAAAACTGGTTTTTTTAGTTTTATAATATTAATCTAAAATGTATACATATTTAAAAACCATCCATACTAGTAGGTATTTTTTTTTTATCATGTTAGGGAGTTTGAGTTTTCCTTAAACTATGTCTTCCCTTATTACATATTCCTTTAGTTCCCTATGATATGATATTGAGCTTTTCTATACAAGGAACAATCATATAAGAAAAATAGGACATCCACTTCTGGCCCAAAGTAAACAGTCAAAGAGAATACAACATTTGATAGGTGACATCTCTTTCTAAAGAAGAATTCAATGATATCTGTAAAATACAGTAAAGTCTGCTCTCTGGCACAGCTGGGGAATGAGGTATTCTGGTCAAATATTCTGCTTAATAGAGTTACCATATATTTTACATGGATTGCCTATTTTCAAAGAGTTGCAATACATCAAAATAAACCTAAGGCTATGTACCCAGAGTGGTCCCAGCTGAGCTCAGAGGGAATTATCTGGGTGTATATGATTAACTAGAGAGAGTTGGTGGGCCCTTAGGGCTCTATTTGCATGAAACGATTTATGCTGGCATTTTATTTATTCCCAGCTCCTAGGAAAAGGAAGATACATGCCTAGGCACTTGAACAAAAAAGGGGAAGGAGGGCAATGGAGGGGCTTAAGATTTTAGGATTCCCTTCAGGTCTCTAGGAGTTGAAGCAGTTTTTATTCTCCAAGGAGAAAGGGATCAGAAGAGATGCAAAATGAACTGTTTTTATGAAGTGTCCTGTGAAACATGGCTACTTCTGCACTGAACATAATACCACAATGGTACTTCAAGATTGATGACAAAATTGGAGCAGTAGGAAACTGTACCCTTGGCCCACACATAGGCATTTTCATTAAAGGCAACCCCAAGCAGTTTTGCCTGCAAAAAGCATTTAGCAGAATGGAGCTGAAGCTACAACAAGACAGGACAGGCAGGGGCTTTGTCTGTTTTGTTCATTGCTATATTTTCATCACTCTAGAATATAGGCACTCAGTTGCTGATTGGTGAGCAAATTTCAAATGGTGACTATAGATGACGTTTTCGGCACCCATGAAATGACTCCAGGTGTACTTTTAGGGGTAAAGACTTTGTAAAGAGCTTGAGTCCTGCCAGTGGGGGAAAAGAGGAGATAACTGGGATATTTGGATTACTGTTACTAAGGACACCCCCTCTGAATTCATAAATGAAGAGACCTGGAGACATCTACTTTACAAAGAAAACTATATCATTAAAGAAGCACATCAGGGTCTTGCAGCTTCTTAAGGTTGTTTTCAGAATATTACCATTTCATTGGCAAAGCAAAGAGGCACCAACTTATGAGGCATCTAATAGAAATTTCTGCATGATGAAATTCTAGATATCAGAATTTACATTACTGATTAAGACACTACTTTGTTAAACAATATATTTGGTTTCTCACATAAGCCTACCATTTTTATAATACTGAAGTTTTTTTTTTTTTTTAAATGTCAAGTGCTTGGTTTAAAAATGTGTCAAAACAACTTAAGTCATTTTGGATCAGGGATTATATACACAATCCTTTCATGTAAAAATTCACCCTCATTTCTTTAAAGGTAAATTACCATTAATAAATGAATAAAATTTTCTGTATATTATCAATTTAGTCTTTCAAGTCTAACTAAATGCACACATACCCATTGACTTTCCAATTATAGTTTAGATTTAGACACGATTGAGGCCTTGTAAAAGGGAAGATAGCTTAAGAGAGATGAGAGATTTTCAAAATTAATTATCTCCATAAGCCAATATGGCTACACAGGGAGCTCTCAAGACAAGTTTAGGTTTTTAAAGAACAATTATTTAAGATAGAAGGAAGAACATCCCTGAGAATTAACATAAGAGTGAACTTGGTGGTTATAACTCTCCATGTCACACCAGCTATGGGAGCAATAAAGGCATAATGACAATCATACTTTGGCCTTTCAGCCTTTTTTGAGTTTTCATATGGTGCTTCCAAAGTTCCTCTTTGTTCTAAGAGACACAGTTCCTCTTAGGAACTTGCTATTATCTTGTTCTACTGCTTCTACTTTCCAGACGTAACATTTCCCAATTTGGGAGGAGAGTTCAATGTAAGTGATTGTGGCCCATTCAGAGCCAACCATAGATGGTCTGGCCTTTATAGTAACCATAGCTCTTTTGATTTTGTAAACCATTTTAGTTTAAAAAGCTCAGATTTGGTCGGGTGCAGTGGCCCACGCCTATAATCCTAGCACTTTAGGAGGCCGAGGCAGGTGGATCACCTGAGGTCAGGAGTTTGACACCAGACTGGTCAACATGGCGAAACCCTGTCTCCTACGAAAAATAAAAAAATTAGCCAGGCGTGGTGGTGGGTGCCTGTAATCCCAGCTACTCTGGAGGCTGAGGCAGGAGAATCACTTGAACCCAGTGGGTGGAGGTTGCAGTGAGCCGAGATCAAGCCACTGCACTCCAGCCTGGGCGACAGATCAAGACTCTGCCTCAAAAAAACAAGCTCAGATTTATCCTGAGGCCACAGGGAAGTTATGAAAGAATCTTAAGTCAGGAAACTAAGGTTATCTTGTTTGGTTTCTTTTGTTTTTAATTTTATTCTGACTAAAATGGGGTGAATGGATTAGGAAATGGAAATGGGTAAGAGAAGAAGACACAGATACCAGTCAGGAGGTCATTATTATAGTCCAGACGAGAGATGGTTGAAGCCAGGAACTCAAATAGTGTCAGCGGGCTTGGAAAGAAATGGATGGATTCAAAAGTTATCTAGGGTCAGGCAAAGTGGCTCGCGCATGTAATTCCAGCATTTTGGGAGGTTGAGGCAGGAGGATTGCTTGAGGCCAGGAAAACAAGACAAGTCTGGGCAACATAGCGAGATCTCATCTCTATTAAAAATTAAAAATTTAGCCAGGCATGGTGATGCATGCCTGTAGTCCTAGTTACTCAGGAGGCTGAGGTGGGAGGATCACTTGAGCCCAGGAGTTTGAGAATACAGTGAGCTATGATCACACCACTGCACTCCAGCCTGGGAAACAGAGCAACACTGTCTCAATCAGTCAATCTGGGAAGTGGAAGCAGCAAGCCTGAACAATGGCATAAAACGCTATGATTCCTTAATATCATTTAGCATCTTAACAGTTATTTTAATGCTCATCTAGGAGCTGTTCCAAACTTTATCAAATGAACAGTAGCACATACTGATTTTGTTGAGGGGAAACTGGCTAGCATGATTAATAGCAACGGTAACATTTTCAAGTTATGTCAATGAATCTAATAATTCTGCAAAGCCTTATTCCTATATCTAGTATATGAGGTACAGAATGAGGACACACACACAACAAATATTTATTGAGTGCCTGGGTAACATATTGTTCTTTAACAAAACAAAACAAAAACACACAGAAGCAGCAGGAAACTGACAGATTTAAAACAGAAAAGAAGTATTTTCTATAATTTATTTGGAGCTGTGAAAGTTACTGAAGTATAATACTTGCCTGGAACACTTTCCCAACAGCTGAAATTAATTTTTATGCCTAAGCAAGATACTGCATGGTGGTGAAACATATATGGTTCATCGATTTTGAATATTCTATTCAAAATATCTCAAAAGAAAAAAAAGACTATTTGTGCAGTCAACTATTTGAACTAAAAGAAGGACTAAAGCATATAAAGGAGAATAAGCAAAAAAGATGTTTAGACATTGCATAAATATGGAATTTGATTTATTTGTATACACTTAGGTACAAGTGCAATCTTGTTACATGCATGGATTGCACAGTTGTCAAGTCAGAGTTTTTAGGGTATCCATCACCCGAATAACATACATCATACCCATTAAGTAATTTTTCTCATTATCCACACCCCTCCTACCCCAAAACCCTCCTGAGTCTCCACTGTGTATCATGGAATTTGATTTTCTTCCACAAAATATTCAACTTAAATTTAGGGGCTATTAATTTTGTCTATATTGTATGCTGTTCTTTTTTTTTTTTTTTTTTTTCGCGATCTTGGCTCACTGCAAGCTCCACCTCCTGGGTTCACACCATTCTCCTGCCTCAGCCTCCTGAGTAGCTGGGACTACAGGCAACCGCCACCATGCCCGGCTAAGTTTTTTGTATTTTTAGTAGAGATGGGCTTTCACCGTGTTAGCCAGGATGGTCTCGATCTCCTGACCTCGTAATCTGCCCACCTCAGCCTCCCAAAGTGCTGGGATTACAGGCTTGAGCCACTGAGCCCAGCCTGTATGCTGTTCTTTAAACTTATGAAATCTCTAAAACTAACTAGAAAGGATCTCAATTCTGAATTTAGAAATGTTTCTAATTATATATACCTTGATACCAATATATTGTACATTCATCTGGAATACCTTTAATATCCTCATTAGCTGAGTAATATAGAATAGGAATATTAACTAATAGAAGTATTCCATAGACATTATCCAATTCTGCTTTCATTCATTTGAATTGTTTACTCTGAAAAAGATCTTAATTCATAATGTCAACTTCTTTTATTTCTATTTGCCCCATCTTTTAGAGGATATCTCTATCTGAGGAAGATTTTTTGGTATGTGCATTTTGTTTATGCTACACATGCCAAATAGATCTCCCAAGATGAAACTCTGAGCTCATTTGGAAGTAATTTTTGGTAGCACATGAATCAGAACTCTTATTTTCTTCTCAGCACTACTGGTATTTTATTGCTTCCATCTATAGTCCAATATGCTTTTAGTGCTAAGAACCCTGAGGCCAAACACACAAAGCACTAAGAAAATGGGAACTTCTGGCGATTACAATTTTTGCCAATCTTTCAGGGTTCTTCCCTCCCCTGGGAGAGTGAAATCACTTCAAGTTCACTATGAAACAGGAACATGGTGAGCACAAATGATTGACTGAAGTTGGTGATGTTGATTTAGGAGTCTTCGACTTAAAGGTCAGGTATAAAAACCTCAAACCTGCTTGTCAAAGTCTGCTTGTCAAACGCCTGTGGATTTTTCAAGACTCTGCCCTAATGTCACTTTTTCTTTTTTTTTTTTTTGTTTTTGTTTTTTTTTTGAGACGGAGTCTCTGTCACCCAGGCTGGAGTACAGTGGCGTGATCTTGGCTCACTGCAAGTTCCGCCTCCCAGGTTCACGCTATTCTCCTGCCTCAGCCTCCCGAGTAGCTGAGACTACAGGTGCCCACCACCGCACCCGGCTAATTTTTTGTATTTTTAGTAGAGACAGGGTTTCACCATGGACTCGATCTCTTGACCTTGTGATTCACCCGCCTCAGCCTCCCAAAGTGCTGGGATTACAGGCGTGTAATCCCAAAGTGCTGGGATTACGCCGCGCCCGGCCCTAATGTCACTTTTTCTATGAAGGCCTCCCTGGCCAACACAGGCAGAGTTAGGCAGTTCCTCCTTTATGTTATTATCGCACCTTAACATATTTCTATGGCAGCACTTATCAAATTATATTGCATTTGTTTGTCTGTCCCCACACATGGATAGAGAGAAACCATTCTCTTCCTTTTACCTGTGACCCAGAGCATTACCAAAATCAAGTTGGTTTTCAGTAATTAATGGAAAGGACAGTCAGAGAATGGCTAATAATATTCTACATCTGTATAGCATAGGTTTCAAGGTCTTTTCACATAGTAGTGAGGAAGACATGGCTTAAATTATTTTCCATCTTTTATAGACAAGGAAACAAATGCCCAGAGAGGTTATATGACCCACGCACGTTCAAAACAGTTAATACATTGTACACCTAATTCTCATGGCAGCAAGTTGATAAAGATTTGTAGATAGAAGTGGTAGCAGTACTGTTATATAAGGCAAAGACAGCAATGGCTGGTCACGAGTGCATTAGGTAAGTGTTTCAGATTGGCTGACACATTTAGGATCTGATTACTTGTTTTGAAAGTCAATCTTAACAGGTTCTCAAGAAATTAACTTAAATGGACATGAAACTGGACATGAGAATATCAAATTATTTACATTCAATAACAATATATGCAAAATTCTTACTCTGTACTCAAGCTACATGTGCAGTGAAGTCAGCAGAAAGACATAAAACATATCCTACATATGTATGTAATATATATGACTCTGCCATCTCTGAAATTCCGACTGTAACTCAGACTACTAACAGGGAATAGAATTCTTAGAGATCAACCCTTTAACTGTTTCATTTTACAAAAGATAGACAGAAATGGATAGCTAGAAAGGACAAATGACTTACTCAAAGTCACACAGCTTTTTAGTGGCAGTACCAGGACACAAAATCAGGTCTCCTTAACAATAATATTCTTACATTTTTAAAAAACAAGTTATGATTGAGAAGTGATACAAGTAGAGTTCTTAGCCTTTTAGGCATATGGCTAATATGAGTACACACAGGCTGTAACACTGGAATTATTAGAAGAATGCTGCAACATGGGGGGGAAGTACACCATCTACTACTCTGTGTCTGTGTATTGGGGAGGTAAGGGAACATATAACATGACAGACAGTGTTTTAGGATCTAAATAGAGATGAACAATATTAATCATATTTATTCTTATATATTTTACATATATATTCTTTTATTTATTTATTTATTTTGGGACAGAGTCTCACTCTCTCCAGCGGCTCACTGCAACCTTCGCCTCCCAGATTCAAGCAATTCTCCTGCCTCAGCCTCCCAAGTAGCTGGATTACAGGCACCTGCCACCACGACCGGCTAATTTTTATATTATTAGTAGAGACAGGGTTTCACCATGTTGGCCAGGCTGGTCTCAAACTCCTGACCTCAGGTGATCCACCCGCCTCGGCCTCCCAAAGTGCTGGGATTACAGGTGTGAGCCACCACGCCTAGCCACATATATATTCTTATATATCCATTCACCCACAGACATTGTTACAAAAAAAATTATTGGATTCATCATTTCAGTGTGTCAATTAAAGTATATTTTCTGGTCCTTATTCCTTTTTAATGTTCATTGTTTTGTCCTTTTTGAAAATAATCCAAGTAGATATAACCTGTGCGCTTATGTGTTCATAGCATATAATCAGCTTTTAAGTTTTGAAAATGATTTGACCGCTTTCCCTTAGCCCTCTTCTCATTGCCAGTAGAACACATTCTACTAGTTATGGGTTAGCTAAAAAGTATGTGTCTCTATGAAGGGTCAAAGACAAAAATCAACTAATATTTTCAGCAAAAAAGAAGACATATGATCATACTTCTGGAAGTTTGTGGATTAACTTCTATGACCAAAGCTGCTTGTTTAACTGTTCGGGTATGCTCTCGGTTATAGGCCCTGGGTTAGGAGATGAAAGCAATTTGATTTCCACAAGCATATTCATATCTCATAGATGAAGTCACACCAAAATCAAATGATTTCACAGGGCAACAGCATTGACAAAGAAAGTACTGCTTTGGGAATGGAAACATACCTCACACTGGAATGAATTTGTTTGCTAACTGATCTTTCTGCTGGGGATTATTGCTAGAGGTCCTCACGCCTGTAATCCCAACACTTTGGTAGGCTGAGGTAGGTGGATCACTTGAGGTCAGGAGTTCGAGACCAGCCTGGCCAACATGGTGAAACCCCATCTTTACTAAAAATACAAAAATTAGCTGGGCGTGGTGGCATGTGCCTGTAATCCCAGCTACTCGGGAGGCTGGGGCAGGAGAATCACTTGAACCTGGGAGGCGGAGGTTGCAATGAGCCGAGATCACGCCATTGCACTCCAGCCTGGGCAACAGAGCAAGATTCCATATCAAAAAAAATTAAAAAAATAAAAAATATATATATACATATATATATATATATACACACCTTTACCTGTTTGATATCAACTATTGTGCATATCTTTCTGTTACTATTGCAATCAGAGTCTGTGCTCTTCCTGCTACTCCTTTGTTAGATGCAGAGGACATGTATTTCCATAGCATTTATATAGCAAAGCCTTTGATTCCTTTTAGTATCATAACTTGTACCCTAATTGCCACCCCCAATTAATGTTAATATTTACTGTGATCCTCAAGAGTTCCAGTTTAAAACAAGAGCCTACATTGTGAAAGAAACTTTAGGTATTCAGTGTTATTTACACAGTCCAATTCAAAATCAGTTTCTCATTTAGGCTGTGAAAGAAACTTATTTATAAATCACAGCATTTGAATTTATTATGTGAAAAGTTCTAGATATTAATGTTTAAGCTATGTGAAATTATAATATTATGCTATATAAAAATTGGGGTTATTTAAGTACCAATTCATTCATTTCCTATAAAATTTCAGTAAAACGTTTCCCATGTATACCTAACATTGAAGATGATTCATTTAGGTCCACATTATGTTAAGCCAGCCATGACTTATAACTTAATTTTTATCCATGTCACAGGTATAAAATATCTGTCAATTCTTGTTAAAAAACTGTCACATGAAATCAATATAGTCAATAGGAACATAAAATGACAACAGAAGGAAGACATTCAGAAATATAAGCAACAGGCCTTGCAATGCTTTAAGATGTATTACTTACCAAAAACAAAGTTCGGAAGTTATTGAGATCACCAAAGAATTCTTCTATGCTCACTGTCTTTGAGTCAAAAATGAAGTATTCTCCAAGATTCTCATAGAGCTTCATCATGTTGTTGTGCATGGTGGAGAGTTTTTCATACTGTTCTCTGGCAGTCTTTGTAAAGCTGTAGCTTTTTGTTAAGGAACATGACTCAACAGTACCTTTTAAAGGCAATCAATCAGTAGATGTTAAGATTGAATTAAATCATCACTTCTATAAATACATTAGTAATGCACAAATACTTGTGTATTAGTTTGTTAGGGCTGCCATGGTAAAATACCACAGATTAGGTGGCTTAAACAACAGAAACTGATTTTCTCACAATTCTGGAGGCTAGAAGTCTGAGATCAGGGTCTGGTGGGTTTAGTTTCTTTTGAGCCTCTCCACAGTCCCTCTGTCTGTATCCTAATTGCTTCTTCTTACACTAGACATACTGGATTAGGGCCCACCCTAATCAGCTCATTTTAACTTAATTACTTCCTTAAAGTCCCTATGTTCAAATATAGTCACATTCTGAGGTACAGGGTGGTTAGGACTTCAACATACGAATTTTGGGGAAGACACATTATAGCCCAAAATAACTTGATAGAGTCATTATATTGGTTAGTGAGACTTGAAGGTCTTTAAATTAGGCAGAACTATTCAATATGTAACCACACGGAACATTTGTTAGAAAATATTTGCTAAATGAAAGTATATAGGCATAAACACCAGAAAATGGCCTCATATATTTTTATGAGTAAGGTAGAAAACAGTGACAAAAAACTTAAAGAAAAAACTATATACATATATATACTTTTTTCTCTTTTTAATATATATCTCTATATAAATAGAGATAGAGGTTATAGTGAGGCCAGGTGCAGTGGCTCATGCTTGTAATCCCAGCACTTTTGGGAGGCCAAGGCGAGCAGATCACAAGATCAGGAGTTTGAGACCAGCCTGGCCAACACAGTGAAACCCCGTCTCTACTAAAAGTACAAAAAAATTAGCCGGGCATGGTGACACGTGCCTGTACTCCCAGCTACTTGGGAAGCTGAGGCAGGAAAATCGCTTGAACTTGGGAGGTGGAGGTTGTGCTGAGCCAAGGTCGCGCCACTGCACTCCAGCCTGGGCGACAGTGTGAGACTCCGTCTCAAAAAAAAAAAAAAGAGGTTATAGTGAATTCTGTATATTAGTGTTATATATGTGTGTGTGTATACATATATGCATAACCCACATGAGGAAAGGAAACAGAGAAGGAAGAAGGTGATGGGGTTCAAGACACACTTCCCCAAAATATGGCACCTTGGCATTTGAGAAATCAACAAAAGCAGGAAGTTCTCTCTGATCTTCTTCTCATCCTTTTCTCCTGAAGCAGGCAAGAAAATAATTCTCTTAACTGCCTCTGAAGTAGGTTATAAGACCCTCATTTCAGAGCTGCTCCTCCTATACCTGAAGGAAAAGAATGTCCTTATCTCTGGAGACATGTGGACACAGAGAAGAATCTGAACAAATATGCCTTGCTAAGTCCCCCCAGCTCATTACCATTAGATCATACCCCCTTTGCCCAGTTATATTTCCCTACTGTCCACTCTTCATCAAACCTAATCATAAAAATACACAAGTTTCCCTATTTCTTTCGGTCTTCATTTCTGAGGGCTCCAGTGTCACATAAAACATATTAAATAAATCCTTAAGTTTTCCTCTTGTTAATCTGTCTTTTGTTCTAGAGGTCTCAGCCACAAACCCAGCAATGGGTGAGAAGAGAAACTACTTTTCCTCTATAAAGGAGAGGAAGTGGCCTGGCAAGAAAGGAGGAAGAGGGAGAAGGAGGGAAGGGGGGAGGGAGAAGAGAGGATGAAGGTGAGAGGGAGAGAAGGACACAGAGGGAGAGGGAGGAGAAGGAGAGAGAGGTAAAGAAAATTTGCTGTAGCTCTAGAGAGAATTTTCTGTAGCTTTAGAACCTTAATCGCCCAAAGGGCTTGTTAAAACACAAATAGCTGTTTGCTGGGGCCCCAGATCAGGGGCCTAAGAATTATCATTTCCAACTAATTTCCAGGTGATGCTGATGTTGCTGGTCCAGGCTCACACTTTGAGTAGTATGTTCTAGAAAGTTAAGTAGAAGCTATTATCTCCAGAAACTAATTTTACCAGTTTTAAAAAAATTTTGAAGGAATAAATGATCTTAACAACTACCATTACCAAATCATAAAATGAACCAAATATATAAATGTGTCCTACTAAAGATATCTCACTATATATAAATTTATACTTATAGAAAGGAATTATAATACATTTTTTCTGATTATAGAAGATATAAATGACCCTTTTTTACAACTTAGAAATTAAAAACTTAAATCAACTAAAATTTTCCACTCAGAAACAAGTATTGTGAACATTTTGGAGCATTTCCTTCTGGTCTTTCTTCTATGGCTAGTAACTTTTGATTGTTATAGATAAGAATGTTTTAGAAAAAGGTAAGTGGACTAACCATAAAGAAAAAAGGAAACAAAATCAACAGTTTAAATTAGAGTTAAATCCATTAAAAATTAATAACGATCACAGAAGTAAAATTTCTTTAGATGGAAAAGTAATAGACTTGGAATTGTATAGAAAAATAATGGTGCAGTCTGGGGCATACTATTTTAAGATCTACTATAGTGTATTAATATTTTGTGGTGCTATTATTTTATCAAGTACTGATAATTGTGCCTTGAAAAACTTGACTTTATAAGATTTTCTGAATTCTTCACTGTGTTTTATTATAACCTGGGGCCAAATTTATTTTCCATGGGAACACAGCTCTAGTTCTATAATGGAAGTCAATGGGGAAATCAGACCATTTCTGGAAGGTTATTTTGCAGCTGACACTTATGGAATATACCATGATTTTAAAAGTAAGATGCCCACTTCCTATGTTCTTTTTTTATGCTGCCAAGTATTAGCATTCACATTAACAACACAACAGCCCCTTTCATGCTGACAAGCGACATTAAATCTTTCAATCCTCAAGCTCATTTTTGTGTCAATAGACCCGAAAGAACAAACACATTTCTGACAGACTCTACTTTCCTTTTTAGCAATGGAAGGGTACACGTAATGCTTCATATAAAAACAATCTGATTTTTACCTTTGAGACTGTCATCATATATATATTGGTTTTTAAGAAAATGTTTATCATCATATTTAAGCATAGCAGAAAGAAGACTCTTCATTTTTTAGCAAAGAATGAAAGTGACATTTCTGTTTTCTAGCCTCTCTTCCCTAAATAAAATAGATTCATTCCAGGGACTTGCTAGGCAGAAGCACTTTGCAAAGGTCACTTACTTGTAATCTATTTGCAATGCAAATTACTAAACTGTTTGCATATTGCAGAAAGCTCAACATCTGTATAACACAGAGAAAAAGCCAAAGATAACAAAAAAGGGAAAATGTGTATGTTCCCCATTTATCATAACACAATTTTTCACCAGCTAAAACATGTCCATACATATTCGGTAGTGATACCGAATTTCATAAATTTGTTCTTATAGAACAAAAACTGATTTCAGAAATTGTCTCGTACCCAAGTGAGGAAATCTGAAAAATTCTGAGAATGGTTTATCTTCAAAATAACAAATGGAAAGCAGCCCAATCTCTAAATCCTTCACTTACCTTCAAAGAGATTACTTTGTAAAAAGGATAGATGGCTGGGGAGTCAGCACTGAAATTTTTCACAATTGCAACCATGTCACCAAATCCTATTTGGGACTGCAGGTAAGAAAAGAAGTGCACAACATCACTCCATATCATCCCTGTATTTAATGTGGGAATTTTAAAAACTTATTATTTTATCTATATTGTTTTTTAGAGATCTTGCTCTGTTACTCAGGCTGGAGTGCAGTGGCACAATCATAGCTCACTGCAGCCTCGAACTCCCAGGCTCAAGCCATCCTCCCACCTCAGCCTTTCAAGTAGCTGGGACTACAGATGTATGCCACCACACCTGGCTTCATATGGGAAATTTTTATTTTGTTTTTTAAGCAGCCACTAAATACAAGATACTGGGGTCGTATCATGCTAAGCACTGTGGTCGATAGAATGATCATTAAAGCCTTAATCTCTACCCTGAAGAAGTTTATAATCTAATAGTACAAATAATTCTACTACCATCGATTTGCATGTGTATAAGACTTTATCACTTATTATATACCTTTCCTTCCATTATATCCCATATTCTTTAAAACAACCTTTTCAAAAAGGAAGAGCAATATTACCATTCAAATTTTAGAGTTGTGGGAGCTAGATAAAAGGCAGTTATCCATTTAGGGTTAGAACGTAGACACTGTAATAGTCCATGGCATGACACCTAGTTCTTTTCATATAGAAGTGTATTGTTTACAATACACTTTGCCACCTTCATGTGGCAAAATTCAATATTCACTCCTTTATTTTTCTTTTTAGGTCCCAGCAGCATATGACACATTTAGCTACTTAATTTCTGTGACACAGAAATGAAAAGTTTCCTTTCTCACTTCCTCTCCTCTGGTAACAATTTTTTTTTTTTTTTTTTTTTTTTTGCTTTGCTTTGTTTTGTTTTGTTTGAGACAGAGTCTCTGTCACCCAGGCTGGAGTGCAGTGGCATGATCTCAGCTCACTGCAACCTCCGCCTCCCGGGTTCAAGCGATTCTCCTGCCTCAGCCTCCCAAGTAGCTGGGATTACAGGCGCGTGCCACCATGCCCAGCTAATTTTTGTATTTTTAGTAGAGATGGGGGTTTCACCATGTTGGCCAGGCTGGTCTCGAACTCCTGACTTCAGGTGATCCACCCGTCTGGGCCACCCAACGTGCTGGGATTACAGGCGTGAGCCACCATGCCTGGATTCCTCTGGCAACTTCTATAAAATGTCAGAGTAGAGGGCTTGGTCCTGAGCCCTCTATCTATATTCTCTGTCTAGTTGATTTCAGCAATTCACATAGCTTTAAATATCATCTATATTGATGACGCCCAAATTTATATCTCTCCTATCCCAATCTCTCCCGAGACACACACTTTCATAATCAACTGTCTACATATCATCTCTACTTGAATTTTTTAAAAAATGATATCTGTTGATATTTCAAATGTAAATTCCTTTCTGAAAACCCTCTAATAACTTTCTACAACACTTGGAAGAAAATACAAAGTCTTTCCCATGATTTACACGGCTCTACATGATTTGTCCTCTACCCATTCTCCCTTTAAAGTACTATGCCTAGCTACATCAACCTTCTTTCTGTTCCTTGGACATACCAAGGTCACAGACAGCTCAGGGCCTTTGCATTTGTTGTTCTCTCTGCCTAGACTGTTTCTTTCCCACCAAGCCATTCAGTCTCAGCTCAAACGCCACTTCCTCTTAGAGGCTTTCCCCAACCATCCAATCTGAAATATCCATCCACATCACTGTTACTCTGGCCTATTTTTTCATCTGAGAACTTAATCACTATCTGACATTATCTCTTTTGTCTATTTTTCTTATTTCTTATTTCAATCTGTTTATTGCCTACCTTTCCCTACTTAAAAATATGGTCCATGAAAGTAGACCTTCTCTGATCACTGACTCATCAACACCTAGACGTGTGCCTAGCACATAGAAGAAATAGTAGCAGTAACAAAAGAAATGAAAATCAACAATAACGACAATGTAACTGTACCTAACCTTTTTAAAAAATAAATTGTGTGAGCTGCTGTGGAAGACTTCCCATGGATTAACTCATTTAATCTTCACAACAGCTTTCTGAGATAAAAAAATAATTGCATAAGGTCACACAGCTAGCATGTCACAAAAATGGAAATAAACTGAGTGTGCTTCCAGAACCCATGTTCTTAACCAGTAAGCTATATAGTTCTTAAGAAATATTTGTTGAAGGAGTAAAGGCTCATTCTAACACTGCATAGGATGACACCACTGAAGGCTGGGTCATGGGCTGACTTGAGTACTTAAAAACCTGAAATCCCTTTTATGAATCTAAACCAATTTCACAGCAAAACTCATTTACTGAGAATACTTTTACAGTACTATTTCATTGTATTTGAGAATGCATTTTAATCCCCTCGTTTCATCAATCTGGACATCTTAAATACATTTTAATAACAAGGTTGGCTTCAATCATACTTATTTTAAAGCTATATATGTAATAGTGAATATGTTTATCAGTAGAATGATGGTCAGCCTAAATTAAGTTTGTGTCTTTAGACCTGAATGTTGCTCTAGTAGATATTTTAGTAGATATAATGTTTAATTTTATGTCAATTTGACTGGGTTAAAGGATGTCCAGATAGCTGGTGAAACACTGTCTCTGGGTGTGCCTATGAGGGTGTTTCTGGAAGAATTTGCATGTGAATCAGTAGACTGAGTAAAGAAGAACACCCTCCTCAATGCGGGTGGGAAATGATCCAGCTTGTTGAGGGCCAAGATAAAACACCAAAGTGGAGAAGGGTGAATGCTCTCTCTCTCTTCTGGAGCTGAGACGTCCATCATCTCTTGCCCTGGGACATTGACACTCCTGTTTTTTGGGCCAAGGGACTGGGACTGGGGCATAAACAATTGGCTCCCCTGGTTCTCAGGCCTGTGGATTTGTATTGGAACTATACCATCAGTTTTCCTGGTTTTTTAGCTTGCAGAAGCTTGGAAGTTAGATGGCAAGATGTCTCAGTCTCCATAATTCTCTCTCTCTATATATATAGATGTATAAAATATTCTTATTTTATATAAAAAAGAAATATATATATATATATATATTCTTTTTCTCTGGAGAACCCTAATACAATAGATAAAATTTAAAACTGGCCATTTTGTTTATCTCCTATATTAGAGAATAGAAATTAAGAATACGGTTTAAATAAGTCTTTTTATTTTTTTGTAAGAGACAGAATCTTGTTATGTTGCCAAGGCTGGAGTGTGGTGGCTATTCACAGGTGCAATCCCACTACTGATAAGCACGAGAGTTTTTACCTACTTTGTTTCTGACCTGGGCTAGGTAACCCCTGCTTAAGCAACCTAGTGGTCCCCCGTTACTGAAAGGTCACCATATTAATGTGGACCTTAGTGCAAATGCCCAATCAGCCTAGCGCATTATAGCCCAGAACTCCCGGGCTCAAGCAATCCTCTCATCTCAGTCTTCTGAGTAGCTGGGCCTACAGGCATCTACCACCATACCCAGTAGAAATAAGACTTAAATGTATGTAGTGAGATGCCTCACAAAAAAAAAAAAAAAAAAAAAAAAAAAAAAAATTACTATAAAATGCATTTTATGAAAGGCTAATTGCCAGGACACAGTGGCTCATGCGTGAAATCCCAGCACTTTGGGAGGCCAAGGCAGGTGGATCACTTAAGGTCAGGAGTTCAAGACCAACCTGGATGTGGTGAAACCCCATCTTTTCTAAAAATACAAAAAACAGCAGGGTGCAGTGGAGAGTACCTGTAATCCCAGCTACTCGGGAGGCTAAGGCAGGAGAACGGCTTGAACCCAGAAGGCAGAGGTTGCAGTGAGCCGAGATCATGCCACTGCACTCCAGCCTGACTGACACAGCGAGGCTCCATCTCAAAAAAAAAAAACAAAAAAAAATAAAACAAAAAACCAGCAAGGCTATTTGGTGGCTTACAGGCAGTTTTGATTCTAGAAACAGAATGACATTTTCATGTCGTAGAGATACAAGGTATCTTTACAGCTACCTGTAGATTTCTATTTATAATATAAAGTGGGTATATCTTTAACAGGACCTTGTCTATGAAGAAGAGAAAGCTTGTTTCCTCAGTAGAGATTTGATCTGGGTTACTGTTACTCCTTACTTGGGGTTAAGATTGAATATAACTGAGACTTAAGAAAGTGTATTGTAAGGCCAGGCACAGTGGCTCACGCTTGTAATCCCAGCACTTTGGGATGCCGAGGCGGGCGGATCACGAGGTCAGGAGATCGAGACCACGGTGAAACCCCGTCTCTACTAAAAATACAAAAAATTAGCCAGGTGTGGTTGCGGGCGCCTGTAGTCCCAGCTACTCGGAGAGGCTGAGGCAGGAAAATGGCGTGAACCCGGGAGGTGGAGCTTGCAGTGAGCTGAGATGGCGCCACTGCACTCCAGCCTGGGTGACAGAGCGAGACTCCATCTCAAAAACAAAAAAAAAAAAAAAAAAAGAAAGTGTATTGTAGACCATTATGATTGTTGTGACTGGGCCAGGCAGCCTGCCCTTAGTTGTGTTTTGGCAGCACTGAAGGAGAAGCCTATGGCCATATTTAGGGTGACATGGGAAAGCTGGTTATGGACACACTATATAACTAATGCTAGAACCTCTCCTAACACAGTTCCCTGAGAAACTACTGAAGGCACTGGTAAGATCAGCAGCCAAAGGGCATTTGCTCCTGAATACCCAGATTTCCTGGCATTTGGTGCCACAGGAGAGAGTGACAACAACTATAAAAACTTCAAAGAACAGGGCACTCTGGGGAGGATGATTAGACTATTCCAGGATCAAAATGTAAAGTGACCTCTTCCCATCTGTTTAAGCAACTTTGGAAGTCCTTGAAATATTTAAAGAGAAGAACTCTGGGAAAAAAATGGACCTTCCAAGATGAAGGTAATTCAGAGTAATTTATAACCTAAAATAAATATAACCTTATGGCGGTGAAGTGGGACATATCTAATACATATAAACTTGTCAAGTATGAGAGGAAAATAAGAAATTCAATGCAATTTTCCTTTTACTAGTCCCCTTTCAAATTCCTTGTTCTACAAAGACAAATATTTCTGATTTTTCAAGCATGAAGTTATTTAAGATAACTGTAAGCTAAAATCACATCATCTTCTCCCTAACAGAAGTGTTCTTTGCGGGGTTTATAAACTAAAATGTGTGCAGCATTTTAAAACACTGCAAGGTAAAATGCTAATGTTTTGAAAATGTTAGTAATTTGAAATCAGTTTGGTATCAGTCATGAATCTGGAAAGTTAATTTATAAAACATTTATCAAAAGTCCCACAAAGCATTTCCTTTTTTTTTTTCTTTTGAGATAGAGTCTCACTCTATCGCCCATGCTAGAGGGCAGTGGCGTGATCTCGGCTCACTGCAACCTCTGCCTCACAGGTTCAAGTGATTCTCTTGCCTCAGCCTCCCATGTAGCTGGGATTACAGGTGCCCAGCACCATGCCCAGCTAATTTCTTTATTTTTAGTAGAGATGGGGTTTCATCATGTTGGTTAGGTTAGTCTCGAACTCCTTCCTGATCTCAAGTGATTTGCCCACCCAGGCCTCCCAGTGCTGGGATTACAGGAGTGAGCCACTGCACCCAGCCCACAAAGCATTTTTATCTAGGGAATCTCATCTAGGGAAGCAGTGATCAGAATTACTTGGGTATTTATGCACTATATAGAATTCTCTTAAAGCTTTTATCACCCATGTTTTTGTGTGACTATATATGAATTTCTAGATTATATTCCTTAGTAATATACTAACAGTATGGACCTTAAATTCAACCTGAGATAGTTGTAATTCCTCCATAAGCTTATACCAAAATAGAAACTAAGTTATTTCCCTTATACTTTAATGTACATTTATATTGGTTTTGACTATTTCAGGTAGCTGAAGGCAGGTGTTATACCCCCCTTGCCCTCTAACTGATCCTATTGGTAAAGTAGGATCACTTCATCAATGCTATGTGTAGAAAACTGTTTATCATTTTACTTAATTTTGATGTAAGGAGTAATTGTTACTACAAAAAACTTGTTCCATTAGAATTAGAAAAAGCATTAGCAGGGCACTGGGGAATGAAGAGTTTATAGAGCGCATAGATACTTGAGTCAAATCAGTTGCTACGATTTTTCATCTTCATAGGTAGTACATTAGTTACTTATAATTTTCATTTTAAAAGCCTGAAATATTAAATATCATTACTGCTGGATTGTTGAAGAACATGGAAAAATCAATTTGAGATCCACTTAACCTTCACACAAGCTTTAGTTAACAACCTGGCATAATTACCCATTTAAATAAAAGGAAGTCACAAATATACAATCTATTAAAATATAGACAGCATTTCCACTTTTTAAAACCTGTCAGAAAAGATTCCTCTTAATGCTAAAAACATGAATTTTTCCATTTAATTTGGATAATTTTTAGTTAGAAATTAACATTTCAAAGAAATGTACTTTAAAAATAATATTAAAATATGTGAAACTTACAAACCACACATCATGTGATGAATATGCATTGACAAGTATTTACAAATATGAAGCATTAACAAGGATAATATGGAATGCATGTATTAATTTTCATTTGGGTTCAACATAATACTTTAAAATAGTTCAAGATATAGACTAAAAAATTCTGTTAAAAATCAGATTATAGGCCAGGTACGGTGGCTCACGCTTGTAACCTCACCACTTTGGGAGGCCGAGGCGGGCAGATCACCTGAGGTCAGGAGTTTGACACCAGCCTGACCAACATGGCAAAACCCCATTTCTAGTAAAAATACAAAATTAGCCAGGCGTGGTGGCGCACACCTGTCATCTCAGCTACTTGTGAGGCTGAGGCACGAGAATTGCTTGAACCCAGGAGATGGAGGTTGCAGTGAGCTGAGATTGCACCATTGCACTCATGAGCGAAACTCGGTTTCAAAAAAAAAAAAAAAAAATCAGATTATAAAACTGAGGCATGGCTATCATTACTGCCACCCATTAGAGCAGTTTGGGCGAGGACTCAGCCAGGACACAGGTGAGTAGCAACTATCCTGGTGGCAGCCCACCAGGACAGCCTCCCCCCAAACCTTCCAGAGAATCAGTCACCTCACTTTTGCACCTCTTCCATTACTCTGACACCCAATGTGGGGTTACGTCCATGTATTAGTCTGTTCTCATGTTGGTATGAAGAAATACCCGAGACTGGGTAATTTATAAAGGAAAGAGGTTTAATTGACTCACAGTCTCACATGGCTGGGGAGGCCTCAGGAAACTTACAATCATGGCGGAAGGCACCTCTTCACAGGGTGGCAGGGGAGGGAATGAATGCCAGCAGGGGAAATGCCAGACACTTATAAAACCATCAGATCTCATGAGAACTCACTATCATGAAACAGCATGGAGGAAACTGCCCCCATGATCCAATCACTTCCCAATATATCCCTCCCATGACACGTGGAGATTATGGGGACTACAATTCAAGATGACATTTGGGTGGGGACACAGACAAACCATATCAGTCCATAATCCCTTCTGGGGATCAGAATCACCAGATTTGTACTATCTGAAGTATTATCAAGTACCCTGCTTCTCTTTTTTACCTCCCGCCCCATTGGAGTAGCCATTTTCTTAGTGCTCTCTCACTACCCAAAGAGTAGATCTTCTGTTAAAATAAAAAAAAAAAAAAAAAAAGAAATAAAATTGAGGCATAGGACATTTAAATAATATAACAAAGATAGTGTAGTCAGTGGTTAGGATTTTGAACCAAAGTCCTCAGTTTTTAACATAGAGGAGGTAATTATGCTACCAGAAAGATAAAAACATTCTGCAATGACCCCACTTTTCCATAAATGGTCTGAGTCAGCTAGGATAAAAAAAATGCTTTTAAATAAGCCTCCTGTTAAAGTCACAAATGTGGTAGTTATTAGAGAGATAAGAAGTACACTCAGCACTCTTAATTTTCTCTACCCACTTTCTTTATTCACTCTCTTGTGTCTTTTATGTGTCTGTCTTTTTATCCTTCCTTTGAAGACAGTTTAGCTTTGCATCCTTAGTCACCCAGCAGAGTAATTTCTTCACTCATTTATTCAAACATTTTGATTAAATGCCTACTATGTGCCAGGTATCTTCTAGGTGCTGATGATGGAGTAGTGAATATTCAGACAAGGTTACTGCTTTCCAAGGAGATGCCAGTTGAGTGGGGAAAATATATATTAAACAAATACAAAACATTTTTTAAATTGCAATTTGAAAAGTGTGACTGCAGGCCGGGAGCGGTGGCTCACGCCTGTAATTGCAGCACTTTGGGAGGTCGAGGCGGGCGGATCACGAGGTCAGGAGATGGAGACCATCCTGGCTAACATGGTGAAACCCCATCTCTACTAAAAATACAAAAAATTAGCTGGGCGTGGTGGCGGGCACCTGTAGTCCCAGCTACTCGGGAGGCTGAGGCGGGAGAATGGCGTGAACCCGGGAGGCGGAGCTTTCAGTGAGCCAACAATGTGCCACTGCACTCCAGCCTGGGCGACAGAGTGAGACTCCGTCTCAAAAAAAAAAAAAAAGAAAAGAAAATTGTGACTGCAAAGCTTAAGTTGTTATAAGAATGTATATTTGGGAGACTTAATAGACTTGTGGGGGACAGGGGTAGGCCATGAATCTGGAAATGCTTCTTGAAAGATGACACATTAAAACTCAAACCTGGATGGTAAGAGCCAGAAGGAGTATTGTGGTAGCATGAGGGAAGGCATGGAAGGATATTAAATATTCTAGGAACACAAAGAAGACGAAAAAGACCTAGAATACTAGAGACTACGGAGTTAAGTGGGAGTGAAGAAGGAGATGGTTCCTGAGGTACGCAGGAACCAGATTCTATAGATCTATTAGGCATTTAAAACTCTTTCTTGCCCAAAATGTAAGTCATTGACAAGGTTTAAACAAAGAAGTGGTAGGATCAGATTTCCTTTGCTTAAGGTATAAAAAATGGTGCCTAAATTAAAACACATATATACACACTAACAACAACCAAAAACTCTCAGACTAATTTAAATGAAGCGTAGAATACGATCTAAATGATAGTAAGTCTATTTGCTAGTTCCTACTAATGAGAAGAGTATGCAGTATGTAAATATCTAATTAAAGTACATTTGATAAATTATTGAGAATGTTACACAGAATCAAAGGCAGTTAAAAAATAACAGGTGTTAGGCAATACATAACTATCAAGATTGCCATATAGTTGTGTTTACCAGAATACAGGAGTTATGGTTAAACATTTTTGAGATTGATGTGTATGTTTTGGAATGTCAGTATTATTATTTAATATTCATAGTAGGCATACACAGATGTTAATTAGATAATGTCCTACCCCGAGCCCTACCTCACACTCAGTTCTCAGTATCATTTATCATGCTGTGATAATATATAAGAAACTGCTAGAGATTAAATAGAGAAAAAGAAAGTAAAGTGATAAGACATGGTTTCTAACCCTCACTGAATTTATAAACTAGTGTTAGGAGACGATAAATAACAGCAGAGCCTCAGTAGCAGAAACTAATGTTTATTGAACTCTTACAAGGAAGCAGGTATTGAACTAAATGCTTAACAAGCTTTGTCTTATTTAACCCCCACAATGGCCTATATATGCTATTATTAACTACATTTTACACATGATGAAATTAGCCTCAGGGAGACCAACTAACTTTTTCATCACGATCTAGTATGTGGATTCAGACAAAACTATGTTTTAAACCAGCATGTTTAGCCCAGTTTGCTTCCTCTGTTTTTTTTGTTTTGTTCTGTTTTTTGAGACGAAGTCTCGCACTGTCGCCTGGGCTGGAGTGCAGTGGTGCGTTCTCAGCTCACTGCAACCTCCGCCTCCCAGATTCACGCGATTCTCCTGCCTCAGTCTCCCAAAGAGCTGGGATTACAGGCGCCTGCCACCACACCCGGCCAAATTTTTGTATTTTTAGTAGAGACGGGGTTTCACTATATTGGCCAGGCTGGTCTCAAACTCCTGACCTTGTGATCCACCCGCCTCAGCCTCCCAAAGTGCTGGGATTACAGACTTGAGCCACCATGCCCGGCCTCAATGTATCTAGAATTGTTAAGGAACTGGGACTATTCTGGGATAAGGTAGTTTGCACAAGCAGGGAGCTATAGAGGGGATAAGCCTGAAAAGGAATGAAATGCATGTTAATGTTTTCAAGTTTCCTTTGTAGGTGATGAGTTATCAATATTTTTAATCAGAGGAGTAACATGACCTTACCTGTTTTTAGGTATCCAGTTTGGAAACAGGAGAAGGATAATTTGGAGAGATGAGAGATTGGACATAGGGGGAGCATCTGGGAAGCTAACAGAACAGTACTGCAAATGGAAAGCAGGGTATAGATATAAGAAATATGGGTCGGGGGAGGTGGCTCACACACGTAATCCCAGCACTTTGGGAGGCCGAGGCGGGCGGATCACCTGAGGTCAGGATTTCGAGACCAGCCTGGCCAACATGGTGAAACCCTGTCTCTACTAAAAATACAAAAATTAATCAGGCATGGTGGTGCATGCCTGTAATCCCAGCTACTCAGGAGGCTGAGGCAGGGGAATCACTTGAACCTGGGAGGAGGAGGTTACAGTGAGTGGAGATCACACCACTCCACTCCAGCCTGAGCGACAGAGTGAGACTCCATCTCAAAGAAAAAAAAAAAAAGGAATATGGAGGAAGCAGAATCCATGGAACATGGTGACTAACTAGATATTAGTGGCTAGAGAGAGGGGAATATTGACAATGCCCCTTGAGTTTTACAGCCTGGGTGACTCAGTATATTTTGTGTGAGCTTGTGTTTTATCAGAACTTGAGAAACAAGTAAGGGAGCACTATTTTGGGGGCAGAGAGTAATGACTAGTTTTAAACAAATCGAGTTTGTGGTATCTGTGAAATACTGGGATAGTGAAATCTAATAGGCAGTTGAAGTATATAGGCTTCTTGATAAAATGGACATCAGGTTGCATGGCAGCAGTAAGAAATACAAAGCCAAAGCAAATGGAGCAAGGACAGGAAGACTTCCTCTTAGCCAATCGGATCGAGATCAGGACGGTACTTTAACAAGGCTCCCTTAACATTCTTGTTGGTTCAGTGGACATTCCTTTAGTCCGAATATGCTTGGCCTTGATATACTCCCCCCAAATATAGGATATTCTGGAAATATCTAACCACAGAGCAAAATATCAGATCCTGCAGTCTGTGCTAACAGTTTCAATTATTATAAAGGATGATTTTACTACAAATATCAATGAAACAAAAACTGTACTGTGAATTTTGCCAAAGGGAAGGTCCCTGGGGAATCTAGTTTTATTGAACAGTGACAGAGCTAGGGCAAAAAGGAGTTTAAGAAATATTACTACAGATTCAAGAATAACTGGATACAGTTATGAAATTATTTAGAAATGGTGATGCCAAGTGTCTGCGACGATGTTTCTCATTATATTGTGCAGTCTTTGTGAGTGTGTATTTTAATTTTTATGGTACCAGGTACTTCTGATATGTCTGTTGCTTTGGAATGAATATGTACATATTTGGGTTGGATTGGACCCTTTAGTATAATTTTCTGAATTCTTTGGACATTTTATTTCCATTTTTCCCATTTTATAAGTATTTTTCCTACACTTATTTTCAAATGTCCCATTTTAGGTTTGAGAATTATACTGAATTACAGATAGTGTCCAATCATGCTTTTTCAATCTAAGTAGTGGTTTCAATTCAGCTGATACTGCTTTTCCACTTCTTGTTTATCTTTGCTTACTTAACTAAAATCGCCAATGAGGTAAAGTGGCAACAAAAAAGGAAATGTCTTCCAAATCAAGTTTACTAATAAAGATAAGAGCCAATTCTGGCCGAGCGCGGTGGCTCAAGCCTGTAATCCCAGCACTTTGAGAGGCAGAGGAGGGCGCATCACGAGGTCAGGAGATCGAGACCATCCTGGCTAACACGGTGAAACCCTGTCTCTACTAAAAATACAAAAAATTAGCCGGGCGTGTTGGCGGGCACCTGTAGTCCCAGCTACTCGGGAGGCTGAGGCAGGAGAACGGCGTGAACCTGGGAGGCGGAGCTTGCAGTGAGCCGAGATCGCGCCACTGCACTCCAGCCTGGGGGACAGAGCGAGACTCTGTCTCAAAAAAAAAAAAAAAAAAAAAAAAAGAGCCAATTCTGTGCATTCAAAAGATCTATGAACTGAGGCAAGAGATTTAGCCCTTTTTATATACATACAGGATGATCTGTGGAATTTACATCCCTCACTGCAGATACAAAATAAAGCAATTTGAGTAGAAATTCTGCAAGGTTGCTTCCAGCTGTATAATGCTAGATTCTATAAGTATTCAGGTAAAATGAAAGCACTAACATCTTGATAAAAAGTATTTTGATTTTTCTCATGAAAACACTTGAATATATTATTTAAGCTGGTTGTTTAGTGTATGTAAACTCCCTATTCTAGAATGAATATATTTTGCCCACCTTTATGTCTTATGATCTCTAAAACAGGGTTAAGAACCTTGCAAGTACATGGCAACCTCATACTGAATTTAACCTACAGTAAACTATCTCAACGACAGACATGTTACTCTGAAATAAAATAATGACATTGAAATACTATATATTTTCTAACCCAATTGCTTATTAAAGACTCTCATTTCTTTTCCATGTGGGCTGTTTGATACCCCTGACATTAGAATTCCAACTTCTAGTTGTCCAGTTTGAAGATCAGAATCCATTCATGCCATCACCTTATATAAATTTTCTCATATGGTCATGTAAACCTAACCTTAACCCTGATATCCTCCTACTTAATAAAACTGTTTGCATGGTTAAAAACAAGTGCATTTCAGGATATAAAGTACTTTAATATAATACTTCAATCATAGCAGTCAAACATTTCAGAATGTTTCCCTGAATTTATTCAATATAGGTAATAGCCCAACTCTGGGCCAGAATTTCCACTAGGAAAATTTTACTTCTGCAACAAAAATTTTTTTGCAGACAATACTACTTTTTGTTTGTACTGTATTTCCTAAGCTGTTCAGCAATTCCTTTTCTCTTTCAAGGTTTCCCTAAAATATATGCATTTCTATGTATGTGTAGGTATGTATGTGTATATACTTATACATATATTAAGAATTTACTAATTTTACTGGGTCACTGGTGGATTTTGTGTTTTTTTTCCTAGTATCAATTTAATATATGCCTTAAATATGAAATTGCATTATTTAACTCTGAAAGACATTTTTAGCTTTATGTGGAAGAAGCTATTTGAATACAGTGGCATTACTTCCAAAGAACACATTTCTTTTCTTCTTTCCTTTGTTAGAGATAAAAATGTGCCCTGTGAAAATTTTCTGCTTGAGGAAAACAAACAATAACCAAATAACTTCAGTAGTGTTCAGTTTGTGACATGGATATAAACTAGAACTGTGAATCTATCTTTAATGTGTTTGCTGTCTCTAGGTGTCTCTGACATCTCAAAAAATTACATGATCTTAGGGACCACATATATTTCAATGTCAATGTGTTATTCAAAGCCAGCTCTTGGACTGAAAAAAAGAAAAAGGAAGGATCTTGAAGAGATAGTTGCACTCCTATATTCAATGCAGCATTATTCACAATAGCCAAGAAGTTGAAAGAATCTACATGTCCTTCAAGGAATAAAGAAAATGTGGTTTATACATATAATGGAATATTATTCAGTCTTTAAAAACAAAGACATCAAAAGGCTGGGCGCAGTGGCTCACGCCTGTAATCCCATCTCTTTGGGAGGCTGAGGTGGGTAGATCACCTGAGGTTAGGAGTTCAAGACCATCCTGACCAACATGGTAAGACCCCATCTCTACTAAAAATACAAAAGTTAGCTGGGCGTGGTGGCGGGCGCCTGTAATCCCAGCTACTTGGGAGGCTGAGGCAGGAGAATGGCGTGAACCCAGGAGGCGGAGCTTTCAGTGAGCCAAGATTGCGCCACTGCACTCCAGCCTGGGTGACAGAGCAAGACTCCGTCTCAGGCTGGGCGCGGTGGCTCACGCTTGTAATCCCAGCACTTTGGGAGGCCGAGGCGGGCGGATCACGAGGTCAGGAGATCGAGACCACGGTGAAACCCCGTCTCTACTAAAAATACAAAAAATTAGCCGGGCATGGTGGCGGGCGCCTGTAGTCCCAGCTACTCGGAGAGGCTGAGGCAGGAGAATGGCGTGAACCCGGGAGGCGGAGCTTGCAGTGAGCCAAGATTGCGCCACTGCACTCCAGCCTGGGTGACAGAGGAGACTCCGTCTCAAAAAAAAAAAAAAAAACAGAAAGACATCTTGTCATATGTTACAACATGGATGAGCCTTGGGGACATTATGATCCATGAAATAAGTCAGTCACAGGACAAATACTGTATGATTCCACTTACACGAAGTATCTAAAGTAGTCAAACTCATAGAAACAGAGAGTAGGTGGCTACCAGGGGCTGAGGGGTGAGGGAAGTGGGGAGTTGCTACTGAGTAGGTGTAGAGTTTCAGTTATGCAAGATGAAAATTTTCTAGAGATCTGTGGTACAACATTGTGCTTATTATTAACAATGTACTGTACATTCAAAAATTTATTAAGAGGGTAGATTTCACGTTATGTGTTTTTACCACAATAAAGGAAAAAATAGGCAAACTTCTATTTAGGTCTCTAACTCTACACACACACACACACACACAGACACCAAATCTAAATTTTTATTTCTATGTTTAAGTAGTCATATGGCTCTGTGCAAGTTCAGGAGAGAGGGGTCAGTGACTTTCTCCTTCTCACCTGGGCAATTCATTATACACAGGCTTTGATTAGAACCCAGAGAAAGCATGTGGTGTGTGTGTCTGTGTGTGTGTGTGTGTATGTGTTTGTGTGTCTAAGAATGCAGGAAGGGCAGAAAAAATGCCAGTAGATGTGCCCAGATAGACCCTGAGATCCACATTTTAGAGCTACTTTGTGACAATGTCGAGCAAAGGCTTCTAAGTGTTACACAGAGTTACTATGAAAACAGCAATGGAATTAGAGGTATTAACTACAAGAGAAAAGTTCTATGATTGAGCCAACCATAAGTGGAGAACCTGGCTGGTTCCCTCACATGTGCTCTCCCTTTTGTAATGTCCTGGTGCCTTGGAGGACATGTTACTCCCTCAGAATATTGAAAGTAGTCATTGGCTGGTCTAAAGACTTTCAGACGTAGAGAAAAGCTCCAACAACTGATAGAACAGGTTATATATACCAGTGTCCAGTTTAGTGAAAAAGTTTCAAAAAAATAAAAACCAAGACACTCTAATTGTTCATATATGCTTCTATTGGATATCAATATTTGAATCACTCTGAAATAAGATTTAATGTTTGTTTCTTTTTTAAATGTGGGCTCTTTCCTTTTAGCCTCTCAGTGTTTTCTCATTTTAGAGAGGTGGGTGGGGGAAAGTGATTTTCACTCACTTACATGTAAAACAAAAATATGTCTCTTTTATCCACAAATGCCCAGACACTGTTAAGACATAAGAGCAAAATGTGCCAAAATGTTAGACTGTTAGTTATTTTGCATAAAACACACATCCAAACACATATTAACTGAACAGCAGATGGCAGAGAAAAGAAAATCAGTTACATTGCAGTGTGGGTGAAACATGCCCAATAAGTTCTGTAAAGATGGAAACCTGGGCATAAGAGAAACCATATTGAGTAAGCAAATGGAATGCCTAATCTGATTCTTTCATCTTCACTGTTTGATTTATCCTGCCATAAATACAGTATCATTTTAATCATGATGCCTTAAGGCTATTTTTGATGGAAAGGGAGGGGTAAACAGAATATGTTTACATAGTAACACATTTGGGGAAATCATCTTGGAATAAATACTTTTAATGATGCATAGTGCTTCCTAATATTCATTAGTGGGTGAAAATTAATTTAGATAAAATTACTAATGTACTAGGAAAAAATGATGAATGTGGCTGTATATTAGTCTAGAAATATAAGTAGTATATATATTAGAGCTCATTTTATGAATGAAATTAATAAATTATTTATATATTTTAACATCATCCAGTTTATAAATTATTTTTTCTAATTAAAAGCAGAAAAATAGGGATAAGTATCTAAAATAAAATATGGCAAATAATCTTTAAAATATTTGCACACTTACTACTGATTTAGGAATTTCAGCTTAAAAAAATCACATTTATCTAAATCAGATTGAAACTGATACGTTTACTGAGATGTAAACAAGAGCAATGATAGATGCTAGGTCCAGAGAAAGCAATGAGATGACTTAGAACTTAAGGAGCTAGTAACATAGTTGTTTTTTGTTTGTTTGTTTTTTGATACAGAATCTCACTCTGTATCAGGCTGGAGTGCAGTAGTGCAATCTCAGCTCACTGCAACCTCTGCCTCCCGGGATCAAGCAATTCTCCCACCTCAGCCTCCCAAGTAGCTGGGACTACAGGCGTGCACCACCATGCATGGCTAATTTTTGTTTTTTTAGGAGAGATGGGGTTTCACAATGTTTGCCAGGCTGATCTCGAACTCCTGACCTCAAGTGATCCACCTGCCTCAGCCTCTCAAAGTGCTGGGATTACAGGCATGAGACACCCCACCTGGCCGTTAAGCAGCTAGTAACATTTCTATAGCAAAAGAGTGATCTGATTAAACTAGACTCTAAAATAATATTTACCTATATGTTCTGATACTATTACAAAATCAGAAAACACAATCCCTAAACAATAGAGAAAAAACTGGTTGCTTCTGGAGGAACATCTTTGTTTTTAAGTGAATTAAGAAGGGATTCATTAAATGAATTGTGGGGAAGGGTATGCTATTTAAAAAGCCAAAGTATCAGGGAAATGTCAACTTGGAAAAAGGGTTAAACATATAACAGGCTGGGTGTGGTGGCTCACGCCTATAATCCTAGCACTTTGGGAGGCAGAAGCGGGCAGATCATCTGAGGTCAGGAGTTTGAGACCAGCCTGGCCAACATGGTGAAACCCCATTTCTACTAAAAATACAAAAATTAGGCCGGGTGCAGTGGCTCACGCCTGTACTCCCAGCACTTTGGGAGGCCAAGGCAGGTGGATCACCTGAGGTCAGGAGTTCGAGACCAGCCTGACCAACATGGCGAAACCCTGTCTCTACTAAAAATACAAAAATTAGCCAGTAGCCAGGTGTGGTGGCAGGCACCTGTAATTCCAGCTACTCAGGAGGCTGAGGCATGAGAATTGTTTGAACTGGGGAGGCGGAGGTTGCAGTGAGCCAAGACTGTGCCACTGCAATCCAGCCTGGGCGACAAAGCGAGACTGTCTCAAACAAAAACAAAAACAACAACAAATAACAATGAAATTTCCTAGGCCGGGCACGGTGGCTCATGCCTGTAATCCTAGCACTTTGGGGAGGATGAGGCAGGCGGATTGCCTGAGATCAGTAGTTTGAGACCAGCCTGGCCAACATGATGAAACCCTGTCTCTACTAAAAATACAAAAATTAGCCAGGCGGGGTGGCAGGCACCTGTAATCCCAGCTACTTTGGAGGCTGAGGCAGGAGAATTGCTTGAACCTAGGAGGCAGAGGTTGCAGTGAGCAGAGATGGCGCCACTGCACTCCAGCCTGGGCGACAGTGAGACTCCATCTTCAAAAAAAAAAAGACAAGAAAGAAAGAAATTTCCTAAGCCCACAGATACTTGTCCATAAAAATAAAACCTGTTGAGTACTATTATTTTAGAATGCAGGGACACAAATTAATTGTAACTATTCAGTTTATAAGTGGTGGGCATCTTTTTCAAATAGATTTTCAAACTGCTTGTAGAATAACCTCCTTTTCCTGTATACTTTTAATCTGCTCCTGTTTCCCTCTTCTAGAGATGACCAATTAAAAATACTCCAGAGACTTCTTATGTGAAAACACAAAAGAACTCATACATTGCTCCCTAGGACAGGTGTGCATCAATTACCATGGCAGGCCATGAGTGAATCTTTGCAAACTGCAACGCTGAACTTAATATATGCACATTTGCAAAGCAAAAGGATATTAATCAATCATGCAGAGTCACTGAGTGCAGCTCAGCAGAACTGCAAACCACAAACTTGCTTTCCTTTGATGCTACTTGGCTGAAACCTCAACTCAAGCAGCAGTGTTGTCCTTCTGAAACTAGGTTTGGTGCAGATCTAGACGGGCTGAAAATGGTATTGTCACAGCCCATTATAATTTTCATAGTAGCTATCTTGAAGCTCTAAGAATCAAGTCTGTTTTGCATGCATGAAAGCAAGCTCCAAGTCCCGGGCAGGTGGATAGGTGGTTATTTCTGGCAGCAATTTTGCTAAGTCTCTAAACCAGCCCTGCTTTAATTAGGAGCTTTTCTTCTGAGTTATTTTGATGTTAATAATATATGGCGGTCGCATTCCTTGTACATGTTCCCAAATAGTGATACAAACATTATTAAATCTAATCAGTGTTTATGGAGTATTCCATATGCTACCCACTGTGAATCTTTTGAAATGTCATTTTAGTGGATAATGCATAAAGAAGGGTTGGTATATACAATGACATGCTTTTGTTCCTTCAGTCAATGATTTTTATGAAAAATTTTCTACAGATGGTAGTTGCTTTCAACTTGTATTTGACCGTATTTTAAAAAGAATATTTTGTTAGACTTCTATACAACAAATATTTAAATTCACAAAGACTTCCTACTCCAAAGAATACAATAATTAACTTTCCTTTTACTAAATTAAAGAACAGAAACAATACTGCAAATGTCTTAGATTAAAGTAGATCAAGTTTAAATGAAGCCTCTTAGAATTATGCATTAAGAAATATTTAACCTTTTCTGAGGATCCGGCAAAATGGCAGAAGTAGAGCAGAAGAAGAAGCGGACCTTCCGCAAGTTTACCTACCGCGGCGTGGACCTGGACCAGCTGCTGGACATGTCCTACTAGCAGCTCATGCAGCTGTACAGTGCGCACCAGCGGCGGTGGCTGAACCGGGGCCTGCGGCGGAAGCAGCACTCCCTGCTGAAGCGCCTGCGCAAGGCCAAGAAGGACGCGCCGCCCATGGAGAAGCCGGAAGTGGTGAAGATGCACCTGCGGGACATGATCATCCTGCCCGCGATGGTGGGCGTCTACAACGGCAAGACCTTCAACCAGGTGGAGATCAAGCCTGAGATGATCGGCCACTACCTAGGCGAGTTCTCCATCACCTACAAGCCGGTAAAGCACGGCCGGCCTGGCATCGGGGCCACCCACTCCTCCCGCTTCATCCCTCTCAAGTAGTGGCTCAGCTAATAAAGGCGCACATGGTTCCAAAAAAAAAACAAAAAAAACAAAAAGAAATACTTAACAAGAGTTGAAAACTAGGCACCACACCTAAAATACCTAAAATAACATTAGGCTGGGCGCAGTGGCTCACGCCTGTAATCCCAGCACTTTGGGAGGCCGAGGCGGGCAGATCACGAGGTCAGGAGATGGAGACCATCCTGGCTAACACAGTGAAACCCCGTCTCTACTAAAAATACAAAAAATTAGCTGGGCATGGTGGCAGGCGCCTGTAGTCCCAGCTACTTGGGAGGCTGAGGCAGGAGAATGGTGTGAACCCGGGAAGCGGAGCTTGCAGTGAGCCGAGATCGCACCACTGCACTCTAGCCTGGGCGACAGAGTGAGACTCCATCTTAAAATAAAATAAAATAAAATAAAATAAAATAACATCAAGATGAAAAACTAAGAAAGGCAAAACTTGGTCTTGTCTAAGATAGCTGAGTAACTGCCCAGACTGGACAACTATTGAGCATTATAATGTCCTTCCTACTCTCTGTATTAATGATCAACTACTAATATTCAAGGTAGCCATTAAAAGTAATTCTCACCAGATGGTCCTATATTCCTGAAGGTATGGATATGTATTTTCTCTCCTTGAGCAATACTATTAGGCAAATTATGGCTCTAAGAAGCAGAGTTGCAGATGCAGACTGCACTCATCAGACATAAGGCCAACCACAGAGCCTCCTGCACATGCAGGCAGTGGACAATGGAGGCTGTTCATTTACCTCTTCATCCACAGTCATGTGCACAAATGACAATGGTCATCACCAGGGCCAATGTTTCTACACTCTAAGATGAATGATACATGTTTAAGAAAAATAATTTACTGGCCAGGTGAGGTGGCTCATGCCTGTAATTCCAGCACTTTGGGAGGCCGAGGTGGGCGGATCACCTGAGGTCAGGAGTTCAAGACCAGCCTGGCCAACATGGCAAAACCCCATCTCTACTAAAAATACAAAAATTAGCTGGGTGTGGTGGTGGGTGTCTGTAAGCCAAGCTACTTGAGAGGCTGAGGCAGGAGAATCACTTGAACCGGGAGGCATATGTTGCAGTGAGCCAAGATCGTGCCACTGCACTCCAGCCTGGGCGATAGAGCGAGACAGACTCCATCTCAAAAAAAAAAAAAAAAAGATAAGAAAAATAATTTACTTTGATAACTTTTCAGCAGTCTCACAGAGATAGTTTAGGTTATCATTACCTGACTAGAGAATATACAAAGAGCTGACCTGTGGTGTTTTCCTGTAGGCACTGATATATTTGAGTCTAAGTTGCACAGGCCTTTTATACTCTACTATAGGCAGGTTCCTCCAGATCTCTTGAACCTTTGTGTTGAGTACAGACTATCACAATCTGTTTATTAGCGTAGATAGAAAAAAACAAGAACAAAAATTGAGATGCCGTCATTAAAAACAAAAATGCATGAGATGAAAAGCAAAAATTCTTTTTGCAAAAGATAGATTTAAAAAATGTACTATTTGACTAGTTCATTGTATCTACTGTGAATGAGGGACTGTTTTGTCATTTTCCTGATCTTACGATGCTTTCCAAACAGCTGGCAGGCAGGCAATGTTTTTTATAGTTAATGAAAGGAATTTTATATGAAATGACAGTGCAGTTGCCATCTGAAAATATTAAGTGGTACATCAGATTCTTAGCTACAAGAGGTATTTATTTGCTCCTTTTATTATAGCTTTCTATAGGAGTAAGTAAGGCACTCCTCTCATGAGCCCCACATCACCCGCTGTGGAAGCCTTGCCAGAACCAGAGCAAGGGACTTCTCGAATGGGAATATCATAGAAAATATCACTTGTTATCTATTTAAATATGTTTTATTGAAAGGAGAGTCATCTGTAGGCACCAAAGGGTAGCTGCTTCACTTAAAGTCGGTTATTATCAGAGTCAAATTAGATCTAAATACTGAGCACACAAATGAGAGCCAAATTTTAAAATTAGGTTCAACAAGTTATTTGATTTAGCCTATAAAGAGCCTCTTTTTCTGAGGTTTTTTTTTTTTTTTTTTTTTTTTTTTTTTTTTTTTTTTTTTTTTAAGACAGAGTTTCGCTCCTGTTGCCCAGGCTGGGGTGCAATGGCGTGATCTCTGCTCACCGCAACATCTGCCTCCCGGGTTCCAGAGATTCTCCTGCCTCAGCCTCCTGAGTAGCTGGGATTACAGGCATGCACCACCACTCCTGGCTAATTTTGTATTTTTAGTAGAGACGGGGTTTCTCCATGTTGGTCAGGCTGGTCTCGAACTCCTGACCCTCAGGTGATCCGCCTGCCTCGGCCTCCCAAAGTGCTGGGATTATAAGCATGAGCCACCGCACCCGGCCCCTGAGCTTACTTTTTAAGAACTGGCATAGGCCGGGCACAGTGGCTCATGCCTGTAATCCCAGCACTTTGGGAGGCTGAGGCAGGCTGATCACCTGAGGTCAGGAGTTCGAGACCAGCCTGGCCAACATGGTGAAACCCCGTCTCTACTAAAATATACAAAAATTAGCCGGGCGTGGTGGCAGGTGACTTAATCCCAGCTATTTGGGAGGCAGAGGCAGGAGAATCATTTGAACCTGGGAGGTGGAGGTTGAAGTGAGCCGAGATTGAGCCATTGCACTCAAACCTGGGGTATAAGAGTAAGACTTCTCTCAAAAAAAAAAAAAAAAAAAAAGAACTGGGATAAACTTAAGAATAAATGTTAAAATATTTCTATTTGTAGGAATATATCATAGTTTACAGCAAATACTAGAGTTGCAAAAGATCTTTTGCTATCAACAACCTACTTTTTAGTCAGGAAGGAAATCTCAAAGCACCATCTCTAATCCAACTTAAATTTTGAGTGGTAGGTTTCATGTGAAAGGGTTTTTGTTTGTTTGTTTTTTCATTCTTTAAAAATTAATCAAAATCAGTAGATTCAGATAGACTCCCAGACCTCTCCAAAACTGTACATATTAAACCAGTGACTAAGAGTCAGCTATGGTTTCTGGTGTTTTCTTTCTGTATGCCTTCAGGCACACACATGTAATTTTTGTGCTTCAGGGAGTTAGTGCTTCATAAAAACAGAGATGAATGGTTATAAAACACACCAGTGCCCTTTGGAAGTAATTAAAAATATGGCCCTTCCCCATCCTCATTTCCTTTCCTTTTGGCGTTACCTCTTCTATATCCTATGTTCAGCTTTTCTTCTACCTCGCAAAATATATTTGATTTCTTTTTCTACTCTCCCATAAAGAATCATATGCTTAAACTTACAGAAATGTGCCCTAAATACATTTTTAAAATTGCATTAAAAATAAGAAGAATAAACTCAAGAGAACACTGGCTCCAATTCACAAACTATGTAGAATATTTTCTGTCCTAAAAGTATGCCTTTATTGTCTTCAAAGGGGTCTGCAAAGTGTGAATTATAAACAATATATCTTCATTAAATACTGTGGGACATGTATTTGATGAATACATTAAAATTTAGTTACAATTAAATTTTCAACTCCATTGCTGTGGGCTTTTAGATTTGACATTAACATTTATTAATCCAAATTAATAAAATTACATCTTTCCAAATTATGCCACATGCAAATATACTTTTAAAGGTATAAATTAGCATGTCATTTGTATATATATGCCTGAAATCAAAACAGTTTCTAAGATGATTCTCAACCAAAATTGGAAGGCAACTTTAAAGATCTGGCAAGTAGTCATTTAAGACACATACATGGCCGGGCACGGTGGCTCACGCCTGTGGCGCACTTTGAGAGGCCGAGGCGGGCGGATCATGAGGTCAGGAGATAGAGACCATCCTGGCTAACATGGTGAAACCCCGTCTCAACTAAAAATACAAAAAATTAGCCGGGCTTGGTGGCGGGCGCCTGTAGTCCCAGCTACTCGAGAGGCTGAGGAAGGAGAATGCCATGAACCCGGGAGGCGGAGCTTGCAGTGAGCGGAGATCGCACCACTGCACTCCAGCCTGGGGGACAGAGCGAGACTCCATCTCAAAAAAAAAAAAAAAAAAAAAAAAAACACAAAAACACAAAAACACAAAAACAAAAACACATACATATGTGAATATATGTGAACATACATGCATATGTATATACGTAAATCTGAATGCAATGATATATAAATTCATTTAATTTATATTACTTATTTTGCAATAATTTATTAAAGCAAAGAAATATTAGGGGAAATAACATTATGATAGTAATAAACACCTTTTGTTGTGCGTTAAGGGCTATGATAATGCCTATATCATATGCTACCTGAATTATTTTGGATTTTTACTGCATAGTAATGCTATATTTCACATTATTTATTTGATCTCTGACACTGAAAATGAGCCATGTTATAAAGTTGTACTGCACACTCTATTCTTAAATTTGTTTCCATACTACTCCAAAAGTAACCCTAGGTCCCTAGTGCATAACATGATTCAGAGGTTAATTCTCCATCTAGCACTCTCTCTTCCATCTCCAGCTATTAAAGAATTGTATAATGGTATTCTAAATGTTTCAGCTTAGAAAATGTGCTCCTATCAGTAATCTTATAAATTATGTTGTAAAGGATAACTGACAACCATAGTGGACTCATAAATACTAAATGAATTAGTAATAAAATCTCTACTAATTCCATCAGGAATTAAAGGCATAGCTTTTAATGAAAATATTTTTTATACTTTTCTTTTTACTCCTTCTATGCTGAATATGTTATATATTTCAAGTAAAATAAAAGATCTTTCATTTGACTCAGTTTGTAATGTAAATTATCCAAAAATTTTAATGTAAGAAGTTATCCAGAAAGCTTAACCTACATTCAAGGCAGCCTCAACTTGAGAGATAATTTTTTTTTTTTTTTTTTTTTTTTTTTTTTTTTTTTTAGACGGAGTCTCGCTCTGTTACCCAGGCTGGAGGGTGGTGGCACCATCTTGGCTCACTGCAACCTCAGTCTCCTGGGTTCAAGCGATTCTACTGCCTCAGCCTCCCGAGCAGCCGGGACTGCAGGCGCCCGCCACCACGCGTGGTTAATTTTTGTATTTTTAGTATAGACGGGGTTTCACCACATTGGCCAGGCTGGGCTGGAACTCCTGACCTCAGGTGATCCGCCCGCCTCGGCCTCCCAAAGTGCTGAGATTACAGGCAAGAGCTACCGCGCCCAGCCAAATTGAGAGATAATTTTAAGGGTGATCAGTTTATTCTAGTTTGCCTGGGATAGACCCTCTAGTTTTAGTACTAAAAGTCCTGTGTTCATGGAAATCCTTCAGTGCCTACAGTTAGTTAATTTAGAGGTAACACTCACATATGGTCCTTTATGCTGCTTAACCATTTATGTTGTGAATGTTTCACAAAAACAAATAAGTATGCTTTTTTGGTTACAAAGTAGTATGTCTAGCAGCAGAAAAACACAGCCTTTCAAGAGTATATTTAATATTATTATTATTAGTTAATATTATCAATTATTATTATCAATTTTATATATATATATATATATATATATATATTTTTTTTTTTTTTTTTGGACACAGTCTCACTCTGTCGCCCAGGCTGGAGTGCAATGGCACAATCTCAGCTCACTGCAACCTCCACCTCCCAGGTTCATGCGATTCTTCTGCCTCAGTCTCCCGAGTAACTGTGATTACAGGCAGACACCACAACACCCGGCTATTTTTTGTATTTTTAGTAGAGATGGGGTTTCACCATGTTGGCCAAGCTGGTCTCAAACCCCTGACCTCAGGTGATCCACCTGCCTCGGCCTCCCAAAGTGCTGGGATTGCAGGCATGAGCCACTGCAACTGGCCAATATTTATTATCAATTATATTTATCATGTCCCATCTATTCCTTCCTACACAGATACTGACTGAATGCCTACTCAGTACTAGGTGTTATACTAGGCACTAATTCTATTTTGAAATAATATTATGGGAATTTTGGCCAGGCGTGGTGGCTCACGCCTGTAATCCCAGCACTTTGGGAGGCCAAGGTGGGCGGATCACGAGGTCCGGAGATCAAGACCATACTGGCTAACAAGGTGAAACTCCGTCTCTACTAAAAATACAAAAAATTAGCCAGGCGCAGTGGCGGGCGCCTGTAGTCCCAGCTACTTGGGAGGCTGAGGCAGGAGAATGGCCTGAACCCAGGAGGCGGAGCTTGCAGTGAGCCGAGATAGTGCCACTGCAGTCTGGCCTGGGCGAAAGAGTGAGACTCTGTCTCGAAAGAAAAAAAAAAAAAAATTATGGGAATTTTATATGAGAAGTACTTTAACGTTCTGATTCTTTATGAGTTAAAGCCCTACAATTAGAGTAGGAAAAAAGATCTTTTTCCAAATTTGATTTATTACCTTATAACTTCTATATTGCCATGGAAGAGACAAAGAACAAAGATTTGAAACTTTTTATTGTAGAAGTGAGAAAGGGAGCATCAGTGATAAATGGAAAGAGAACAAATTATCAATTTCTATACAATCTTTTTCTTACTGTATAACTGTTTACTCATCAATTTTAGAAAATTCTCAAAATTATGAATGGAAAATATTGAGTCAACTTTCTAGATCTGAAGAATTTATTTTAAAATGTCATAAGGAGTCGATCAAAATACAGTCCTCCCAATCTAACCTTTGGCTCAGAAGGGAAAAAAAATACAGCTACTGGTATTTCTTGAAGATTTTCTGTGTTTGAATCCTTATAAGAAAACATCATTTATTTCTGATTCTATTAATAATATCACTGAGAAGCTTTACCTAAGTTTAATGTCGCTACTGTTTTACCACTATTCTTTCTCCAATTTTGGGTGATGTTTAAAACAGCAAGGATGACATGACATCTTGAAAACTGTAATCGGCCGGGCGTGGTGGCTCATGCCTGTAATCCCATCACTTTGGGAGGCTAAGGCGGGTGGATCACTTGAGGTCAGCAGTTCGAGACCAACCTGGCCAACATGGTGAAACCTTGTCTGTACTAAAAATACAAAAATAGTCAAGCATGGTGGTGGGTGCCTGTAATCCCAGCTACTTGGGAGGCTGAGAATAGCTTGAACCCAGGAGGCAGAGATTACAGTGAGCTGAGATTATACCACTGCACTCCAGCCTGGGCAACAAGAGAGAAACTCCATCTCAAAAAAAAAAAAAAAAAACCCAAAAGAAAAAAAAAAGAAAACTGTAATCAAGAATAGACCAGTGGCAGGGCGTTGTGGCTCACGCTTGTAATCCCAGCAGTTTGAGAGGCCGAGGCTGGTGGATCACGAGGTCAGGAGTTCGAGACCAGCCTGGCCAAGATAGTGAAACTCCGTCTCTACTAAAAATACAAAAATTAGTCAGGTGTGGTGGCGGGGGCCTGTAATCCCAGCTACTCGGGAGACTGAAGCAGAAGAATCGCTTGAACCTGGGAGGCGGAGGTTGCGGTGAGACGAGATCATGCCATTGCACTCTAGCCTGTGCGACAGACTCCATCTCAAAAAAAAAAAAAAAAAAAAAAAAAAAGGATAGACCAGCGGTTGAGACTGGAGAGGGGAAGAGGAAGGGAAGGATGGAGAGAGGCTAGTCAATAGGTACAAAGTTACAATTAGATAGTAAGAATAAATTTTGGTGTTCTATTGCACAGTAGGGTAACTATGTTTAACAGTAAAATATTGTATCTTATATAATTTCTCACTGCAAAGAAATGATAAATACACAGGTGATGGATACACTAGCTAAACTGGTTGTATCATAATATAGCTATGTATCAAAACATCAGATTATACCCCATAAATAAATACAATTACAATGTGTCAATTAAAAAAATAATTTAAAAAAACTCTAATCAAGTTACGGTGATTGCAATCACAGACAAGGTCAGGATACACTGGCTTCTAAAGTAGAAAGGAATGCAGATAATTACTGTTCCCTTCAGTCACATTCATGCATTTGAAGAGTAGTGGCATTATCACATTCTTTCATGAATGCAAAGTGTAATATTCCACAATTCGATTAATTTCTCTCTGGCATGATTAGTCAAAAACACACTCCTGCAAAATGGCTTGTATCTCTAAGACCAATTTCAACATGGTTTGGCGTTAACACTGATTTCTCTCATCAAATCAATGTATGAGATTTATTGTCTCAATGATTTAACTTGAATTATCATCAGGTAATCATAAGCAAAAGAGGAATGTCTGTTTACAATCAACTAAATTACTGCATAATCACTTAAAAGAAAGGAAAATGATGTTTCAAGTCTTAATTCTGCCTTCTATTTCCTAGGCAAGAGAAGGCAAGGCATTAAAAAATGTCCTTGCACCATTAGAATAATGCTTATTTAAAAACATCCTTAAAATGTTATTTGAGTTTCAAACGTTATTTGAGTTTAAGGAAGTTAATCATAAGAACCACAGACAAACAATGGATTTGACTGAAGAACTTACTTTGCAATCAGAAAAGTGGTGATTGGGCTAAAAAACAAATTATAACATTGTAACATTTTCAATCTTCACCTGTTTATTTCTTTACAGATTGAACACAGAATGGACTCGGTAATCCTTCTGGTTCAAGCTCAACATAAAGACATTCTTACTTTTCAGAAAATAATAGAAGCATTACAATAGTCATCATGCAATTTGCTTTCTCATCTTGCCTAGACACCCTGCACTGGTTTCTATTTTCTTTCTGTTTCAATTATTGCTGTTCCTATTATGGAAGCTAGTGCACATCTAACTTCTTCATGTGGCATGGACCCCCACACATAAACCCATTTACCCCATCTACATGAGACTGTTGCAGATTTTGCTCAAGGAAAATGGAAACCCAGGAGGAAATCAGTCAACTTGTCAAAACATATTTTTTTCCTTAATATGTAAATAAAGTCTATCTAAATAGGGCTTGAGGTACAGGAAAAAGAAATGGACAGTCTCCCATCATCAAATTGCTTATGCTGCCTATCCTCTAGTCTACTGATTACTTTTTTCTTGAGACGGAGTCTCCCTCTATTGCCTGGGATGGAGTGCAGTGGCACAATCTCGGCTCACTGCAACCTCTGCCTCCTGGGTTCAAGCAATTCTACTGCCTCAGACTCAGTATCTGGGACTACTGGTGCACGCCACCAGGCCCGGCTAGTTTTTTTTTTTTTTTTTTTTTTTTTTTTTGTATTTTTAGTAGAGACGGGGTTTCACCATATTGGCCAGGCTAGTCTCTGACTCCTGACCTCGTGATCCGCCTGCCTCGGCCTCCCAAAGTGTTGGGATTACAGGCGTGAGCCACTGCACCCGGCTAGTCTACTGATTTCTTTGGCCTTAAACCAGGGGATTAGAAGACAAGAAAGTGAGAAGAGAAACAACAGAGGAGAAGGAGAAAAACAGAACAGGAAGGATCATCTATGCTTCTCTAAATCAATATCTTCACGGCATATTTAGGAAATGATATTAATTACATGGCACACTAGGGTAAACGGACAAGGCTGCTCAAGGTTGCTAAGGCAAACCAACCCGCTAGAGGGCACTGGCTACCCCAAGGGCTCAGGAGTTGAACATCTCAACATCATGAGATCACTATGATGCGATGATCAAGTACAAATATCGATAGATGGCTTAAAGGATCTCAGATATAGTTATTTAGGTCAAATTACGTAAAGAAACTTGGGCTAAGTTAAAAAATGTAATCATCAGCTTAATAAATATGTGAACCTGCTTTTCTCAAGGTTTTAAAATAATATCTATGATATAAAAAATAATTTAATAGAATCCACAGTTTTCCAATCTAATAGGAATCCTTGCTCAGTCACTGCAATAGGCACTCTACACATCTCTCATTTGATCCTCAAAATGAAGATCAAAATTGAGAAACAAGGAAGAGCTTATGGTGATGGATGAGGTAAGCATCATCTAAGAGCAAAACTAAAATTTCAACTCAGATGTTTCTTACTCCAAAGCTCATGCTCTTTCTATTACAGCTGTGGTTTAAAAAACAAAAATTGGTTAAAAGAACACTTTCAAACCCATCCCAAACCAAAACAAACAAACAAAAAGAACACTTTCTTTTCACAGTGCTACACAAAAACCCAATTTATAAAACAGATACAAGTGGAGCTGCTCTGTGTGAGCATATGTGTAGAGGAGTGGGGGTAAATGGGATAAGATTCCAATCCCATCAGCAACCTCTGATGCATCTTGACAGAAACCCCTTGGGTACCTTGGAGCACACCTTAAAATTCACTTCCACTCATTAATCTCCAGTAAAAATGCTTAAAACACAAATGCATCTCTGTTACACCATATCATGCCTTATATTACTTGCTTTATTTGTGTAGTTGTTTTATTTTGTTGTTTCAAGAGACAGGGTCTCACTTGCCGAGGCTAGGGTGCAGTGGCTACTCACAGGCACCATGATCGTTACTGCAGTCCAGATTTCCTGGTCTCAAGCAATCATCATGCCTCAGCCTCCTGAATAGCTGAAACTACAGTTGTGCACCATGGCAACTGACTTGTATACTTGTTTTTCTCTCTTATAGGGTCTTTTAAGGGCAGGGAGAAGAAGGCTAAGAGTCTAACAAAAAAGGAGAATGATAAGTAAAACTAAGCATTCAGTCAACGGCCATATATTAAAGGTATGTTTCCATAATAATGGGAGAATATTATTTCTCATCTTCCTTTCCTGTTTTACCATGTTGCCCAGGCTGGTCTGGGGGAGTGAAATGTTAAACATGTGGACCAATTCTTCTTTTAAAAATTGTTCAACTAAAACATTTCTCAACAACAAAACCAAGCCTGCCTTCCAGCAACGGGGCACTACTTATGTTCATACACAACATGGTATCTTGAAAATAATAGCTTGAACAAACAGCTTTTATTGTTTCTAAATTTAAACAAACTGAGTGATTCATTTAAGTATTTCTCTAAATTCTCTAACACCTTTTCAGTCCAATTCTATTTCCCTCATAAATTCAACCGCAGAAGAAGAAATCAGCCCCTACAGTATAGAAAGATATATATCAAAGAGACACTAGTCAGGCAAAAAGATAAAGTCACAGCAAAGGGATAGACTCTTATCTTTAACTCATCCTAGACAAATACTGTGACCTCTATTAAAAGTACATTATCGGCATTTTTGACAAGTAGTTATCAGTATTTGCTAATTTCTAAGTTGAATCTAACTCAACACTATAGATTTTCCACAATATTATTTTTTACTGCGATGAACTGGCCTCATACCATCGTTTTTGTTTTTTTTTTGTTTTTTTTTTTTGAGACAGAATCTCACTCTGTCTTCCAGACTGCAGTGCAGTGGCATGATCATAGCACACTGCAGCCTCAACCTGCAGGGCTAAAGTGATCCTCCCTGTCTTAGCCTACCGAGTAGCTGGGACTACAGGCGTGCACCACCACACCTAGATAATTTTTTTTTTTTTTTTTTTTTGTAGAGACAGGGTTTCACTATGTGGCCCAGGCTGGTCTTGAAATCCTAGGCTCAAGTGATCTTCCCACCTCAGCCACTCAAAGTGTTGGGATTACAGGAATAAGCCACCATGCCCAGCCTGGCCTTATATCTTAACACACCTAAAGAAAATATACTGTCAAATGTTTTACTTTCACATTTATGGATATATACAATATTCCTGACTAGGCCATTCAAAGTAAGTGAGATATAATGTTGTTCAACTTGGGCTTGTGTGTATTTACCTTAATTACTTCCTGAAAGCAGTTTTACAAAACAGTAAAGCCAGGCCAGGCATGGTGGCTCATGCCTGTAATCCTAGCACTTTGGGAGGCCGAGGCGGATGGATCACTTGAGGTCCGGAGTTCGATACCAGCCTGGCCAACATGGTGAAACCCGTCTGTACTAAAAATACAAAACTTAGCCAGGCATGGTACCAAGTGCCTCTAGTCCCAGCTACTCAGGAGGCTGAGGCAGGAGAATCGCTTGAACCCAGGAGACAGAGGTTGCAGTGAGCAGAGATCACACCATTGCACTCCAGCCGGGGCGAGAGAGGGACTCTGTCTCAAAAAAAAAACAGTAAAGCCTTACTCCGTTTTGACTCCATGGTTCTATTTTTCACATTTGATCACAGAACATAAAGACAATCTTTCCGAATTGTATGTACTAACATATATTCTAGCTGAATCTTAACTGATCTAGAGAGGAAGTCATGAAAGAATATAATAAAACGAAGAAAATGAGCTTAGACAATAAAAGTTGAAAGAAGCAGCACGATGACAAAGTTGAAATCACATTTTTCAAACCATGTTATATAAAAGATATAAAGTTATTCTTCTATGAAGATGACCATATTTCTTATAAGAAGATGACCACACAGATCCAGTATCAATCAGTATAACAGAAAAGCTTGATTATTTTTGCCAGCAATGTGGATGGATCTACAATGAATTTTGCATATTATCCAGTGTTCACTTGTGACCACTGGTATACAGCAACAAAAAAGCTGCCTGCATTTATTATTTTTATTTTATTTTATTTTATTTTATTTTATTTTTATTTTGAGATGGAGTCTCGCTCTGTCTCCCAGGCTGGAGTGCAGTGGTGTGATCTCGGCTCACTGCAAACTCCGCCTCCCGGGTTCACGCCATTCTCCTGCCTCAACCTCCCCAGTAGCTGGGAATACAGGCACCTGCCACCACGCCCGGCTACTTTTTTTTTCTTATATTTTTAGTAGAGACAGGATTTCACCGTGTTTGACAGGATGGTCTCGATCTCCTGACCTTGTGATCCGCCTGCCTCAGCCTCCCAAAGTGCTGGGATTACAGGCGTGAGCCACCGCGCCCGGCCAAAAGCTGCCTGAATTTAGACTTCAGTAAACTAAAGCTGACTACCTCGGAAGTGTCCAATTAATAGCCATGGGCTCTCCATTGTCTCAGTTAATGACAACTCTATTCTTACCATGAGCTTAGCCTTGGGAATTTTCCTTCACTCCTCTCATATCCCACACATCTAGTGTATAATTTTAGTAAACTTCTATCCATTCTACTTTCAAAAAGTTAGAAAGAACTACTAGAAATTATGGATTCTTGCCGGGCGCACTGGCCCATGCCTGTAATCCCAGCACTTTGGAGGGCTGAGGCGGGCAGATCACCTGAAGTCAGGAGTTCAAGACCAGCCTGGCCAGCATGGCAAAACTCCGTCTCTACTAAAAATATAAAAATTAGCCGGGTGTGGTGGCAGGCACCTGTAATCCCAGCTACTCGGGAGGCTGAGGCAGGAGAATCTCTTGAACTGGGGAGGAGGAAGTTGCAATGAGCTGAGAACATGCCACTGCACTCCAGCCTGAGCAACAGAGCACCATCTCAAAAAAAAAAAAAAAAAAAAAAAAAAATATATATATATATATATATATGGATTCTATTGATCAAAAGTGATCAAATGTTGGCAATTTCATATGGTACAAACTGACATTGAAACTAGCATTGCAAAATTGTAACTGAGACAGTGAAAGAGATCTGACCTAACCAACTTCATCTTGCTTTTAACCTCCAAGCTGTCCTTGTTCATTCCTGGGCCTAGCGTGAACTAACTTTGGGAGGAACTTAATTTATAGTTTAAAACAAAGATGATAGGCCGGGCGTGGTGGCTCACGCCTGTAATCCCAGCACCTTGGGAGGCCGAGGCGGGTGGATCATGAGGTCAGGAGATCAAGACCATCCTGGCTAACATGGTGAAACCCCGCCTCTACTAAAAAACACAAAAAACTAGCCAGGTATGGTGGCGGGCACCTGTAGTCCCAGCTACTGGGGAGGCTGAGGCAGGAGAATGGCATGAACCCGGGAGGCGGAGCTTGCAGTGAGCTGAGATCGCACCACTGCACTCCAGCCTAGGCCACAGGCGAGACTCTGTCCCCAAAAAAAAAAAAAAAAAAAAAAAAAAAAAAAAAAAAAAAGATGATAACAGGCATTTCCCAAGGCAAATTCCCTTCTTTCCTGGAGACTAGACTGCCTTTGTAGGACTAACAAATTAGCCAGGAATTATGGTTTAGGAGTCATGCAGCTGGAGGCTACAAGATTCTGAAACTCCCTAAACTGCTCCTAAGATCAGTGCTTGAGAAATTGTGCAGACCCTGCACTTCATGGATCAGCTGGCACCACCCTGATAAACTGGCTCATCTGATCTTGTGTCCCCGCACAAAGGAACTAACTCAGCACAAGAAGACAGCTTCGACTCCCTATGATTTCATCTCTGACCTAACCAATCAGCACTCCCGGCTCACAGGCTTCCCCCCACCAAGTTGTCCTTAAAAACTCTGATACCCGAATGCTCGGGGAGACTGATTTGAGTAATAAAACTCCGGTGTCCTGCACAGCTGGCTCTGTGTGAATTACTCTTTCTTTACTGCAATTGTCCTATCTTGATAAATCAGCTCTGTCTAGGTAGCTAGCAAGGTGAACCCACTGGGCATTTAAATAATATCTAGGTATTCAGCTACTTTTCATCACCTCTACTAATACTAGCCTAGATTACTGCAATAGTCTCCTAGATTATTGCAATTACTTCCTATGGGTCTCCCTGCTTCCCATCTGCCTTATCAGTCTGTTCTTAACACAGTATTCAGGGTGATTCTGTTTGTACCTAAGTGAGTGCATGTCTCTCCTCCACTCAAAACCTTTCAATGGCTTCTCATCCTTAAATAATAGCTCAGGTCCTTATTATGACACATAAGTTTCTTTTTTAAATTTTTTCTTTTCTTTTTTGAGATGGAGTCTCGCTCTGTTGCCCAGGCTGGAGTGCAATGGTGCAATCTCAGCTCACTGCAACCTCCGCCTCCCAGGTTCAAGCAATTCTCTTGCCTCAGCCTCCCGAGTAGCGCGATTACAGGCGCCTGCCACCATGCCCAGCTAATTTTTGTATTTTTTGGTGGAGATGGGGTTTCACCACGTTGGCCAGGCTGGTCTCAAACTCCTGACCTCAAGTGATCTGCCCGCATCAGCGTCCCAAAGTGCTGAGATTACAGGCGTGAGCCACCCCACCGCGCCCGGCAGATCCATAAGTTTCTATATCATTTGGGTGTACAACTCCCTCTACCCCTCACAATTTTTCTTACCTTATCTTCTACGACTCTCCCTCTCATTCAAGAGCTTCAGGCAACTGGACTCACTACTTTTACTTTTCCTGGACCACACCAGGCATGCTTTTTGCCTCAAGGTCTTTGCATTTGGAATGCTTGGAATGCTCTTTCCCCACATCTGCATGACTTAACTTTCTTAAATCCTTATTCAGAAATCACCAAGTCAATAAGGCTTTCCCTCTGTGCTATCTAAAATACCAACATACCACCAAACTCCCTCTTCACTTTTATACCCTATGGCATTTATTGCCTTTGAACATACTTTGCAATGTCTTTATTTCATCTGTTTTTCCTTACTATTTTTTTTTTTTTTTTTTTTTTTTGAGACGGAGTCTCGCTCTGTCGCCCAGGCTAGAGTGCAGTGGCGCGATCTTGGCTCACTGCAAGCTCCACCTCCCGGGTTCACGCCATTCTCCTGCCTCAGCCTCTCCGAGTAGCTGGGACTACAGGCGCCCGCCACTACGCCCGGCTAATTTTTTTGTATTTTTAGTAGAGACAGGGTTTCACCGTGGTCTCGATCTCCTGACCTCGTGATTCACCCGCCTCGGCCTCCCAAAGTGCTGGGATTACAAGCGTGAGCCACCGCGCCCGGCCTGTTTTTCCTTACTATTATATAAATTCCAGGAAGGCAGAAATGTTTATCTGTGTACTATGGTATTCCCAGAACCTACAACACTATCTAGCAGATTAGGAGGCACTTAATAAATTTTTGCTGAATGAATGAATGAGTATTGAAAATTAGGGTGATCAGTAATTTAATTCACTTTTTATTCCATTCTTCAAATCCCATTCATGCTGATTCTTTGGTGGAAATTTTGTCGCTTTGCAAATTCAGAGTGAGGAAATCTCATTTGCCTCATGAGTTAATCCAGGAGGGGGCCAGGTAAAGTACAGCAAGGATTTCTTTAAATTTCTCTATGGCATTCTTTAGAAATAGAGAAGCCGCCTAACCTTATCTTTTCTTTTCCTTCTCCCACACCCCTAAAGGTCATGACTGATTGTCCAGTAACTTTCTTGTTATGTCAAGATTAGAACTGGCAGAGAAGAAACAGGTTGGTGACTTCACCATACCCTGGGCCTTAAAACTGTTTCTAAGTTTTCCCCTTCAAATGACTCTATTTCTTAAGGACTGAAACAGATCCTTCACAAAGAAGAGATAAAATTTTAGTTGGAATATCTACTATTTTGTATAACTTTAATGTTGTCATCAATGAAAATGATTTAGAACTGACCAGTATCTAAACATAGCACTTTCTTTGTAGATAGAGATAAGTTACTGGGAAATATTCTGGCAACTATAAGGAGATTCAGAGAAACATAGTTCTTGAAATGTTATTTATAAAGCATTTTCTATAGCAACACTAGCAAAACAAGCTATTTTAAACGCGCAACTACAGTTATTTTAGGTTCTTATATGACAAAGTTACCTTACTGCTAAAGCCCATGGAGTATCAGGAAATATTACATATGGGCAGGCACTTCATTATTATTTAAGTCTTGAGAATGCATCAATGAAAATTGGGTATAAAAAATGTAAAATTGGCCGGGTGCGGTGGCTCATGCCTGTAATCCCAGCACTTTGGGAGGCCGAGGTGGGCGGATCACCTGAGGCCAGGAGTTCGAGAGACCAGCCTGGCCAGTATGGTGAAACCCCGTCTCTACTAAAAATATAAAAAATAGCCAGGTGTGGTGGTTCATGCGTGTAATCCCAGCTACTCGGGAGGCTGAGGCAGGAGTCACTTGAACCCAGGAGGCAGAGGTTGCAGTAAGCCAAGATCACGCCACTGCACTTCAGCCTGGATGACACAGCGAGACTCTGTCTCAAAAAAAAAAAAAAAAAAGTAAAATTGAGCAAGCCACTGATAAAACAATATGTTGATCAAAAATCTGGTAGCAGAGGCTTTTTGTTTTGTTTTGTTTTTTTGAGACGGAGTTTCACTCTTGTTCCCCAGGCTGGAGTGCAATGGCACGATCTCAGCTCACTACAACCTCTGCTTCCCAGGTTCGAGCCATCTCCTGCCTCAGCCTCCCAAGTAGCTGGGGTTATAGGCATGCACCACCACGCCCGGCTAATTTTGAATTTTTAGTAAAGATGGGGTTTCATCCATCCTGGCTAACATGGTGAAACCCCGTCTCTACTAAAAATACCAAAAACTTGCCAGGCGTGGTGGCAGGCGCCTGTAGTCCTAGCTACTTGGGAGGCTGAGGCAGGAGAATGGTGTGAACCCAGGAGGTGGAGCTTGCAGTGAGCCGAGATCATGCCAGTGCACTCCAGCCTGGGTGACAGTGCAAGACTCCGTCTCAAAAAAAAAAAAAAAAGATGGGGTTTCACCATGTTGGTCAGGCTGGTCTCGAACTCCTGACCTCAGGTGATCCTCCAGACTCAGCCTCCCAAAAATGCTGCTATTACAGACGTGAGCCACCGCGCCTGGCCTTAGCAAAGGGTTTTTAACACATGAGACTTGTAGGCTGTACAGAAGTGAGGGAAAAGGGAGTATAGCAAGCAAAGTAAAGTGATGGGATTTGAAGATTAGAGCAGCTCTGCCACTTCAAATGCCAGAGACCTTAATAAGCACAGTGTGGGAAGACTTCTGACCTGGAAGTGAGTCAAGGTCAATCTGTAAGACAAGAGTAGGTTAAGCAGCAATGAAATACTGTTTCATTTAATTAGGAAGATATGTGGTTTATGCCTAGATCATTCTATTTCTTTCCAACCTTGCCGCAAACAGTATTTTTTTAGTCATTGCTAATATGTATGTGTAACTACTCAGTGTTTAGACAGTAGTGATACTGTTTGGAAATGATTCCTTTCAATATCAAAAACCTATTGAAAATAGATGACAATGTTATCTCTAAGACTCCAAACATATGGAGAACTTGTAAGATCTGCATTTCAAGCCACCTGAAGCACAAATACTCCCCAAATGCCAGATCTCCAAATGGCAAACATACTCAGTAGAAACAACTAACCTCTAAAGAAGGTTGAGTAATGATTTCTTTTTCTTTTTCTTTTTTGTTTTTTTTGAGACAGAGTCTTGTTCTTGTTGCCCAGGCTGGAGTGCAATGGTGCAATCTTGTTTCACTGCAACTTCTGCCTCCCAGGTTCAAGCGATTCTCCTGCCTCAGCCTCCCGAGTAGCTGAGATTACAGGCATGCGCCACCACGCCTGGCTAATTTTGTATTTTTAGTAGAGATGGGGTTTCTCCATGTTGGTCAGGCTGCTCTTGAACCCGACCTCAGGTGATCCACCCGCCTCAGCCTCCCAAAGTGCTGGGATTACAGGAGTGAGCCACCGCACCCAGCCTATGATTTCTTATATCTAAGTATGTGCTAATGAAATTTGTACAACTAATGTTATTACTATTTTATATTGAGACTGAATCTGAAATCCATAAAACCTTAGTAAATATCAAGAAAAAATACAGGGCCGGGCGCGGTGGCTCACGCTTGTAATCCTAGCACTTTGGGAGGCCGAGGCGGGCGGATCACGAGGTCAGGAGATCGAGACCACGGTGAAACCCCGTCTCTACTAAAAATACAAAAAATTAGCCGGGCGTGGTGGCGGGCGCCTGTAGTCCCAGCTACTCGGAGAGGCTGAGGCAGGAGAATGGCGTGAACCCGGGAGGCGGAGCTTGCAGTGAGCCGAGATTGCGCCACTGCACTCCAGCCTGGGCGACAGAGCAAGACTCCATCTCAAAAAAAAAAAAAAAAAAAAAAAAGAAAAAATACAAAGAATTTTTACATAGCTTCAAAATCTCCTCTGGCAAAATCTATTGCCTATAAATCACATTTAACTGTAGTCTTCCTCCAATCACCTGGTCATTCAATCTCATAACAGAAATGAAAGGGTTTCCATTCAGATGAAGGGCAGGACTGTTTCAGACAAAGGGTACAACTGGTTTGCCAAATGAGACACGAGGATTAAACCTGAAAGGCAGGTGCATGCTCCAAGCTTTTGCATAAATGCTCATTTCATTTTTTCCCATACAGAGTCAGCTATGGCTATTTCTACTTTATAGGAATAAACTTTTAGTTTCACAAGGCAAGGGTTTTGTAACTGGCAAGATCATCCTGGTGATTCAACAGTGGCTTTTTATTCAAGTCAGCAAGCAGCCTTTCAGTGGGGTTCTACTCAAAAACCTTATTAAGAGCTTCTTAGGTACTCAAGACCCAGAGGGGTCTGGTCTCAATAGACATTTCTGTCTATCTTAAACTGCCCCATTCACAATTCATTATCTACCCAATAATCCAATTAAATGTAACAATTCGGTGCTCCTTACCTTTCAGAGTTTCCCACTTCTCAGCCTTTGTTAACTGTCTCTTTAGTGTGGAAAGTCTTTTTTTCTTATCTCTATTCCTACTTCAGATTCAAAGCTTAAAGCTAGTTCCTTTAAGGTAAGAGCACAAAGTTCCAAAGCAAATGTTTATCTGTCACAAGCGCTTCCACAAGGCTAAGTTGGATAAGTAGGAATAAATACTCATGGGGAAAAGAATTTGTGACTGTGGCCCTCCAAAAACAGGGCAGTATCATAACCACCCAGATACAAAGAAATTAGGGAGTGTATTGGCATGTGGAGAAGAAGGAAAATGATAAACGGATTGCAAGGAAATGGAAAAAGAGATATTGTTCCAGGATACCTGGCACTGACTATTTTCTCCAGTACTGGTAATGCTGAATTTGGTTCAGAGATAAGGAAGGCTCAGAATTTGTAAATATCCCATTAAATGAGAACGTATATAGATTGCAGAAATTCTTCCTGAATGGTAATGATAGGTCTGTATGAAAAAGAGCAGTGATACAGCAAGATTTGAACATTCCAGATCTGGTGACAGCTTACAGAAAGGGGCCAGGAAGGTTATCCCTACATACCACAAACCCTCCCCACAAACTCACCACCACCAATGGCCCTGCCCCTGAAACTACTCTGGGGGCCAAAGAGAGTTATGCTGAATTCTGCTGAATGTACTTCTGCCCTCATCATCTACAACATAGTATATCCTTGGCTAATTCAAACAGATCCTTTTCTAACCTGAGAAGGAGAGATGGGGGGAGGGAAAAAAGGAGAGAGGAAATGATGGGTTTGGATTTGCTGCCCATCTGGATCTGATCAGAAATGCCGTTAATGACACTTTGCTGGAGGACTGTAAATTAATTAAACCAGGTGTGCTGAAGGTTTTTTTTTTCTTTATACTTTCTATTCAATCATGTTCAATTTATTTTACAGGCAAACCTTTTTCTGGGGCCAGACATAAAATTTAAAATGCCATTAGGTATGAGGTTGCTAAAAGCAGCTCCAGGTGAGAAAAACACTATTCAGCACAACGAACTGCCCTAGTGACAGTTCCCTACCTTCTTGCCTCCCATTCTTTCTTTTTTTATATTTTTTTTGGAGAAGGAGTCTCACTCTGTCGCCCAGGCTGGAGTGCAATGGCATGATCCTGGCTCACTGCAACCTCCGCTTCGCAGGTTCAAGTGATTCTCCCTGCCCCAGCCTCCCAAGTAGCTGGGATTACAGGCACGCACCACCATGTCTGGCTAATTTTTGTCTTTTTATTTTAGTAGAGATGAGGTTTCACCATGTTGTCCAGGTTGGTCTCGAACTCCTGACCTCAGGTAATCTGCCTGCTTCAGCCTCCCAAAGTGCTGGGATTACAGGCATGAGTGACCGCACCCAGCCAATTTTGTTGTTATTGTTGTTTTTTGTTTGTTTGTTTGTTTGTTGAGACGGAGTTTCGCTCTTCTTGCCCAGGCTGGAGTGCAATGGTGCAATCTTGTCTCACTGTAACCTCTGCCTCCCACGTTCAAGTGATTCTCCTGTCTCAGCCTCCTGAGTAGCTGGGATTAAGGCGCCCACCACCACGCCCAGCTAATTTTTGTGTATTTAGTAGAGACAGAGTTTCACCATGTTGACCAGGCTGGTCTTTAATTCCTGACCTCAGGTGATCCACCTGCCTCAGCCTCCAAAGTGATGGGATTACAGGCATGAGCCACCGCGCCCAACCTAGCCCCTCATTCTTTGGCTATTTTCTCGCTCTGAGATTTCTTAGCTCCTACGCTTGGCTATGACACTTAGACACTGCCTCAGCTCAGCTTAGGACAGATGATGCCTCTTGACTTTCAATGGTCTCCTACCATGACTCTTCGACTATGGTAAATCTGACGTTCTCCTACTTCCTACATAATCATTTTCACCTCTGCCCAATCCTTTATTTGTTCTTCTATCAAGGTGTGCTTCAGCCACATTGTATTGCCTACTGTGCTATCTCTCCTTGAAAGTGTGTATACCACCTAAGAACAAATGCAAAATAAATATAACTATAGGTCCTTTCTTATATTGAAACAACAAAATACACTAATCGATATATTAAAATATATAATCCAACTCTGTTGGTAGCAAAATACTCACTTTACAACATTGCAATGACTATATCAGCATACAGAATGCAATTTCTGAAAAGATAGCTTCATGTCAGTGTTTATATGCAACAGCATCCTTTATTAAAAAGGAAACAGCTATAATAAACACATATCATAGTGACAGCAGGAATCACGCTATCAACAAACCCATCAAAATGGAATCAAACATCATGAGATGAACACCATCACAGAGATATGTACAAGTACTTTTCCCATATGGGATTCTCTGCAACTTCATTTTGAAACTAAATAACTAGGGCAACTATTTCTAGCAATATATCTATCCGGGCCTTTTTCAGTGTTGTTCTGTTCTCAGTAATGGTTCACAGAGGGTTTTATGTTGTAACATGAGGTTCTTTCATGATCACAGCTTCACTGCAGTCCCATGGTTTTAATACTGCTGTTATAATTATTCAAGATTGACCACTGTGATTTCTTCTCAGATCAACTACTACTGTTGTTAAACACCTTTTGAATGTTTTAAGTAACTCACAGCAAATGATACGTTTACAAACTGACAATGCTTGGACAGTGTTTATGGTCTGTTGTTATAACTGAATGACATGATCTGAAAACCACATACTAATTAACAATACTCAGGCTTGCATTTATGCATAGCTTCATAATGTTCTGAAGTCCTGGGTTTGATATAATCCATACTGTTTATTTATATATTAGCTAAAATTAGTCTATTTCCCACACTCAACATAAAGGGTATTATAGCCAATGCATTTAAAAAATAATCCTATTTGATCTTTTTCTTCCCCTGAATATTTCAATGGGGATTTCCTATAATCAGGAAGCTTTGTCAACAAGGTCTGCAAGCATGTTACAAGCAACATTTTAACAATTTTGTCCTGTGTCCATTTTACCCATGCCTTTTGCATACAAGAACAAATAGCTTGACCACCTTTTCCCAAACCGTGTGCCATACTTGAGATGTTAAAAAGTATTACACACACACACCCACACACACCCCATGGCTAAGTAAGTTAGAGAAATATTTTATAGTATAGCTCCTTATAGATTTACAATAAAAATAGCATATTAAAAGTCATGAGAAGTTCTGCAGAAAATAGATCTGTTTGTCTTTGTTTAACCCAGCACATCCACAACTTATTTGCCACAGATGATCCCCTTGACTACCTCCATACTTTTTGTTTCCCTTTTTTAACATTATTGTAACATCCTGTAGAACAATATTCTGTAGAATACAGTTTGGGAGCACTAAACTCAATAAATAAATAATACCTCCTATGCATAATTTAACATAATTTCAACATCCCAAAACAACAACATATCATAACCTTCTTTCTTGAGAAAGCTAGTTTATCGAGGCTGGTATGAAACATTTTCTGAATAGTACAGGACTAAGAAACAGAGGAAAACATTGGGAATTTGTAACACTCTCTGTATGTCTTACAATATACACAAACTATAGTTGGGTGTCACCTGTTCGTAGCAAAAACAAGATGATCTATTGTTCCAGTATCAGGATGGAGTTGAAAAACAAAAACAAGGCCGGGTGCAGTGGCTCAAGCCTGTAATCCCAGCACTTTGAGAGGCTGAGGCGGGAGGATCACAAGGTCAGGAGATCGAGACCATCCTGGCTAACACGGTGAAACCCTGTCTCTACTAAAAATACAAAAAAAAAAAAAAAAAAAAGAAAAAAACAATCGGGAAACAGACCATAATCCATTGGATGCTAAAACAAATTATTTCTCTCTACTGAACAAAGACACCAAGTAACCCAAATTCAAACCAATAAGGGAATAGACCTTTTATCTATATAAGTAAAAGAAATGAAAGTGGCAGGCAAATCCATAATGAAAAAGTTTAATCAAGCACAAAGAGTGTCAAAAGCACCAAAACAAAACTGAGATCTTAATTAAGCAAGTTTTCCTCACATCATTTGCTTACGCAAGGTATAGGAGATATCTTTTTTTTTTTTTGAGACAGAGTCTTGCTCTATCTCCTAGGCTGGAGTGCAGTGGTGTGATCTCGGCTCACTGCAACCTCCGCCTCCTGGGTTCAAGCGATTCTCATGCCTCAGCCACCCAAGCAGCTGTGACTATAGGCGCACGTCACCACGCCCAGCTAATTTTTGTATTTTTAGTAGAGATGGGGTTTCACCATGTTGGCCAGGCTGGTCTGGAACTCCTGACCTCAGATGATCTGCCTGCCTCAGCCTCCCAAAGTGCCGGGATTACAGACATGAGCCACCATGCCCAGCCAGAATCATTTTTAATAGATTGTTTTATAGCAAGCTTATCATCAGAAATCAGAGCTGTACCTAAAGGATATATAAGAGAGTTTTTTCTCACCCAGTTGCACTGCCTCCTCAGAGGATGAGTGTCCAATACTTTTTTTTTTTTTTTGGAGATAGAGTTTTGCTCTTGTTGCCCAGGCTGGAGTGCAATGGCACAGTCTCAGCTCACTGCAACCTCTGCCTCCCGAGTTCAAGCAATTCTCTTGCCTCAGCCTCCTGGGTAGCTGGGATTACAGGCATGCACCACCACGCCCGGCTAATTTTTTGTATTTTTTAGTAGAGACGGGGTTTCACCATATTGGCCAGGTTGGTCTCGAGCTCCTGACCTCAGGTGATCTGCCCACCTCGGCCTCCCAACGTGCTGGGATTACAGGCGTGAGCCACCGCGCCTGGCCGAGTGTCCAATACTTTTTTTTTTTTTTTTTTTTTTGAGATGGAGTCTCACTCTATCATCAGGCTGGAGTGCAGTGGTGCGATCTCAGCTCACTGCAACCTCTGCCTCCCAGGTTCAAGGGATTCTCCTGCTTCAACCTCCTGAGTAGCTAGGACTACAGGCGCACACCACCACGCCTAGCTGATTTTTGTATTTTTAGTAGAGACGGGGTTTCACTATGTTGGCCAGGATGTTCTTGATCTCTTGACCTTGTGATCCGCCCACCTCGGCCTCCCAAAGTGCTGGGATTACAGGCATGAGCCACTGTGCTTGGCCATGTCCAATACTTTTATAAAAGGTTTAATAAGTGTCTAACTTTGGCCGGGCACGGTGGCTCACGCTTGTAATCCCAGCACTTTGGGAGGCCGAGGCGGGCGGATCACGAGGTCAGGAGATCGAGACCACGGTGAAATCCCGTCTCTACTAAAAATACAAAAAATTAGCCGGGCGTGGTGGCGGGCGCCTGTAGTCCTAGCTACTCGGAGAGGCTGAGGCAGGAGAATAGCGTGAACCCGGGAGGCGGAACTTGCAGTGAGCCGAGATTGCGCCACTGCACTCCAGCCTGGGTGACAGAGCAAGACTCCGTCTCAAAACAACAACAACAAAAAAGTGTCTAACTTATTGACTGGGGTATACAGTTCTATGGTCCTTTGCTGAGCTCTATTGATCTTAAAAAACCAGATAAGCTAATGCTATGCTACTTAAAAGCCTGATCTACTATGAGATAAGGAGCTGGCGCAAGAATGTAAATCAGCTGTCAATGCATGGGGGCTAGGTAATCCATGGCTGGCACTGGTCATATCAGCTATAGGTAATGAATAATTTTGCAGAAAATACACTGAATCCTTCTCGTTTAATTCATCATTTTGGTCCCACAAATCTCTGGGTTTGAAATTTTGTTTAACACTTAAAAACATCTCAACAAAAACTTTAAAGTGCCCTTAATTTTGCTAACATCTTTGTGCTTATTCTCTGAAAGCTGACCATGTAAAAGTGAGTCAGAGGTGGGAAGTAAATTATCAAGAACAATCTGGCACTCCTTCACATGTCTCGGCACCTTGCTACAAGCCATTTTGAATACTTTGCTTTATTTGTTGTTATAAACAAACAGTTTATAACATAAGGTATGTTATATAAATTAAGGTACCATAGATAAAAAAACATTTGTACTTAATGTATCATATATAACAAATATTTGGTTTAAAAGTTTAAACTCATCATAGAGGGCATGACTCATGTCTAACTGTACATATACATCTTAGCTCTCTGAGCACCATGAGGACATCAAATGTATACATCCAATTTATACAAAAGCAACTCATCCAATTACTTAAATTTTCTTTTCTTTTTTTTTTTTTGAGACGGAGCCTCGCTCTGTGGCCTAGGCTGGAGTGCAGTGGCGCGATCTTGATCTCCTGACCTTGTGATCTGCCCACCTCGGCCTCCCAGAGTGCTGGGATTATAGGCGTGAGCCACTGTGCCCGGGCAATTAAATTTTCACAATTGTTATGAATAACTATGGAGACATTCTTTTTTTTTTTTTTTTTTTAAGACGGAGTCTTGCTCTGTCACCCAGGCTGGAGTGCAGTGGCGCGATCTGAGTTCACTGAAACCTCTGCCTTCCAGGTTCACACCATTCTCCCGCCTCAGCCTCCCGAGTAGCTGGGACTACAGGCACCCGCCACCATGCCCGGCTAATTTTTTGTATTTTTAGTGGAGATGGGGTTTCACCATGTTAGCCAGGATGATCTCGATCTCCTGACCTCGTGATCCACCCGCCTCGGCCTCCCAAAGTGCTGGGATTACAGGCGTGAGCCACCGCGCCAGGCCGGAGACATTCTTCATGTTTTTTTTTTTTTTTTCTTAAATAAGCTTTTTAAAAAAATTACTAGTAGAGTTAGAGTTAGTCACTGTGGACTTGAAAAGGTAAAAGTCTTAGGTCTCGATAAAGTTGGAAAGCCTCACTGAATTGTTCTCCATCTATATATAACTACAAATAATTACTATAGGCACGTATTTCACTATCAATCATATGCACTCTCTACCAAAATACGAAAAAGAAAATGTTCTTCCTTCCTTCCTCCCTCCCTCCCTCCCTCCCTCCCTCTCTCTCTCTCTCTCTCTCTCTCTCTCTCTTTCTTTCCCTCTCTGGCCCAGGCTACAATCTACTCGGCTTGCTGCTGCCCGCGCCGCGGACTGCCTGGGACTGCCGGCACGCGCCACCGCTGCCTGCCTTTTCTCCTTTGGCTGCAGGCACGCGTTCGCCATCTTGGCCACGCTGGTCGCCAGCTCCTGACGCCGAGTGCTCTGCCCGCCTCAGCCTCCCGAGGTACTGGGACTACAGACGGAGTCTCGCTCACCCAGTGCTCGGTGTTGCCCGGGCTGGAGTGCGGTGGCATGGTCTGGCCTCGCGGCAGCCTCTACCCCCCGGCAGCCTCTACCCCCCGGCCGCCTGCCTTGGCCTGCCAGGGTGCTGGGATTGCAGCCCCTGCCCGGCCGCCGCCCCATCTGGAAGGTGGGGAGCGCCTCTGCCCGGCCGCCCCGTCTGGGAGGTGAGGAGCACCTCTGCCCGGCCGCCCCGTCTGGGAAGTGAGGAGCGCCTCTGCCCGGCCGCCCCGTCTGGGAAGTGAGGAGCGCCTCTGCCCGGCCGCCCCGTATGGGAAGTGAGGAGCGCCTCTGCCCGGCCACCCACCGTCTGGGAAGTGAGGAGCACCTCTGCCCGGCCACTCACCGTCTGGGAAGTGAGGAGCGCCTCTGCCCGGCCGCCCCATCTGGGAAGTGAGGAGCGCCTCTGCCTGGCCACCTACTGTCTGGGAAGTGAGGAGCGCCTCTGCCCGGCCACCCACCGTCTGGGAAGTGAGGAGCGCCTCTGCCCGGCCGCCCCGTCTGGGAAGTGAGGAGCACCTCTGCCCGGCCACCCATCGTCTGGGAAGTGAGGAGCGCCTCTGCCCGGCCACCCATCATCTGGGAAGTGAGGAGCGCCTCTGCCCGGCCACCCATCGTCGGGGAAGTGAGGAGCGCCTCTGCCCGGCCTCCCATCGTCTGGGAGGTGAGGAGCGCCTCTGCCCGGCCGCCCCGTCCAGGAGGAAGTGAGGAGCGCCTCTGCCCGGCCGCCCAGTCCGGGAAGAAGTGAGGAGCGCCTCTGCCCGGCCGCCCAGTCCAGGAAGAAGTGAGGAGCGCCTCTGCCCGGCCGCCCCGTCCGGGAAGAAGTGAGGAGCGCCTCTGCCCGGCCGCCCCGTCCGGGAAGAAGTGAGGAGCGCCTCTGCCCGGCCGCCCCGTCTGGGAAGTGAGGAGCGCCTCTGCCCGGCCGCCCCGTCCGGGAAGAAATGAGGAGCGCCTCTGCCCGGGCGCCCCATCCGGGAAGAAGTGAGGAGCGCCTCTGCCCGGCCGCCCCATCCGGGAAGAAGTGAGGAGCGCCTCTGCCCGGCCACCCATCGTCTGGGAAGTGAGGAGCGCCTCTGCCCGGCCACCCACCGTCTGGGAAGTGAGGAGCGCCTCTGCCCGGCCGCCCCGTCCGGGAAGAAGTGAGGAGCGCCTCTGCCCGGCCGCCCCGTCCGGGAAGAAGTGAGGAGCGCCTCTGCCCGGCCGCCCCGTCCGGGAAGAAGTGAGGAGCGCCTCTGCCCGGCCGCCCCGTCGGGAAGAAGTGAGGAGCGCCTCTGCCCGGCCACCCATCGTCTGGGAGGTGAGGAGCGCCTCGGCCTGGCCACCCATCGTCTGGAAAATGAGGAGCGCCTCTGCCCGGCTGCCCCATCTGGGAAGTGAGGAGTGCCTCTGCCCGGCCACCCATCATCTGGGAGGTGAGGAGCGCCTCTGCCCGGCCGCCCATCGTCTGGGAAGTGAGGAGCGCCTCTGCCCGGCCACCCATCGTCTGGGAAGTGGGGAGCGCCTCTGCCCGGCCACCTATCGTCTGGGAAGAAGTGAGGAGCGTCTCTGCCTGGCCGCCCCGTCTGGGAAGTGAGGAGCCCCTCTGCCCGGCCGCCCCGTGTCTGGGTAGAAGTGAGGAGCTCCTCTGCCTGGCCGCTCCGTCTGGGAGGTCTACCACGGAGGCCAGAAGCAATGTGGGGGCTGGACGTGGTGGCTCACGCCTGTGGTCCCGGCACTCTGGGGGGCGAGGCGGGTTGATCACTTCGGGCTAGGAGTTCGAGACCAGTCTGGCCAACTTGGCGAAACATGAAGAATACAACAGACAAACCAACCAACCAACTCAATGACAACAAAACAGGTCTACCCTGGAGTCATACTCTAATTTTTTCTATTTTCCTCCCTTTCTGATCCTTTATCCCACTTTCTTTTTCTTCCTCTTCCTTCTCCCTCTTCTTTGTCAAATAGAGGATTGAGTTATTATCACTGATCCATATAAAGTCCCTCTCTCATTTATTTTAACTCCTACCCCCATTTCTATTCCCCGACTTCCCATGTGCAACCTTCCTAATATGTTTGATACGCATCTTTTTGTTTGTATGTATTTTTAGAAAATGTTTATTGTTTTTGTATGCAAAAAAAATTAATAAAATAAAAAAAGAAAATGTTATTTCTTTTTTCTCACTGATAACAAAATATATGAGGCATGACATCTTTAATTTATTCTCACAAGAGGTCCAGGGACAGTCAAAGTTTGTAAGGCTTGTAGGATATGATGTCTTATTCACATAGAGAGTTACGTAGTTTAGGAAGAACAATGTACAATGTATTCCATGAATTGCTACAGGAAAAGTCTGTCTTTTTTATGTCTTTCATGTTTCAGAAAACCTCCAAAACAAACTCATATGTAAGTTCCTAAGAATAGCAAAGTATGATTTCTCTACAAACAGCATAGAATTGCAAATGACCTATTCAACATTAATCCAATGTTTGTCAGTCTTACAATGCACAACTGGGAATAGAATTCTTGTTACATCATTTATATCTATAATCATGCTTTCTTGTTATATTACCAAGCATAGTTCTCAAGCTTTATTATTCTAAAAGAAAGGGGTGCAATAAACAAATATCAGCTAGGATTTAGACAAAGAGAAAATTGTCATGGATTTTCCACTGGAGTGTAATTTAGTCTTGATATTTGATTTTGAATGCATTTTAAATATATGACATATAGAATAAATTAACTATAAATGGCATTTATTATGCAGATTCTATGAAACAGCCTTGATTTAAATTTTAAAAGCCTGTTTGCTTTAGTCATATACATTTCATCCAATGTATAATCTTCATTTTTTATTTCTTTATTTATTTTTTGAGACAGAGTCTCGCTCTGTCGCGCAGGCTGGAGTGCAGTAGCGTGAGCTCTGCTCACTGCAAGCTCCGCCTCCCGGGTTCACGCCATTCTCCTGCCTCAGCCTCCCAAGTAGCTGGGACTACAGGCACCCGACACCACGCCCGGCTAATTTTTTTGTATTTTTAGCAGAGACGGGGTTTCACCGTGTTAGCCAGGATGGTCTCGATCTCCTGACCTCGTGATCCGCCCGCCTCGGCCTCCCAAAGTGCTGGGATTACAGGCGTGAGCCACCGCGCCCAGCCTATAATCATCATTTTTTGATTGAAATACAAAAATATTTTGCTCTAGGCTGACATTTGGCGCTATTTTTATAATATCCATTCTGATGTCAGGTTGTTAAAATAAAAAGAACACTGGAATAACTTTATATCAGATGTCTGAGGTTCAAGATCTTCTTTGGTCACTAACAAATGGTATGACCTTGGGCAAATCATCTGAATCTCACAGTATCTCAAAAATGAGGGACATTGCACCCAGTGCTAAAAGTTGAATCTATACTTGAGGTCTTCCTGTTTTTCCATTAATGCATTATTACAAGATAAATTTCAAGCTATGTAGTCTGTAACAAAGAATCCTCTGACTTTTCCATCTAGCATTTTCTACCAAGCACTCTCTAAAATGAAACATCTTATCCATAGGGGCTGATGATAAACTTCACTGGGCAATTCATCATATTTAAATCTGAATTGTTATGTTTTGGGTATATTTAGTTCAAGCATAATTTAGTTCAAGGCCTTACCAATAACTATTATTATTATTATTTAGAGGACACCATGTGCCTTATACTATGCTGTACCTTTTATGTCTTTGTTTCATTTAGTCCTCACAGCTAGTTCCTCTTATTTTCCCTCTTTACAGATCATTCCCTGCTTGGCTTAAAAGTAATGAAATGACTGCTCAATTGGGCTGGAAAGATTTTTTAAAGTTTATTACACTCAATTAAGTTCCTTTCCTTTTCTATTCTGCCTCAAAAATGTGGTAAACAGCTCAAGGGAGGCAGGCCAGCAAATTAACATTCTTCCTAGTTTGTGTAGCACTGATAAACTCACACAGGTAAGAAAAGGACTAAGAGGCCGGGTGCAGTAGCTCAGGCCTGTAATCCCAGCACTTTGGGAGGCCGAGGCGGGTGGATCACAAGGTCAGGAGATTGAGATCATCCTGGCTGACACAGTGAAACCCTGTCTCTACTAAAAAATACAAAAAAAAATTTAGCTGGGCATGGTGGTGGGCACCTGTAGTCCCAGATACTTGGGAGGCTGGGGCGGGAGAAAGGCGTGAACCCGGGAGGCGGAGCTTGCAGTAAGACGAGATCACTGCACTCCAGCCTGGGTGACAGAGTGAGACTCTGTCGCAAAAAAAAAAAAAAAAAAAAAAAAAAAAAAAAAAAAAAAGGACTAAGAGTCCCTTAATGGTAAATGTGAAAAAAAACACATATAAAACCTGTAACTGCATAGATGATTTAGTAACAAATATATGAAGAGCTGCCTAATGACGACTTTCTATACTTCTGACTATTCAACTGAGTTTTACAAACATGACTTTTTAAATCTTATCATTGAACTCTCATTTTCTTTTCAATTTAAGTAGCATTAGATAAGCTATGTTGCACTTATCATAGAGTAGATTCACTTCCATATTGAAAAAATTAGAAACTACAACACTTCCTTCACCGTTCCTTGATATTATTCAGTATATTATCAACAATGTCAGATATCATGTTGAATCCATGTGTCTGTTCTAGCCAGCTCAAAAAAAAAAAAAAAAAAAAAAACCTCAAAAACTTATACCATTTTTGCTATTTATTCAAATTTCAGCTACTTACTAAATTCCAAATGCCTAGTATCAGGGTATGGGGAAAAAATTAATTTAGTTAAGGTAGCAATCAGAAATAGCAAAAAAATAGAGCATTAGTTATAAATATGATTGAAGCAACATACCCTAAAGCCCTCAAAATCACAAGCAGAAGTATATATAGGATGTAACAATTGCTCCAAACCTCTCTGACAACTAAAGCTGTGCAAATGTGTCTTATTTTTGTTTGGCTACAAGACTGACTGGTAAACACATTAATTCTTACATCAATCTTAACACCATGGTATCCCCATATTATGGAGGGGGTAACTGTAGTATATAAACTAAAGAATATTCCCAAAGTCATGAAATTCAGAAGAGAATCAGGAATATGTCTTAGTTTTCACAATAAGAACTCTATAAATTCCACTTGGCATTTTGTAAAAGGAGGAAACAAAATAGGCATAACAGTAATGCTTATATTGGGGGGAAAAGTCACACCGGTGGTAATTGTTGGCACCTGTCCCATTTATCCAAACCAGTAGAACCATAGCAATTTTCTCTTAATCTCTGTTTTGCTCTAACCACACTGAAAAAAAAAAAAAAAGTGCACTAAAAATCAACACTAAAATAAACTGGCAGAGGCGTTTGGGGAATTGTGTAGGACACTTTCACTCACTAGCTCATGTTTGCCACCAGTGCTATTTCCATGAATAAAAATCTACAGGAAAATTGACAGAAACATATTACTGACAGGTGGTTAGAGCCCCTGTTCTATATAAATCTACATTATACAAGAAAGAAAACAATATGTCAGGACAACTTCCCTGCTTTCAATTTCTACTGCTATTGTTATATTGTTTTTCACTCTTAAAATGAAGCAACTCTGCGATCAAGAATTTGATATAAGCAGGCCGGGCGCGGTGGCTCAAGCCTGTAATCCCAGCACTTTGGGAGGCCGAGGCGGGCGGATCACAAGGTCAGGAGATCGAGACTATCCTGGCTAACACAGTGAAACCCCGTCTCTACTAAAAATACAAAAAATTGGCCGGGCGTGTTGGCGGGCGCCTGTAGTCCCAGCTACTCGGGAGGCTGAGACAGGAGAATGGCATGAACCCAGGAGGCGGAGCTTGCAGTGAGCCAAGATCGCGCCACTGCACTCCAGCCTGGGGGAAAGAGCAAGACTCCGTCTCAAAAAAAAAAAAAAAAAAAAAAAAAAAAAGAATTTGATATAAGCTGCTAAATGAAGGTCTCCATTTGGATATGCTCTTTAAGAAAATTATTTCCCAAAAGGCCATCTTACAGTTCTGGTTTCTCTTATGAGTTGTCGCTTGTGTAATTTGTATATGTCAGACTTGGTTAGGTCATAGTGCTAATGAGGCCAAGGTCATGAGTCTGATTCTTGTAAGAGCCAGTTAGTTTTGTTAAAAAAAAAAAAAAAAAAAAAAAAAAAAAAAAAAAAGCCGGGTGCGGTGGCTCACGCTTGTAATCCCAGCACTTTGGGAGGCCGAGGCAGGCGGATCACAAGGTCAGGAGATCGAGACCACGGTGAAACCCCGTCTCTACTAAAAATACAAAAAAATTAGCCGGGCATGGTGGCAGGCGCCTGTAGTTCCAGCTACTCTGAGAGGCTGAGGCAGGAGAATGGCGTGAACCCGGGAGGCGGAGCTTGCAGTGAGCCGAGATCACGCCACTGCACTCCAGCCTGGGCAACAAGAGCAAAACTCCGTCTCAAAAAAAAAAAAAAAAAAGTTCTGTAGCCAATACCTATAACTACAGCTGGCCAGGGTACAAATTCATGTCCCTGGTTAAAATAGGAACTAGAAAAGGTATAGATGCAAATGCCCTAATGGCATAAAGAGTTTCGTATTCAAATACAGAGTTCCTATAATGTTTACATAAACATTGGGAAATTATGTTGTAAAATCACAATCATGCCAATTACACATTAAAAACATTTTCAGAATACATCAACAACACATGCTTACATGTGAGAGAATTTAAAGATCTCAGAGGGAAAACAAGCAATACACACATACAATAGCTATATGTCCCAGAGATACATGTACACAGGATAATGTAGAATATGGATAATTATAAAATATACATAAATAAGAACATAAAGCTGACAACTTCAGGCATAGATAAATTAATACATAAAGAGAATGGTGTTTCAGGAAGTAATTAAGTTTGCTTAGATCACAAGATAAATGAAGGGTAGTAGGGAAAATTCCTATATTATTCAAGGGCCTAATCAGTTTGGAGCCACTCCATTTTTCTCCAGCTAAATACACCTAGCCATGCTTGGGAAAGATTTATCTCAGGAAAGTATATGAAATGGACTGGAGGGAGGTAGAGATGGGGGGAACTGGCTAGACTACTACTGCAATAGTTCTGGCAAGAAGTAATGAGAGCTTGTGCTAAGGTAATAATAGGAAGTGACTAGATGGGAACAAATATATTGTAAAAGAAAAAAATATGGCTGGGTATGGTGGCTCAACCCTGTAATCCCAGCACTCTGGGAGCTTGAAGTGGGCGGATCACCTGAAGTTAGGAGTTCGAGACCAGCCTGGCCAACGTGGTAAAGCCCTGTCTCTACTAAAAATACAAAAATTAGCCAGGCATGGTGGTGCACGCCTGTAATCCCAGCTACTCGGGAGGCTGAGTCAGGAGAATTGCTTGAACCTGGGAGGTTGCAGTGAGCTGAGATTAGGCCATTGCACTCCAGCATAGGCGACAAAAGTGAAACTCCATCTCAAAAAAAAAAAAAAAGAAGAAAATATAGCACGTATTAATTTAGCAAACAACTGAATGCAGTGATTAAGAGCCTGAACTATAGAGTCAGAATGTGTAGATTTGAATCTTAACTCTTTCGTTTACTAGTCTTCTGAATTTAGGAAGGTACCTAATTTCTCTGTACCTCAGTTGATCCAACTGTAAAATGGAGACCATAGTAACTCCTAACTCATAGGATTGTTCTGAGGATGAAATGTTAAAGGCCTGGCACATATTTGATTATTTTTATAGAATCACTATGCTTAGATTGTTTTAGGTGTTTATTTCATTATTGTAATTTAAGCACTTAGACTTAATTACACTCCAGGGAAAAGCAACATTGTTTTAATAGTATTGGTTTCACATTTTCATGATTCTCTTGTCTACCTTTGTTTGTTCCTAATTTGTAAGTGAATAGTGATAAAAGTTCAAAGTGGCTACTGCAAAAGATAATATTTGAATTCCAAAAGCTCATGGTAAGTGCTAAACAAATGGTAAAAATGATAATTATTGAATGGATGTGGGAGGCAAGAGAGAGTGGTATCAAGAAAACCACCAGTGATAAACCTATATAACTAAGGAAAGTGATGGTAACATTAAAAGAAATGGATTCCAGAGGAAGATGAATGAGTTTATTAGTAAATATACTGAGTTCGGGGGTTAAGGATCTATATCTAGGTAGAAACATGGAGTTAATGGTTAGAAGATTAGGTCTGGTGTGTTGAAGAGTGAGCAAAAACGGGCGACATAAACCTAACAGTCCTGTATGTTAAAGGGTTGATTAAAGTTTTGGGACTGGTGAAGACAGCCAAGGGAAATGAAGAAAGAAGGGAAGATAGAGGAAAATTATAAAAGCAGACGAAGTGTTTCATACACAAAAGCAAGATCAAGTAGTAATGGTGTAAAGAAAACACAAATGTAATGTCACATACCTGGAACTCTGTAAATATTAGTTGAATATTTGCTAAATTATAAAAATTACTCACAATTTTACAATTCAATTTTATGACCTACATATGTTTAAGAGAAAAAAATATGATGATGATAGTGTATAACAAATAGTTTCAAAGTTCAATAGAGTATGATATATCGAAATTGTTATATTAAGTGCTATTGATTTTTTTCTTGTGGATGCTCTACATTCCTGTAATTATCTGTGTGAAAGAAAGTAAGAAAGACTAATCTGCCTCCTGTAACTAATATGCACAAATATAACTTGAATAACTCAAAGAGAAATATAATTTCTTAAAAAAACTAGACAAAGTGCTATATAAATAATCTGCATGTTTGGATTCCAATATAATGTTACAAAATGTTATTCAATGCAGATGCAAGTCACTTCCTCTTCCTGGGTCTCAGTTTTCTCATCCATAAATTAAGACCAATGAACCAGAATGTTTCTAAATTACTTCCCAGTCATAATAAATAAGGATGTTATCTTTATAGAGATCTTGCTTAGATAGGCTGACACTGGGCAGTGAAAGAAAACCAAGGAGGCAAGCCAGTCACCATCAGATAATTTATGGGTGAAAGTCTGGGGCTGTCTATTACTTAAGAGGTGAAGTCCAGGGTGGACAAGGGCTGGCATGTGACAAGATAAACTACGAACCTACCCAGGATAAGAAGGCAAGGAATCCATTCAAATATAGGGGTGAATGGTGGACTAGATATTCAATCCAGACAATAAATTCTGCTGAACACCTTCCTTCAAGCTGTTTTTATAAGATCTCCCCTGTACATAGAAGCTTATATTCCACACGGTCTAAAATGCTAAAATTTTACTTCTGATACTTTGAACATATTAATAGCACAAAAGAAATAAGGTAATTTTTGAAATTCAAACATTATCTTTTGCAGTAGCCACTCTGAACTTTAATCACTATTCAGGTACAAATTAGGAACAAACAAAGATAGACAAGAGAATCAAGAAAATGTGAAACCAAGACTATTAAAAGAATGTTGTTTTTCCCTGGAGTGTAACTAAGTCTAAGTGCTTAAATTACAACAAAGAAATAAACACCTAAAACTATCTAAACGTAGTGAGTCTATAAAAATAATCAACTATTTATAAAATATAAAGTTCCTAAATTTACTTGTTATATCTATTATAAAAGACAAGGCCTTCAAATATCTAAATCCCTAGTCATGACATACACAAAATAATAATAAAGAAATGTCAACAAAGGCCGGGGGCAGTGGCTCATGCCTGTAATCTCAACACTTTGGGAGGCCAAGGTGGGCGGATTGCGAGGTCAGGAGACAGAGACCATCCTGGCCAACATGGTGAAACCCCATCTCTACTAAAAATACAAAAATTAGCTGGGCATGGTGGTGCATGCCTGTAATCCCAGGTACTCAGGAGGCTGAGGCAGGAGAATGGCCTGAACCTGGGAGGCGGAGGTTGCAGTGAGCCAAGATATTGTGTCACTGCACTCCAGACTGGCGACAGAGCTAGACTCCATCTCAAAAAAAAAAAAAAAAAAAAAAAGAAATATTAACAAAGACAGGCCTAAAATAAAAATAAGGCCTAAGCATGGAAGACGATAAAAACACGAGAGATATTGAGTAGGACACAGAGGTACTAGAATTTATAGTGACATTAGAAAATCTCTAAGAGTCGATTTGTTGGCCTAAGTCTTTTGTAGGCTCACACATCCTTTTTCACTTTCATGTTATTATTCATTCTCCTCTTTCATTTAATTAGGCAATGCTTATCTGACTTGTCAATTAATTCTGGCTTTAATAAGCTTGAGTGAGTAAGTCTGTTATACTATTGCTCAGCCATTTAAACACTGCTTTTTTCTTTTGCATAAATTTCCAAATGGTTATTATTTAGTTTATTAAGGATTTATATCCTGACCGCTTCCAAATATATTTGAAGCAACTTATAACATTTAATATAAGAAAGTTAAATATAATGTGAAAATAGCATTATCAACTATAACAATAGTAGACATGCTCTTGAGTTGAGGAGCTGTATGAGCTAGTTTTAAAAATTGGATATTAAAAATTAGCCGGGCGTGGTGGCACATGCCTGTAGTCCCAGCTACTCGGGAGGCTGAGGCAGGGGAATCACTTGAACCCGGGAGGCAGAGGTTGCAGTGAGCCAAGATCGCCCCACTGCACTCCAGCCTGGTGACAGAGTGAGACTCCGTCTCAAAAAAAAAAAAAAAATTGGGTATTAAATTGGCACATAGGTTCTCTGGCAGCTAGGCTAAAAGAGTGATGCATGTAACATAATTTCTAATGTCTGACTAAAAGAAAACAGACATCTTTCTACATAAAGATCTTTCTGGTAGTACAAATTTCATCATGTGGATCTCTGTAATGAGAGGCTTTGAAAACACAGTAGACAATAACTTTAGTTACAATTTAATAAAATCTACTAAATACTGTACAAATGGATGTTTTAAAAATTGCTTCTACGTTAGGAGGGTGAGACAGGAGGATTGCTTGAGCCCAGGAGTTCTAGACCAGCCTGGGCAACGTGGCAAGACCCTGTTTCTACAAAAACAAAGATTAAAAAATTAGCCTGGTGTGGTGTTATGCACCTGTGGTCCCACCTATTCAGGAGGCTGAGGCAGGAGGATCCACTGCACTGCAGCCTGGGTGACAGAGCAAGACTCTGTCTCAAACAAAAAAAAAAATTGCTTCTATAAGTAGCTAATAAAACTAGCAGTATTAATAGAGTAGAAATATCAGTAGTGTAAATGTCAGAAGGGCTGATTCAAATCCTGTGTACATCAATCACTAGTCATGTAATTTTTGGCAAGTGACTTAACTGTTTCCTTATCTGTAAACTAAGGATAACAACATATGCCTTGCCTGACAACCAGATAGTTGAAGGATCAAATGACAGTATTGTATATGAAAGTGTTTACTTGCTGGGCGCGGTGGCTCATGCCTGTAATCCCAGCACTTTGGGAGGCTGAGGTGGGGGGGGATCACCTGAGGTCATGAGTTCGAGACCAGCCTGACCAACATAGTGAAACCCCATCTCTACTAAAATACAAAAACAAAAATTAGCTGGGAGATGTGGTGGGTGCCTGTAATCTCAGCTACTTGGGAGGCTGAGGTGGGAGAATCGCTTGAAACCAGGAGGTGGAGGTTGCAGTGAGCCCAGATTGCGCCACTGCACTCCAGCCTGGCAACAGAGCGAGACTCTGTCTCAAAAAAAAAAAAAAGTGTTTACTTGTTGTATTAGTAGAAGCTATTCCTGGTCCTATCACTAATACTACCATCACAATAGTTAAAATTCACAGAAAAAATATGGAGATAGACACACTAGCTTTTTAAAATTTATTTTTATATTTTTTGAGACAGAGTTTTTGCTCTTGTTGCTCAGGCTGGAATGCAGTGGTGTGATCTCGGCTCACCGCAACCTCTGTCTCCTCTACCTCCCAGGTTCAAGCAATTCTCCTGCCTCAGCCACCAAGTAGCTGGGATTATGGGCACGTGCCAACATGCCTGGATAATTTTTTTGTATTTTTTAGTAGAGACGGGGTTTCACCATGTTGGCCAGGCTGGTCTCAAACTCCTGACCTCAAGTGATCTGCCCGCCTTGGCCTCCCAAAGGGCTGGGATTACAGGCATGAGCCACAGCACCCGGCCTTTTTTTTTTTTTTTTTTTTTGACAGAGTCTGGCTCTGTCGCCCAGGCTGGAGTCAGTGGCATGGTCTTGGCTCACTGCAACCTCTGCCTCCCGGGTTCAAGGGTTCAAGCAATTCTCCAGTCACAGCCTCTACAGTAGCTGGGATTACAGGCACCTGCCACCACTCCTGGCTAATTTTTTTCTTTTTTGTATTTTTAGTAGAGACAGGGTTTCACCACGTTGGCCAGGCTGGTCTCGAGCTCCCAACCTCAAGTGATACACCCGCCTCGGCCTCCCAAAGTGCTGGGATTACAGGCATGACCACGCCCGGCCAAGACAGATACACTGGCTTTCCTAAAGCCATTGTAGAACCTTGTTCTCTGCGTCCAACAATCCATTTTCCAACCAAGGTCAGAACAATCTTTATAATGACCTCAAGTCACTGCCTAAATCTTTTAGGTCCCACATCACCTTCAGGATATAATTAAACCCAGGGCCAACTTCCTGGGCATAAGTCTTGTGCAGTCACACACAGGCCAATGTTTAGAAGAGCCCTGTGCATGGTTTAATACTCTTATGCTGACATCTTGAAATTCTTAATGATTTTTTAACAAGGGCCCCACATTTTCATATTGTACTGGCTACATACTTTTTGTGGCCACACAAGTTATGTAACCAGTCATGATGGAACCCCTTGAAATGAGATCCAAAGTCCCTCAGAATGTGGATCATGCTTTCCTCTCCAGCTTTGCCTCCCTTGTTCCCTTGGAAACTACTCTAAGGCTCAATCATGCTAAACAACCTTTAGCTTCCTAAATGTCTTATGCTCTTTCAATCTCCTTTGTCTTTGCTGATAGGCTCCTTGCTCTGTTTCTCTTTGCATTACAATAAAATGAAAGCAAAGCAAACGGATCTCTTTCATAATTTTCAAATACAATCTTACTTCCAGAATTCTATTGCATTTTGCAATGGCATTTTAGGGTTGGTGGAGAAATACTAAGTTTTGATAACCCATGAATGTGATGATATCTAATTTTATATATATATACACATATACACATATATGTGTATATATATACATATACACATATATGTATATATGTATATACACATATACACATATATGTATATATGTATATACACATATACACATATATGTATATATGTATATACACATATACACATATATGTATATATATTTATATGTATATACACATATACACATATATATGTATATTTATATGTATATACACATATACACATATATATGTATATTTATATGTATATACACATATACACATATATATGTATATTTATATGTATATACACATATACACATATATATATTTATATGTATATACACATATACACATATATATATTTATATGTATATACACATATACACATATATATGTATATATATTTATATGTATATACACATATACACATATATATGTATATATATTTATATGTATATACACATATACACATATATATATTTATATGTATATACACATATACACATATATGTATATATATTTATATGTATATACACATATACACATATATATGTATATATATTTATATGTATATACACATATACACATATATATGTATATATATTTATATGTATATACACATATACACATATATATGTATATATATTTATATGTATATACACATATACACATATATATGTATATATATTTATATGTATATACACATATACACATATATATGTATATATATTTATATGTATATACACATATACACATATATGTATATATATTTATATGTATATACACATATACACATATATGTATATATATTTATATGTATATACACATATATATGTATATACACATATACACATATATATGTATATATATTTATATGTATATACACATATACGTATGTATGTATATATGTATATGTATATACACATATATGTATATTTATATGTATATACATATACACATATATGTGTATATATATTTATATGTATATACATATACACATATATGTGTATATACATATACACATATGTATACATATAAATATATACACATATGTGTATATGTATACTTACATATACACATATATGTGTATATATTTATATGTATACATATGTATATATATACACACACACATATATATATATTTAAATTACTGCCAAGGAAAGGAAAATAAGAGTGGAAGGGATGAGGTCAAGTACTGGATTGCTGGCTGGATGCGGTGGCTCACGCCTGTAATCCCAGCACTTTGGGATGCCAAGGCAGGCAGATCACTTGAGGCCGGCCTGGCCAACATGGCAAAAAGCTGTCTCTACTAAAAATGCCAAAAATTAGCCAGGTGTGCTGGCACATGCGTGTAGTCCCAGCTACTTGGGAGGTTGAGGCAGGAGAATCGCTTGAACCCAGGAGGCAGAGGTTGCAGTGAGCAGAGATTGCACCACTGCACTACAGCCTGGGCGACAGAGCAAGACCCTGGGTCAAAAAACAAACAAACAATAAAATAATTGGATTGTTGTTTTTACTGCTTCAACCTCACCTTAAGCACAGTGTTCACAGTGGCACTGGTCAAAGGTTAGGAACCCATGGTTCTCAGAGCTACAACTTTCAGATTCTGATTTAATTGATCTGGGATGGTGTCCAAGCATCAGTATTTTTTAAAAGTTCCCCAGGTGATTACAATGTGTATTGAGGGTCGAGAACCACTGAGATACAAGAACTTTAAAGAGCAGTAAGTTAAATGAGATGTAGCAGCTCAAGGTGTTGAGGTATAAATAAGCCAGCTAATTACCAGAGCAGGACTGCTGGGGAAGCCTATTAAACGGACAATGTAAATGAAGACATAAACACAACACCATTTAAAGCAAATCTAATAGAAAAGATTAGTAGCATTACAGCATGTTTTGTATTTGTGATTTTTTTTTTTTTTTTTTTTTTGAGTCGGAGTCTTGCTCTGTCACCCAGGCTGGAGTGCAGTGGCGCAGTCTCGGCTCACTGCAAACTCCGCCTCCCGGGTTCACGCCATTCTCCTGCCTCAGCCTCTCGGAGTAGCTGGGACTACAGGCGCCCGCCACCACGTCCGGCTAATTTTTTGTATTTTTAGTAGAGACGGGGTTTCACTGTGGTCTCGATCTCCTGACCTCGTGATCCACCCGCCTCGGCCTCCCAAAGTGCTGGGATTACAAGTGTGAGCCACCCGCCCAGCCTTGTATTTGTGATTTATCTTGAATATTTCTGAATTTCTGAATGGATTAAACAATGTCCATATATGTTGAAAGGCAAGCAGTATGAAACTACCATTTCAACACCTGGGAAGATTATAGACAAATGTTATAATACATTAATTATGGACATGTTATGTTTTAACGTCAATTTAGAGAGCAAGATTTCTGTACCCTTGCTGAATGTCAGATTTCTGTCTCAAAAATCCCGTATTTGGTTGATAGAGTCCATAACTCATTTGAGCAAAAAGCACCTTCAAAATAACCATAGAAGCAGCAACACCCTGAACAAAAACAAACTGGTGAGTTTAGAAAATATACGGGAAGAATTCATCAATATTAAAACATTAGTTAACTAAGAAAATAAAGTTGTTACAAGAGAAGGAATGTTGCTCACAATAAAATTTAAAATGGGGCACCTGAAATATATGACACGTTAAGTTCATGGGGGAGCTAGGTAATCAAGGAGGACAGATGAGGAGCTTAACCAGTTCTAATTGGCTGGCTTTCCAAGGTTACCAGAAGGTGCTCTTAGAGTGAATCAGGTTTGTTTTTTTTTTTTTTTTTTGAGACGGAGTCTCGCTCTGTCACCCAGGCTGGAGTGCAATGGTGTGATCTCAGCTCACTGCAACCTGCGCCTCCCAGGTTCAAGCCATTCTCCTGCCTCAGCCTCCCAAGTAGCTGAGACTATAGGCATTTGCCACCACGCCCATCTAATTTTTGTACTTTTAGTAGAGATGGGGTTCACCATGTTGGCCAGGCTGGTCTCGAACTCCTGACCTTGTGATCCACCCACCTTGGCCTCCCAAAGTGCTAGGATTACAGGTGTGAGCCACTGCACCCGGCCTGCAGAAATCTTTTCATTTAAGCCATCTATTAGTTGGTTTCTGGCCTCCCTTCCTTCACAATCTAGCATGGCCCCACAGTTCATCATTTAAATTATATAATTACTAGCCCTGTCAATTTCCTTTAACCTTACTGCTTCCACGTCTGCCAAGTAAAGCTCCAACTCTGGACCAAATACTTCAAGTACTATCTCTGCTGTTATACTAGGGTGACTGCAGGATACTGAAGGAAATCACAGAACTATAAAGTAGCAACAATACTAATTTATACTCAACAACCTCAGCCAAGCCCTCAGCATCATCTAGAAGCACTTTTCATATGTATGTGTTTTGTTTTTCCTCCTTTGCTGCACAGATAATACTCGAAAACCACTATTGTTCTAAAGTCCTGTATCTAGACTCTTCCAAACAGAAAATCCAGATTTGCTTTTAAGTCTTCCTCACCATAAACAACAAGATATTTGTCTTTCTGAAGGCATGATTTTTTTTTTTTTTTTTTTTGAGACAGAGTCTCACTCTGTTACCCAGGCTGGAGTGCAGTGGTGCGATCTTGGCTCACTGCAACCTCTGCCTCCTGGGTTCAAGTGATTCTCCTACCTCAGCCTCCCAAGTAGCTGGGATTACAGGTGCATACTAGGCCGGGCCAATTTTGGTATTTTCAGTAGAGACAGTTGGCCAGGCTGGTTTCTTTCTTTTCTTTACTTTTTTTTTTTGAAATAATTGACTTTTAAAACTTCTTTTTACACAGGTCAAAACATCAACTTCAAAAGACAAGAGCTTGATTCCATACTCTAATACTGTGTCATCTAAACTCTGTGGTAATATTTTTGTTTGTGGTGACAACTGAAAGCACCCAACACCCATACCTAAAATCACTACAAAGCACAGAAATGCCTTTGACAATTTTATATAGCCTACTGATACATAAAGCATTCCAGGTATAAAACAAATCAAAATCATACCTGTGTGTAACTAGATATTAAAATTTGACTCTTTTTGCATTTTTCAGTGATACGGCAATATCAGATAAACAGTAGATAGAAAAACGTGTATCAGCTAAACAGTACATAGAAAAGTGTGTATGAGACAGATTTCCATATGCAGAATTTTCCCCAAAACAAATTTTTTTTTTTTTTCCACAGAGTTTCACTCTGTTGCCCAGGCTGGAGTTCGGTGGCATGATCTTGGCTCACTGCAATCTCTGCCTCCCAGGTTCAAGTGATTTTTATGCCAGAGAATAAATAGCTGGGATTACAGGCACGCACGGCCACACCCAGCTAATTTTTGTCCTTTTAGTAGAGATGGGGTTTCACCATGTTGTCCAGGCTCCAAAAAATTCTTAAAATCATTTTTATAATTCTCATATTCCCCTTGTTGGAAGCTTGCTCATCCATTTCACAAATATGAAAGGGTCAATGTAGTGGAGGAAAAGAGGATTTTGAAAGACATTCTTTGGAAGAAGTTGTTGCCATGATAACACCTGCTCCATCTTGCTCCTTACCCCACTGCCAAGTATGTGGACAGAGATGCTACATTCTTCAAGTTGAGCGAAGTGAAGGGACATTGATCAGGCCATTCAGAAAAGGAATGTGTTCCTTGAAGTTGCAGCACCCAGAAGAGGGGTATCTGGGTCATTCCTGAAGAGGCCAATGTGCCCCATGCCAGTGGTATACAGACAGGATTCGATCTCTGTAGTCTCAGAGTTTTTCAGGGCAAAGACCTGCATGAGTGTTTTCCACGGACTAGAAGTGAGCCACATGGGAGTGAGAGGTGCCTGTATTTCAGTCCTATCCAAGAGGAACATCTGGGAGTTCAGGCGTACTCCGCCAGAGAGTCCTTGTTAAAATATGTGTGGCATGGAGCTCTGAGAAGACTGGGACAACATGGAAGCGGCAAGCTGAAGGAAATGTATTACCCACGTTAAGGGAATTGCAGAGGAGGGCCTCAAAGCAGAAAAGCACCTTGCCCCCTCTAGCATTGCAACAGCCCAGTTTGGAAGCAGAAAACAGTTTACTTTTAACTTAAAACCCGAGAGTTTAGATTGCTACTATTGCTAGCATGCTAGAGGGTAGCATTCTATTAATAGTTTCTGGGCCAGGTGCGGTGGCTTATGCCTGTAATCCCAGCACTTTGGGAGGCTGAGGCAGGCAGATCACAAGGTCAGAAGTTTCAGACCAGCGTGGCCAACATGGTAAAACCCCGTCTCTACTAAAAAAATACAAAAATTAACTGGGCATGGTGGTGTGTGCCTGTAATCCCAGCTACTTGGGAGGCTGAGGCAAGAGAATTGCTTGAACCCGGGAGGCAGAGGTTGCAGTGAGCCGAGATCGCACCACTGCACTCCAGCCTGGGCGACAGAGCCAGACTCCATCTCAAAAAAAAAAAAAAAAAGTTTCTGGGCTGAGATTGTATTAGCAACTCACAGAAACTTTAGAGACCTAAAAGCAAGCAGAAAAGTCATGGAAATGGCCTATATTTTCATCTAGGTGTAGGACAAGGTAATCCCCACAAAATAAATATTAAAGAAGTAACAGGAGGCTGGGCACAGTGGCTCACGCCTGTAATCCCAGCACTTTGGGAGGCCAAGGCAGGCAGATCACTTGAGGTCAGGAGTTTGAGACCAGCCTGGCCAACATGGTAAAACCTCGTCTCTACTAAAAATACAAAAATTAGCTGGGCATGGTGGCGCACACCTGTAGTCCCAGCTACTCGGGAGACCAAGGTGGGAGAATCACTTGAACCTGGGAAGCGGAGGTTGCAGTGAGCCAAGATCGCTGCCACTGCACTCCAGCCTGGGCAACAGAGTGAGACTCCATTTCAAAAAAAAAAAAAAAGTAACAGGAGACACAATTGTGTATTGATCCTAGTCTACGGGTTATGCTTGTCCTACACATAGGTTAAAAGTTCACGATTATAGCAATAACCAAGTTTGTAGTATCCATCCTGACATATTGATGTAGTATTGCAAAGAGATGCAACACAGCATTTGAAGCAATTATATAGACTGCCAGCCTGACCATAACTGAATCTTTTTTTTTTTTTTTTTTTGTATTTTTAGTAGAGACAGGGTTTCACCATGTTGGTCAGGCTGGTTTTGAACTCCTGACCTCATGATCCACCCGCCTCAGCCTCCCAAAGTGCTGGGATTACAGGCATGAGCCACTGCGCCTGGCCCCATAACTGAATCTTACAGCATTCTGGAAAGCTGAATTTGAAACGTTCATGTCATTATGCATAAAATATAAGAAAGGTGGAAGCGGAATAATTCATTTAAATAACGGGGTTTGCTTCCAGGTTTCTTTCATTGCAAATCTGATTGTTATAAACATTTTCCAGTTGGCCTCACACTTGGTGTAATGGTGACACTGTACTGTTTGTTTTATAAAGAAGTAATCTTGCAGCTAGATTAATGACTTCTGCAAGATTAGGAAACTGATATCTTTTATTTATGTCTCTAGATTACAAATAGAATGGCTTTTCATCAGTGGGGTTGAATGCTTTTATTTGTTTAATAACTATCAAGTGCTCTGTGCCAAATACTGTGCTAGGGGACTGGGATAGAAATGAGGTTACAGCTCTTGCCTTCTAAGTATTCGTAGCTTAGAAAAGAGATAGATACACAAGTAAGGTATGGCACACTAAGCATTCTCTCTCTCTCTCTAACTCCAAATATTCACAATTTGAGAACTTCCTGGGAGGCTGGCGAGAGAAAAATATGTGCCTGATGCATATAGTTTGCCTTTGCACCATGGCTCAAGAACATGTTCATTCACTTATCAGGAATCTTGTAACTCTTTGTTGTTTTTTTTTTTTTTTTGAGACGGAGCTTTAGTCTTGTTGCCCAAGCTGAAGTACAATGGCGCGATCTCAGCTCACCACAACCTCCGCCTCCCGGGTTCAAGCGATTCTCTTACCTTAGCCTCCCGAGTAGCTGGGATTACAGGCATGCACCCCTATGCCTGGGTAATTTTGTAATTTTAATAGAGACGGGGTTTCTCCATGTTGATCAGGCTGGTCTCGAACTTCCGACCTCAGGTGATCCACCCGCGTCGGCCTCCCAAAGTGCTGGGATTACAGGCATGGGCCACTGTGCCCAGCCCAGGAATCGTGTAACTCTCATGTATTGCATGCATAAACACCAAGAAGAGATGTCCTTATGAACATCACAACAACCACTGTTGTCTTGGCTTGCTGGGCAAGATGCTGTGCTAATATTTAGTCAGATTACATTAGGATAGCTGCATTGGTTATTAAAATACTAAAAAAAATTTTCATACAAGTTGGTAAATAACTTCTGTCCTAGCTGCACTAGCCCCTCATCCCAGAACTCCCCAGACATATTCGTGACCTGTTAGCTAAAAGGTACCTGGCAAAGCAAGGGCCTCTTAGACTCTAGTTCAGCCTACGATTGCATCCATTTTGATTGGTCAATGCTCATGACATATTAGTTGTTAAATATTTTGTTTTATTTTATTATCTTTTTTGAGATGGAGTTTCACTCTTGTAGCCCAGGCTGGAGTGCAATGGTGCGATTTCGGCTCACTGCAACCTCCACCTCCCAGGTTCAAGCGATTCTCCTGCCTCAGTCTTCCAAGTAGCTGGAATTACAGGCATGGGCCACCACATCTGGCTAATTTTGTATTTTTAGTAGAGACAGGGTTTCTCCATGTTGGTCAGGCTGGTCTCGAACTCCCGACCTCAGGTGATCCACCCGCCTTGGCCTCCCACAGTGCTGGGATTACAGGCATGAGCCACCACGCCTGGCAGTTGTTAAATATTTTAAATATCATCCCGTGAGTAGAAAGAAATGCTAAAATTGGCCAACCAATGGCCCTCACATAAGCATAAATGTGTAGAAATGGGAACAGAGTCCTAACACGCTCATGTCTAGGGAGCAGTCCTTTCTTTAAAGATTCATTAGCCATTATTAGATGTAAGATATGGCATACTAAGCATTCTCTCTCTCTCTTTCTGAAAGTCTGCATTTCAGATGAAACTCTAAGATTTCTAGCCCTGCAAACTTGTTACCTATGTGAGCTTGGGCAAATTATTGTACCTTATGCACCTCAGTTTCAAGGGTTAAAGAATAGTGGTTATATCCTAGGCTAACATCATCATCATCATCACCACCACCATCATCAGACAGGTAGGTCCATCCATGAATAGTTTCATGTGTTTGTGACAAACACAAAATCAAAGGGTAATCATTTATACAAAGCAAGTATATTCTTATCTGTCAATAAGTAGATAGATAGATGATAGAATGATAGTCACATACGTGTTGTATCCCTGATTTGGCCACCAATTAGTTATATGACCACATGCAAATTACATAACTGGTTTAGGAATACTCAGTACCTCTAAAGTGGATCTGGAAGGTGTCTGTCAGCCTCCATCTACCACTACCCTTGATTTCTCAACCTATGTCTAACATCCAATTATGTTATGACATCCTAATGTCCCAGTGGGTTAAAAAAATGCCAGAAATGTGATGGAACAGGAAACATGATCATACATGAAATTTGCTATGTACATCATGATGCAAATCATTATCTTTTTCTTGTGTAATACTGAAAAGAGCATTTTGGTAAGGTAGAAACAAAGCAAAACCATGAGCATAAATTAATCCAGAGAACTACCACTATCATGTTAGAAATTTTAGTTACATCATGCCTCTGGTAGAAATTGTCAAAAAGCAAAAATATAAAGGTCTTCTATCAAGAGGCGAATAAAAGGAAAGGATTAAAGATCACAATGTGCTTTTCTTAATTCAATTGTCTGTTATTTGGATACATTCTTTAAAAAATGCACTAAAGGCCAGGCATGGTGGCTCATGCCTGTAATCCCAGCACTTTGGAAGGCCGAGGCAGGTGAATCATGAGGTCAGGAGTTCGAGACCAGCCTGGCCAACATGGTAAAACCCTGTCTCTATGAAAAATACAAAAAATTAGCTGGGCGTGGTGGCAGGTGCCTGTAATCCCAGCTACTCGGGAGGCTGAGGCAGGAGAATTGCTTGAACCCGGGTGGCGGAGGTTGCCGTGAGCCAAGTTCGCGCCACTGCACTCCAGCCCGAGCGACAGTGCGAAACTCCGTCTCAAACAAAACAAAACAAAACAAAAAGCACTAAAAGTGGCTACTGGGAATTACAACTTAGCACTTCTGGGTGAGATTCAGTTGCCGCTGTGAAGCCATAGGCACACTAAGACAAAATATAGGTACCTTCTGCTAGTTATAAGCCTGGGAGACTTCATCTAGCTTACTGTTGAACTCTGAGGGTATAATTTGACAAATTAGTTTTTCCACTCCTCAAACTTCACAACTGAATTCTTAGTAAATAAATTTCATACCCCCATCAATGCTTTTTTTTTCTTTTTTTCTTGAAAGCAATATACCAGTGTTGACTTTTAAGCAAGAGACTCTCCTCTTCCTCAGGATTAACATTAGAAAAGGCCAGCCTTCACTATTCACAATAGCAAAGAGTTGGAACCAACCCAAATGTCCAACAACGATAGACTGGATTAAGAAAATGTGGCACATATACACCATGGAATACTATGCAGCCATAAAAAATGATGAGTTCGTGTCCTTTGTAGGGACATGGATGAAACTGGAAAACATCATTCTCAGTAAACTATCGCAAGGACAAAAAACCAAACACCGCATGTTCTCACTCATAGGTGGGAATTGAACAATGAGAACTCATGGACACAGGAAGGGGAACACCACGCTCCGGGGACTGTTGTGGGGTGGGGGGAGGGGGGAGGGACAGCATTAGGAGATACACCTAATGCTAAATGACGAGTTAATGGGTGCAGGAAATCAACATGGCACATGGATACATATGTAACAAACCTGCACATTGTGCACATGTACCCTAAAACCCTAAAGTATAATAAAAAAATAAAATAAAATAAAATAAAAATAAAATAAAAAAAAATAAAATAAAATAAAATAAAAAAAAAAAAAGGCCAGCCTTTTCAGTAAGTGTATACCCAGTGCCAATATTGTTCACGCTATTTATTATTAACATAATATCTACATTTTTTCATTATACATCAAGCTAAGGAGCTTTACATTATACAATTTTTCCCCAGACTTTAATGAACTTTGCTACAAATGTATACAATGAATTGTGTTTTACCTTAACCTTTTTTGTATGTCTTTTTGTTTTGTTTTTTTTTTTTGAGACGGAGTCTCGCTCTGTTGCCCAGGCTGGAGTGCAGTGGCGCGGTCTCGGCTCACTGCAACCTCCGCCTCCTGGGTTCAAGTGATTCTCCTGCCTCAGCCTCCCGAGTAGCTGGGACTACAGGCGGCTGTGCCACGCCTGGCTAATTTTTTGTATTTTTAGTAGAGACGGGGTTTCACCATGTTAGCCAGGATGGTCTCGATCTCCTGACCTCGTGATCCACCCGTCTCAGCCTCCCAAAGTGCTGGGATTACAGGCGTGAGCCACTGCGCCCGGCCTCCTTCTTTGTATGTGTTCTAAAATATTCTACCATTTCTAGGTAATATATTAAAGGGCGCAGGAGCCTTAAATGATCTACCCATGAATTTCAGTATGTTTCAAGAAATCCTTGAAAAGGAACCACAGAGATCTATTCAATCATTAAGAGCTACGAATACAGTAAATAAGAAGAGTTTTAATCTATTAAAATCTAATTCTAAAGACCTTGTTCCAAATGGAGTATGCTATTCCAATGATGTGTTTATATATAAATACACATAACTTTTCAAGAAATACTTTGTCTGCATGTTTTGTCCCACGTCAGTCTCAACAGCACTATTAAATATAAAACAATCCTACAGGGGCGTAAAGAGTTTTACTCTTGAAATTAGGTTTAAAGAAAAGGTATCATGATGCAAAAAGTAGAAAATCTTTCAATTTAAGAGGAACGTAATACAAAGTCAAAACACATTCACATTTCACTTCCTTTGCTTTTTAAACTGCTGAAGGTACACCTGTAAAATAGTCATTACTCAGTTTAAATTAGTGATAGCTAAAAGCTATACAAAAAGATCTGGTGGTTTTAATTTTATTCATCAAATCTCTACCTCAGGGACCCTGGGAAATGCAGAGAAGTGCACTGCATATTTATAAGGCCTCTGGGACCCTAGCAGGCTTCCAAATACCTTGTTTGTTGCAATCTGCTTGTCAAACCATTAAAGAAGTAAAATCCACACTCTATCCCCTATTGTATATGCAGACTTTCTCTGTTAATTAAATCAAAACTATATGATTCCAAGGAGGAGAAACAGTATAATACCTAGTGTCTCACCAGCTTCTCTAGGCAACCTGAAGACATAATAATTCTAGTACCAGGTTTTCATTTAGAACTTTTTTCATGGACTACCATATTAAACAAATATTTTAACCTTGACTGATTATTAAAAATGTTCACTTTAACCTCAGATTTAGAAAGTCTATTATTTTATTATTATTATTATTATTTTGAGACAGAGTCTTGCTCTGTCTCCCAGGCTGGAGTGCAGTGGCACGATCTTGGCTCACTGCAAGCTCCACCTCTCGGGCTCACGTCATTCTCCTGCCTCAGCTTCCCAAGTAGCTGGGACCACAGGCACCCGCCACCACAGCCGGCTAATTTTTTTTTGTATTTTTAGTAGAGATGAGGTTTCGTCAAGTTAGCCAGGATGGCCTCGATCTCCTGACCTCGTAATCCACCCACCTCGGCCTCCCAAAGCGCTAGGATTACAGGTGTGAGCCACCGTGCCCGGTCGCAACTCTATTATTAAAAATGTCTCCATGCTGGTCCTTAATTATAGCTACTGTGATGTAACTCTCATCTGGTGTGGGCTTATTTACCTCTCCTATCTAAAAGGTTAAATACTACAAAGGATTGAGACTAAGAAAACTTGTGATACATAAGGAAAAAGAAAATTCCAGGATTTTACACTTGTTAAGTACGGGAGGAAGAAAAAAAAAGTATCCATATATCTATATTTATGTCCCTCTCAATATTTATAATGTAGAAAATGGGAGATTTGGGAATCCACTTTAACTGCAACCAAGCCAAGGGGAAAGCTAACTCTCTCACCTTTCTTCTCACTAGCGACTTACAGTGTTAAAAGTGTTGCAACCTGCCCGGAAACTGAAGAAACAGCCCGAGATATATCTTCTTTCACTTATTTTCACCAGCCACATTCTTCACATGCTATTATAGACATAAATGTTCACTATCCTCTTAAATCTGGTGTGGTAAGGGGAAACAACCCCATCAGTGGTGAAAAGTTTTACAAAAATTGCTCGCCTTAAGAACATTACAGAATTTCATGTTTTAGAAACAGAGACTGGATGGACACTTTCTATGCAGTCACAGCTCAAATTTAAAAAAAAAAAGATTCATGTTTTGGGAGGTCAAGGCTGGTGGATCACTTCAGGTCAGGAGTTCAAGACCAGCCTGGCCAACGTGGTGAAATCCCGTCTCTACCAAAAATACAAAAATTAGCCAGGCATCATGGTGGGCACCTGTAATCCCAGCTGCTCAGAAGGCTGAGGCAGGAGAATCGCCCCACTCTTGGGAGGTGGAGGTTGCAGTGAGCCGAGATTGCACCACTGCACTCCAGCCTGGGTGACAGAGCAAGACTCAAAAAAAAAAAAAAAAAGTCTCAAAAGAAAAAGACTCAAAAAAAAAAATTTCAGTGACTTTCAATCTATGTTTCTTTTTTAAAAAAATCAATTTAGTTTAATCAGAAGTTCTTAAGAAAAACAAGTTCTTACATGAAAAATCAGGACCTACAGGTTGAAATGATAGAAAAAATGCTAGACCAAATCTAGAGACTAGATTTCTAGTCCAAGTAATGCTAATAATTTGCTATTTCCTCTTATTCAGATCGGTTAATTTCCCCAGGCTTTCTTTTCTCAACTTTTAGACAAGGAGATGAGAGCAGATGATCAAATTTCAGAATTCAGAGAAACTTCAGAACTCATCTAGCACCTCCCTTTGTTTGCAAGATGAAGAAACCAAAGTCTAGAGAGGTGAACTGCTTTGTTAAAGTCACGCAGTAAGCTACAAACCACAGACATGTCCTTCAGGTGCCTGAAAGCCTGCCTGTCTCGCATCCTTCTACACACATGCTGTTGGAAGAACCAGTGGTGCAGACCCTTCCTTATCTCAGTGTCTGTGATTCTTGTAACAGTGTATTCTACTACACTAATATGCTGCAACCTGTGCTAGGGGCAAAGCCAAATAGAAACATGTCTTGGAGCTATTTTCAAAACAACATGGCTGTTTCTAGGCATCCAGATAACAGAATATTATTAAGCAATAACAAGCAATGAACCATCAAGCCTCAAAATGACATGGAAGAGCCTTAAATGCATATCACTAAGTAAAAGAAGGCAATCTTCTTTTACAGAATTCCAACTTGTATGACATTTTGAAGAAGGCAAAATTATGGAGACATCAAAAAGGTCAGTGGTTGCCAGGGGTTAGGGGGAGGGAAGGAGGGATTAAGAGGTAGAGCATAGGGGATTTTTAGGGCAGTAAACTATTCTGTATGACGCTATAATGGTGGATATACGACATACATTTGTCAAAACCCATATATGTATAACATACAGAGTGAACTCAAATACAAACTATAGTCTTTTGTTAATATATCAATATTTGTTCATCAACTGCAACAGAAGTACCATACTAATGCAAGATATTAATAATAGGGAAACTGAAAGGTAGAGAGGGGATATAAGAACTCTGTACTATGTGCTCATGTTTTCTGTAAATGTAAAACTTCTCTAAAAATTAAAGTTTATTTGTTTTAAAATCTCTAGTTAAAAAGCTCTTCTTGATTGGGCGTGGTGGCTTACGCCTGTAATCCCAGTACTTTGGGAGGCCGAGGCACGCGGATCACGAGGTCACGAGATTGAGACCACCCTGGCCAACATGGTGAAACCCCCGTTTCTATAAAAAATACAAAAATTAGCTGGGCGTGGTGGCACGTGCCTGTAATCCCAGCTACTCTGGAGGCTTAGGCAGGAAAATCGCTTGAACCAGGGACTCAGAGGTTACAGTGAGCCGAGATCGCGCCCCTGCACTCCAGTCTGGCAACAGAGCGAGACTCTGTCATCAAAAAAAAAAAAAAAAAAAAAAAAAGCTCTTCTTTCTTTTCAAGGAGTTAGAATGAGGAATGCTAACAATAGAGAAACATGGCCCTTAATCCATATTTTTGGAATGGAAATGTTCAACCGGCTATAGTTATTTCTACAAACTATTCCCACTTGGGCTAAGTAATAGCATGGATTATACTGAAGTTCCCTGACAATCAACATTCAGATTGAGGAACAGGGTAAGAATGGGAGGCATAAGGATAGCTCCCAAATCCAGTAGGAAGGGGTGTTGGGAGAGGATTTAGCTGGACTTACCAGGTACTCTTAACTCAGCTAGGTCTTCGGGGAACATACCTTGAGATTCCTTACCCTGGCTCAAGAGACTCTATACCGTCTGTACAGCTGGAATGTGGACCCTGTTCCAGTTTCTGTCTACCATCTTACCCATCTTTCAAGGCCTGAAATTAATGCAACCTTCTCTATGAAGCCATACCTAACATTTTCTTCTAGGGGTGAGCTTCCTCTCCTCTGATATATTCCTCTAGCATTTCAGCTACTATTTGAAAGGCACCCCGTTGCAGTATCTTTTTAATTTTTTCTTTTTTTGTGACAGTGTTTCACTCTGTCGCCCAGGCTGGAGTGTAGTGGCGCAATCTCTGCTCACTACCACCTCCGCCTCCTGGGTTCAAGTGATTCTCCTGCCTCAGCCTCCCGAGTAGCTGGGATTAGAGGTCCACGCCGCCATGCCTGGCTACTTTTCGAATTTTTAGAAGAGACGGGGTTATCCCCATGTTGGCCAGACTGGTCTCAAACTCCTGACCTCAGGTGATCCACCTACCTTGGCCTCCCAAAGTGCTGGGATTACAGGTGTGAGCCACCGCTCCCGGCCCCACATGCCTCTTTAGTTGTGGCGTTTTTTAAAGAACATTTTCAATTAATCACATGATAAAGTATCTAACACTGACTAAAAGAAACAGTTCTAGATGATCATAGATTGTACCACGTAGGCATTTCTTACAGTTTCATTTCAATCAGTTTTTCTAACTTCAGTACCTTGAAGATCTAGTCACCTTATTCTCTTATTCTATGGAATGCACTTAGCAAAATTTATATATATCAGGTACAATTCTCATATAAAGGATATATATCATATTCCAAATAATTTATGTCCAAACTACTTAATGTCACACTGAGTCATGACTAAAGGCAATTCTAATTCATGATGAGCCATTTAAGTGGTAAACTCTGGAGGAGATAAGTATGTTTTGGCTTGCATTACAACTCAAAGCAATTGATAAAGGCTGCCTAGAACGCTGTGTTGAGGAGGATTCTGAGATCATTTCTGAAAGCATAAATGTTGCTTAGCTATAAAGTCTAGAAATCAGCATTGTTTCCCTCTCTGTGCTTAGCAAAGGAACCTCATTGGGGTATTCCATCTTTTAGAAGTACAAAACGAGATGTGGTTGGAACTTTGTGACTAATAAACAGGTGTCTTGCTTAGTTATGTAAGGAACTCACTGCGGTGACTTAGCAAAATAAGTCCTGACTTTGTTTACAAATTTACTACCACATATAGTTTTAGGAATGAACACAAAATAAAAATTTAAAAAAAGTTATTTTAAAAACTTGTGCTGAAAAATGATGGTAAAAAATATAGTCCTTTATATGTTGACATGATTCTACTGATTCACTGCCAACAAGATATATGACTTTTAGTTATTTTTTTTTTCTTTTTTTTTTTTTTTTTGAGATGGAGTCTCACTCTGTTGCCTAGGCTGGAGTGCAGTGGGGTGATCTCGGCTCACTGCAACCTCCGCCTCCCAGGTTCAAGCGATTCTCCTGCCTCAGCCTCCTGAGTAGCTGGGATTACAGGTGTGTGCCACCATGCCAGGCTAATTTTTGTATTTTTAGTAGAGACAGGGTTTCACCATGCTGGCCAGGCCGGTCTTGAACTCCTGACCTCGTGATCTGCCTGCCTCGGCCTCCCAAATTGCTGGGATTACAGGCATGAGCCACCGCGCCTGGCTAGTTATGTTTCTTATAACCAAAACAAGCTGTACTTATCCAGAGTCCTTCTGGTTTTCAAAAATGTGTTCCTGATGAACTGATAAACTCAAAGATGTATGTTTAGTATCTTTTTAATTCATGCACTTTAGAGATAGGAAAAACAAAATGGATTCCAGTCTGTCTCTCTCTCTACACACACATACACACACACACACACACACACATCGCTAGTTTTATTTACTGTTAAAGTTTCAAGGTTGCATTTGGTTTAAGTCATTAGAAGGAAAATGATGATGACCACTTCTACTTATGCCTGGGAATGATGTCAAGGCCAAGAGTAAATATATAAAATTATTGCCATAATGGATAAAGTTTCCTAAGGCTCAAGTATTCATTAAAATGACCAATGTCAAATAACATGTGTAACTGGGTACTGACTCAGTGGAAACCTAAAATAACTATTACACAAGACCCCAGGTGGCCTAATTAGTCAAACAGACTCCTGGAGCCATTTTACATGTACAAATCCCCCCCTGAACTGAAACTTACTGAAAAATATCTGAGTTATCACTGATTAGTATACCATTTAGTTGACGGTAAATGTATCCAAACCTATTTTACACACATATGCTCACACATAAAATCATGCAATCGTCCATATCATTATTGGAAGTACCATAGAAAGATCTGGGTTAAAACCCAGCTCTACCACTTAATGGATATGAAATCTTGTTAATTTTCATGTATCTGAACTTATAAAAAGAGACAAGATTAAAGAAAACACTTAATGTATTTATCATGCCTAAATACAGGAACTGGCCAGTAGTTTGCATTCAGTAAGTGTAGGTTCTTTACTAGCCCTGTCATTCAGATGATATAATCATTTTGTTTCTAAGATGCATAAAGCCAAAATATACACAAATTTATTCATATTTCTTGTATGTATTTCTTGTATTCTTACATTTCTATATGTAGAAATATATTCAGAGGCCCCACCAGAAACAAAAGTTTTTGCTTCTTGTAGCCATTATATTGTTAACAAGGATATTTATTTATTATTATTATTATATTTGAGATGGAGTTTCGCTCTTGTTGCCCAGGCTGGAGTACAATGGCACGATCTCGGCTCACCACAACCTCCACCTCCCGGGTTTGAGCGATTCTCCTTCCTCAGCCTCCCGAGTAGCTGGGATTACAGGCATGTGCCACCATGCCCAGCTAATTTTGTATTTCTAGTAGAGACTGGGTTTCTCCATGTTGGTCAGGCTGGTCTCGAACTCCCGACCTTAGGTGATCTGCCTGCGTCGGCCTCCCAAAGTGCTGGGATTACACACATGAGCCACCGCGCCCAGCCAACAAGGATATTTACTTATTGTACTTGTTTATTTTCTATACCCCAATGTATGCAGTGAATACTGCCTTTTATTTGCTTGAGTAGGGAACTGCATGTGGCCAATGGAATTCCTGTTATTTTCCTATATCTTATAAATTATCTGGTCTATTTGAATTATTTTCCTGTCTTCATTGGTATTTTCTACACCTATTAATGTATTACCCATGAACTTAATTAAAGTGCTGTTTACTGGTACTCCTTACAGATTATTAATGAAATGTTAATTAATTAAAGGCCTAGCACTATCAAAATCTCTAACATAATGAATGAACCTCTCCCATTCTATTATATTTTAGTTCTCATCCTAGAGTCATTCCACAGAGGTCCTGGCTAATAAAATAATCAACTGAATCTTAAAGTGATTTTTCAAGATTTGATGCTAGATTAAAGTTTTCTTTTCTTTTTTTTTTTTTTTTACATTAAAGTTTTATATCATGGCTAATTATGTTAGGTAGCACAAATAAATGCATGATGTTAAGGTTATGCCAGATGAGACAACAGAAAGGTTTCTTGTTCACAAATAGGCACTCAAAAAGTTTTTAACAGGCCAGGCGTGGGGGCTCACACCTGTAATCCCAGCATTTTGGGAGGCCGAGGCAGGTGGATCATGAGGTCAGGAGTTCGAGACCAGCCTGGCCAAGATGGTGAAACCCCGTCTCTACTAAAAATACAAAAATTAGCCAGACGTGGTGGTGCACGCCTGTGGTCCCAGCTATCTGGGAGGCTGAGGCAGGAGAATCGCTTGAACCCGGGAGGTGGAGGTTGCGGTGAGCCGAGATCATGCCATTGCACTCCAGTCTGGGCGACAAGAGTGAAACTCCATCTTAAAAAAAAAAAAAAGTTTTTAACATGGGCATTATCATTTTGTTGTGTATTGTACCTTGCCCCATTCATATAAGTTTTCATAGACTACAGAATGGAAATACATATTTTCCATAGATATATAAAATACAGTGTGTATACATATACGTGTATATATGTATGTCTGTACGAGTGTGTGTGTGTGTGTGTGTGTGTGTATAGTCATTGCATCCTCCTCAAAAAGAGCAAACAGTAATGTAGTGGGGTTAAAATCTGATCTGAACTTGATTCTTTGACTGTGTGATGCTCTACACCAAGGCCAATTGAATGGTCAGGGTACAGGTTCAGTGATGTTGTTACATTTTCCACTATAATAATAATATTAGAACAATTGGTACCAAAGGAGCACCCCAGGATGGTAACCTAGAAAATGCCTTTACTGGGCTCACATGGTGGCGGAGAGGTTCTCAGTTGATAACAGTGAATCTTTTCAAACAGAGTTGAAGACTGATCAATACTATAAGGCTCCATATTTCTGGCTGTTGAATTACCTTGCTGTCTTTCAAACATTTTACTACAACATTTCTTCTGGGAAAATTTGCTTCTCTAGTGCTATTTAATGTGGCACACAAAACCTGAAGAAATTCAATCAGCAAAGTAAAATTGTATTTGTTATTGTTATGATCACATGTGAACATCATTTAGAGCAATTATCTGAAGGACAGCATTAATGAATACAGCATTTCTCTCACTCATTCAAAAATATTTATTGCTCATTTACTCTGCCGAAGAACCTGTGCTAGGTGTAGTAGGAAATACAAGGATGTATTAGCAGTTTCTGCCCACAGGTTTGTAACCCTGTGGGGTAATTAAGGCATGTATACAGGTGCACCCAGCAAGACACTGCTTATTTAAACCCTGATTTAAATAAGTACAGGCAATAATTCTATTCATTAGTTTGTATCTTAAATGATAATTGCACATTTTGGGCAGCAGTGGAATAGCTTAGTGCAGAGTACATACTTTGAACCTGTGAATCTGGCGCTATTCATTTTCTCTGCGATTGCTAGCACGTTGTATAACATTTTGCACACAGTAGGCACCCCATAAATAAATGCTCAATGGAATAATGAAATCTAATTGCTCTCAAATGCCACTTTCTTTTTACATGGGAATGTGGAATTCAAACAGGAGGCATGGGAGATGTTTTCCAATACTTTTACAGTTATGTGGAAGAAGGTTTAGTCTATGTAGTGTCAGAAAGCAGACATAGGATCAATGGGTGGAAGTTCCAGGAAAAGTAGATCTTGGCTCAAATTCAGAACTCTAGTAATTACAACTGTCCAAAAATGTAGCCAGCTGTTTCAAGAGCTGGTTAGGTCCTTGTCGTTTCTGTAGGTACTCAGAGGTCAAAAGGACCACTAAGGGATTCCAGTGCTGGATTCCAGCAAGAAAGATGTCCACTTCTGTGTTGATGGGTGATGGGAGAAGCAGTGTAGCATCCTTGTTAAGGCTGCCACCTCTAGAGCCTGACTCCTTTGGTTCAAACTCCAGCTCTGCCATTTAGTAGCTGTGTGACCTTGGGCAACTTAGTCCCTCTGTACCACAGTTTTCCTATCATGTAAAATGAGGTTAATAGTATCTCCTTCAAGGCCGGGCATGGTGGCTCACGCCTGTAATCCCAGCACTTTGGGAGGCCGAGGCAGGCGGATCACCTGAGGTCAGGAGACCAGCCTGACCAACATTGAAAAACCCCATCTCTACTAAAAATACAAATTAGTGGGGGCATGGTGGCGGGTGCCTATAATGGCAGCTACTCAGGAGGCTGAGGCAGGGAATCGCTTGAACCCCGGAAGCGGAGGTTGTGGTGAGCCGAGATCACGCCACTGCACTCCAGCCTGGGCAACAAGAGCAGAACTCCGTTTCAAAAAACAAAACAAAACAAAACGCAAAATTAGCCAGGCGTGGTGGCACATGCCTGTAATTCCAGCTACTCGGGAGGCTGAGGCAGGAGAATCACTTGAACTCGGGAGGCAGAGGTTGCAGTGAGCCAAGATAGCGCCATTGCACTCCAGCCTGGGCAATAAGACTGAAACTCTGTCTCAAAAAAAAAGGTATCTCCTTCATTGTGTCTTTATTCCTTAGTTTGTTCATTCATTCATTTATTTTTGGTATATACTTTTCTAACCATTTGCCTCACAGACGCGTGGATGTTAACTGACCCAGTATGCTTCCTCCTTACTAGAAGACAAAGGAATCTCTGTATCTAGGATTTCCTTAATGCTTCTAGAATTCCATTTCGCAGCAAACAATCCTGAATGAACAGGATTAAATGATTTCCTATTGTAAAGACATTTAGAACATTGTCTGGCAAATTGTAAATAATATATAAATGCTTGTTAAATAAATGACATTGACAAGATTGTGTCTTAGTATCCACAGAGTGTTTCTGAAGGAATTTCCCACACATTATCTTGTTTTACCCTAATTTTTCACTTAGTTCCCAGTTCCCTGGCCAGAGTTCATTGCTTCCTCTTCCTGTCAGCTATGACACTTTTGCATACCTCACTTGTGCCACTTATCCCATTGGGAATTTTATAATTGTTTGTGTGCTGGGCCTTTTTCACCACAACACTGTGGCTCCTCAAAATAGGAACTCTCTTCTCACGTCTCCATCCCTCATTTGTCTGAACAGTGCCTGAGGCCGGGCACGGTGGCTCACGCCTGTAATCCCAGCACTTTGGGAGGCCGAGGTGGGTGGATCACGAGGTCAGGAGATCAAGGCCAGCTTGACCAACATGGTGAAACCCCATCTCTACTAAAAATACAAAAATTAGCTGGGCTTGGTGGTGAGTGCCCGTAATCCCAGCTACTCGGGAGGCTGGGGCAGGAGAATCGCTGGAACCTGGGAGGCGGAGGTTGCAGTGAGCCGAGATTGCGCCACTGCACTACAGCCTGGACGACACAGCGAGACTCCGTCTCGAAAAAAAAGAAAAAAAAAGAAAAAAAAGGCCGGGCGTGGTGGCTCAAGCCTGTAATCCCAGCACTTTGGGAGGCCGAGGCGGGCGGATCACGAGGTCAGGAGATCGAGACCATCCTGGCTAACACGGTGAAACCCCATCTCTACTAAAAATACAAAAAATTAGCCGGGTGTGTTGGCGGGTGCCTGTAGTCCCAACTACTCGGGAGGCTGAGGCAGGCGAATGGTGTGAACCCGGGAGGCGGAGCTTGCAGTGAGCCGAGATTACGCCACTGCACTCCAGCCTGGGGGACAGAGAAAGACTCCGTCTCAAAAAAAAAAAAAAAGAACAGTGCCTGAATACAAGAGCGCTGCTTGATCATTTCAATTCAGCTGACAATTATTCTTCCTGGTGTTAACTGGAGAAATATGGGAATTCACAGACATTTTATATGCAGTAAGTATTTACTGCATTGATTTCCATAACCTTGAAAGGTTTGGGGAGTAAGCATTAACGACTACATTTAAAACTGAGTAAAAAAAACTAAGTAAACTTGAGCAAGATGTGGCAAATGACTTTCCCTAGGTCACATAAATGGTAGAACTAAGCACATAACTGTAAGTTGCATGTTCTTTCCCCATAGACCATACCACAACAAAAGAAGTTATATTAGACTGCAGGCATGATGTTTTGTTAATACAGTCGTTTTTAGGTGGCCAGAGAAATGGCATCATAATCAATGTATCACCATAGCACAGTAAATGTGAAATGATGTGTGATGACACGAGTCTTCTTCAGGACAGGACTTGGAAAAATACTCAGATGATTTGAATTAGAATTAAAATAAGCCAGTACACATTGTTTCGGAAGTAGGTAGAGTATAAATAACACATAAATGAAATGAAATTCTCTGCAAATGAAATAAAATTACTCAAGCATGTGTAGTAGCACAATTCAAGGGTCAGTAATTTGTTTCACTTTACAAATTAATAACATGGAGAGAAGAGTGGGCTACTTAACTCAAAACAGAGATCTGCCAAGAGCAACATGAGAAAAACACAAATTGGCCAGAAATCAGATCTTGCATATTTTCTGCTCTAGCTCTTTGATTATGGTAAATTGCCAGGCCCAACAGTGCTTAACTTTCTCAGGCCAAGATAGTTCATTTGGTAAATGGCTCTAAATGACACCCAAGTGCCTTTCATTTAGTGGCCTGAGAGCAGTGAGCCAACAGGGAGCAAAGAGCTGACTTTCTTATTAAGGGGTGGAGACCATTTTGAACCAAACCCTCCCAGGTGACAAAACTATTCATGAGGGTCAAAGTCAGTCAGTTTAGTTGTACAGTGAGTCTTATAAGTCATGTGGGTACTATTCCACAAAAGGAAATCAATGAGGTCTGGGTACCCTAAAAGAGTTATGTATGTGAGGCGCCTAATTTATTCCCCAGGGAATATCTCATTCATTAAGCAGAAACTGACATGCTGTGACATGAGTTTTCCATTCCACTTAGTGAAAGCAAGTCCTTAGTTCATTCAATCACTGCTCCTGAGGACAAGTAGTTTCAGAAATAATGTCTCATGTCCAAATTTATTTCTTGTCTGAGAAGTTGAAAAGTTAATGGGACTTCCTACTTGTTAGCATTGCAACTGGGAGCTTGGCATTTCCTATTTCTAAGGATTGTCATTATTCAACTTAATGAGGGGGCACAAAGGCAAAAACAGTTACAAAGTAACTTAAGACATGGAAAGGTCAGTGGTCACTGACTGTTTCTTAAAGGGTTTTCACTGCAACCTAAGTAAGCTGATGTTTTTTAAAAGAAAAAGACACATTTTAATGGATTAAAATATTATGCAAAAAGTATATGTGACAGATGGCAAAGCTAAGAACATTTATAACAATATCTAACTCGGATCCAGCTGACGCACCCCATTACATTTCATACACAGCTTTCTTATTATTGATAACTCGGAAACTCTTTGCAGATTCTTAATGTGTTCAAAGTCAGATGGAATAATCGATAATTGGTGAGTTAATTTATATTACAAATCAACTCTATGTAGAGTCCAAGTGGCAGCATCCTGTGTAAGAAAATCAATTCTTTTTTTTTTTTTTTTTTTTTTTTTGAGACGGAGTCTCGCTCTGTCGCCCAGGCTGGAGTGCAGTGGCGCGATCTCGGCTCACTGCAAGCTCCGCCTCCCGGGTTCATGCCATTCTCCTGCCTCAGCCTCTCCGAGTGGCTGGGACTACAGGCGCCCGCCACCACGCCCGGCTAATTTTTTTGTATTTTTAGTAGAGACGGGGTTTCACCGTGGTCTCGATCTCCTGACCTCGTGATCCGCCCGCCTCGGCCTCCCAAAGTGCTGGGATTACAAGCGTGAGCCACCGCGCCCGGCTGAAAATCAATTCTTTTCTATGTGCATGTTTCCGGTGAAACAGATCATTCCTTGGTTTGATAGAAGATATTAGAAAGCTTATTCTTGTAGGTTAGCTGTACTTTACAACCTCAAAATAAGCAGTCTGTTCTATGCCATGGAGTCTTAACCACAGTAAAGGATGTGTCAAAAAATGAGTTCTGCTATTCTTCAGAAAATAAACAAAAATCACATTTCATGTACCCTGTTTTGACTCAAAGAATTATCCTATCATTTTTGACAGATGCAGCAAAGTGCAGTAATTTTTCTCTAAAGGTAAAGCCAAAATAGATTAGGCAATTAAAAGCATGTGTTAGTCAAAAAAAATCCTACTCACAGTAAAAAATAAAGACTATATTTATAATCATATTTCTTGTTTTATACTTTACCAAAACAACTGCAAATTGAAACATGAGATGCTTTACCAGGATAAAGGGTTTGTGCTCTGTGTTTCTTTCTAAATTTTCTTTTTCTCCCACCCCACTTTACAAATTAGATTATGGCAGAGAATTACCTAAGTGGAGAAGTTACAGGACATCGAAGCACCAAAGAATCATTTGATTGGGAATAGATAACATAGCTGCTTTATATTAGACATCTTGCCAGATGTCCTGGTGGTATTCTAATAAGGATGATGACAGTCACTGCACTAACTGCATGTAAAGATAATACCGTCCAAATTGAGAGTTAATGAAACTCCTACTTTCAAAGTCCATAAACAAAATAAATGCTGGCAATGAATCCTTATGAAACATAATAAATTGTATAAAATAATAAAGGAGAATAGCCAGTATTTGTTCCTTCAAAGTTGTGGACAAAGCTTTCTTGATCAAAAGAATATATTATTTATACTGTAATCTTTAGGACAAGTACTATGACTTATTCGCCATTAGATCTCTAGCATCTGACACAGTTTCTGGCTCAAGGGTAGTTAAACTATATTATTTGAGAAATGTACAAAGGGTCAATGAGAATAAAAGTATTTTTCAGACACAGTATATGCAAGTATACACACAGACATATACATATATACACACACATGTTCTGTACTGTCATACTAGAAAAAGAAATGTTCTTTTAAGAACCCCAACTAGGCACGTATGTGATAAATTAGTTTTGTAATAATGCCTTGCAAGAAACTGAGAAAGAGCAGTGAGAATTAACAGTAAACATTTAATGATGCTGTGAGCATGGGTTATTCCTGAACGCTGACTAACTCATTTAGAGAATTGTCTAGTTAAAACTCAACTCAATAGTGATAATAATATTTACTGAACACTTGGATTACTATAGTTATCTCCGAACTCCTTATCCTGGCCAACAAGGACCTACATGATTTGTCCCTACCTTTTTCTCAGTTTTCATCTTATACTAATCTCCCCTTTGTTAACCACACAACCAGCCATATTTGCCTTCTTTTTGTTTCTTGAATATGCTAAGTTATGTCCATTTCCATACAATTTTGAACAAGCTATTCTCCCTGCCTAAAATGCTTTTAACTAGATCTTTACATGTCTGGAATCTTTCTATATTTCAGGCCTCAGCTCAAACGTCACCACGACAAAAAGGCCCTCCTAACCTAAAGTCGCTCGCCAGTCACCAACACATAACCTGGTTTTATTTCCTTCCATAGCACTTAGCACAACATAGCACTGAATCCCAAACCCCATTCCATGCCCAAGTAAATTTTAGCTCCATCAGAGCAAGCACCTCATCCATTTCATTACTCTCTCAGACTGAAGGCCCAGAACACTGAGTGGCACATAGGAAATATTTGACTCTCTTAACTGATTTTCCCGTTTTCAGTCTCTCCCTTTTTTTTTTATTCATTCTGCATGCAATGACTAGATTGGCAGAGCAATCTTACTAAAGTACTACTCCTCTCTGGTCATGCAATGCCCCAGCTTCATAGTGAGAGAGGCGTATATATTGAGTATGTTTCTGTTTTCTATTATTGCCAGCCCTCTCTAGCTTTGAAATTCTTACTCTGTGCTTATTTGACTTGATAAGATATTGGAACAAAAATAACAGTAGACTAACACCTGTAGAAATTAAATGCAATAAAAGGGTTAGCATACACTGACAACAGAGAATAAAATCTTTTTTTTTTTTTTTTTTGAGACAGAGTCTTCCTCTGTCACCCAGGCTGGAATGCAGTGGCGTGATTTTGGCTCACTGCAACCTCTGCCTCCTGGGTTCAAGCAATTTTCTGCCTCAGCCTCGCAAGTAGCTGGGATTACAGGTGCCCGCCACCACGCCTGGCTAATTTTTGTATTTTTAGTAGAGACGAGGTTTCACCATCTTGGCCAGGCTGGTATTGAACTCTTGACCTCGTGATCCACCCATCTCAGCCTCCCAAAGTTCTGGGATTACAGGCGTGAGCCACTGTGCCCAGCCGAATAAAGTCATTTCTAAGGAGAAGACTGACCATCCCTGAATTCCATGAGGGTGAAGAGTTGTGAGGGCCAACAGTAATGTAGCCCTTGATGCCACATAACTTTTCTAAAATATATTTGTGCAAAGGCTAATTAGCCACTTGACCAGGTGCCTCAATGGCATCAGAGACATATGTACGTGTGTGTATGTGTAAGCAAGAAAATGAATAGTCACATTTGCTTCAATATAGTGCCCTGAAATGTATAGCGTGTGTGTGTGTGTGTGTGTGTGTGTGTCTATGCATGGGTATTTCTGTGAGACATATATGTACACAGAATGACTGAAAACGATGAGAAAGAGGCATATGTGCATTTATTCACACACAAGGGGCCAGACAATCATCTGTGCCTATAGAGCACCTATGTGACCTTCTTAAAGCAAAAAATGAAATAAAGTTTCAGAAGGATAGAGAAAAAAAGCCTTCTAGGCATATGATACTGCATTATCAGACAAATATCTCTACAGTAGCTGAGAGGAATTGATGATAATCTAAGATCATTAAGATGTAGTTGAATTACAGTTGGCCAGCCTGGGCAACATGGCGAAACCCCATCTTTACAAAAAATACAAAATTTAGCTGGGCGTGGTAGCGACGTGCCTGTAGTCCCAGCTATTCAGGAGGGTGAGGTGGGATGAACTCCTGAGCCCAGGAGATCGAGGCTGCAGTGAGCTGTGATCATACCATTGCACTCCAGCCGGGGTAACAGAGTGAGTCCCTGTCTCAAGTAAATAAATAAATAAATAAATAAATAACAGTTGGAGCTGGGCGCAGTGGCTCACCCTGTAATCCTAGCACTTTGGGAGGCTGAGGTGGGCGGATTACCTGAGGTCAGGAGTTCGAGACCAGCCTGGCCAACATGGTGAAACCCCACCTCTACTAAAATTACAAAAATTAGCCGGGCGTGGTGGCACATGCTTTTAATCCCAGCTACTCAGGAGGCTGAGGCAGGAAAATCGCTTTAACCCAGGAGATGGAGGTTGCAGTGAGCTGAGATCGTGCCTCTGCACTCTAGCCTGGCTGACAGAGCAAGACTCTGTCTCAAAAATAAATAGATAAATAAATACATACATACATACATAAATAACAGTTGGAACATTCTATTTACAAAGGCCTATAAGCTATAAGAATGTATAGTTATAGTGCCTAATAAAATGCCTAGCACATGGCTGGTGCTCAATATAATAATGCACTTTAGAAGGCTTTTCCTTAAAAAAATATTCTAGCATTCAAATGGTTAATGCTCAAATTTGGGAAACCCTGGTTATCTATAAACAGATATATGCTTACTAGAATTCCAGGTAATTGAGATTTCACTGAATAACTGTTCAAAATGTTTCATAGCGTTTTATTGCACAGGATACTAAAAACATGAAATGAATGGCTTATGGCAATTATCTGTGATGTAACTGACAACTTAATAGGGACATTTTGATTGATCTGGAAATAGAGAGTCAGCTATGATAGAGGAAAAAAAAATCTAATGTATGTGCTATCCTAACAAATGGCAAAGTAAAAGAATAGACGCATGATATGAGTCTACATTTTGTCAATAAAATACTTAGAGGGTTCTGAAGTCACTAGCTCCTCTCTGCTGTCTGTGTTCAATGCCTTACATATAATACCTTTTTAATCAATGCACAGAGCCTAGTCAAAAGACCTTCTTCAAACATTTTTGTCACTTGGCTCTCAGGCCAACAGAATTTTCTGGCTTCCTCCTACCATACAGGCTGTACCTTTTAAGTTCCCCTACATCTTCGTTAAAATTCTTCTCATCTTCCAAACTTTTAAACATTGGAGTACTCCAGACCTGACTCCCTGAACCCCTCTCTTCTCCATTTGTTCATGTGTTTTAGGTAACCTTAACCAGTCTAATGGCTTTAAACACAATTTCCATGGCGATAGCTCCTAAATTTCTGTCTTTAATGTGTACCTTCCCCTTATACTCTAGGCTCACATATCTACATCTCCACTTGGATGCCTAATAGGCGTCTCAAACTTCCCACCTCTCAAACCAAACTCTTGATTCATCACCCCGACAACCTCCCTTCTTCCTCATCCAGTCATCCTCACCCCTGTAAGTGTCATTATCTCTTTTCAATTCTCTAATGACTTTCCCTTATACAATGTCTTCCATGATTTCACATCAGAACGATCCTTGTTTCTTCTACGTTCTCCCTCACTTGCTGCAATCCAGCCACTGGTCTTGCTCTTCCTGTTATACCTTAAGCGTGCTTGTACTCATGCTCATTCCTTAGAGCCTCTGCACTAATTGTTCCTCCTTCATGGAAAGCTCTTCCCTCAGTTACTCACGCAAATCATCTCCTCACTTGATTCAAATAGCTGCCTAAATGTTACTCCCTTGGGAGGGGTCCTGCCCTGGCCAACTTTAAAAACAAGTGCCACTATCATTCTTTAATGAATTCTTTTACTCACCTTTATTTTCCTTATCACTTATCATTGTCTGATACTATACTACATATTTATTTTGATGCTCTACAACACTAGAATATATGTGAATATATGCTCAAAGTTTTTTTTTTTTTTTTTTTTTTTTTTAGTTTCTCATCACTGAATCTCCACTGAAAAAAACGTTTTGCACATTGTAGGTATCTGATAAATTTTTTTGATAAATATTTGTTGAATGAATAGATGAATTTGTGACCAGTAGGAATGATGTCACAATATTACAATATCAATACTGGTGTGATGAATCAGAGAAGAAATTAATTCAACATTTAAGCATTTGATGTTTGAGCAGAACAAGGATGAATGTACTACCTAGCTTTGGCAATATAAGAACTTTTTAGAGCTGAAATTGAGGCTCAAGATCACCTAATACAATCCCTTTGTACATAAATGCACTTATTTGCATAACTTGGAATTATTATTTCATTTCTCTGACTTCCTGTGTTCCAGGTTAATTCACTGAAAGTTGAGGCCAGGCATGGTGGCTCACACCTGTAATTCCAGCACTTTGAGAGGCCAAGATGGGAGGATTGCTTGAGGCCAGAAGTTTGAGAGCAGCCTAGTCAACATAGCGAGACCTCATCTCTAAAAATAAAAATAAAATAAAAAATACAAAAAGAAAGTTGGTATTTTTATTTCCTCTAAAGGAAATGAGTATTAAAATACCTTACTCCCGACAACATTAAGAGTTAAAGCAAAGCAATGACTTACAAAAGAAACAAAATGAAGAATCAGTCATAAGCCGAGAGTTTTGGATAAATATTAGTATTACTAACTTAAGCACATCTTGGCATTTTAAGCAAACATAAACAATGACATATAAAATATGTGCAGAAAAACAAATAGGCAAAATGTCCCCTGTGCAGTGTGATTGAGTTAAAACAATTATGGAATTCTTCCCTTAATTAACAAGCCAATAATGTAAATCTCATGACTCTTGGTGTTTCACACACATGCACACACACGTGCACACACACACGTGTGCACATGTAACTAAAATCAAAACAAATGCCAGGTTTTTATAAACTTCTAATTCGAAGATATGCCAGGTTTTTATAAACTAGTAATTCAAAGATACCACCTTGCAACCCAAAACTAGATCTTCTGGTATTTAAAAAGCCATCATTTTAACACCTAAACTGCCTACAGGCAGAAGGGCTTCTTCTAAAAGACTAATCCATGGCAGCCGCATTTCATTTTTATTTGAAAAGACTGATCTAGTGTTTTTATAGCTCTTGATTAAGCTGTTTAAATAAAAAAAGTAAATGTTGAAAGAGGAAACCACTGTAGTTAAGCTCTATGTAAACTAGTAATGGGCAAATCTCTGGTGGTTTAAAAGTTCAGTTTGGATAAATACCTAAATCTATTCGAACCTCTTAGCTGAAAAATTCCAGCTCCCACAAGGTTCACAGAGCTTTAGGTTTTCCACAGAATCTGACATAGCTTTTCAAAAATATCCATACTCAATCCCTAGCCAATAGTAAAAAAGCAACTTTTGGGGGAGAAAAGTTAACAGGGTTTTTTAAACATAAAATGTCCTCAGGATTTGGCTCAATTTGAGAGATTTCTAACTCTAACTTTAAAACTCCACTAGGATTGTAAATCCAGTAAGACCACAAACAAGAAACTAACCAATCATCGCCAAGGTACCAAACTGTCAAACATTTGAAACACCTGTAGATAAACAGGCTGAGGTAAAGATTCCTCTTCACCTTTTCCCTGAATTAATTCTTATTCATCTTTCAGATCTCAGCTCAAGTATTATTCTCTCTGGAGGGCAGTCCTTGTAACTAGGTTGTTGACTGGCATGGCATTATAAATCTCTTCCTTATCACCTGCCATGGTTGCTTATGTAGTTGTTGAATGTCTATCTCTTTTAGCAAACTAAAATCTCGACAGTAAGCATTGTATCTTTTTTGTTCACCACTGTGTTCCAACTATCTGACACAGTGCCTGGCACACAGTGAGTAATCGATCAATAAATATTTGTGAAATGGATGAATCCTCAACAACATCAAGTAGGTGCAAGACTTAATATGTGGCCGGGTGTGGTGGCTCAGGCCTGTAATCCCAGCATTTTGGGAGGCCAAGGTGGGTGGATCACCTGAGGTCAGGAGTTCCAGACCAGCCTGGCCTACATGGTGAAACCCCATCTCTACTAAAAATACAAAAATTAGCTCAGAGTGGTGATGGGCACCTGTAATCCCAGCTATCTGGGAGGCTGAGGCAGGGAGAACTGCTTGAACCGAGGAGGCAGAGGTTGCAGTGAGCCGAGACCACTCCACTGCACTCCAGCCTGGACGACAGAGCGAGATTCCGTCTCAAACAAAATAAAACAAAACTTAATATGATAATTGTTGTTACAGAACATTTACGGTTAGACATGAGAAGATAAAAGAGCTTTTCAAGCTTTAAAACACTATATAGGCCGGGCGCGGTAGCTCACGCTTGTAATCCCAGCACTTTGGGAGGCCGAGGCGGGCGGATCACGAGGTCAGGAGATCGAGACTACGGTGAAACCCCGTCTCTACTAAAAATACAAAAAATTAGCCGGGCGTGGTGGCGGGCGCCTGTAGTCCCAGCTACTCAGAGAGGCTGAGGCAGGAGAATGGCGTGAACCCGGGAGGCGGAGCTTGTAGTGAGCCGAGATTGTGCCACTGCACTCCAGCCTGGGCGACAGAGCGAGACTCCGTCTCAAAAAAAAAAAAAAAAAATACAAAAAAATTAGCTGGGCGTAGTGGCAGGCGCCTGTAGTCCCAGCTACTCGGAGAGGCTGAGGCAGGAGAACGGCGTGAACCCGGGAGGTGGAGCTTACAGTGAGCCGAGATTGCGCCACTGCACTCCAGCCTGGGCGGCAGAGCGAGACTCCGTCTCAAAAAAAAAAAAAACAAAAAAAAAACACATCACTATAAAAATGCAAGTTATTATAACTGTATTACAAATTCAACCATAGAACAGTTAAATGCATTACTGAAGACAAAGAAATACCCATTTGCCCCATCAGACACATGAGTCTGGGTGCACAGACATACCTTTCTACTACTGGAAACAATTCTGACTTTAGTACTTACTTGGATCAGTAGTTGGCAGGTAGCAAGTATCACTCTCAGGCAAATACCATGTGGTGGCTGGAAGCAGGGAGAAGAGGGAACAAGAGTTTCTTGCCTTTCAGCAATTTACAACCCACCAAATACTGTTCAAACTCCTTAGACCAATATTCTTAATTATTTAGAATTTGATTTTTACCCTCTTTCTTAGTAACAGCTCTCACTACTTCCAGCCAAAGAGGTCTACTTGATGTTTTCTCAGAACATATTTGATCTTTTTTTTGAGACTGAGTCCCATGCTGTCACACAGGCTGGATTGCAGTGGCAGGATCTTGGCTCACTGCAACCTCCGCCTCCTTGGTTCAAGTGATTCTCCTGCCTCAGCCTCCTGAGTAGCTGGGACTACAGTCACGTGCCACCATGCCTGGGTAATTTTTGTATTTTTAGTAGAGATGGGTTTTTACCATGTTCACCAGGCTGGTCTCGAACTCCTGACCTCAGGTAATTTGCCTGCCTCGGCCACCCAAAGTGCTGGGATTACAGACGTGAGCCATCAAGCCCCACCTACATTTGTTATCTTTATTGACCCTGAGTCTCTGCTTGTGTCTGGACTGTAACTCTCCATAAAACTTTCCCCCAAATCTTCAGTCAGAAGTGATCTTCCGGCCGGGCGTGGTGGCTCACGCCTGTAATCCCAGCACTTTGGGAGGCCAAGGCGGGTGGATCACGAGGTCAGGAGATTGAGACCATCCTGGCTAACACAGTGAAACCCCGCCTCTACTAAAAATACAAAAAATTAGCTGGGCGCAGTAGCGGGCGCCTGTAGTCCCAGCTACTCCAGAGGCTGAGGCAGGAGAAGGGCGTGAACCCAGGAGGCGGAGCTTGCAGTGAGCCGAGATAGCGCCACTGCACTCCAGCCTGGGCGAAAGAGCAAGACTCCATCTCAAAAAACAAACAACAACAACAACAACAAAAACAAAACAAAAAAAGAAGTGATCTTCCTTCCACTGCTCCAAACTTCTAAGACAATGTATGTGAACACTCAACACAGACAGAAAACCTCTACTGATATCCTAGGTTTTATTATTTTATAGAATGAAATTCCCATCATGTATATGGCATTTATCATACCCATGTCGTCTTATAATCACTTGGGTATGGTGTTGATTCTGTTTTCTAATTGACTTGTTTCTGAAATGAAAAGTCCATATTTTACTCATTTTTGTATACCTCACAGTCTTAATGCTTTGTACACAAGGCAAATTCTGGCATTAAAGAATGCCTAAATAAATATATGTGTGGGGAAAGGGAGCTATAATAAAGAGCAGAAGGCAAACCCTGTGTGAATTATGTTCTGATATCTGAATGTTTAGGCAGACATGTTAGATGACCTAACACATATGTGCCATCATATGGCATCTCAATGCCTATTACAACTAATTATTTTTAACACACTCTGTGAATTTAAGCTATTTAACCCAATAATATGGGGATCACTGACAAAATATAGTAATATAAAAATCCTGGCTGGGCGTGGTGGCTCATGCCTGTAATCCCATCACTTTGGGAGGCCGAAGTGGGCAGATCACCTGAGGTCGGGAGTTCAAGACCAGCCTGACAAATATGGAGAAACCCTGTCTCTACTAAAAATACAAAATTAGATGGGCGTGGTGGCGCATGCCTGTAATCCCAGCTACTCGGGAGGCTGAGGCAGGAGAATTGCTTGAACCCAGGAGGCAGAGGTTGCGGTGAGCTGAGATCATGCCATTGCACTCCAGCCTGGGCAACAAGAGCAAAACTCGTGTTAAAAAAAAAAAAAAATCCTGTTTTTAAACGTTCAAAGGTCTATAATGCCTATGTTGACTGTTCATTTCTTTTTGTTTGTTTGTTTTTGAGACGGAGTCTCGCTCTGTCACCCAGGCTGGAGTGCAGTGACGCCATCTAGGCTCACTGCAAGCTCCGTCTCCCGGGTTCACGCCATTCTCCTGCCTCAGCCTCCCGAGTAGCTGGGACCACAGGCGCCCGCCACCACACCCGGTTAATTTTTTGTATTTTTAGTAGAGATGGGGTTTCACTGTGTTAGCTAAGATGGGACTGTTCATTTCAAATCTTAAATTCTGAATTCCTCTTTAACCTAATCCTAGAATTTTCCAATTTAGGCAATTTCCTGGAATGCAAAATACTGTTAAATGTTAAGCTAATACAGACATAATTAGTGAGGGGTTTTTGTTTGTTTAAATAAGGACATTAAACGCAGTTCAAAATCAACCAGAATCACATTTTGGATGACCTATGAGAAGATATAGCAAAATATTTTGTAACTATGACCTGAAAATTAAATGTCTGTAAATGGCAAATCATGCATTATTTCATTCACCAGACATGTTTGAGCCCTACTAAGTGCCAGGCACTGGGAGTCCAAAAGACAATCACCACAAAACCAACATAGTAAACTTGTGCACACAGTGAGCTTACGTTTCATTAGGAGTTGAAAGCCATCTTCTCCATGAAGCTGCACGACACCACAATGTCCCCATGTCCCCTGCATTGTTAACTCTTAATGTATTTATAACAGTGCCATATAATTAAATTTTATTAAACATCATCCTTTTAGCCATGGATTTCTCATATGGGGGGACTTAACTAAATATTAAGCTCCTTTAGAGCCAAGAGAATACTTTGTACTTCATTTAATGCTTCAGTTCCATGGCACCTAGCATAGTGTTAGGAACTGCAGTAACTATTTAATTAATATATGCTGGACAGATAAAAACATGGAGATAAACTTATTTGTGAATCTAGAGAAATTGTTGGTACACACAGTTCTTACTTAATTATCCATGTTAAGAGAGACAGTTAATTCAAAATAAAGGATAATATACTAGTTGTTCCCATTTGGCTTCCGAATGCAGTTCCATATTTAACTTCTCATTTGGGTCTCTTGGTTGGATTGAGAATACATTTCCAACAAAATAATAAAGTTGCAATGTTCATTCCCAATCATGGCCAAAGCCAGAATGCTCTCTCTTTGGCCAAAAAGGTTTTGGAAAGATGGTAAAGAATATCGAAAATGTCTACTGCATTTTTAACCTGCACTATACTCAGCAATTAAATCACATTGTTTATTGCTATCTTCTGTCAGTTTTACCTCTCTGAATACATTCTTCCTTGAAAACAGGAAACATATCTTAATCTTATTATTATTATTATTATTATTTTTTGAGACGGAGTCTTGCTCTGTCACCCAGGCTGGAGTGCAGTGGCATGATCTTGGCTCACTACAAGCTCTGCCTCCCGGGTTCATGCCATTCTCCTGCCTCAGCCTCCCGAGTAGCTGGGACTACAGGCGCCTGCCACCACGCCCGGCTAATTTTTTTTGTATTTTTAGTAGATATGGGGTTTCACTGTGTTAGCCAGGATGGTCTCGATCTCTTGACCTCGTGATCCGCCCGCCTCAGCCTCCCAAAGTGCTGGGATTACAGGCGTGAGCCACCGTGCCCAGCTCTTAATATTATTTTTTTTGAGGCAGAATCTCGCTCTGTCTCCCAGGCTAGAGTGCAGTGGCACGATCTCGGCTCACTGCAACCTCCACCTTCTGGGTTCAGGTGGTTCTCCTGCCTCAGCCTCCTGAGTAGCTGGGACTACAGGCACGTGCCACCACGCCTGGCTAATTTTTGTATTTTTAGTAGAGACGAGGTTTCACCATGTTGGCCAGGCTGGTCTCAAACACCTGACCTCAGGTGATCCACCCACCTTGGCCTCCCAAAGTGCTGGGATTACAGGCATGAGCCACCACACCTGGCCCCTTAATCTTTATTTTATAGGTGTCATAGCATATAGAATATCATCATTCATAAAGTATGCAAGAATTTTCAAACTCTATTGCTTCATCTTCCTCTTTCCTACCAAAGTGAAAAAAGTAAGGAATCAAAGTTTAACACTGAACATCTGGATATTCCTTGAATAATGAGGTGTTAGCATCCTGCTTACTCTACAAGCATTCACTACATTTTGAAAAATGTGCCCTTTATTGGTCTACATACAAAAAGCAAAGTTAGCTAGAACTTAAAAATGTTTTTAAAGTTAGATAAAATGAAATTGGAAAAAAGAGACCTTTTTTTTTTTTTAAACAAAGAACATTTTCCTTGGGGGATAGAATTATTTCCTATTTGTGTGGTTTAGGGGAGAATGATACATAAATGACAATTTTAAATGGTTATTCTATTTTACAAAGCATTTTCCATTTTGCAAGGCATGTTAAAAGTCACTCTATTATACCTAATTTTAATAACAATTTATATGAAGTAGGCAAGCCAAGTATTATTTTTTCAATTTTACGACTGGGTAAACAGTCTTTCCTAAGATCACAAATGCCAAGGCTAGAGCTTAACTCAATGGATACCCAGTCCAAATATCTTTTCATTCACATGGATTAAGTAAAATACTTGGCATCTGAAAGAACATTAAAGTTTGAAAGTACTTTTATATATAGGTTCTGAGTCAGGCCTATGATAAAGGCATCTAGAGATCAGTAACTGAACAGAGTTGCTGTGAACAAATTTGATAATGTCTTAGCAGATATGAAAAGCCACTTACCAGATATTTGCTTTTGATAAGGTAAAGAGGGTTGTTACCGTTACCTCTCAGAACCATTGTCAACTCAGTTACTCATGTCCTTTGTCTCCTCAGACATCATCAGTTTGTGACTAGGTCCTATTCTCCTCACTGATGACCTTTGCAAAGCTTGTCTATACGGCCTTTTTAAATTTTTCATTGATTTTTCCATTCTCACCATTAGTGAATCCCTTAGCCTTAAATAAGTAGCTGAGATAAGATCCTCTCAAATTGATTATAGTTCTATAAATGTATGTCTTACTAGGTATATATATAATCCTATTATCAAAATTCAATTAGTTTTCAGTAATGTCATATGTTTTTCCATTCCTCACTTCATTAATTAATTCAGACAATGTACTACATTATTATCCATCTTACATTTGCAACATAAAAGGGAGCATGATTACATGATTATTAAACAATGATTTCATATACTTCCTTGTATTTTTTTTTCAGTCTTCATCTTGTAAAGCAATTTAAAACCAGAAGAAAGGCCAGGTGTGATGGCTCATGCCTGTAATCCCAACACTTTGGGAGGCTGAGGCGGGTGGATCAAAAGGTCAGGAGTTCGAGGCCAGCCTGGCTAATATGGTGAAACCCCGTCTCTACTAAAAATACAAAAATTAGCCAGGAATGGTGGCATGCGCCTGTAGTCCCAGCTACTTGGGAGGCTGAGGAAGAAGAATCACTTGAACCCTGGAGGTGGAGGTTGCAGTGAGCCGAGATGGCGCCACTGCACTCCAGCCTGGGTGACAGAAAGAATCTCCATCACAAACAAACAAACAAAAAACAGAAGAAAAGAACAGGGAATATTGAATGAAAAGCCAAGTTTACTTGCCATACTTTTCATAAGCTATATGTCAAACACATCCTAACTAGAAATAAGTAAACACACTTTTATTATACAAAAACATACTGATATATTTTTCTGCATTATGAAAACAACACATGATTGAGATTTTGCACCAGAGTATATTACTTGAGGAATTATACTAACATCACTATTATTACCTGTAAACTATGTATGCTTAACATACCACGTGCGGCCTTCATAATTGAAAAGTTTTACCAAATTTTAAATCAAAGCAAAGAAAACAAATTCACAGATTCATTTGTATGATATCCAATTTATAATCTTATAAAGACCAAAATGGCTTTATATCTATGAATAGACATGTGCATATGCTACATGTTCCTTATGTGCATACACACACAAAAAACCACATTCATATTGGGTAATTTATTCTTTCAAGCTTCTTTTTTGTATTATTTCCACTCAAAATGAATAAATCCCACAGAAAGGTTTTTATATCTCTTAAAACTTAGCTTCTGGTGAGAGCGATTAGAATTTGTCAGGTTGAGGGTACATTAACTCTTTCAGACAAATTAAGTTCTGTTTTATGTTCTGAAAAAGATGATTTCCCGGATGAGTCTCTTGTGGCCTGAAAGGGTTTATGCATCCTTTAACTGAGCAATATATTCTCTTCTCACCATTAGCATCATGCACCAAATGTCTATCAATTCCCTGAACAAAGTTTGAAAAATGTAGCTCATAGTCTACGTAATTTCAGGCTGAATTTCAAACAAGCAAAACTCTTCAAAGAGAAAATTTTTGTGCTAACAGACCCTTAAAAATATGCTCCATTCAGACAGGGTCTTAGAATGTGATTTCTATCTTAAAATTTGTTAAGACATAATTTTCAATAGCTGCATTTTAAACCAAGACATGATAAAAGAATAACATTTGAAACATGTTAGACTCCTTTCTTCTGTTAAACTGAGGCTACGCCAGAAAAACAAGCTAATGTTCTGTTTACTGGCCATAATGTTAAGTTAATTATATTAATTACTATATAATAAACTGTAACCTATTTAAATAAACATTAAGCACTTGACTTTGTATAAAGCATTGTTATAGGCTTGTAGTAAAGTACTCAAAATATGAATCAGAATCTGTATCTGAAAAGAGTACATAAACCAGTATGCAAAATAGATATGTACATGTATATGAAGAGCACAGGCAAACCAGCAAGCACAATAATCAAAGTATTAAAATGTTATAAAAATACAGGGAACAGGAAAATTAATTTTGATTGCTATGATTAGGGAAGGCTTTCTGGAGGAGACGGTACAAGTGAGCAGCTAATTTTTAAATCAGTTTACAATCCTTTCAAAAAGAACATTATTTTTCCCATTTGAGAGAGATTGAAAAGGAAGCAAAAAAACAGTTTCACAGGGAACAAATGTAGAACTTATCTCAGATTTTCAAACAGGTCTAACCTCGGAGGCAGCACAATACCACAGTTAGAAGCACAAGGTTTAATGTCGGAAAGACCAAAATTGGAATTCTGACCCTCATGAACCACACATATTACCTATGTGATCTCCTGCACATGGTTGACCCTCTATAGCCTCAATTTTATCACATTTAAAATAAAGTTAAGGCTGGGTGCAGTGACTCATGCCTGTAATCCCAGCACTTTGGGAGGCCGAGGCGGGTGGATCACAAGGTCAGGAGTTCGAGACCAGCCTGGCCAATACGGTGAAACTCCGTCTCTACTAAAAATACAAATACAAAAATTAGTCAGGTGTGGTGGCCAGCACCTGTAGTTCCAGCTACTTGGGCAGCTCAGGCAGGAGAATCGCTTGAACCCGGGACTGTGCCACTGCACTCCAGCCTGGCCAACAGAGCGAGACTCTGTCTCAAAAATAAAATAAAATAAAATAAAATAAAATAAAATAAAATAAAATAGTAATAGTACCTACTTCATAGTATTTCTTTGGCGGTCACTTAGGAAAATATATAGACAGATATATAGATATAGATATTCCTAGCATAATGGCTGGCATATGACATTCACTAAACAGTGACAAAGACTCTCTCTTGAACCAAATTTTAGTCAGGTTCCTCTGAGTTTTTTTTTTTTTTGGAGACAGAGTTTTGCTCTTGCTGCCCAGGCTGGAGTGCAATGGTGTGATCTCAGCTCACTGCAACCTTCACCTCCTGGGTTCATGTGATTCTCCTAGCTCAGCCTCTTGAGTAGCTGGGATTACAGGCGCCTGCCACCACACCCAGCTAATTTTCATATTTTTAGTAGAGATGGGGTTTCAACATGTTGGCTAGGCTGGTCTCGAACTTCTGACCTCAGGTGATCTACCCACCTTGGCCTCCCAAAGTGCTGGGATTATAGGCATGAGCCACCACGCCCAGCCTTGAGTCCTCTTTTTGACTAGGCCTCATTCTTAGGCTCAGTCCTTGGCCCTGACAGTCCAGTTGTAGCAAGAATCCTGCTGGGTCCGTTTAGCAAAAATCCTCCTCCCTTCATATATGGTCAAATTCCTCACCCTCCACTCTTCATATCTTATTAGCCTTGCCTGCCTTCAGCAAGAATCCTATCAAGTTGGTTTAGGGGGAATCCCCTTATCTTTGACATCTCTTTCTAGTAATGTTCCATTGCCTGACTCCTACACTGCTTCTTGGCTATAAATCCCCACTTGCCTTTGTTGTATCAGAATGCAGCCTCATTGTATAGTAAGGTCTCTCTCCTATTGCAGTAGTTCCTGAATAAAATTTGCCTTTATCACTTTAACTTCTTTCTGGCTTTGATTTTCTCTCATAACAGTTTATTACTATTATTACTATTTTATTTTATTTATTTTTTTTTTTTTCTTGAGACGGAGTCTCGCTCTGTCGCCCAGGCTGGAGTGCAGTGGCGCAATCTCGGCTCACTGCAAGCTCTGCCTCCCGGGTTCACGCCATTCTCCCGCCTCAGCCTCTCCGAGTAGCTGGGACTACAGGCGCCCGCCACCACGCCCGGCTAATTTTTTTGTATTTTTAGTAGAGACGGGGTTTCACCGTGGTCTCGATCTCCTGACCTCGTGATTCACCCGCCTCGGCCTCCCAAAGTGCTGGGATTACAAGCGTGAGCCACCGCGCCCGGCCTACTATTTTATTATTCTTATTTATTTATTTATTTTGAGACAGAGTCTCACTCTGTTGCCCAGGCTGGAGTGCAGTGGCACAATCTCGGCTCACTGCAACCTCTGCTGCCCGGGTTCAAGTGATTCTTCTGCCTCAGCCTCCTGAGTAGCTGGGATTACAGGCACGCGCCACCACGCCTGGATAATTTTTTTTTGTAGTTTTAGTAGAGATGGGGTTTCCCCATGTTGGCCAGGCTGGTCTCAAACTCCTGACCTAGTCATCCACCTGCCTCGGCCTCCCAAAGTGCTGGAATTACAGGCGTGAGCCACTGTGCCCGGCCTACTACTTTAGTATTATCATAAATGATTATACTTTCTATTTAAATTCAATTGAACTAAAAATTACATTGACCAGTACCATTGTCAAGAGAGTATATTTCAAAAAATGCTAAGAATCTTACTTTTTTAAAAAGCACTCTTTTCCTCTGTTTTATTTTATTTTATTTTATTTTACGGAGTCCTGCTCTTTTTGCCGCCCAGGCTGGAGTGCAATGATGCAATCTCGGCTCATTGCAACCTCCGCCTTCCAGGTTCAAGTGATTCTCCTGCCTCAGCCTCCTGAGTAGCTGGGATTATAGGCTTGTGCCACCATGCCCAGCTAATTTTGTATTTTTAGTAGAGACAAGGTTTTACCATGTTGGCCAGGCTGGTCTTGAACTCCTGACCTCAGGTGATCCACCCACCTTGGCCTCCCAAAGTGCTGAGATTACAAGTGAGAGCCACTGCACCTGGCCCCCCTTGTGGTTTTCTAAAACAATTTGCTTCTCTTTTTTTTTTTGAGACAGAGTCTCGCTCTGTCACCCAGGCTAGAGTGCAGTGGCACCATCTCGGCTCACTGCAAGCTCCGCCTCCCGGGTTCAAGCTATTCTCCTGCCTCAGCCTCCCAAGTAGCGGGGACTACAGGTGCCCACCACCACGCGCAGCTAATTTTTGTATTTTTAGTAGAGACGGGGTTTCACTATGTTGGCCAAGATGGTCTTGAACTCCTGACCTCGTGATTCGCCCGCCTCGGCCTCCCGCAGTGCTGGGATTATAGGCGTGAGCCACCATGCCCGGCCACAATTTGCTTCTCAACATATGCATTATCTGTATTACTGACCATGCCCCCTTTTAAATCCTGTATGCTCCTCTCCCTGAACAGTCTCATAAATGTTTGCATTGAACTTCCTAATTTTCTGCATTTGAGAGGAGCAGACAGCGAGGGTAAGGAGAGAGTCAGAGGTGATAAACTTCCCCCCCTCCAGCCTAATCTGAAGTTCTCAATTTTTCTTTAGGCACCAGAAAATGACCTGAATTACTAAGTTCATTAAAAACAAAACAAAACAAAACAAAACAGCTTTGCTCTTGAGTGTTGTTTTTACTTTCATTTTTATTTTGTCAATTTTATATGACATTTGCTTTACAAAGTGTGGATTATCATCTCCCTGAAACCTGTTACTGGCATGTTCTCAAAGGTGATCAATGTCACTGGTGGTTCTGTGAGTTTTTTCATCTACTTAAAAATTATTCTTTTAATAAATAAAGGTGGAATACAATTAACATAATGGCAGTGCAGTGAAGACCCAAAATCTGTTTCGAATTATCTGGAAAGGATAATGCGCCTCCTCAGTAACTTGATTTGTAACCACTTCAAATGACTTCCCTCATACTATGAGGAAATCCCAAGTGTTGGTAGTTAGTTGACAGGGTGTTAATGTCATTAACATTCTGTCAGCTCTTCTTGTCAATGTGTTAATGGTGCCCCTGCTGCTCAGTCACTCTCTGTCCTCCGGTTGGGGAAATGATTTAGCCAGCAGTCAATCAAAAAGCTAAGCTGATTTTGGGCATCAGAAAGCCCTGCCATTGACAAAATCTCTGCAAGTAAATGTGGTAAGGAATTTGTCAACTGGATATAAGCAGTAAGGTCAACAATGTGGTTGATGTGCTTTTTTAGATAGTTTAAGATGTTAAGAATGGACCACAACACATATTTAAAAGTCTAAGAGGTCCTCTTTTAAGAATGGGTTTCTTTTCTGACAGAAAAAGCAAGGATTGTTAAGTAAAAATGATGCTTTGACTTTTTTAAAAAAGTAAAGTGTTGGGGTTCAGAACACAATATCTGGAAGTATGCTACCTTGGCATGCTGAATACTTGGAGCTGAAGGACACCAGGAGGACCACAGAAGCAAGAAGGTGTCTCTGAACTTATCCCTCCCTCCTTCTTCGTACCTTCCTTTGTCTCCTGAAGCAAGTCAAAGAAACTAGAATTCCTCTCCCTTGAAACAAGCCATAAAACCTAGGAAGATCACTTTCTGAGCTCTGCCCTTCCTCACTAAAGACTTTCACACAGGCCGGGCGCTGTGGCTCATGCCTGTAATCCCAGCACTTTGGGAGGCTGAGGTGGGCTGGTCACCTGAGGTCAGGAGTTAGAGACCAGCCTGGCTAACATGGTGGAACCCCTTCTCTACTAAAAATACAAAATTAGCTGGGCGTGGTGGCGTGTGCCTGTATTCTCAGCTACTCCGGAGGCTGAGGCAGGATAATCGCTTGAACCCAGGAGGTGGAGGTTACAGTGAGCCGGGATCATGCCACTGCACTCCAGCCTGAGTTACAGAGTGAGACTCCGTCTCCAAAAAAAAAAAAAAAAAGACCTTCACATGACAGGTGTCTTTTCCCCATACCTGGGGGAAGACTGTCATACAGAGATACAGAAAATAACCTGAACCAGCCTTCATGGGTTGCCCCCAGCTTATTACCATTAGATCATATCCTTTTATCCACCAGTCATACTTCTGCACAACTGCCCACAAAATACATGGTTTTTCCCTGTTTGAGTCTTCATTTATGGAGTTTCCTGTGTCACATAAAACTCACATTAAATAAATTTGTATGCTTTGCTCTTGTTAATATGGTATTACAGGGTGTCAGCCATGAACCTTCGAATGGGTCAAGAACGATTGATTTTTCTCTCCTATACCATCTAATTTTTTTCTGAGTCAGAACAAGCAACCAATTTTGGGTAGAGAAAGGAAGAAACAGGTGATGAGTTTCCTTCTAAAGCCATTGGCCCCAGCAGGCTAGAAATAGCCTTGGAAACTCCATTCAAAGGAGAGGATTTTTTGTTTTTGGTCTATTTTTTTCTGACGTTTACTTTAAAAGCTGTGGATCCTCTCTCTTAAAACTGATTACACATTACAGCATGCTCTATAAAGGTAATTCAATGATACTCACATTTGTGAGAGACATATGAAGAAAATTTTTATAAATATAAGCACAGCCTAACACTGTTTGACAATATCGTTTTGAAGTGCTAAGTAAAGGCAGGGGCTTGGACTAGATGATCTTCATTGTCTCCAGCTATAATACTGTGTGATTCAACACACATTTACTGAGCGCCTACATTGTGCTAGGTGGTAGGCATTGTGGTGGGCATATAGTAATTAACAAACCATACATAATCTCTGCCATGGGAACAGCAAGACAGAGAACATACAAATGTCAAACTGTCAGCAGCCTGAGGTCAAGTTTTCTATCATCTTGTGTACTGTTCAATTTTCATGCCTGGCAATGTCTAGCATACTTTAAGTGTCCAATCAAAATTGGGAAAGAGTAAGGGTAAATATAGGGTGCTCTAGGACATAGCCTGACTTGAAGATTCAACCTGCATATTTAGTTGCCCTGAAGCCATCATGCCATTGCTGCTAACTACGGCACTGTTGCTGTTCTGAAGTCCAGAGGCATACGAGTGCTTTTCAGCTTGTGAACTCAGTCGTCATAGAGAGATTACTGTTTAAGTAGCTAAAGTTACTTTCCATGGAAACTACTCCCATACTTGTGGCCCTAATTATTCAATTTAAAGGGCCAGTGACTTGAAGCAAAACAATTTATTGGCGCTGGATGGAAACATTGTAAAGATCATCTAGTACAAAGGATCCTATACTAGAAATGGAATCATGGTTCTGTTTTTTGTTGTTGTTTGTTTTTTGGTTTTTTTGAGATGGAGTTTCGCTCTTGTTGCCCAGGCTGGAGTGCAATGGCATGATCTTGGCTCACCACAACCTCCGCCTCCCAGGTTCAAGCAATTCTCCTGCTTCAGCCTCCCGAGTAGCTGAAATTACAGGCACGCACCACTATGCCCGGCTAATTTTGTATTTTTAGTAGAGACGGGGTTTCTCCATGTTGAGGCTGGTCTCGAACTCCTGACCTCAGGTGATCCGCCTGCCTCAGCCTCCCAAAGTGCTGGGATTACAGGCGGGAGCCACCCCGCCCGGCTCATGGTTCTATTTTTAAAACAGGATCAAGTACCTCACAATAAAATATCTTTCTCTTTTAGCATTGCCAGAACGGTAAAAAATACATATATTAGGTAGGCAGCAAAACTCATATACATACATATAATGATTATGCATTTTGTTCGTCTCTTTCTAGAAGATAGAAACTCTCAGGGGGTGACCAAGAAGTCTTTCAAAGGAAGAATAACTTGAGCCACAGTTTTATCCTTATAATCCATTAATTCATAGTTTTTAACCAACCCAACTCAATATTCTAATTTTTTCTCTGAAATAAATTGCTGTGTATTTTATTTTGTTTCTTTAAAAAATATGATATGCAAAGTAACAGCCCCTTACGTTTTAATACAGTTTTCAATCCCCTTGTGGACAAATAGTCACACTTTAGTGCCACTTAAATGAAGAATAACCATTCATCTGTAACATACAGATACAGAAGGCTCTGGATTTTCATTTTAAAGTGCTTAATTACCTGCATAAAGAGAGAAATAAAATAAGGAGTCCAGGCCAAGTTCATGAGGGTCTGAAATTACTTTTCTTTTTCTAAATGAGCAACAAAGACTCAATGTTGCAAGCTGTTGTGTGGCTATAAGCCAACAGTAGAAGAAAATGTTCAAAAGAAAAAGGGGATAAGGAATTAAATTCAAATATATGAGGCAAGAACCAAAATCCAAAGGTGAAAAAGGAGGTGGTGTTTCCAGGCACAGGACAATATAACATATTTGAAAAAAAAAAAAAAATGTAATCAGCAATAAAGTGAGACCTTCACATTAAGTATCCCAACGTGGCCAGTAATGCAACCCAAGGTTATTTTTGTGGATTCCCTGCCTCCAATCAATCACAGACTTATTTTGCCAATATTTGTATTCATGAAGGTACTCAGAATCACTAAAGGACCATACAAAACACGGTATTCATTAATGAACCAAAACACTGAGAGTTAAAATTTTTTTAAACATAAATCTAAATTGCCATTCTTAAGTAATTCGAGTTCAGCACTGTAACTTCCAAGTTGGGCAAAAAATAAAGCATATCAGAGAAGAAAAAGGCAATAGATTTAACCTTGAAACAAGGTGACTGCCAAATAGTTGTTGAAGGAATTTACTTATTATCAGATAAAGAATTTACAGTATTTATTCCCTCTAGAGATATAAAATGGTGAATCAATCTGCAGTTCAAGATATTTATTTAAACCCAGAGGAGGAGGATATGGCTTTAACTTTTGAAAACTAAAATAGAAAATTACAAAAAAATCAGCTCTAATGTAGTTTATCTTTAGACACCAGATTTAACATTAAACAATTCAAGCTAAATGCTATTTCTCAAGTTTTCCTTTTATATATTTTTATGATTTATATGAATATAGTGCTATAAACTAGAAGTTTCAAAAAATCTTTATTTAGCAAGAAATGCTTAATGTTATACAGATATCTACTACAATTTATTTAAATATATAATCTACTGATCAATTCGTCTATCCATCCAACCAGGTATCCATTTATCCTTCACAGTCCTTTCAGTCTAGTGATATTAGTTATCCTCTTATTGTCCTTGAAAATGCGTACATGCCCTCAGAAAATGTATGCACACACACACAAAATCTCAGACAAAAAAAAAACCTTCTGTTGATCATTTACTTTAAACATTTGGTTATATAAGAATATTGTTTTGTTTTGTTTAGGTTTCATCAAGCCTCTTAAGACTTACCTTGCATATCCTGTGGGCTTTCAAATGGAATTCTTCTTTGAGAAACAGCCTTTAAAAAAAATCTAATTGTTCCCTTGCCTACTGGTTGAAAACATCATGAAACAAAATTTATGCTACTAATAGAAAAACAGCATAGACACAAATTCATCCAGTTGGTGTGAAAAGACTAGTAAATCTAGAACTAACCACACAGTTAGTAAACAGACAGATATAGAGACTAAAAACTAGACAAAATGTTTAAATAAATAAAGGATATGGTCATCTTTTCCACAAACTTATCATGTTGATTTTCTGCTTGGGGGAATTTCTTGATGTCACGTTCCAGACGATCAATTTGTTGTTCCATTGATGCAAGGTTGCTCTTGAGAATTTGAGCTGAAACTAAAGAACAATGTGCAAAGGATTTAGAATATTTTACCAGGTGTTCCACAAAACATCTAAAAGGAGACATTATCAGTTAAAGTCTTTTTTTTTAAATGTGGGAAATAGTTCCATGAAGTCAACTCACATTTTTCTGAATTACTGCTCATAAAAATTCGACTCTCCATGAAATAAATGAAAATGTGTAATGCAGTATACCAAATCATCATATTTAATATGGGAATGTCACCATTTTACTCAGCCATTAGTTCAAATGAATCCATTTCAATTTAAATTTATTGATGGAATTCCTAATATTTCATCCTTTAAAATCTAATTTGAAGATTAAAGAAAAACTAAGGTTCAAAGAGATGTTATTAATGCATGTTCATAGCTCTATAAATGATTTAAAGTTAAATTATGTAAAAGGATCAAATATTTTTCTTTTGTTGAAATATCTTGATTTTTATAAACCCATAAACCAATATCTATGGTAAAAGTTCCCATCTCTAGTACTTTTTTCAAAGAGATGTGAAAAATAACTGTTGATACAGAAACATGATTTAGAGCAAACCCCAGCAAACACAAATGAACGTACATACCCACAAAGATTCAGCCTGCCCTCAAACACTATCATTAGGTGCTGCAATTACCCCTAACATTCTCTGCACCTTCCTTTTTCTCTCATTGACAACTAATAATTTTATGTATTGTATTCAAACTGCTCCTAAATACATGCACATCTTTCAGATGTGTCAGGACACCTTCTTTTTACCAGGTAATTTTTTTTTTACCTTTCAACGATTTTATAGATACTCTATTGCTGCATAACTGCCAATTATGTATGAAAACACTTCTATCAATATCAACAGCATTTGGCAAGATTCTAGTCGCAAAGATGAGGTAAGTGTTATAATTTGATGGACAGCCTGTCACATTGGTTTTTAAATCCAGGCCTCTGAAATACTGTTATTTTCATTAAAGGACCATGAAACACAAATAGAAAAATACTACCATTCTTTCTTATTTTTAAGCAAAGTTAGTCTTATGCAGAGACATATCAGCATTACAATGAAAAATTCAAGAGACTGCCAAAATCAACCCATTGGCAAATTTCAGCCAAACTGTTCAGATACAAATTAATCATGTTGACGGACACATCTTTATAACTCAATGAGGAGAAATCACCTTAAATATACATGGAAGTTCAAGAGACTAAAAATCAAACACTAACACTAAAGACTATTTTTTTTGTATTAGTCTGTCAGTTTAAATAGCTCTGTCCAATTTAGTTCCATTTGTTTAGATCTGACAAGCTTGGAAATTATTCTTTATTGCAGAAGAGAGTTTTGCCAAAAATTTGCTAATGGTTCACCAACCATTGCTTGCTTTATTTAAAGGATGAGTTTGCTATGGAAGAAATCATTCTCTCTGATTTTAAAATTGAATTTTTTCCCTTAGGTTTCTCTGCTGTATTCCAATTATTCAAAAGGTTTCTCCTTCCTCACTTGGTTGATTGAAAAAGTGAAGAAAGGCCGAGCGTGGTGGCTCACACCTGTAATCCCAGCACTTTGGGAGGCCGAGGCAGGCGGATTACCTGAGGTCATGAGTTTGAGGCCAGCCTGGCCAACATAGTGAAACCCTGTCTCTACCAAAAAAAAAAAAAAAAAATACAAAAATTAGCCAGGCCTGGTGGTGGGTGCCTGTAATCCCAGCTACTCGGGAGGCTGAGACAGGAGAATCGCTCAAACCCAGGAGGTGGAGGTTGCAGTGAGCCAAGATCCCACCACTGCACTCCAGCCTGGGCAACAAGAATGAAATTCCGTCTCAAAAAAAAAAAAAAAAAAAAGTGAAACTAAAACATTGACCAGTCACTTATGTTATTTAGGTTACACGGACATGGTGAAGTTCAGGGCATGTTACCCAAAAATATGGTGCGTTGGCATATTGAGTATTTTAAGCTGAAGAACTTTTAGAAATGACACCTGCAGGAAGGACTATCTGATCTTTCCTGGGCACAGGTCTTAAGACCCTCATGTAGGCCCCGCGTGGGGGCTCACGCCTGTAATCCGATCACTCGTGGAGGCCAAAGTGGATGGATTGCTTGGACTCAGGAGCTCAAGGCCAGCCTGGACAATATGGCAAAACCCCATCTCTACAAAACATACAAAAATAAGCTCTGCTGGGCGTGGTGGCTCACACCTGTAATCCCAGCTCTTTAGGAGGCTGAGGCAGGAGGATCACCTGGGCCCAGGAGTTCCAGACCAGCCTAAGCAACATAGCTAGACCTCGTCTCTATAAAAAATTTAAAAAAAAGAAAATGAGGTGGGAGGATTGCTTGAGCACAGAAAGTTGAGGCTGCAATGAGTTATGATGGCATCACTGTATTCCCGCCTAGGTGACAGAGTTAGACCCTGCCTCAAATAAATAAATAAATAAATAAATAAGCAAGCAAGCTGGGTGCGGTGGTTATGTGCCTACTCTCAGCTACTCAAGAGGCTGAGTTATGAGGATCGCTTGAGCCTCGGAGGTCGAGGCCGCAGTGAGTCATGATCATGCCACTCTTATCCAGCCTGGGCAACACAGATCGATCCTTTCTCTTACAGAAAAAAACAAAAACAAACAAACAAAACTCATATGGCTTTTTTTTTTTTTTTTTTTTTTTTGAGACGGAGTCTCACTCTGTCGCCAGGCTGGAGTGTAGTGGCATGATATCTCAGCTCACTGCAACCTCCGACTCCCCGGTTCAAGCGATTCTCCTGCCCCAGCATCCCAAGTAGCTGGGACTACAGGAATGATGTTCCACCACGCCCAGCTAATTTTTGTATTTTTAGTAGTGACGGGGGTTCACCATGTTGGTCAGGATGGTCTCGATCTCCTGACCTCGTGATCTACCCGCCTTGGCCTCCCAAAGTGTTGGGATTACAGGCGTGAGCCACCGGGTCCGGCCTGAGAGCTAACTTTGCTATATGCACCCTGAGGAAAACAACATCCTTATCTCTGAAAACAAAGGGACTTAGAAATCTGAACAAATAGGTCTTGGTAAATTTCTCCCAGTTTATTTATTTTTATTTTTTTATTATTTTTTTTTTATTATACTTTAGGGTTTTAGGGTACATGTGCACAATGTGCAGGTTTGTTACATATGTATCCATGTGCCATGTTGATTTCCTGCACCCATTAACTCGTCATTTAGCATTAGGTGTATCTCCTAATGCTGTCCCTCCCCCCTCCCCCCACCCCACAACAGTCCCCAGAGTGTGATGCTCCCCTTCCTGTGTCCATGAGTTCTCATTGTTCAATTCCCACCTATGAGTGAGAACATGCGGTGTTTGGTTTTTTGTCCTTGCGATAGTTTACTGAGAATGATGTTTTCCAGTTTCATCCATGTCCCTACAAAGGACACGAACTCATCATTTTTTATGACTGCATAGTATTCCATGGTGTATATGTGCCACATTTTCTTAATCCAGTCTATCGTTGTTGGACATTTGGGTTGGTTCCAACTCTTTGCTATTGTGAATAGTGCCGCAATAAACATACGTGTGCATGTGTCTTTATAGCAGCATGATTTATAGTCCTTTGGGTATATACCCAGTAATGGGATGGCTGGGTCAAATGGTATTTCTAGTTCGAGATCCCTGAGGAATCGCCACACTGACTTCCACAATGGTTGAACTAGTTTACAGTCCCACCAACAGTGTAAAAGTGTTCCTATTTCTCCACATCCTCTCCAGCACCTGTTGTTTCCTGATTTTTTAATGATGGCCATTCTAACTGGTGTGAGATGGTATCTCATTGTGGTTTTGATTTGCATTGCTCTGATGGCCAGTGATGATGAGCATTTCTTCATGTGTTTTTTGGCTGCATAAATGTCTTCTTTTGAGAAGTGTCTGTTCATATCCTTTGCCCACTTTTTGATGGGGTTGTTTGTTTTTTTCTTGTAAATTTGTTGGAGTTCATTGTAGATTCTGGATATTAGCCCTTTGTCAGATGAGTAGGTTGCAAAAATTTTCTCCCATTCTGTAGGTTGCCTGTTCACTCTGATGGTAGTTTCTTTTGCTGTGCAGAAGCTCTTTACTTTAATGAGATCCCATTTGTCAATTTTGCCTTTCGTTGCCATTGCTTTTGGTGTTTTAGACATGAAGTCCTTGCCCACGCCTATGTCCTGAATGGTATTGCCTAGGTTTTCTTGTAGGATTTTAATGGTTTTAGGTCTAACATATAAGTCTTTAATCCATCTTGAATTAACTTTTGTATAAGCTGTAAGGAAGGGATCCAGTTTCAGCTTTCTACATATGGCTAGCCAGTTTTCCCAGCACCATTTATTAAATAGGGAATCCTTTACCCATTTCTTGTTTTTGTCAGGTTTGTCAAAGATCAGATAGTTGTAGATATGTGGCATCATTTCTGAGGGCTCTGTCCTGTTCCATTGATCTATGTCTCTGTTGTGGTACCAGTACCATGCTGTTTTGGTTACTGTAGCCTTGTAGTAGAGTTTAAAGTCAGGTAGCGTGATGCCTCCAGCTTTGTTCTTTTGGCTTAGGATTGACTTGGCGATGCGGGCTCTTTTTTGGTTCCATATGAACTTTAAAGTAGTTTTTTCCAATTCTGTGAAGAAAGTCATTGGTAGCTTGATGGGGATGGCATTGAATCTATAAATTACCTTGGGCAGTATGGCCATTTTCACGATATTGATTCTTCCAACCCATGAGCATGGAATGTTCTTCCATTTGTTTGTATCCTCTTTTATTTCATTGAGCAGTGGTTTGTAGTTCTCCTTGAAGAGGTCCTTCACATCCCTTGTAAGTTGGATTCCTAGGTATTTTATTCTCTTTGAAGCAATTGTGAATGGGAGTTCACTCATGATTTGGCTCTCTGTTTGTCTGTGATTGGTGTACAAGAATGCTTGTGATTTTTGTACATTAATTTTGTATCCTGAGACTTTGTTGAAGTTGCTAATCAGCTTAAGGAGGTTTTGGGCTGAGACAATGGGGTTTTCTAGATATACAATCATGTCATCTGCAAACAGGGACAATTTGACTTCCTCTTTTCCTAATTGAATACCCTTTATTTCCTTCTCTTGCCTGATTGCTCAGGCCAGAACTTCCAGCACTATGTTGAATAGGAGCAGTGAGAGAGGGCATCCCTGTCTTGCGCCAGTTTTCAGAGGGAGTGCTTCCACTTTTTGCCCATTCAGTATGATATTGGCTGTGGGTTTGTCGTAGATAGCTCTTATTATTTTGAGATACGTCCCATCAATACCTAATTTATTGAGAGTTTTTAGCATGAAGAGCTGTTGAATTTTGTCAAAGGCCTTTTCTGCATCTATTGAGATAATCATGTGGTTTTTGTCTTTGGTTCTGTTTATATGCTGGATTACATTTATTGATTTGCATATGTTGAACCAGCCTTGCATCCCAGGGATGAAGCCCACTTGATTATGGTGGATAAGCTTTTTGATGTGCTGCTGGATTCTGTTTGCCAGTATTTTATTGAGGATTTTTGCATCAATGTTCATCAAGGATATTGGTCTGAAATTTTCTTTTTTGGTTATGTCTCTGCCAGACTTTGGTATCAGGACGATGCTGGCTTCGTAAAATGTGTTAGGGAGGATTCCCTCTTTTTCTATCGATTGGAATAGTTTCAGAAGGAATGGTACCAGTTCCTCCTTGTACCTCCGGTAGAATTCAGCTGTGAATCCATCAGGTCCTGGACTCTTTTTGGTTGGCAAGCTATTGATTATTGCCACAATTTCAGAACCTGTTATTGGTCTATTCAGAGATTCAACTTCTTCCTGGTTTAGTCTTGGGAGGGTGTATTTGTCGAGGAATTTATCCATTTCTTCTACATTTTCTAGTTTATTTGCATAGAGGTGTTTGTAGTATTCTCTGATGGTAGATTGTATTTCTGTGGGATCAGTGGTGATATCCCCTTTTTCGTTTTTTATTGCATCTATTTGATTCTTCTCTCTTTTCTTCTTTATTAGTCTTGCTAGCGGTCCATCAATTTTGTTGATCTTTTCAAAAAACCAGCTCCTGGATTCATTAATTTTTTGAAGGGTTTTTTGTGTCTCTATTTCCTTCAGTTCTGCTCTGATTTTAGTTATTTCTAGCTTTCTGCTAGCTTTTGAATGTGTTTGCTCTTGCTTTTCTAGTTCTTTTAATTGTGATGTTAGGGTGTCAATTTTGGATCTTTCCTGCTTTCTCTTGTGGGCATTTAGTGCTATAAATTTCCCTCTACACACTGCTTTGAATGTGTCCCAGAGATTCTGGTATGTTGTGTCTTTGTTCTCGTTGGTTTCAAAGAACATCTTTATTTCTGCCTTCATTTCATTATGTACCCAATAGTCATTCAGGAGCAGGTTGTTCAGTTTCCATGTAGTTGAGCGGTTTTGAGTGAGTTTCTTAATCCTGAGTTCTAGTTTGATTGCACTGTGGTCTGAGAGACAGTTTGTTATAATTTCTGTTCTTTTACATTTGCTGAGGAGAGCTTTACTTCCAACTATGTGGTCAATTTTGGAATAGGTGTGGTGTGGTGCTGAAAAAATGTATATTCTGTTGACTTGGGGTGGAGAGTTCTGTAGATGTCTATTAGGTCCATTTTATGTAGAGCTGAGTTCAATTCCTGGATATCCTTGTTAACTTTCTGTCTCGTTGATCTGTCTAATGTTGACAGTGGGGTGTTAAAATCTCCCATTATTATTGTGTGGGAGTTTAAGTCCCTTTGTAGGTCACTCAGGACTTGCTTTATGAATCTGGGTGCTCCTGTGTTGGGTGCATATATATTTAGGATAGTTAGCTCTTCTTGTTGAATTGATCCCTTTACCATTATGTAATGGCCTTCTTTGTCTCTTTTGATCTTTGTTGGTTTAAAGTCTATTTTATCAGAGACTAGGATTGCAACCCCTGCCTTTTTTTGTTTTCCAGTTGCTTGATAGATCTTCCTCCATCCCTTTATTTTGAGTCTATGTGTGTCTCTGCACGTGAGATGGGTTTCCTGAATACAGCACACTGATGGGTCCTGACTCCTTATCCAGTTTGCCAGTCTGTGTCTTTTGATTGGAGCATTTAGCCCATTTACATTAAACGTTAATATTGTTATGTGTGAATCTGATCCTATCATTATGATGTTAGTTGGTTATTTTGCTCGTTAGTTGCTATAGTTTCTTCCTAGCCTCGATGGTCTTTACAATTTGGCGTGTTTTTGCAGTGGCTGGTACCGGTTGATCCTTTCCATGTTTAGTGCTTCCTTCAGGAGCTCTTTTAGGGCAGGCCTGGTGGTGACAAAATCACTCAGCGTTTGCTTCTCTGTAAAGTATTTTATTTCTCCTTCACTTATGAAGCTTAGTTTGGCAGGATAGGAAATTCTGGGTTGAAATTTCTTTTCTTTAAGAATGTTGAATATCGGCCCCCACTCTCTTCTGGCTTGTAGAGTTTCTGCTGAGAGATCAGCTGTTAGTCTGATGGGCTTCCCTTTGTGGGTAACCCGACCTTTCTCTCTGGCTGCCCTTAACATTTTTTCCTTCATTTCAACTTTGGTGAATCTGACAATGATGTGTCTTGGAGTTGCTCTTCTCGAGGAGTATCTTTGTGGCGTTCTCTGTATTTCCTGAATCTGAATGCTGGCCTGCTTTGCTAGATTGGGGAAGTTCTCCTGGATAATATCTTGCAGAGTGTTTTCCAACTTGGTTCCATTCTCCCCATCATTTTCAGGTACACCAATGAGACGTAGGTTTGGTCTTTTCACATAGTCCCAAATTTCTTGGAGGCTTTGTTCATTTCTTTTTATTCTTTTTTCTCTAAACTTCCCTTCTCTCTTCATTTCATTCATTTCATCTTCCATCAGCGATACCCTTTCTTCCAGTTGATCGCATCTGCTACTGAGGCTTCTGCAATCTTCGCGTAGTTCTCAAAACTTGGCTTTCAGCTCCATCAGCTCCTTTAAGCCCTTCTCTCCATTGGTTATTCTAGTTATCCATTCTTCTAATTTTTTTTCAAAGTTTTTAACTTCTTTGCTATTGTTTTGAATTTCCTCCCGTAGCTCAGAGTAGTTTGATCGTCTGAAGCCTTCTTGTCTCAACTCGTCAACGTCATCCTCCATCCAGCTTTGTTCCATTGCTGGTGAGGAACTGCGTTCCTTTGGAGGAGGAGAGGTGCTCTGTTTTTTAGAGTTTCCAGTTTTTTTGCTCTGTTTTTTCCCCATCTTTGTGGTTTTATCTACTTTTTGTCTTTGATGATGGTGATGTACAGATGGGTTTTTGGTGTGGATGTCCTTTCTGTTTGTTAGTTTTCCTTCTACCAGACAGGACCCTCAGCTGCAGGTCTGTTGCAGTTTACTAGAGGTCCACTCCAGACCCTGTTTGGCTGGGTGTCAGCAGCGGTGGCTGCAGAACAGCGGATTTTCGTGAGACCACAAATTCAGCTGTCTGATAGTTCCTCTGAAAGTTTTGTCTCAGAGGAGTACCCGGCTGAATGAGGTGTCAGTCTGTCCCTACTGGGGGGTGCCTCCCAGTTAGGCTGCTCAGGGGTGAGGGACCCACTTTAGGAGGCAGTCTGTCCGTTCTCAGATCTCCAGCTGCGTGCTGGGCTACTCTCTTCAAAGCTGTCAGTCAGATAGGGACATTTAAGTCTGTGGAGGTTCTTGCTGAGTTTTTGTTTGTCTGTGCCCTGCCCCCAGAGGTGGAGCCTACAGAGGCAGGCAGGCCTCCTTGAGCTGTGGTGGGCTCCACCCAGTTCGAGCTTCCTGGCTGCTTTGTTTACCTAAGCAAGCCTGGGCAATGGCGGGCGCCCCTCCCCCAGCCTGGCTGCCGCCTTGCAGCTTGATCTCAGACTGCTGTGCTAGCAATCAGCAAGACTCTGTGGGCATAGGACCCTCCGAGCCAGGTGCGGGACACAATCTCCTAGTGTGCCATTTTCCAGGCCCGTTGGAAAAGCGCAGTATTAGGATGGGACTGACCCAATATTCCAGGTGCCGTCTGTTTCCCCTTTCTTTGACTAGGAAAGGGAACTCCCTGAACCCTTGCGCTTCCCGAGTGAGGCAATGCCTCGCCCTGCTTCGGCTCGCGCACAGTGCGCTTCACCGACCGTCCTGCACCCACTGTTAGGCACTCCCTAGTGAGATGAAACCGGTACCTCAAGCAGAAATGCAGAAATCATCCGTCTTCTGTGTCGCTGGGGCTGGGAGCTGGAGACCGGAGCTGTTCCTATTCGGCCATCTTGGCTCCACCCAATTTCTCCCAGTTTATTATACTTAGCTCATAGCTTTTCTTCTCCCTATCATATTTTTCCACACCTCTCCATTTTTCATCAAACATACTATAGAAAACACTTAGGTTTAACTGTTTCTTTGGATCTTCATTTCCTTATTAATGCTTCCCTCTCAAGTTACGTAAAAAATTTGCATTATTTTCTTTTGCTAATCTGCCTTTTGGTATAGAGACCATGGCCAATAGAACCTAAAATGGGGAAAAGGAAAAGTTACTTTTTCTCCCTTACGTTAGAAATAAACTTACGCGTAGGCCGGGCGCAGTGGCTCACGCCTGTAATCCCAGCACTTTGGGAGGCCGAGGCGGGCGGATCACAAAGTCAGGAGATCGAGACCATCCTGGCTAACATGGTGAAACCCTGTCTCTACTAAAAATACAAAAAAAATTAGCCGGGTGAGGTGGCGGGCGCCTGTAGTCCCAGCTACTCGGGAGGCTGAGGCAGGAGAATGGCGTGAACCCCGCGGGGCGGAGCCTGCAGTGAGCCGAGATTGCGCCACTGCACTCCAGCCTGGGCGACAGCGAGACTCCGTTTCAAAAAAAAAAAAAAATGGGCTAAAAGGCCAGGTTTAGGTCACAATAGTAATGGCACTAGTAAAAAGGGGATGACGATGATAATGACTTCATCTTCCAATCATTCAATACAAAACTAGCCTAATCAAATTGCTATGCACACAGCAGTCTACAGATGTCAAGTAATAAGTGAGAGTATTTTTTAACCCAGGGAAATTACTTTTACCCTAAAGTTGCAATGGTAAGATCTGTATTTGATTTTTTGCTTTTCCCTCAGTACTTATCACTGTGCTCAGTATTTATCACTCAATAAATATTTATTGATGAATATGTACATTTCAAGAAGTTTTGGTTCACATTTAAATTTATGTCTACTTCCACAACTGAAAGTACAGGGAGAGGTTAAATATAATCATAATGATTTGAAGTTACCATACCAATTATTATATAAGTAGAGAAAGAGAGCAGGGAGTTGAAATCTGCCTAACAATATATAGAGGTGGTCCGGGAGATGCTTAGACAAATGGGAATGTGAGGAAAGGGGATAAAGTAAAAAAAAGTAAAGGGCACCTTTCTTTATTAGGCTCCTCCATTCTTCCCCTCTAATGAATTATTTACATTATGCCTGAACAAAAGAGAATAAAATATTGGAGATGTAATAATCTGATAATTCTAGCTTATACAGAAATTTATGGCTACATTAAACAATGCCATTATGTAAAGTGTTTATCTTTCCATTGGGGGAATTATGTTATCTTTGAGGTAAAAGTGACATTAAAGGAGATTTGGACCAGCCTCTTAAATTTGAAAAACTCAGGTTACAGAGTATCACAGTGTAAGTCCCTGCAAAACATAGCCTAAGTTAGAGCTTACTTGTTTAGGCCTTGTTGGGGTGAGCGGGATATCATCCCAGAGAAGCAGGCATGAGGGAAAGACAGCAAATACAAGAGGGTAAGTTCCAGAACTTGTCATAGCTTTACAAAAAAAAAAAAAAAAAAAAAAAAGCTGGTTGTTCAGTGTCTCAGGTTGTCTCCATCAGGGCTGACTTCATGGATATGCAACCTGTGCAGTTGTACAAGACCCCATGCTGCAAAGGGCCCTGCATTTTGTTTAATACTTTGTTGTCATTTTGAAATTCTTAATAATTTTTTGGCCAGGTGCGGTGGCTGAAACCTGTACACCCGGACCCAAAAAATTATCTAGTCAGTTCTGGTCTCCAGATAAAACAAATGTAACCTAGAAAAGTTGGTTAGAGGCCAGGTGCCGTGGCTCACGCCTGTAATCCCAGCACTTTGGGAGGCTGAGGCGGGTGGATCATTTGAGGTCAGGAGTTTGAGACCAGCATGGCCAACATGGTGAAACCCCGTCTCTACTAAAAATACAAAAAAAATTAGCTAGGCATGGTGGTGCCCGCCTGTAATCTCAGATACTCGGGAGACTGAGACAGGAAAATCACTTGAACTTGGGAGACAGAGGTTGTAGCGAGCCGAGATCGTGCCACTGCACTCCAGCCTGGGTGAGAGTGAAACTCTGTCTGAAGAAAAAAAAAAAGAGTTGCGCCGGGCGCGGTGGCTCACGCTTGTAATCCCAGCACTTTGGGAGGCTGAGGTGGGCGGATCACGAGGTCAGGAGATCGAGACCACGGTGAAACCTCGTCTCTACTAAAAATACAAAAAAATTAGCTGGGCGTGGTGGCAGGCGCCTGTAGTCCCAGCTACTCGGAGAGGCTGAGGCAGGAGAATGGCGTGAACCTGGGAGGCGGAGCTTGCAGTGAGCCGAGATTGAGCCACTGCACTCCAGCCTGGGCGACAGAGCGAGACTCTGTCTCAAAAAAAAAAAAAAAAAAAAAAAAAAAAGTTGCTTAGAGAAGACAGGGAGCAATTCATTTACCTGCTTACTCCTTAGCATCTCCTGTTCCTTCATTGGTGAAATTGTTTCTAGCAGTGTTAACTTCCCACTATGGCTGGGAAATGAGTAGCCTGGGTTTGGAGGTGGGAGATGGCAAAGAAGGAGTGCCCAGTAAATCTAGGGTGTTGAATATATTAGATCTAAAACAGAGTACTCCCTACATCCTAAGTGCCTTATTCAATTGTTGACAGTTGATATCCCTAGAATTTATTTACTCATAAGAAAAATCAGGCTACTTAGCCGGGTGCGGTGGCTCACGCCTGTAATCCCAGCACTTTGGGAGGCCAAGGCGGGCAGATCATGAGGTCAAGAGATCGAGACCATCCTGGCCAACTTGGTGAAACCCCGTCTCTACTAAAAATACAAAAATTAGCCAGGCATGGTGGCAGGCGCCTGTAATCCCAGCTACTCAGGAGGCTGAGGCAGGAGAATCACTGGAATCCAGGAGGCGGAGGTTGCAGTGAGCCTAGATCGCGCCAGCCTGGCAAAAGAGGGAGACTCTGTCTCAAAAAAAAAAAAAAAAAAAAAAATCACCCTACTTAAACTCTTATCTATTACTCCTAATTTCGCCTCATAGCAGCACTGATTAAGTGTACTACCTATTTTACAAGAAATGTATCAGTTGAATCTCGTTAATCTACCCAGCCTATACATACCCAGTTCCTTCAACTAGTCCTTCTGTGGTGTAAGAATTAGCCACTACTGGCTGGGCGTGGTGGCTCATGCCTGTAATCCCAGCACTTTGGGAGGCTGAGGCGGGCGGATCACAAGGTCAGGAGATCGAGACCATCCTGGACAACATGGGAAACCCCATCTCTACTAAAAATACAAAAAAATTAGCAGGGCACAGTGGCGGACACCTGTAGTCCCAGCTACTTGGGAGGCTGAGGCAGGAGAATCGCTTGAACCCAGGAGGCGGAGGTTGCAGTGAGCTGAGATTGCACCACTGCACTCCAGCATGGCAACAGAGCGAGACTCCATCTCGGGGAAAAAAAAAAAAAAAGAATTAGTCATTACTTAAGTTCTTAAGTAATAACGAACATTTACTGAGTACTTACTATGTCCTAGACATTATTCTAAGTAGTTTTATGTATTAACTCAACGAATACAAAAATTCCATAAGGTATGCACTACTCTTAAGGAGGGGTATAAGTGATGTCATCTCAGGAAATTGTAAATGTAAAGCAGTATTTCTGGAGCCTGGAAGGCCAGCATCGTGAAATAAAATCTGTACTCTTTATCATTCATTGGCACAAGGTCATGTTACTTATATATGCAGCTGTGGCAGAATTGGATGGGGTAGGAATGGTGTTAGGAATCAGACAGACCTAGGTTCTAATCTCTGCCATACATATTACTAGTTAGGTTATCTTAAGCCAATGACTTAGCTTCTCTAGGCCTTCATTTCCTGATTTGCAAAATGATGATGATAATATCTTCCTTAAAGGGTAGTCATTTAGGTTAAATGATTTGATAAATATAAAGTACTTATTATTATACCTAGTACATATTCATTTTATATTTCACTATCCTCTTCCCTACGCCCTACCTTCCAACATACACATTCCCACTGTATACATGCTACCACGAATTAAACAATTTAGATGTCATCTATGGGAAAAAAAATGCAGACATTTCCAACCTGCTACCCCTACTATGGCCTAATTTAACGTAATACTGGTCTTTTTTTTTTTTTTTGAGAAGGAGTCTCGCTCCGTCGCCCAGGCTGGAATGCAGTGGTGCGATCTCAGCTCACTGCAAGCTCCGCCTCCCAGGTTCATGCCATTCTCCTGCCTCAGCCTCCTGAGTAGCTGGGACTACAGGCGCCCACCACCACGCCCGGCTAACTTTTTGTATTTTTAGTAGAGACGGGGTTTCACTGTGTTAGCCAGGATGGTCTTGATCTCCTGACCTTGTGATCCACCCTCCTCGGCCTCCCAAAGTGCTGGGATTACAGGCGCGAGCCACGGCGCCTGGCTGGTCTTTTTTTTTTAATAAAGAAAACTAAATTTAGATTGTGTTTTCTGTGTTTAGATTTTACAGGGTACATGGAATTTTAGGTTTGGGAACTAGTGACAATTACACTAGCAGCCAATTTATCAGATTTATTAGCAAGTTCCAAATTTAAATAATATTTCTGGAAATTAAAACCCATGCAATAGTCTGTATTTCCTTGGCATTTAAAAGTTCATTACTTTGGCTTTCTAGACTTGTCTAAAAGGTAACAGACAAAAAAAAAAAGTATTAGAAAAGAATTAATATGTGTTTACCTGCCTCATTAATTGCCTTGAACACACTTGCCTCAATCTTAAGAGTTGGGAATCAATTAATGTTATGATTATTTAAATATTTAACTAGGTCTTTGCCTATACTACTTCTAATATTTCTCAGGTAGGGGGTGCATGTGCGTGTGCGTGTGCGTGTGTGTGTGTGTGTGAGAGAGAGATATTTTTACTAGGGGTTGCAGGGTGATGATGGTACCTGTAGTGCCAAGAATATTTAAGTACCAGAGTGGGTTAGAAATGCTTGTCTTTGCACAGCCTCAGCCTCAGGGTATATTTTTGTGCCTGTCATTATATTAGTTCACTAATATAAATTAGGGGGTCTTTAATGACAGTGCAAACATTTTCTATCTGAGTAAATTTCCACTACGGGCATTTTCAATGACTGATTAGTCAGTCCGGTAGCACTTCAATTTTTTTTTCTCTCATTTCATTTTTTAAATCTGCTACTGAATTACTGAATCTGAATTATAACACTAAAAAATTAAATTATAGCTATCGGGTTCTTTATTATAGCTTTCTTCCTTGTACTCCATAAATAACCTTTTAAGCTTAGTGTACTCTCTTGAGTTATATGTAGGAGAAACTTTCCTCACAAATCTTATTTATCTACTTGCTTCAGTTGAAAAATATACATATACTTTTTCCCTGGCTTCAAGCAAATATATGACAGTGGCCTGATCCTCATTCAAAACATTTTAAATGACAGACTTTCTCTAATACATAATCCTAAGGTAAAGTATAAGATAAATATTTTAAGTAAGAGTTTGAACGGAAAGACTCTTCAATTACGCAGCATATAAGAGAACAGATATGCATGCAAGAAAAAAAAATCACAGTATTCCAGTGACATTGTCTAGACCATATTCAGAATGTGTAATTCTATGTAAATATAAAAGCATTTCCAGGAATTTGTGGATTTTTTTCTGAATTAAATGTTTCTATTAATTGTAACCATTGACAAATTAACGGAGCACTTCTTACATCTTTGCTCTAAGAAAGACCAAGTAAGAATTTACTCTTGCAAGTCTATATGTGAATAGGCCCAAACATGATTATATAAGTACCCTGTAATTTTCCTTAACTGAATATATTTAGTTGAAGAATTACTATCAGTGGAGCGGCATACCATTAAAGTGACTCATCCGGAAAGCATATGTAAAAAAGAAGAGGAACATTACAAGCATCCTGAACAATACACACTGTTGTACTCTTTCTCAAATGCATTTATAAGGTAGTTTCATTTTATATGAACGCTGTACCTGGAAATGAAGCAACTCTGTTTACACAGTAACAACAGCAAAAGCTCATCACTGTGAGCTTCTTTGGCCTTTAAAGAAAATAAATGGTAAATGGCACTCAAATAAAAAATCCCTATAATGAAGAAAAATGTGAGAAAATGACTCATTCTTAGGGGGGGAAAAAAAACTGTTAAAAAGTCACCTTCACAGAAAACACAACTAGAATTCTTATTCCATAAAACTTAAAAATGTGCATTCCAAATATGTGCTCATAAGTACCATCATTTACTCTTCTAACATGTGCCCTTGGGAATAAAGTGCAGTTTTTCTCAACTGGATTCATAATGTGGTCTGAACTGATGCTGATACCAGAGGAAATCCAATAAGAAAACATGAAAGCTGCATTCTATGATTTAACTCTTAAAACTTCGCTAAGTACACTTCAATGTCTGAGTTCATACATTTGTACAAGTTCTCAGCCTGAAAACCTCAGTCTGACTGCATGTTTGAAAAAATAAAGAGAGACTTCTAACAAAAAGAAAACAAGGAGGAAGGGAAAGTTTGAAACTAAGTAATAATTTGCAATAAGAAAATTCTGAAGCCTGAGCACCAAACCAACAGTAGTGGACAGACAGCCAAGCTGCCCCTTGAAGAATCCCAGTCCCTTCCCCTGCTGTCTCTTCTGCAAGTGTGATTCTGCCTGCAGCAAATACTATGCGTGATTTTTTAAATCAAAGGCTAAAAAACAAACTGAAATCTCCTACCTTTCTTGACAGTCTTAGCTCAAGGCCAGGATTAGGAAGTAATAAAGCAATGCTGGATAAACTCTTGTTGGAATGGTTTGTTCTCCTCAAGAAAAACCTTTTTTTGTGGGCCGGGCGCAGTGGCTCACGCCTGTAATCCCAGCGCTTTGGGAGGCCAAGGCGGGTGGATCACGAGGTCAGGAAATAGAGACCATCCTGGCTAACAAGGTGAAACCCCGTCTCTACTAAAAATACAAAAAATTAGCCGGGCGTGGTGGCGGGCGCCCGTAGTCCCAGCTACTCAGAGAGGCTGAGGCAGGAGAATGGCGTGAACCCGGGAGGCGGAGCTTGCAGTGAGCCGAGATGGCGCAACTGCACTCCAGCCTGGGCGACAGAGCGAGACTCTGTCTCAAAAAAAAAAAAGAAAAAAGAAAAATCTTTTTAAAAACTCATTTGGTTATTTTGTAATAAAAGATGCCCCACCCACCTACAACTCAAACTGGAATAATTTTAATAGGTCAAGTCTTTTCGGTTTGATATTGGTCTAACCTGAATTGTCTTCTCCTGGAGATTTTATTTAAATGGCTGGAATGGCATTCTTCTCAATAAAAAAAAAAAGCTTGTCAGGAGCTTCAAATGCTGATAAATCCTTTATGACAATCCCACACTAATGTCTTCAGTTGTCCAATCTATGTAATGCATTCTTCTTTAACCTTGGAACTAGAACACTAATGATGAAAGTGTAGGTTGTCAAAGGAGGCTACTTAATATAACAATAGAGGCCGGGCGCGGTGGCTCACGCTTGTAATCCCAGCACTTTGGGAGGCCGAGGCGGGCGGATCACGAGGTCAGGAGATCGAGACCATCCTAGCTAACGTGGTGAAACCCCATCTCTACTAAAAATACAAAAAATTAGCCGGGCGTGGTTGCGGGCACCTGTAGTCCCAGCTACTCGGGAGGCTGAGGCAGGAGAATGGCGTGAACCCGGGAGGCGGAGCTTGCAGGGAACCGAGATTGTGCCACTGCACTCCAGCCTGGGCGATAGAGCGAGACTCCATCTCAAAAAGAAAAAAAAAAAGAAAAAAAAAGAAAACTTTACTAATATACCCTTACTTCTGGTAAATGATACCTTCAATAAGTTGTGAAAAGATCATACAGATTTATAAACCATTTGAATAGATACTGTCTTCCACATTACTATTTGGCAAGAATTAAGTACACATAAATAGTGTTTCCATAAAGCTATAATGCTATATTAAAATAATGTTAGCCTTGTTGAGTGCAATTTTTGTGATCATGGGTAAGTTTTTCATTAACTTTATTCCTGAACTCTTCAGGGAAATTAATAGCACTTCACAGAGTTTTTGAGGAACAAGTTTAATGCATGAAGTCCACATGTATGTAACATATACAAAGCCACGAATTTTTCACCCAAACTGAATGCAGGTTGTTGAGATCAGTGCTGAGGTCATAGTGCTGAAGCCATTAGAGTCCATTCCACATTAGTGTTGCCTGGATTAGCAATATTTCTCCTGGGTAATAGGGTTATAGGTCAGACAAAAGATGCTTCAAAGGATATAGTAAGCCTATGGTTGTATTTTCCTTATTCATTAACTGTGGGTATTAATAGGATTACTATATGCCCTGAAATAAGAAATTGGCAATACAAACTAAAGCAATTGGATAATATAATTGTAATATGTTTTTAAGTTCCTCACTACTGAAAGCAGTCCCTAAATAAAGCAAGTCTTGATTAGTTATCTGGGCATTATCATGTCATAAATTTATTATACTTTATGTAGTTTTGTCTACTAACAAAATAATGGATTTTTTTAAAAAATTTGAGATGAAGTTTGAGAGGTAAGTAGGGTCTTCTAGGACACCGTAAGGAGTTTAGGTTTCACCTTAAGTGTAGTGAGAAAGTGCTGAAAGACTTCAAGCAGGATTAATTGATAAAATTTCTCTCTTTTTTTTTTTTTTTTTTTTTTTGACGTATTCTCGCCCTATCCCACAGGCTGGAGTGCATTGGTGCGATCTTGGCTCACCACAACCTCTGCCTCCCAGGTTCAAGCCATTCTCCTGCCTTAGCCTCCTGAGTAGCTGGGATTACAGGCATGTGCCACCACGCCCGGCTAATTTTTGTATTTTGAGTAGAGATGGGGTTTTACCATGTTGGCCAGGATGGTCTCCATCTCCTGACCTCATGATCCACCCACCTTGGCCTCCCAAAGTGTTGGGATTACAGGCATGAGCCACTGTGCCCAGCCACAAAGGTTGTTTTCAAAATGTCTTCTTCTCTGAGACCCAAATAAATATCTGGGCTATGTTTTTCAGAATTCTCCATCTATTCAAATATGTTCCTGAAAAGTCCTTCCACCCCGGCAAAAAGGGAATAAAACACAAAGAAGGGCTAAATACACTTTTGTGTAATTTAAATAGCAACTGGTCTCAAAAGTCATGTTCAAAGAAAGGCTGTTGAAAATTTTAATTCATCTGTACAGGTGGGAAAATATTTGGCAAAGCAAAGATGAATAAAAGGCCCAGAGACTTTCAAGTGTTCTGGCAAAAATATATACAAGCACAAATACACATGCAATCTGGCTAAAGGCTCTGAAATATTCAAATGCCTAGTGATCATTTATGAAACAAGGGAAAGGAAAGTGAAAATGTTCACTAATACAAGTACTATGAGATAATTTCTTCAATATAGAAGTTCCTCAAATAGACATATGTATACATTGCTTGGCTAGACTAGATAAGGGATTGGTGAACTACTGCCTGCAGGCCATATCTGGCTGGCTGCCCGTTTTCGTATGGCCTGTGAACTAAGAATGCTTTTTACATTTTTAAGTGGCTGAAAAAAAAATCAAAAGAAGGATAGCATTTTGTGACACATGAAAAGTATATGAAATTTAAATTTCAGTGTCCATAAATAAAGTTTTATTGAAAAACAGCCAGGTCCATCGTTTACATATTGCCTATGGCTGCTTTTGGACTATAAAGGCAGTCCTGAGTCCTTGTGACAGGGACTGTGTGTGGTCCGCAAGCCCTAAAATATTTAATATCTTGCTCTCTGTAGAAAAAGTTTGCTGATCCATGGTCTAGATTAACAAAAATGCCCCCTTGGGGAGGGATATCAGCAATTTCCTAGTCCAGATCTCTCATGAGGATATGGAAACAGAGAGAAAACAAAAGTGGATTGCCTAGGTATACAGTGCCAGGCCTCTGGATTTTTTTTTTTTTGAGATGGAGTTTCGCTCTTGTTGCCCAGGCTGGAGTGCAATGGAGAGATCTCGGCTCAACACAACCTCCGCCTCCCAGGTTCAAGCGATTCTCCTGCCTCAGCCTCCCGAGTGGCTGGGATTACGGGCATGCACCACCATGTCTGCCTAATTTTAGAGACAGGGTTTCTCCATGTTGGTCAGGCTGGTCTCGAACTCCTGATCTCAGGTGATCTACCTGCCTCAGCCTCCCAAAGTGCTGGGATTACAGGCGTGAGCCACTGTGCCTCTGGATTTCTTGATGCCTCTATAACCATAATGCAACTGAGTCTCCTTGCAACAATTCTTTGCATCCTTCTGAGGGTAAAATGTATATTGTGAATTCCATAATGTGGAGCTGATTATATAAGTTTATTCTGCTGAATGTATCAATAGAATGTTAATTTAACAGGACAGAAAAAGAACATTTTTTTAATAGAGTTGGCACAATGCCACAGACAGCTATGATCAAAGCAGGCTGGCAAAATTTATTTTGTAAATCCCCAAATTAAATAAATAAAATATAAAAGCAACAGACACGTGCAGAAACTCAAGGCCAGGTCCTGTATCCCAGTCAGTATAAAAGGAAAAATCAGCCACTATAAAGCAACATGAAATTCAATCTCAGTGGCCAAATTATCACTTCTGAAAATAACATGGAGGAGTCCAAATCAAATTCTCCATTATCCCATCTTATAGCTTCCTTTTAGAATTGACCAAAACGCATCCTAAATAACTGATCTCTTTGTCATTACCATAGGCTTTAAAATGATACTCCAATACATTCCAGGAAGTTGCCAAGTTACAAATCCCAGTGTTGTATAAACAGACACACAAACACACACACACATGCACACACTCATTTCATCCTATAAAACATATCTTGTTATTATGCCAGTTTTACATATGAAAAACCTGAGACAAAGAGAGATTAAATAATTTCCTCAAAGTCATGTAACTAGTAAGTGGCAGAGACAATATTTGAAGTTACGGAGTCTCATGTGTGTTCTTAACCAACATGCTCTACTGCCTGCTGAGAATAAGGCAAGATTTAGTTCAGCAGTATTTCCAAGTATGGGAAGTACAAGGTGAACCTGGTACCTGAAGTTCCTTTAGGCCCTGAAAGTTAACCCATAGTTCTGCTAATGGCATAGCACTGCAATAGCAAACAACAAGGAAGTGAGGGAAACAAACCACTGTCTTTGCCCCCATGGAGCTTTATTGTAGGGAGGTGAAGACAAGCAAATACAAAGATGTATAAAGTGATGGGAGTATCAGTCAGATGATAACACACTGAAGAGTTAGTAGGAAGAAAATAATTTGTAAACAAGAGGAGATGTAATGTCTTCTTTGAGATATGTGGCAGTAAATGAAAATATTTTTCCATCTTCCGTCAAGAATGAGAAGGGATGTTTATCTGGGAATATGGTAGCTAGACTCAGGGATTTGAGGAGAACAAACCTAGTTTGGAAGTGCTGTTGTGGGGAAAAAGAGAGAATTAGAGTTAAATGAAAAGCTACCCCAACTCCATTAGGAGGCTAAGGTTAGAAATTACGGAACAACGGATCCCATCAGGTAGACTGTGTGACTTCTGTCATGTATGCAGGAGTTGGGATTGGATCAGAGCAACAGGAATATCAGGGTGTGGGTGGCAGAAGGCTAAAGGAGGGGAGCTTGAGGCAAGTATGAGGATTCTACAGTGCTAGACAGTGTGTAGGTTATATGGCAAATGCAGCTTGAGGGGAGCAAATAGTTTGGGAGAAAAGAAAGGGGCCGGGAGCGATGGCTCACACCTGTAATCTCAGTACTTTGGGAAGCCAAGGCAGGCGGATCACCTGAGGTTAGGAGTTCGAGACCAGCCTGGCCAAAATGGTGAAACCCCGTCTCTACTAAAAATACAAAAATTAGCCGGGTGTGACGGCACGCGCCTGTAATCTCAGCTACTTGCGAGGCTGAGACAGGAGAATCGCTTGAACCCAGGAGGAGGAGGTTGCAGTGAGCTGAGATCACGCCACTACACTCCAGCCTGGGTGACAGAGCAAGACTCTGTCTTAAAAATAAATAAATAAATAAATAAATAAGATGAGGAAGGGTAAGGGTAAGGTCATAATGAGGGCAACAGAAAAACAGGCGCTAGAGGCAAGGGCTGTGTGAGGATGGTTGTGGGTACAAGGACACATTCAGAGCTTCAGATCTTGGTGGTAGCTACATTGTCGTATGTGATGACAAAGTCTGATGTTTACATGCTATGGGGGAAGCTGAAATGGAGAGAATAACTCATGATGACCAAATCAAGGCTAAGGATCTTTGAAGCCAAGTTGTATATTGAGGCATCATTTTCAATGGTGAAGTCATCAGCATTCATCTTATTTTTTTTAACTAAATAAACATTTATTTCTGGCTTTGTGAATTGCTTTTGTATTTTATAATTTCTTTTTTTCTTGGAGGATGTTTTTGTGTTGTTTCTTGTTTTGATGGAAGGTTATGTTCGGGAGGAAGTAAGAGAAGAGGTCTGTGGAAGAGGGTATGATTAGCATATGGTGAAAATCAGATTTTCACAGAGCAATATTTTATCTCTCTGAGGGAATGCAGATTGATAAAAATTTTGTTTTGGTTCTTTGAATGATGTACACACAAACATCATGAACAATTTTATTTCCCATATTTTCAAAGTAGATAATATTAAAATAATTGGTAATATTTTCAAAATGTGAATGGCATGTTACTGTAAAAATTGTTTTTCAGTTATTTAAATTTCATTGAACTCATAAGTTACATAGATACACCAGGTTATTTTTAACAGTGCTGTAAACTTGAAGAACTACAGTGAATTATTCTTAATTATATACATACTGTTTACTTACCATATTTATTTTTAAATGGCTGCAGTTTTCAGATACGAATATATAATGGTAAAATAATAAAACAGTACATCCAGATGTGAAGAGATGACTGAACTATTCCCCGAGTTCGATCCACATATGTTTTGTAAGCCAATTAACTCTTCTGAACCTCTAGAGGGTACCAATAAGAACCCTTTCAAGAGTAATTTACTCAAAAAAAAAAAAAAAATAAAAATAAAAATAAAAAAAAATAAAAAAAATAAAAAAAAAAAGCCTGGAAGAATTAATATGCCTCAGAATGTATCCAAAAAATCTCAGTAAACAATTACTTTAGACCTCTGACCTAACGTATGGACTATTGACTAGACAGATTTTTACTCAATAAAACAGACAACAAATTTATCATGTACCTTTAGGATTTGCTTTGATGAAATTCTAAAGTTTCCCTCACAGGAGTCTTCAGGGAATGTATAACAAATGTGAGACAGCACAGTAACAGCAAAAAGAAAGCTGGTCTTGGAGTCAGAAGACCCAATTCCCACTTCCTTTACATATGCCTTTGGGCAAGACACCTAAACCACTTTGAGTCTCAGTTTTCATACCTGTAGAACAGGAATAATATCACCTGCCTCCCTGATCTGGTGGGGTGGTTGTAAAGATACAAATTGGCCGGGCTTGGTGGCTCACACCTGTAATCCCAGCACGTTGGGAGGCCAAGGTGGGTGGATCGCCTGAGGTCAGGAGTTTGAGACCAGCCTGACCAACATGGTGAAACCCTTTCTCTACTAAATACAAAAAATTATCCAGGAGTGGAGGCACACGCCTGTCATCCCAGCTACTTGGGAGCCTGAGAATCTCCAGAACCCAGGAAGCACAGGTTGCAGTGAGCCGAGACTGCACCACTGCATTCCAGCCTAGGCAACAAGAGCCAAATTCTGTTTAAAAAAAAAAAAAAAGATACAAATGGGTCTGTGACTCTTTGTAAAGTGTTTTTAATATAAAAATCTTTAGTTGATAGTATTATAAATACTGCAATAAGAAAATTGTGCTTGGCAGGAGGATGGAGCCAAAAGAGATCTCTGGCTCCTTCTTTTTAAGTTTCTACATATAAAGGGAATATTTAGAAAGAAAACCCCGGTACATGGAATATATTTTTCATAGGAAACTTTCCAAAAATGCCTCTAATCTACAGCAAAGGATATTTGCATTTATTATAATTTTGTCAACTCATAAAAATAATTATGGTTGATTTCAGACCTACAGTATATAAGAATTCTGAGTACATTTATTATAATACCTGTGAAGATTTCTTATCGATGTTTGAAAAGAAATTACTACTTGACACATGGAAAAATTGTTTGAGGCCAATACCATAATACTGCTTTAACTCCAAATAGAGATCTCTTTCATGCTAAATACTTTTATAGAGCAAGATGACAGCTCTTCCTTTGTTTCATTTGCTGCGTTCTATTCTCCTTCCCACCATTCAGATGGAAGCATTCCCCAAGATCCTCTGTTCTTTTCTCTATAAACGCTATCTTAATGCATTGCTCTTACATCAAGGCTTTTGTTATTATATATAAGCTGAAGATCCCCAAATCTCTATACCCAAACCCCAACCTTTTATTTGAGGAATGGTCTTCTAGTCTCACATAAAATTAAACGTGTAATTGAGTGTCCCATGTCTTCATAAGCATCATATCCAAACTTGAGCAGATCACCTTCTCCCAGAAACCAGATCTGTTTCTGATTATCCTGTTTTCCCCAGTGGCATCACTACTCTTCCAGCTGTCACTGCTTAAAACCACAGAGTTAGTTTTACTCTTTATCTTTTGTATTAACCATAACCAGCCAGTCACCAAGTCTCATCAATCATTTTCAAAATGCCTTTGGCATCCACCTTTGTCTGTGCATTGCAATTGCCACTTTTAGGAAGTGCATCTCACCTAAAGGTTGGAACACTGCAACTGTTCTACATGCATTCAATCCATATCACATAATGCTTCCAGAAAAAAAAAAAAATTCTTAAGACACTGATGTCACCATATCACTACTTGATTCAATGAGTTAAAATTAAAACCTTCAATTACATTTGAAGTCCCCAAAGCTACCATAGGTTACAGAATGCAATTAGAAACTAATGAATATGACTAACATCCTTAACATGAATCAAGAGGTTTTTAGAATTGAACACATTTAACTAATACAAATTAGTGGGAAATGGCAGTGCTATCCCAAATATAAAAAATAGTCACAATCTCCATGGTGAACATGAAAAGGAAAAGCTTTTATAAACCCCACATACCAGCCTTACTGTCTCTGGGGAATTAAAAGTGCACCTGTGCCCTTTTGGCACACACATGGACTCAGCTATACATAGATGGACAAGGGTATAACAGCATTACATTACTTCTTTCTCTCTGTGGCATGGGTTATAAGCTATGATTTAAACTGTTTCCTTAAATATGCAAATCACATTTCATGCATAGATCCCACATTGATCTTGCAAAGACCAGCTCTCAGCTACATTTTTAGCATGACATACAGAAAGAAATCTCAATTTTGCTAAGATAATCTTCTTTTATTGCATTTCTACAGTTTCCTCTTTACAAATTGTTACTAGTGTCACCCTTTAATGAGTAGTGAGGTACAGGGATTCTAATTTTATCTGAGATTTTATTCATTTAGGGGAAAAAACTTCTACTACTTTTCAGAAATAGAAAAAACTATGTCTTATTTACATAATTGTAAACTGCTCATTTTCTTTTCTCCATTAGAAGAATATTGCTGCCTAATAAAGGGTATGATCTTAGAAAGAAAAAAGTGAGCATACACTAATGAGTAGTATCAGAGCAACAAGCGAAGTTGCAAAACACTTTTTTCGCCTGTCTTACTTACCATACATCAACAGACTTCATTTTCTATATGAATTCTCTCCCCACAAAAACAGTATTTTCAAATTTTCTACCATACACACAGAACCTAGCATATGACCCCAATGATTTTAGGATCCAGGGCCTCATATATTTGCAGCTGAAGTTTAAGTATTAGGAAAACTACCATTTTCCCCCTAAGATTTGCTGCGTGCACCTGCTGAATTTTCTAATATAAAATCAGGGGCAGGATTTAATTTTATATATATAGTTTAAGGGCCAGAAACAGTGGCTCATGCCTGTAATCCCAACACTTTGGGAGGCTGAGGCGGGGGGATCGCTTGAGCCCACAAATTCGAGACAAGCCTGGCCAATATAGTGAGAGCTCGGCTCTATGAAAAATTTAAAAATTAGCATAGCATAATGGCACATGCGTGTGGTCCCAGCTACTTGGGAGGCTGAGGTGAGATGATCACTTGAACCTGGGAGGTGGAGGCCGCAGTGAGCTCATATAGCGCCACTGCACTCCAAAACCTGGGCAACAGAGCAAGATCTTGTCTCAAAAATATTAAAAAAAATTTTTTTAAATTGTTTAACATTTGCCTACAAATAACTTGGATTTTTAAAAACTGGATCTCAATTTTACAGTCAGTTTTACATAATCATGCCTTATATTAACTAACCTAAATTCAGCAACTGGGTTTTACTTTTTGATTATTACCTTTTCTTATATGATCTAAAAAAACTTCTTGATTTGCTTCACTATTCACTTTGCAACTTTGACTTTGTAAGACTTATGCAACTTTGACTTTGTAAGATTTATGCAACTTTGACTTTGTAAGACTTGGAATAAACTAAGACCCATTTGAGATAAGTCTTTAAAAGCTTTCTCTTAGTGTCACCCTGATTAAATCTTTTGCAATCATTTTACCAAAAAAGTTATATTTCTGTCACGTCCTTGAAGGTAAGGGGTACATTTTGTACTTCTCAATGGGTCTAGTATATTGTGTTGCACAAAGTAGGAGTAAATATATATTGGGTGAAATGAACAAACATGTTACTATCTAATGGTTTAATCACTAATCAGCTAAGAATAAACTATGTGAAGTACTAAATAATAAATGCATAGAATAGGGAAATATCCTTATAATATTCACATATCATGTTGACCCACATTGCTTTATTGATTTTGTGAGTTTTTTTTTTTAGACGAAGTCTTGCTTTGTCGCCCAGGCTGGAGTGCAGTGGCGTGATCTTGGCTCACTGCAACCTCTGCCTCCCAGGTACAAGCAATTCTCCTGCCTCAGCCTCCCGAGTAGCTGGGATTACCGGCGCCCGCCACCATGCCCAGTTCATTTTTTAAAATATTTTTAGTAGAGACAGGGTTTCACCATGTTGGCCAGGCTGGTCTTAAACTCCTGACCTCAGGCAATCCACCTGCCTCGGCCTCCCAAACTGCTGGGATTACAGGCATGAGCAACCGCGCCCGGCCAATTTTGTGAGTTTTCTACTGTGCTCAGAATACTCCATTCAGGGCCAGGAATAGCTAACATATTTTGTCAATTCTTATTATATTAGGTGAATGAATAAAGGTGACATAAATTTTAATATTAACATTTTCTGTATTGTTATGACATATACATTAACTGTAACTACTGGAATATACACATATACACACATGTATACATATATATACACACACACAAATACACACACATTTCTGCTGATTAAAGTCCTTGAGGGAATTTTCCTGTGACTCCACTGACTGAGTATTTACATTACATACTTTAAAACATATACTCGGCTGGGTGAGGTGGCTGATGCTTGTAATCCCAGCACTCTGGGAGGCCGAGGCGGGTGGATCACCTGAGGTCAGGAGTTCAAGACCAGTCTGGCCAACATGGTGAAATCCTGTCTCTACTAGAAATACAAAAAATTGGCCGGGCATGGTGGCAGACACCTGTAATCCCAGCTACTTGGGAGGCTGAGGCAGGAGAATCACTTGAACCTGGGAGGTGGAGGTTGCAGCGAGCTGAGATCACACCAGTGCACCCAGCCTGGGCAACAAGGCGAGACTCCGTCTCAAACAAAATAAAAAACAAAAAACGTATACTCATTCCTCAATCTTCAGAAACAAGTCCTGGCATGTTTCAAGTTATATTATGTAATTCCTAATGCAGTATTTATTTTTACAATCTTACACTCCAGTTTACAGTGGAAGGAACATTCCATTAATAACAACTACAGACTTCCAAGTCTTCCTGGGCCATTCTTTCATTCACTCATTAGATATGGGTAACATTTGGGAGGTGGTACTATAATGACACGTTTTAGCTCTTCTTTCTCTTAGTGCCTAAAAAAATTATAGTCTGCCCTGCACCATAAGCATCTGAGTCTCTTATCCTGCTAAGTACATCTTATCTCTTCAATAAGCATGTAAGTTCCTCTAGAGCAGCTGTGTCATATTTTTTCTCATAGAACCTACTATGCTTAGGTACCACCACCAGAAGCCCTCCATATTTATCTCTGATGTTAAAATTAAGATTGCCAACAAAATTATGTTCAGGTCATCATTAGATTCTCTTTTGCAGATAGTCTATGTACTATTGGTAACATAATATTTACAACAGAAACAAGACAGATGCTTTCAATTATTTAGTTTTTTTTCTTAAAAATACATTAATTGGGTAAAATGACGATAGCTTATGGGAGTTGAGGTCATGTTGAGAAAAAAAATTTCAATATATAAACACCAAATGGGTCCATTTTTATGCTGTAGAAAGGAGAGAAAATGATGGACTCAGAACATGAAGTTATCATTTCTAGTGGATATGAGTGAGCAGCAGTAAAGTTTTTAATACACTAAGCATGACTAATAAATATAATTAGAAAATCACGCAAGGTCAATTAATCAAAGAGGTCAAAGTAGGTATCCAGAAGACATAATATACATGTTAAAATCTTAAATGAAAAAGTATAAATAATACTCATTTGCTAACCTTTTTGATGTAGAGCTGAGGTATCCTATATGAGTTAGGCTCCAATTGGCTATCTGCAGAGCCTTCCTTGCATATAACCCACACACGAAGTGTACCCTCTAAGCCAGTTTCTAGATTGATTTCTAGATTTAAGTTTCTAGAATTTAAACATTCATGAAGAAATCTAATTAGAGAAGGCTTTTGGAATGAGTTCCTATCATTTAAGTTTGTTTACACACACCTAATTAGAGAGTAAATTTAAAATGACTTCAGCAAGTATTTTTCAAGCAGTCAACATCATTTTTGCATAAATGGCAAGGTTTGTTTTTAAGCACCATTTCTTGGTTCACATAATATTTAATTAGAGTAAATAACTGCACCAAAAAGTACAATTGCCATATAAGGGAGGTTTGGAGAATAAGCACAATTGATTCATGATAAGCCAAAATCTCAAATGTTGAGAGCAGAAGTACCAGGGTGTACTCAAGGATCCTCTACTAGCTGCAGTCAGAGTGCCTTGGGCCTCAGTCAACATGTTAAATTCAGTGAAGTGCAAGCATTGATTTCTCAAGGAATGTGGCTACAAGGAGGTGGGTTTAGAGAACTTCAAGTGCAAGCATTGATTTCTCAAGGAATGTGGCTACAAGGAGGTGGGTTTAGAGAACTTCTATCATAAAGGTGATAGAATGGCAGACAGCCCAATAAGAGATATATCCCTTATGACCCACTTTACTGAGATCATTTTTGATTCTTAGCACATTTAGATATTTTGAGTTGGGAATTTTATAAGACAGATATCTTTCTACAATGAATGACTCAAATAAGGATTAAGATGGTACTAATAATAAAGCACATCTAATCATAGAAAATCTACTCCTCTGTCAAAAATATGTTGATAAACTAGAAGAGAACATAGCATATTTCCCTTAAGAGACATATCTGTTCACCTAGAAATAATTTACTGCATTCATGAACACACACCAAAAGTTAAGGAAGTAAAAGCAACATATATGCAAAGCATTTCTGTTTAGCAATCTTTCCCTCAAGAATGAAGAAAATGAGTTTGTTGTTAGATTAGCACACAATTAGAGAGAAGTAAGATCATTAGAGGCAGAAAGTGGTTTATTGATGGGCCTCATTGTTCTCAGTCCATAAATGAAACCATTTTGCTCCTAATGACCATAATCCCCTCCTTAATCTTGACAGTGCTAAATTACAGTTGGATATCTAATGATCTCAATCTTCTCCTTAGTTTATTAAAGCGTAAAAAGATGAAGCAGATACTAAGTGACCTGATAATAGTTAAAGAAAGACCATATCATAATTTTACTGACTAAACTCTGGCAATTAGCAACAATGGCATTTGTTGCCATAGCCTAATTGAAAAACCTTGAAATGTTGAAAACTGATTATTTTCAGAAACTGACAATTAACAATTGGGGTAAGAGCATACCCCAAACAAATTAAATAGCATCATGTGTTATAGTTAATAAGGGTCTAATTTGGTCAGGAAATGGTTGCTTTTTCTGAGTACATACTACTACACTTGATATTCAAGACATCTATCTTTTTCATTTAATTTTAAACTAAAAAAAGAGTAAACAATAACTTTCTCTACTTTGAACTAGACTCAAACAAAAACAAAAAACTCAGAAATACATAATTGCTGCTTCTTGAATTGCTAATGCAAAGATTCTTCTATTCATTCATAGTTGACCCCAAAACAACTAAACTATGAAAAGTTGAGATATGGTTTAAAGTTGTTTAAACTAATAGGATATTACTAATTTAAATCGGTAGAAATACAAGCTTTACTACACAATAGAGAATGTTTATTAAATATCAGTTGCCCTAGAAATTAGAAATATAGAAAATTAGAAAATATAAGGCAAAAAATAGAGACATGAAATATAAAAGGTATGAAAAATGATATTTTGACTTATATTCAATTATATTTGCAGAAATATGTAATTGAGTAAATGAAAACATATCAGAAACTAAGAGAAATTAAAAATGTTTGAATTTAAATGGTATAGAATGATCTACCATTTTCTACCCAAAAACTGGTGGGGGGTTAAAAACAGTCAAAAAACCATAAGCTGATATAAGTCAATTTGAATCATTCCTATTTGAGAAAACATGAAAAATACTACTAGTGGCCTGAAATTTAGGGAGAGTTAGAAGTGAATCTGCAAATAGTGATAGGATACTTAGGTAAACAATCTAGAAATTAGAGTAAAAATTTGAACCATATATATAACAGTAAAATTTCTTCATTTAAAATAAACATTATGAAAAAAGGAAAATTTGCTTTGGACTCAGTGTTCCTTATACTCAGATCTAAGGAACACTTAAGGACAAGAGATCCTTTTGTATTTTAAGACAAAACAAGCTGGACTCAGTGGCTCAAGCCTGTAATACTAACAATTTGGGAGGCTGGGTTGGGAGGATTACTTGAGCCAAGGAATTTGAGACCAGCCTAGACAACATAGGGAGACTCCCATCTCTACAAATAAATAAATAAAATGTTAGCTTAAGGGCATGGTGGCTCAGACCTGTGGTCCCAGCTACTGAGGAGGCTGAGATAGGAGGATCCCTTGATCCAATCATGTTGAGGCTGCAGTGAGTGGTGATAATCCCACTGCATGCCAGCCTTGGTAACAGTGTGAGATCCCATCCCCAAAACAAATAAAACACAAAACAAAACCACAAACCAAACTATAACCTCCAGAAAATTATCTCAGAATTAAAGGGTCACATTATACTAGCATTGTGTGTTAGTTTAAGCATGAAAATGAATAAAGATGGATTATATGACTTTCAGACCTTCCTTTAACAATTATGTCACATTATATGTTAAAGCGAATTCAGGAGAAATCCAAGAGATGATTCATATTTAATATGGGGTCTTATCATTAAAAATTGACTTCGATTTCTGTGCATGGGTAAATCTACTTTGGTCAGACACATTTTGTCATTCAGGATCATGTTTTTCTATTCAATAATCTAGACTTGGGCCAGGCATGGTGGCTCATGCCTGTAATCTGAGCACTTTGGGAGGCCAAGGACGGTGGATCACCTGAGGTCAGGAATTTGAGGCCAGCCTGGCCACCATGGTGAAACCCCATCTCTACTAAAAATACAAAATTAGCCTGGCATGGTGGCACATGCCTGTAATCGCAGCTACTCGGGAGGCTGAGGCAGGAGAATCGCTTGAACCTGGGAGGCGGAGGTTGCAGCGAGCCGAGATCATGCCACTGCACTCCAGCCTGGGCAACAAGAGTGAAACTCCATCTCAATCATCATCATCATCATCATCATCATCATCATCATCTAGACTTTCCCTTTATACTTCAAATAATGAAATAAACAAAATGAAGGAACAAGACTAAATGTGGTTGAGATGCTTCTGAAATATGATATTTGCTTTGGTGTAATACAATGAAGTTTGCTGTAGAAATACAATTAACACTTTGAATACTGTTGGAATAACTTTATCTAAATATAAATCTTTGGTACAAAGCCTAATTCAATTTTCATCTCTGTTCAAAAAACTAAACACTTGTGGACTAAAGAGACAGACATTTAATACCAATCATTTGTGTACTTTATAGAATCAGTTAATTCCATTCTAAAAACAGTTTCAGGAAAAAAAAAGAAGGAACAAAATCATTTTTGTTAAATTGCGGGAAAAGTGTAATGAAAACTTGAACAAAAAATTTTGGAGGAAATTTTAAGCAAGACATTCCAGTGACTAACATGAATTAATCCCTTAACAACAACAACAAAAAATTGTTTAGCTACTTCTCTATTAAATCAACTATTTTTATGTACAGCAGAGTTACTCTGAGTAAATGTATTAGCAAGAGAAACTTGGGTTAATAAATTAAATGAACGCTCTCAGAGCTTCTACAGAGACAAACCTCAACATTTGTGCAAATAGTATTTTTAATTAAGCTGGACTCCCCGAAGATTTGGGAAATTATATATAATCTTTATTTAGCTACAAGACCAAATATACATACACATGTTTTATAAGTTATTATTTATTTTTACCCAAATTCAGAATAAGGAATTTAAAAATTTATATATCAGGTTGAACCACAAAAAAAATGCTATTTTATATTTAAAAAAATTGTATGGTATCAGCAATTACACATGGTTTGACCTAACACAATACGTTTTTGCTTCAACCATGCCATATGGCCAAAAACTTCAAATCAACTCACTATACATATCCTCTAAGGACACTTGAGACACTAGAAATGGCAGTAACATTTGCAATGGATGCATTTTTAGACAAAAATAAGACTTTAGTCAATGACCTAGTTCAACTTAAATTAGGCCATTTCAGTTTTTTTTTGTTTAATGGAAAACAAAAATTCACCTAAAGATGAGACAGGCAAATGCTCATATGACTTTTATAAACTGATGTAAAACAACAACAACAACAAAATCCAATGAACTGTTTTGAACAATATTTGCTCCTGTTATACAAATAGATGGTACAGCAAAACTGTTTCATTATTACATATATATTATTACCAGGGTTGTTATATGTAGTAATTATTATTCACCTGGAGACCAAGGACAGTAAATACTTTTTTTATTTTTACATTTCCATAGATTAATTATAACACACACACAGGCACGAATATATTTTAAGCAGCCATTAGACAATATAACTAAACTAATGCTTTTATAGGAACTGCTTGTCACAGGAGAAGCTCTAGACAGCCAATGAGTTTACTTTGAGGCCACAAGTTACAAAGTAGAGTTTGAAACATTCTAAAATTGACACAGCATGTTAGGACATCTACTTCTCTGTAACCATGCCAACAGTGCCATGGAGTGCCTCTTTCACCAGCTACCATCTGCTCCCACATCACCTTCCCTGCTCTCACCTCATCCCCATTGTACCACGGCCCCTCTGGCCCCACCCTGGTATCTCATTCCACTGTAATCTGCGATGGGGTGGTGGGGGAGCAGATGGTGGAACAGAAGTGTTTACTAGTAAACCTACATCTTCAAATTGTTGCTCTCTTTGCTCTCCTCAAAACCCAAGTTCAGTTATGACATTAAAGGTCATCTGCGATTTTTTTTTTTTCTAAAACTTGTAAGCACTGATAAAATCATACTGAAAAAGTGGGCTTGTCAGAATGAAATTTATACACATTCAGGAATTTTTAAAACACAACTTTCACTTCCCTGGGTAGGAAGTTAAAAAAAACAAACAAACAAAAAAACCCCGCAGAATCCTAGGAGTCAGGCCTGAACTGAACTACATGCAACAAAGAATAGCCAAAGAAATAACATTTTGACAGAAGGTGGGGTACATCTAGGAGGAGGAAAATGCATTATATAACAAATGCAGCTTGGCAACAAATATAGGTGTAATTTTCTGCTCCCAGTGTTTATTCTGCAAAGAATCTCAAAATATAAACCACCCCCCCATTCCTATCACAAAAGGGAAATATCTCTGAGAATTTACTGAATCACTGCTATGATTTTGCATGCCTGTTGAGATGCCTATTTTCAGTTTTAACTTATCCTTGCCAATCTTCTAAGTGGTCTATAATTCTCAACGATGAGTATTTTGCAGATGCTAAATCTAATCATTCTGACATCTATAAAAGATATGCAATTGGTGAGTAAGATGAAAAATGAAGGTGCAGAAATATGAAAAGTCTATCTTGGGAAAACAATAAAGCTACAACTATGGGTAAGCATATACTTTTGCCAGGGTAGTTTCTCTTCAGCGCTGTACTTCCATCTATTTTATTATTGATAGTCCTGAAGAAAGGAACATGTGAAGCTAGTGTATTTAATCACATTTATTCAATGAATTTTATTATAATTTTACTTGAGAATTCCCAAGAATGAAAATGTGGCTCTAAAATATGATTTTCTGAAAACAATGACAACATTATAGCACTTATAAAACTTAATGGATATAGGTATAATTTTCCTTTTTTATCTTTACTTTTCAAACTTTCTAAAGTATGAAATAACATCTATTCACTTTCTTTTATTTATGTTTTCCCCGAAACAACAACAAAAATAATCCCCTCACTTCAGTCAACAATTTACATTTAATTTTCCCATATTATCCCTATAAGAAAAATAGTTAAGTATTGCTCCATTTTCTCAATCTTGTGAAAAGAAATAAAAAAGCAAAATCGTAAGTATATATATGCTTATATCAATCACTGAAATATTAAAATATAGCAGAGTTTTAAATTTTTTCTATTGAAATAATTATATTCCTTTCTCCATGACTTGCTTTCAGAGGAACCTGCTAAGCACATAAAACATTTTTCATCCACAACGTAGCCTATGCTACTCTGCTAATTTCATACACACAAAACATATTCATGGTACACTCAACAAATTATATGAAGGTTTAATAATTTCCCTAAAGACTCTCTACCAGAGGTCTGTATTTGTAAGGGCCCAAATAACTTATTGTTTTAAGTATGAGTTATAGTATCTCATAGATAAGAAAATTTATTGTTAGAATATCTACAATCAGGCCTCTGTATCCATGGGTTCCACATCCATGGATTCAAACAACTGCAGATCAAAAATATTTTTGAAAATCAATAAAATAACAAAACAATAAAAAAAATACATATTTTAAAAACTCAATATAACAACTATTTACATAGCATTTACATTGCATTAAGTATTATAAGTAATCTACAGATGCCAAAAGTATACAGGAGGATATGCTTAGATTGTATGCAAATATTAGGCCATTTTATATCACGACTTGAACATCTGCAAATTTTGGTATCTCCAGCAGTTATAGAACCAGTTCCTCCAAGGATACAAAAGGACAAAAGTATTTGATTTTTTTTTCTTGTATTAGCAGGCAGTATTTGATTTTTCCTAACTTTCAAGATGTTAAAATTAATAAAAATCAGTTGAATAAAATGCATATAATTGAGATTTCTCAGTAACAACTAAGATCAGTCCAATAACTTATTACATATGTGTTTATTACATGTGCATTTTATAGTGTTACTTTCCAAAACCAGCTCAAATGTCATCTCACATGAAAAGCATGTCCTGGCTGGGTGCAGTGGCTCATGCCTATAATCCCAGCACTTTGGGAGGCTGAGGCGGGCAGATCACCTGAGGTCAGGAGTTTGGGACCAGTCTGGTCAACATGGTGAAACCCTGTCCCTACTAAAAATAGAAATATTAGCTGTGTGTGGTGGCGGGCGCCTGTAATCCCAGCTACCTGGGAGGCTGAGGCAGGAGAATAGCTTGAACCTGGGAGGCAGAGATTGCAGTGAGACGAGATTGCTCCATTGCACTCCAGCCTGGGTGACACAGCGAGACTCCATCTCAGAAAAAAAAAAGAGAAAAGCATGTCCTAAATTTTCACAGGAGAAATTAGGAGTTCTCTTCTTTGTATTCCTAGAGCATGTCTTGGCTTTAAATTTTAAGAAATTCTAAATTTCTTTTTCAAAAAATAAGTGTGCATTGTTAATTTTTTTTTTTTTCTTTTTCTTTCTGAGATGGCGTCTTGCTCTGTTGCCCAGGCTGTAATGCAGTGGCGCGATCTCGGCTCACTGCAACCTCTGCCTCCTGGGTTCAAGCGATTCTCCTGCCTCAGCCTCCCGAGTAGCTGGGACTATAGGCGCTTGCCACCATGCCTAGCTAATTTTTGTATTTTTAGTAGAGACGGGGTTTCACCGTATTGGTCAGGCTGGTCTTGAACTCTTAACCTCGTGATCCGCCTGCCTTGGCCTCCCAAAGTGCTGGGATTACAGGCGTGAGCCACCATGCCTGGCCTTTAAATTTCTAAAATGTATGAATGAATACCTATGTGAAATTGTGAGGAAATACTTGATTATTTGGGGAAAGAATAAAATGATGGGAAAAAAAAATCTCCTTCCCTCAGGGCATGGAAAGAATAGTGGCTTTCTGAAACATGGGAGAGTGTAATGGAAGTGATGAAGCTGGCAGATTCAGAGCAGAACATGAGGACTGCCAGCAGAACAGCTTTAGAATGTGATCATGAGGGTGGCAGGTTAAGTATCTACAAAAAACTGGGGAACAGAGGCACAGTTTTTCCTTTCTTACTGCAGCAGGTGAGCTTCCAAAGCAGGGAACCAATGGAATTAAGTAGGGGTTGGAGTTTGTATGACAGTGAGTTAAACTACCAGTCTTTGCCATTCGGCCCAAGGAAACCAGACGAATTTGAAGTGAGACGCAACAGTCCCATAGTTTTAAATGTGGCCTTGACCCTCTGTACTGATAAACACAAGAGTGGCACAGGGAGGGTAATGGTGATGGGCATAATTCCAGCTCTTTTTATTGCAACTTGGAAGACCTGCATCAAATATATTTCTCCTTCTATTTTATTTCTGTCCTTCTTAGCTTCTTTAACTCACACTATAGCATATTTTTTTCATGTTAAACCAGTTAATATTATTAAATTCAATTCCATACATAGTTGCTAAGTGTTTACTATGTGACAGAAATACTATGTTAGGTATGGCAGAAGTTTCTGTCCTACATTTCTGCACATTCCTCCTTCCTGAAATTAGACTCTAATACAGTAGTTGAGACAAGGCAAGCAAACACATAGTTCAAGGCGGAAAATCATTAAGTGCCACAGCAGAATTACAATAAAAGTGTTTGACATTTCAAAAGAAAATACTGTTGCCCCCACTAGGAGTATTGCCAATGAAGGGCCAGCATTTGAGATGGGGCTTAATGGATGGGTATATTTTACCTATATCACGTAATTCTTCTGTCAGGATCACACAAATGTTACATGCTGATTCTTCTTTCCTATATACCCCCTTCTTCTCTTAACAAAAATATACTGCTTTCTTAAAGAAAATATGGCCCAGTGCTGTGGCTCATGCCTGCAATCTCAACACTTTGGGAGGCCAAGGCGGGAAGATCACTTGAGCCCAGGAACTCAAGACCAGCCTGGGCAACATAGGGAGACCCAGTTTCTACAAAAAGTAAAAATTAAAAAAAAAAATTAGCCAGGCATGGTGGTGCACATCTGTGGTCCTAGCTACTCAGGAGGCTGAGGTGGGAGGATCCCTTGAGCCCAGGAGGTTGAGGCTACAGTGAGCTGTGATCACACCACTGTACTCCAGCCTGGGCAACAGACAGAGACACTGGCTCAAAAATAATGAAGAATAAAAACGAAGAAAATGTGTAGTATGAGTTAACAATTTTATGTATAATCCATATGACATTCCTTTGTATAAGAAATATCTTCAACAGTCACCATCATTTTAAAAGATGTTTCCCACAGAAGATTCATTAATTGAGGCCTCAAAGGCCTCAATACTATCTGTATTTACATAATAGGATACATAGTTTTTTACAGCTAAGAAACACCATATATAACATTTCTCAAGTAAATCTACCAGTCCTTAGACTGATACATCAGCTGTTAGTTTAAAATTCTTTCGACAGTTCAGGCCAGTGAATAAGTCTCTGACATTATCAGAAAGGGTTGTTAACGGACACACGAATAAAGGAAATAGAGCAATTTTGATCTCAATATTTGATTGCTGAACATACTGGATCAATTTCACACTTGTACTTTAGAAACAAAGCATTTTAAAGTATGTGAGCGATAAACTACAATTTTTCCTCACTCTCAACAGTACATGTACGTTCTCTGTAAGCGTATGAACGATATGTTTATATTCATTGGTGTCTATATAGGCAAATGCATTTTTTTTCCACTAGTGGAATGTAATTAACTTAGGAAACAGAGGGTAGCAGCTGTCTTAATGGCACAAACAAGTAGCCAAACTCCCATTATTTCTCTAACAGACTTTAATATAAAGTACGGAGGTTCACACACCACCTTGCAATCTCATGGCTAAAGGGGCATATGAAGGCCTATTGGATAAATGACAGAAAACTGAGTGGAGGATTTATCTCCTTAGCTTTCATCTTCAATAATGACATGGCTGATGGTGAGCAAAGAACTTAATTCCCATTTCTCTTTTCCACAGACAGTGATATGATTCACTTCACAAAGCTACCGATGGTTAGAACTAGAAATTAACAGTTTTTGAAACAACTGGAACTTATTTCCTTCTTAGTGTACATGAATGATTCATATCACTGTTAATAACAGTCGAATTCTTGCATGACTAGACAGAAAAATCTCCTCAATGTGGAACGTTGACCCAACTCAGTAAAAAGTCTCTAAAGCAATAAACTGCTGAGATTCAATGAAACAAAACTACTTAATATCCAAGAAAACTATATTAGAAGGATCCTGAGAGGCAGACCAGTAGGCTACTGTCTCTCAGAAGGAGACAGATTTGATGAGATCATTATGTTTCCTTTATGCATGTTGTTATTAAAAACCAAACAAAACCTAAACCTATTCATCTAGATTGCATGCTATATATAAACTGAATACCAGGGGATTTTTTTCTTAAGCAAGATTATAGGAGACTAAACCAACTCCATCATTTTCATTACTGGAATTTCTAAAATTTGACCAAGTTAAGCACTTCTTATCTAAACTGTACCTATTATTGTCAGACAAAAACTCTGTCTAACTCAAGGAAAACAGAAAATCAATACTCAAGTTTATAATCGTCATTTTACAATTTAGGATCTTCTTTTTTTTTCTTCTTAATTTGAGACGGAGTTTTGCTCTTGTTGCCCAGGCTGGAGCACAATGGTGCGGTCTCAGCTTACCCCAACCTCCGCTTCCCGGGTTCAAGCAATTCTCCTGCCTCAGCCTCCTGAGTAGCTGGGATTACAGGCATGTGCCACCATGCCCGCCTAATTTTGTATTTTTAGTAGAGACAGGGTTTCTCCATGTTGGTCAGGTCAGGCTGGTCTTGAACTCCCGACCTCAGGTGATCCACCCACTTTGGCCTCCAAAAGCGCTGGGATTACAGGGCATGAGCCACTGCGCCCAGCCAGGACCCATTTTTTTTTTAAAGGAAGTTTCTAAGAAAATTTTAAATATGAAGACATTACAACTTTTTTTTTTTTTTTTTTTTTTTTTTTAATTTTTAGAGATGAGATCTCTTGTCCAGGCTAGGGTACAGTGTCACAATTGTAGCTCACTGTGGCCTCAAAATCCTGGGCTCAGGCAGTCTTCCCGCCTTAGCCTCCTGAGTAGGTGGGAGTAGAGGTGCGTGCCACCATGACCTGTTCACATTACAACTTTTAACACTATACATACATGCACACACAGATAAAACAAATAGTTTTTCTTCTTACTTTTCATTGAAAATATGTCATTTTCAAATTATACAATTGTACAATTTCAAATTAGACAATTATATAAGTTTGATCTATGGAATGTCAGAACAGAAGATTGGTCTTCAAGTTATCAAGTAGCAGCGATTTGATTTTATGCCCCTATAATTAGCTACTCCCTAGTATATGGATGTTAGGGTCCTTTCATTACTCCAATTTTCTGCACATGCAATTCCCCGCCCTTACACTTTCTTTTTTACTGGGCAATTTCCTACTCATCCTCAAAGATCAAGATTAAAACCAGCTGCTCAGTAAAGATTTCCTGGACTTGAACAGGCAGAGGTGGTTGCTATGTCCACTGTACTCCATAGCACTGAGGTTAATATTGATGTGAGTGAATATGCTGTATGGTAATTTACTTCTTCAGATTTCTGCTTCCCTTACTACATGTAGGATACTGAATGGCAGGTACTACACAAAATTATCTGTACTCTCAAAGTGTCTGATATACAGATGTTTAATAACTGTTTATCTATTGAATCTATAAAAATGAAAATACAACCACTTTAACAAAATTCTCTGCCGTAAATCAAGAGTACATTTGTATATTGCTTAAGTACATTCAGCCCTTTACTAATATTTCATACAGTTATGGTTTTGGAAACATTGCTAAGAGATGCAAACCAGTATGCTGCATCTTAGTATCTGATAAAGCAAAGCACAATTCTAAAACATGACATAAAATAGTATTTAGTTGGCTTTGGTAACTAATAGCAATTTGACAGGAAATAAAGAACTGGCTTAGTTGTTTGTCTTGATGATATTAACACCAAAATGTGACATACTGCATATTTTAACATTTCAATGAAAACACATTTCTTAATCTTGGAACAAGTGAAAACAGAAGCATTTTTAAGAGGCTATGATGAATAGCATAGAAAAGGAAAGAAACAGGAAAGAAGCAGTCTTTCCTCCTATGGTTTGGAGAAATAAAAATGGGATCTATGTTTTCAACTGAAGTCAGAGTCTGAAATATGTCTATTATTTTAACACATTTTCATCTCATATCTTAGAAATTAGTCTCCGGTTGCCTTGTTAAAGTTCATATGCTCAAACAAGAAAAACAAGCGCAATTCCTTTCCCTATAATGATGTAATTTCTATAGAGAACAGAACATTGATCTATTATCAAATCTTCATGTGAATTCCACATTTTAAAAACAATTTTAAGTTCCACGAACTGAAACTGCATTTTCTACACATATCATCCATTCCTTTAAAGCATATATACAAAATTAAACCATAATAATGATTGTATAATGATAAAAATATCCAAAACTGCAATTATTTAACCAATGACTTCTTACAAATTTTAAAAGCTACATAAATGTGATAAATCACATATTCCTGAGTATGCAAAAAGCACGGTTTTTATGCAGATTGCCTCATTTAATTTTAGCAATACCCTAAATAGAACAATTCTGACAATTACAGTTATTTTATGGGAGGAGACTAATGTCTCAAGAAGTTATAAACATGTCTAATATCACATAACTGGTTACTTGCAGAGGAAGAAATAAAAATCAGGTCCTTCTATGACTAAATCCCATGGATGACCTGACTCACCCAACACTGCTTTTATCTTTTAGCAACCACAATTTGGAAAAAAAAAAAAAAAACAAACCCTAGGATTCACATTATTTAATACTATACAGTTTTTTAGTGAGAAAGGTAAGAATAGGATCTTGGTTGAGGCTACATTAAAATTAATATAATAAAAAATAAACTAAGCTATTTAAACAAGGTAGAACCAAAATCAGGCATCTCAAATCATGCAGCTTATGATTATACCAAAAACACAAACTGAAAGGTTCTAACATATCTTTTTCTCAAATAACCCACAAAATGGAGACTCAAAATCATTACTTACTTTTACATGCTCTGAAATATTGATAAAATAAACTGCAATAATTGTCTCACTGCCCAGTCATTTTGACAGTTTTATCTACTCCTATTGCTATTGCACAGTGTTAATTCAAGTGACATTTTAGATGCTGAAGGGTTATTTTATTTTCAATGGAAGGTATAATAAAGAAGAACATACCATATTGTCTCAAATAACATTAATAATTCTGAATGATTTTAGAACTAAAATTTATCATTCCATGGAAAGGTGGAATCTCAAGATATTAGCAAAATACATATTAAAATGGTCTCAGATTTTCTTTTCTTACCCTGTTATCAGACCTGGAGGTAGGCTGATAATCCTTTAGGCAAATTGTTTTATTTATAGGTATCTGTTTTGTGATTTTCTTAGTCGTTTCTTTTTAATACTAAAATTCTGACATTAACCCTGTACACAAGGGCAATCTTCAAAGTTGCAAATTTGATTAGGTAGCAAACTGGCAGTTAACAAAGTGAGAACCTTCAAATCCAAGACATCTTAGGCAACAGTATAAAATATGCTAGATGACACTACTGACTTACAGTTAGACTGCAGAGCAGCTCTTTAATATGCTGTATAAAGACTCAGGAAAGATCAAAGCAGAGCTGGCAAATTCTGGTGCGGAATCAAGGGAAGCATACACAGGGGTGGAACTCATGTTCTAAGTGTGCAGTGTGGCAACGTGGGAGGATGCAGGAGCCACGAGAGAAAAGTCAGTTGCAAGATGGTGATTCCAAACCTAAGGAAGCATCAAAAAATTATACTCCAATGCCCAGCATGACCTAGGGCTGGCCAATGTCTAAATTCCTTTTTTGCAAGGAATGTTGTTTTCACTTTGGTCTACTGAAGGAATCACCTCCTTTTCTCCCCCTCTCGCCTATACCTATCTATGACTATGCTCCTGACGCTACAATGGAAACTAAAGGGAAAATACAAATACTATTAGTTTTTTTTTCTTCTTTTGACACAACCTGTTCCATAAGGTGAGTAACACAACCATTGAGACATACCTCTTACTAAAAATTGATAGAACATTACTCATGCCCTCACTTCATCTTATATATATTCACTTCTTATAACTAAAAAGAAGAAAACGTTTCTTTTCAAATGAGGCTGAGGGAGATCAGTAACTTGTTTAATTAAGTAGATGTGTTATGTTTGTCCAAATGGGGCAAAGTGGATTTAAACAAAATAAAATTATACCAAAGACTGTATAAGTTTGTATATTCACTCTTTATGCTGATCTACTTTATGTGTGATTTTAATCTCCCTACCCCATGGGCCTATTTTAGCAAAACAATATTTCAGTTTGTCAAAGATAAAGTGCACTGTGCATTGATTTCACTGTCATGTCCATTTCCTTTGCCAACAGGGACAGAACAAAATTTTAAGATAAGAGTGCTTCATAACAAGTCCAGCCCAAAGTAGCTCCTGGCCTCATCAAAGTTTAATGAGACATTCAATCTAAGAAATAAATTAAATGACATTTTGAGATCATGCTTAATGAAGCGGGTATCTACAGAAGCTCTAGGTTGCAATAGTGTTCTTATAATCTGTGGAGAATAGGGCAAGAGAATGTCATCAATCATTTGGGACAAAATGGCACTCTGTGGACTAGAAACTGTTGAACCTCAGTAGCTCCCGGTCTCAATCATGGCCCAAAACTGGTTTCTTTTTATGTCAGTACCATAAAATATTTTCCATGTGTCTATGTTAATTCCATAAGTCAATGTCTCATCATTGTTATAACCACATAAAAACACACAGTGTTTGTGAAACAGCAGAATGAACAAAGCCAGGGAAAATACAATGCTGGATAAAACAAAATAGAGAACACATTTTTTAAATTGAGAAATTTCTAGCTTCGGGTATGTACTTAACACAAGACATTTTCCTATAACAGAAATGAAAGTAAAGGTGACATGTCCAAAAGATATACTAAAAGCTACACTAATTAAGAAGTGATTTCCGTTAAAATCATTAAGAAGAGGATTATAAATGGTCCTAACAATAAAATGCAGTCAGTATGGAGCATCAGTTCTGATAGACTCAATTAACATATGATTCCAAAACAATTAGCTCACTTAAAAATTAAGTGAGAATAAGTTTAAAGTACCTTACTATTTCAACATACAAAGAGGTCAAGTCATAGTTACAATTCTTGATAAATATAATTAAATGTAATTAAAATAAACAGAATAGGAAAACATTTGCAACAAATATTTGTTATATAAAGAATTCAAGCTAAAGTGTTAAACATTTGATCTTAATCAATAGACAAAGGACATAGGAAGTCGATTCACAAATGAAGTGACAAAGTTAATTAAAAAAGGAAAATATTTTTCATTCAGAGTCATAGGAATTTAAGTTATAACAAAAAGCTTACCACTTTATATGTATTGGCATAATTTTTTAAAATGTCTCATTTTTTACTTTTACATTTTATTGAATTTGGACATTTGCTTGTTTTTATGAGCAGTTCTTGCTATCCCTCTTTGGAAGTCAGAGTAACATAAAATACATAAAACTACTGTTTTTGAGGCTATGATGAAACTCATATGCTTATTTATTCCTGATGATTGTATACATTGATACAATCTTCCTGGAAAACAATTTTTCTAGAAAATTGAAGAGTAGAAAAATGTTTATAGATCTTGGTACATCTAAAAGGAAATAATCAAAGGGAGGAGATAAAAGATACATAAAGACAGAAAATGTAAAGTTATGTTTAATAATGAAAGGTTTGAGGTCTTTGTGCTCTATAGAAGACTGATTGATGATGTTTGGTACATCAATTTGAGTCAGGATTACATAATAATTAGAAATGATTATGTAGTAAGGGTAGCAACATAGAAAGAGTATCATACTTTAAAAAGTTAAGTGTAATAAATGCAAATGAAGACCTATAAACATTACCTATTGATAAAGACTGAGGAAAAAACCTTAAAATAATGACAAAAAAAATCCACTCAACACTGCCTTACATTACTGGGAAAGGGATATCAGAAACATCCTTTTGTTGCCTTAATGTTGTTTAAAAAATAAATGATAAAAATTGAAATAATGCAAAGGCTTACATAATAGTCCACTCAATTCTGGGCCAACAGAATGAACATCCTACTCAAAAGATATTTTTTGTAAGAACATTTGTTAGAATATTTTATTATCTCAAAACACCCAGAAAGTCTATACATTCCTTTCTAAAGATATATTGCCACAGAAAATAGACTATTTTCTACCTTAAATTTATACAGGATTTTGTCAGTCATTCCCTTTTGGCAAAAGTAGCAAACACAGAAAAGCACGCCTTATCTAATAGTAGCTAATGCATTAATTAGATCCAAGTTAATCTGAAAACAGACTGAAACAAATTAAGCAAATTAAATTCTATTTTGAAGTAAAATTTATTCTTACAATCTGAATTGCAGAACTGGTTGACTCCTTCAGAGTTAATCTGCCTTCAGGCAGGTGAATATATAGTCAACAAGGATAAATGGGTTTCTATTCTCTTCCTGAGTTCAATTATGTTTTTTGAAAAAGGGACCATGTCTTGTTTACTATTATATTCTTATCACTTATTACAGTATTGGTCACGCAGTGAGTTCCAGATGGATGGATGGATATAAAAAATAATTACAAGAAAAGACACTAGAATGTTTTCATTTCCATGCTGATTCACTTTTCTTTTTTGCAGGGGGGAGACAGAGTCTCACTATGTCACTGAAGCTGGAGTGCAATGGCATGATCTCAGCTCACTGCAACCTCTGCCTCCCAGGTTCAAGTGACTCTCCTGCCTCAGCCTCCTGAGTAGCTGGGATTACAGATGTGCCCCACCATGCCTGGGAAATTTTTCTATTTTTAGTAGAGACAAGGTTTCACCATGTTGGCCAGGCTGGTCTCGAACTCCTGACCTCGTGATCCACCCACCATGGCATTCCAAAATGCTGGGATTACAGGCGCGAGCTGCTGCACCTGGCCCCGATTCACTCTTGTGACAAATTTCTTCATTTGACAAAATAAAAGACAGAATTTCACTATGAAAATCAATCATCATTGCACACTCTTTAGTCCTCTGCATATATGGATCATGACTGACAAGCAACACTTAATGAAAATATTACTTTTGTGAAGCTCCATAAGGTTTATTAATCAAATACTGGGCAGAAGGTAACACAAAATCTTACCATCTCAATCAGAGGCATGAAAAAAAGTGGGGGTCCAATTCTGGCTCTGACACTTCCTAGTTTTCTAACTTTGGGTGTGTCACTTAACTGCTTAGTACCTCAGTATTTACATCTCTAAAATTGGATGGTTCTTACCTAATAAGGTTCTGGTAAAGATTAAATGAATTAATTCATGTAAAGTCCTTAGAATAGAGTCTGACATATACTATGAGCTTAATAAATGTGAGCTGCCATCATCATCATCATCACCATTCTTGTGATTACTGTTGTTACAAACGTCCAATAGATGATCTTAAAAGATGTTCATAAAATCCCTAAAATGCTTGCTGAATGAGTACTTTCAATCTAACTTGGGTTTAAAATATTAAAGTGCTTCAATTGAAGGCTGTAAACATTGTTACATGGCATTAAAGCTATATTACTGGTAACATTTTTCAATATATTGGTAAAGTACTTTCTTCATAAGCGATTAGATAAAACATGCAAATACCTAGTTTAGCTATTAATTTAGCCAAAAACAACAATAAAGACACTGTTAGCATGATAAAGGATTGATTAGAAAGAGCGCCTGGCCGGGCGCGGTGGCTCACGCTTGTAATCCCAGCACTTTGGGATCACGAGGTCAGGAGATGGAGACCACGGTGAAACCCCATCTCTACTAAAAATACAAAAAAATTAGCCGGGCGTGGTGGCGGGCGCCTGTAGTCCCAGCTACTCGGAGAGGCTGAGGCAGGAGAATGGCGTGAACCCGGGAGGCGGAGCTTGCAGCGAGCCGAGATCGCACCACTGCACTCCAGCCTGGGTGAGAGAGCGAGACTCCATCTCAAAAAAAAAAAAGAAAGAAAGAGTGCCAAAATTCCATAAGATAACAGTAGGTTCAATTCACGGTCCATGACAGTGGCAGTAGCAAGTGAGTAGATAACAGGAGGTCACTATGAGATACTGAGATTAGAATACCAGAATCTAAAACTTAAAGCATCTTTTGAAAGTAGAGTCAAGGTAATTGGTAATAGAATTATAGAAACAGGGTCACAGGCCATTAAAATAATTCTGCCAAACGATATTATTACTGGAAAGGATGCTTTTAATGTGTCACAAGTATATATGCCTGAGTGTTCCTGACCCATAGCATTTTAAAAGCATTGCCTGCCCCTTGATAGGTACAGTCATACTGATTTTTTCTGTCAAACATACTATCTTCATCAATTAAAAAAAAATTTCTTTTAGCATAACCTCAGCAGAGCGTAAGATGTGTCAAATGCTAAATGAATGTTTAATTATCATTCAGCATTACAATAGATATGACTAAGATATAAGGATATTATAAATTGATCATCTAATTATATACATTATGTATGCCTCTATATATGTTTTCATGTATGATCCAAGTCTTTCAATGTAAAAGATCCTATGACATAAGTATCCATTTTCCCTAGTAACCTCCATAATGAAAATGAAACAGCATTTTAGGACCTCATGATAACTATATTCACAATCATTCCAATATTTAAATAAACTGGTCTTTTTACAACATGTCATTTTTAGAAGTAGCTTGGAAGAAACAGAGTTAAAGAATGCTGATAAAAAGGTGTATACTTTTATTTTTATTTTTTATTTTTTTGTTTTTAAGTTCTGGGATACACGTGCAGATTGTGCAGGTTTGTTACATAGGTATACATGTGCCATGGTGGTTTGCTGCACCCATCAACCCATCATCTAGGTTTTATGCCCTGCATGCATTAGGTATTCGTCCTAATGCTCTCCCTCCCCTTGACTCTGACCCCATGACAGGCCCTAGTGTGTGTTGGTCCCCTCCCTGTATCCATGTGTTCTCATTGTTCAACTCTCACTTATGAGTTAGAACACGTGGTGTTTGGTTTTCTGTTCTTGTGTTACTTTGCTGAGAATGATGGCTTACAGCTTCATCCATGTCCCTGCAAAGGACATGATCTCATTCTTTTTTATGGCTGTATGGTATTCCGTGGTGGAAATGTGTCACATTTTCTTTATCCATTCTATAATTGATGGGCATTTGGGTTGGTTCCAGGTCTTTGCTACTGTAAATAGTGCTGCAATAAACATACCTGTGCATGTATCTTTATAATAGAATGATTTATAATCCTTCGGGTGTATACCCAGTAATGAGATTGCTGGGTCAAATGGTATTTCTGGTTCTGGATCCTTGAGGAATCGCCACACTGTCTTCCACATGGTTGAACTAATTTACATTCCCACCAATAGTGTAAAATAATTCCTATTTCTCCACAGCCTCACCAGCATCTACTGTTTGCTGACTTTTTAATAATCATCATTCTGACTGGCATGAGATGGTGTCTCATTGTGGTTTTGCATTTCTCTAATGACCAGTGATGATGAGCTTTATTTCATATGTCTGTTGGCCACATTTCTTTTGAGAAAGGTCTGTTCATATCCTTTGCCTACTTTTTGATTTTTTTTTCTTGTAAATATGCTTAAGTTCCTTGTAGATTCTGGATATTAGACCTTTGTCAGATGGGTAGAATGCAAAAATATTCTTCCATTCTGTAGGTTGCCTATTCACTCTGATGCTAGTTTCTTTTGCTGTGCAGAAGCTCTTTAGTTTAATTAGATCCCCTTTGTCCATTTTGGCTTTTGTTGCCATTGCTTTTGGCAGTTTAGTCAGGAAGTATTTGCCCATGCCTATGTCCTGAATGGTATTGCCTAGGTTTTCTTCTACAGTTTTTATGGTTTTGGGATTTACATTTAAGTCTTTAATACATCTTAATTTTTGTATAAGGTGTAAGAAAGGGGTCCAGTTTCTGTTTTCTGCGTATGGCTAGCCAGTTTTCCAAGCATCATTTATTAAATAGGGAATCATTTCCCCATTGCTTTTTTTTGTGAGGTTTGTTGAAGATCAGATGGTTTTAGATGTGTGGTGTCATATTCTGAGGTCTCTGTTCTGTTGTATCAGTCTATATGTCTGTTTTGGTACCAGTATCACGCTGTTTTGGTTATTACAGCCTTGTAGTATAGTTTAAAGTCAGGTAGTGTGATACCTCCAGCTTTGTTCTTTTTGCTCAGGATTGTCTTGGCTATACAAGCTCTTTTTTGGTTCCATATGAAATTTAAAGTAGTTTTTTTTTTCCAATTCTGTGAAGAAAGTCAATGGTAGCTTGATGGGAATAGCACTGAATCCATACATTACTTTGGGCAGTATGGCCATTTTGACAATATTGATTCTTCCTATCCATGAGCATGGGCTGTTTTCCCATTTGTTTGTGTCTTCTCTTATTTCCTTGAGCAGTGAGTAGTTCTCCTTGAAGAGGTCTTTCACATTCCTTGTAAGTTGTATTCCTGGGTATTTTATTATCTTTGTAGCAATTGTGAATGGGAGTTCATTCATGATTTGGCTCTCTGTTTGTCTATTATTGCTGTATAGAAATGCTTGTGATTTTTACACATTGATTTTGTATCCTGAGACTTTGCTGAAGTTGTTTATCAGCTTAAGGAGTTTTGGGGCTGAGAAGATGGGGTTTTCTAAATAGAATCATGTCATCTGCAAACAGAGACAATTTGACTTCCTCTCTTCCTATTTGAATACCCTTTATTTCTTTCTCCTGCCTGATTGCCCTGGCCAGAACTTCGAATACTATGTTGAATAGGAGTGGTGAGAGAGGGCATCCTTGTCTTGTGCAGGTTTTCAAAAAGAATGCTTCCAGCTATTGCCCATTCAGTATGATATTGGCTATGGGTTTGTCATAATTACCTCTTACTATTTTGTGATATGTTCAATCAATGCCTAGTTTATTGAGAGTTTTTAACATGAAAGGATGTTGAATTTTATTGAAGGCCTTTTCTGCATCTATTGAGATGATCATGTGGCTTTTGTCATTGTTCTGTTTATGTGATGGATTACGTTTACTGATTTGCATATATTGAACCAGCCTTGCATCCCAGGGATGAAGCCAACTTGATCATGGTAGATAAGCTTTTTCATGTGCTGCTGGATTCAGTTTGCCAATATTTTATGGAGGATTTCTGCATAGATGTTTATTAGGGATATTGGCCTGAAGTTTTCTTTTTTTGTTGTTGTGTCTCTGCCACGTTTTGGTATCAGGATCATGCTGGCCTCATAATATGAGTTAGGGAGGAGTCCCTCTTTTTCAGTTGTTTGGAATAGTTTCAGAAGGAATGGTACCAGCTCCTCTTTGTACCTCTGGTAGAATTCAGCTGTGAATCCATCTGGTTTGGGGCTTTTTTTGTTGGTATGCTATTAATTACTGCCTCAATTTCAGAACTTGGTATTGGTCTATTCAGGGATTCGACTTCTTCCTGGTTTAGTTTGGGAGGGTGTATGTGTCCAGGAACTTATCTATTTCTTCTAGATTTTCTAGTTTATTTGTGTAGAGGTGTTTATAGTATTCTCTGATGGTAGTTTGTATTTCTGTGGGACCAGTGGTGATATCAACTTTATCATTTTTTTATTGTGTCTATTTGATTCTTCTCTCTTTTCTTCTTTATTAGTCTGGCTAGCAGTCCCTCTATTTTGATAATCTTTTCAAAAAACCAGCTCCTGGATTCACTGATTTTTTGAAGGGTTTTTCGTGTATCTCCTTCATTTCTGCTCTCATCTTAGTTATTTCTTGTCTTCTGCTAGCTTTTCAATTTGTTTGCTCTTGCTTCTCTAGTTCTTTTAATTGTGATGTTAGGGTTTCGATTTGGGATCTTCCCATCTTTCTGATGTGGGCACTTAGTGCTATAAATTTCCCTCTTAACACTGCTTTAGCTGTGTCCCAGAGATTCTGGTACATTGTCTCTTTGCTCTCATTGGTTTCAAAGAACTTCTTGATTTCTGCCTTAATTTTGTTACATACCCAGGGGTCATTCAGGAGGAGGTTGTACGATTTCCATGTAGTTGTGTGACTTTGAGTGAGTTTCTTAATCCTGAGTTCTAATTTGATTGCACTGTGGTTGGAGAGACTTGTTATGATTTCCATTCTTTTGCATTTGCTGAGGAGTGTTTTACTTCCAATTATGTGGTCCATTTTAGAATAAGTGCTGAGAAGAACGTATATTCTGTTGATCTGGGGTCAAGAGTTCTGTAGATGTCTATTAGGTCCACTTGATCCAGAGCTGAGTTTGAGTCCTGAATATCCTTGTTAATTTTCTGTCTTGTTAATCTGTCAAACATTGACAGTGGGGTGTTAAAGTCTCCCACTATCATTGTGTGTGAGTCTAAGTTTCTTTATAGGTCTCTAAGAACTTGTTTGATGAGTCCAGTTGCTCCTGTATTGAGTGCATATGTATTTAGGATAGTTAGCTCTTCTTGTTGCATTGATCCCTATACCATTATGTAGTACCCTCCTTTGTCTTTTTTGATCTTTGTTGGTTTAAAAGTCTGTTTTATCAGAGACAAGGATTGCAATCTCTGCTTTTTTTTTTTTTTTTGCTTTCCATTTGCTTGTTAAATATTCCTCCATCCCTTTATTTTGAGCCTACGTGTGTCTTTGCATGTGAGATGGGTCTCCTGAATACAGCACACCGATGTGTCTTCACTCTTTATCCAATTTGCCAGTCTGTGTCTTTTAATTGGGGCATTTAGCCCATTTACATTTAAGGTTAATACTGTTTTGTGTGAATTTGATCCTGTCATCATGACTCTAGCTGGTTATTTTGCGCATTAGTTGATGCAGTATCTTCATAGTGTCAGTCATTGGTCTTTATATTTTGGTACGTTTTTGCAGTGGCTGGTACCGGTTTTCCCTTTCTATATTTAGTGCTTCCTTCAGGAGCTCTTGCAAAGCAGGCCTGGTGGTGACAAAATGCCTCAGCATTTGCTTGTCTGGAAAGGATTTTATTTCTCCTTCACTTATGAAGCTTAGTTTGGTTGGATATGAAATTCTGGGATGAAAATTCTTTAAGAATGTTGAATATTGGCCCCCACTCTTTTCTGGCTTGTAGGGTTTCTGTAGAAAGATCTGCTGTTAGTCTGATGGGCTTCCCTTTGTAGGTGACCTAACCTTTCTCTCTGGCTGCCCTTAACAGTTTTTCTTTCATTTCAACCTTGGAGAATCTGATGATTATTTGTCTTGGGGTTGATCTTCTCATGGAGTATCTTAGTGGTGTTCTCTGTATTTCCTGAATTTGAATGTTGGCCTGTCTTGCTAGGTTGGGGATGTTCTCCTGAATAATATCCTGAAGTGTGTTTTCCAACTTGGTTCCATTCTCCATGTCACTTTCAGGTATACCAAACAATCGTAGTTGGTCTTTTCACATAATGCCACATTTCTTGGAGGGTTTGTTCATTCCTTTTCATTCTATTTTCTCCAATCTTGTCTGCACACCTAATTTCAGCAAGGTGGTCTTCAATCTCTGATATCCTTTCTTCTGCTTGATCGATTCAGCTATTGATCCTTGTGCATGCTTCACAAAGATTTTGTGCTGTGTTTTTCAGCTCCATCAGGTCATTTATGTTCATCTCTAAACTGGTTATTCTAGTTAGCAGTTCCTGTAACCTTTTATCAAGGTTCTTAGCTTCCTTGCATTGGGTTAGAACATGATCCTTTAGCTCAGAGAAGTTTGTTATTGCCCACCTTCTGCAGTCTACTTCTGTCAATTCGTCAATCTCATCCTCCGTCCAGTTTTGTGCCCTTGCTGGAGAGGTGTTGTGATCATTTGGAGGAGAAGAGGCATTCTGGTGTTCAGAATTTTCAGAGTTTTTGCGCTGGTTTTTCCTCATCTTCGTGGATTTATCTACCTTTGATCTTTGAGGCTGATGACCTTTGGATGGGGTTTTTGTGTGGGGGGTCTTTCTTGTTGATGTTGTTGTTGCTTTCTGTTAGTTTTTCTTCTAACAGGACTCTCTTCTGCAGTTCTGCTGGAGTTTGCTGGAGATCCACTCCAGACCCTGTTCACCTGGGTATCACCAGTGGAGGCTGCAGAACAGCAAAGACTGTTATCTGCTCCTTCCTCTGGAATTTTCATCCCAGAGAGGCACCGGCCTGATGCCAGCTGCAGCTCTCCTGTATGAGGTATTTGTCAACCCCTGTTGGGAGGTCTCTCCCAGTCAGGAGGCATGGGGGTCATGGACCCACCTGAGGAGGCTGACTGAGCCTTACCAGAGCTGGTGTGCTGTGCTGGAAGAACTCCCTTATCAGGATCAGCTGCTGTCTTCGAAGCCGGCAGGCAGGAAAGATTAAGTCCACTGAAGCTGCGCCTGCAGCCGCCCCTCCCCACAGGTGCTCTGTCCCAGGAACATGAGAGTTTTATCTGTAAGCCCCTGACTGGGGCTGTGGCATTTCCTTCAGAGAGGCCCTGCCCCTGAGTAGGAATCTAGAGAAGCAGTCTGGCCACAGCTGCTTTGCCACGCTGTGATGAATTCCGCCCAGTCCAGACCTGTCAGTTTCAGCACTGTCAGGGGAAAACCACCTACTAAAACCTCAGTAATGGCGGATGACCCTATCTAGCACCAAGCTTGATCATCCCAGGTCGACTCCAGACTGCTGTGCTGGCAGCGAGAATGTCAAGCCAGTGGTTCTTAGCTTGCTGAGCTCCGTGGGAATGGGACCTGCTGAGTGAGACCACTTAGCTCCCTGGCTTCAGCCACCTTTCCAGGAGAGTAGATGGTTCTCCTGTTTCGCTGGGGTTCCAGGCACCGCCGGGGTACAAAAACAACTCCCACAGCTAGCTGAGTGCCTGCCCAAACAGCTGCCCAGTTTTGTGCTTGAGACCCAGGGCCCTGGTAGTGTAGGCATATGAGGGAATCTCCTGATCTGCAGATTGCAAAAATTCGTGGGAAAAGCGTAGTATCTGGGGCGGGTAGCACAGCCCCTCACCGCTTCCCTTGGCTAGGGGAGGGAAGTCCCTGGCTCCTTGCACTTCCTGGTAGAAGCGACGCCCCATCCGGCTTCTGCTCACTCTCTTTGGGTTGCACCCACTGTCTAACCAGTCCCAGTGAGATCAACTAGGTACCTCCCTTCTGCATTTGTCTCGTTGGGAGCTGCAGACTGGAGCTGTTTCTGTTTGGCCATCTTGGCTCCTCCATCCCCAAAATGAAAAGGTGTATACTTTTACTGTACTTGGTCTAGCTCTTTTAAAAGTAGGTAACTTTTAAAAAGTATTTAGAAAGGAAATACAACAGACCATATATTCTGATTTCTTCATGACTGAAAAAGCGTCAGATAATTCAAAGATAAGAGCATGAATGTACAGTCCATCGAAATCTGAGTAGAAGCCAAAGGATTAAGTTGCTATTAATATCAACAAGGTTTCAGGAAGTTTCCCTATCCTACTCCTCCACCAAGCCCTGGTTGAAATCAGAACTGAAAACAGCAGTTGGTATATGGAAAGGTTTCAACTTCAGCACTGAGAAAACTAATATTTCACAAGAACTAGAACATTGCGGGAGATCAGGAAAGAAGGAAAAATAGAAATTGCTTTAATAAAGAAGCAAGGAACATGATGTAAAGAAAGAAATATCCCTGGATCAAGCTTTACATAAATGCTTGCTTGAGAGACTGGAGTGTAGAATTATGCCATTGGCAAATATTAATAAAAAGACACAGATACACACATATACATAGAGATACATGTGTACATGTATATATGCATGTATACATATACTCCATACATATATATGGAATAAAAGCAATTTAAGCTATACAACATGATAAAGCAAGTTATTTTTATAAGAAATGTATTATCAGTTTTTATGTTCAGATACACACATGCACACACACACATATATACATATACACACATACACATATGTTGATATAATCCTCAAAAAAACCACCTTATGGGAAGATTACTTAGATTGAGGGTGGCTAACTATTATAAGGGGAGATTATAAAAAATAGGGTAAGAGAAAAACTCAGCACTGCCTTCCTCTGAAACATGCCTTAGCTTATGGCTAGGTGCTTTTCCTCCCATCTACTACCCGTCCTGACCCCATCCTCCCAAAGCACTTACTTCTCTGCTTGTGAATTCTTCTTTCTACATTCACATCCCCTCACCTTTAATCAAGTTTGGCCATGGCTCACATGTCAACCTAATATATTTGAAATACAAAGGATATCTCCTGCTTTCCTTTCTTAACAAAGTATAATGCTGTCAAAGTATGAGGGGATTTGTGAGCTGACAGGGATGAAAATAACAAATGAATGTGTTGGAAAATCACTGCGACTTTACGATAACAGAAGACCACACTACTTAAACTATGTAGTTGAAGTTCAATATATGTGATGAAACCCAGCAGGTACCTACTTGTCTATAGTCAGCACTGTACTAACTGATAAAAAATGTGGTAGCTGGCATGGATCATCAGCTTAAAGAGGTTATAATTTTAATGAAATAAAAGACCAGAAGAAATAATATACTTAAGGCATTGCTGGTGATTCTGTAAATTCATAGTATTTTACATAGGAATGAACTTTTATTATAAATGCAAATACATTAAATGCAAATTAAAATACATTTGTGCCTATATATGTATAATATACATATTCAAATTAAATAAGTTCTAGTTTCATCCACTTTGTAAGTTTTCATAGAAAAACTTCTGTGACCAAGTATAACAATGGACAAGTTTAGCTTAAAAGGTATATTAAAATCTGATGGTCCTTATGTTAATATATATATATATACACACGTACGCGTGTGTATATATATATGTATATACGCGTGTGTGTGTGTGTGTGTGTGTGTGTATTTTGTTGTTGTTGTTAGTATATCTCAATGATTTGACCAGGAATGTTTTAGGTAAATAAAACAGAATCCTTAGGTTTCTTATATATCTCTCTAGAGTCGTCTAATGAGTTTTTCTTTTTAACCGTAAGATGAGCTTCTCAACATTCATGAGACATGCACCAGAATCATTCATTCCCCTTGTCTTTTGAAAGAAACAAATAGTTTTCAGCTGACTCCCATGAATCTGACAGTCTCTCTTTCTGAGTCCTATAAAGCTGTCTAAGTGATGCAAACATAACTGGCTTGCTTTAGAATACTGAATAGCATTTTCTATTTATTTTTATTCAACTGGAAATACACAAGGCTGGGGAAATACAGAAAAGAATTAAAATAACTGGTTTTTAAAGAACAACCTGGTCAAATTAGTAAATATCTTAGCCCTTGACAGCCAACATGGTTGTGGTCAAGGAAAATCATAAAATGACCTAAACACTTCAAACTTAACCTTGGGAAAAGGCTGAAGAGTAGCCATTTGTTAAGCTGAAGCTACTAATTCTGCAAATCAGACATATAAATATCACCCTACCATGCCCCTGGTAAACAAGAGAACTGAAACAAATGTCATCTATAGTAAGCAAGGCACAGTAAATATACTTTAAAATGCAGATATAGCTCATGAACTACTATAGAATTATCTTCCAATAAAATAGGCTAACTAAATTTCTTACATATGTGATCGATTGTTAGATGTCTGAAGGAAGTTTATAAGAATAACTTACACTCTACCTTATATGAGATGAAGAATCACACAGTGTTTCTCCTTCTTATGGTCCTAAGATATTCGAATTTGAACTATTCTTAAAATGAGGCATATATAGAAAATGTAAGCACATAATTTCTTTAGTATTAGGAAGTTGTGTTTATGATTTGTGTCTATATGTGTATATACTTATGTACATGAATGTACAAATAACCTTCCATGTGACTCAGAACACATCTCATGGGGAACACAATTAGTCCTCACTATACATTTATGAATTAAGTTACCATTTTTCTTTTGGCACATGAGAGGGAATAGAGATAGTATATGAGTATAGTGAGTACGGCAGCCAGGCAATGGCAGAACAAGAACTGGCCTTCACTTATATTTACCTTTCATTTAATTTTCTTTTACCAGTTACACATTATTGTTTTTTATGTATTTCCTCAAAACTTCCTAACACCTGTAATCCCAGCATTTTGGGAGGCTGAGGCGGGTGGATCACTTGAGGTCAGGAATTCAAGACCAGTCTGACCAACATGGTGAAACCCCATTTCTACTAAAAATACAAAATTAGTCAGGCGTGGTGGCACATGCCTGTAATCTCAGCTACTTGGGAGGCTGAGGCAGGAGAATCGCTTGAACCCGGCAGGCGGAGGTTGCAGTGAGGCAAAATCACACCACTGCACTCCAGCCTGGGCAACAAAAGCAAAACTCCATCTCAAAAAAAAAAAAAAAAAACCGAAAAAAAAGAAATAAAAATCCTTTTTCATTTACATTTTCCAAATGAAAATCAGATGTGTACCAGCTGCAAATATACACTCTCAGTATAGAAATTGCATTTAAAATAACTATACAGTGATACCTGGCTCATTTCCTATATTTGAATCTGGAAAGAAATTGTTGGTAAAGGTCAGAGTGAACATTTTCCCTTTTTTTCTTTAACAAACTTCCAGTACTAGCTCATAAGTGAAGCATTTCATGTTATTTCTTTCCTGGTATCTCTACCATTTCTGTGTTTATTAGCATTTGATGACAAATCCCGTTATTAGTTCTGTGAATTTTATACCACTAGAACCACATTTTCTATCAACAAATTTCTGTTAGCATCTGATGATGTCCTAATGCCTACAATCTTCTGTTACATCCTGCTTGGCTTCAGAGCAGATCAGAAGGCAGTAACATGGAATTGAATGAACAAAGGTAAGATATAATACTGAAAATCCCCTTTTATTGTTCTTTCTCTATATACTGCAATACAACAAATCTATACACACGTACGTGCGTATGTATGTGTGTGTATATGTGTATGACTATAACTCTGATTCTGAGTTCTGGATCCAGTGATAAGCAACAGAGCTCTGCTAGCCTGTGTAATTGTCCCCATGTGTTTCCAATACCTAGTAGCTTCTGAAGATATCACTGACATATTCTTTCTTATTTTGTCTCATATTTGAAATACAGTTATGATTTTAGTCATTTATTGCAATTAAATCTTGTAAAGAATGCTTTATTTTATTTTGAAAAACAATGGCATCATTTCAAATAATTAACTTGTGTTCTCTTTACACACACATTTTTATTTATTTGCTTCTAAGTTAACTACCCAGCTACTGATAAGCTCTTTTGCTGTATGAACAATCATGTTTACTACTGCCCCATGGATGCTTACTCTTTTTTTTTTTTTTTTTTTTTTTAGCAATATAATGTTATTTGCTTTCCTTTTATTTTTTTAATATGTAGAACACGATATTTCAACATTAAAAATTTGTAACACGGTAGGCCAGTGCGGGCTTAGACTTTTTGTATTACTTTCCATTTATTAGCAATCTATCCACTTTTTTTTTTTTTTTGAGACGGAGTCTTGCTCTATCACCCAGGCTGGAGTGCAGTGGCGAGATCTCAGCTCACTGCAACCTCCACCTCCCAGGTTCAAGCGATTCTCCTGCCTCAGCCTCCTGAGTAGCTGAGATTACAGGTGTGTACTACCACACCCAGCTAATTTTTGTATTTTTAGTAGAGACGGGGTTTCACCATGTTGGCCAGGCTGGTCTTGAACTCCTGACCTCAAGTGATCTACCCGCTTCGGCCTCCCAAAGTGCTGGGATTACAGGCGTGAGCCACTGTGCCCGGCCTAATCTATCCACTTTTAATCATTTCTCATTTCACCAGTGAGACCAGTCAATGGCAATTTCCAATTATACTTCGAGACAATGCTGAAGTTACACTTTAATATTTAATTAAAAATTCATTATGATGCCCCAAATGTATGATTATACAATATATTTTGATGTTCTATATATTTCACCTATCTCCTAGAAGATATCACTTACTTTTTAGTTTTGTTTATAACTTTTTTTTAATTATGGAATTGATCAAGTGACATATATCAAAATTTACATGAGGTTTTCTCCTAAACTTTCACGCTCAGTAAGCCCAGCCCTATCCTAAGATTAAACAATAGCCACCTAGGTTTTGTTGTCCTTTATTGATTCATTTTATTAGCTTTTGCTTTTTTTTTTTAATCACTACAAAATTTATTTTAGAATATGGTAAGGTTGGGACCATACTCCCCAACCAAATGGTTTAACCAATTATTACAGAACTGTTGATTAAGTAATCCATCCTTGAGGAAGGTGGTTATACAGTTTAGGAAACAATTTTGAATGATCTAAAAATAGACCTCACGCTTGTAATCCCAGCACTTTGGGAGGCCGAGGCGGGCGGATCACGAGGTCAGGCGATCGAGACCACGGTGAAACCCCGTCTCTACTAAAAATACAAAAAATTAGCCGGGCGTGGTGGCGGGCGCCTGTAGTCCCAGCTACTCGGAGAGGCTGAGGCAGGAGAATGGCGTGAACCCGGGAGGCGGAGCTTGCAGTGAGCCGAGATTGCGCCACTGCACTCCAGCCTGGGCGACAGAGAGACTCCGTCTCAAAAAAAAAAAATAAATAAATAAAAAATAAAAAATAGACTTTCCTAATAATGTGGGCTCTTTCTCTTGCTGACATAAATAATATGTGCCTGTAAACTGTTAAGCTAAAAAATGGTTCATTTAATCACATTTAATTGAGTTTATGATTTTATACTTAATTCTAGCTTAAACTCTATAACAATACTATTTATTTTCTCCCCTCCCCTCTCATCATGATGTTTAAGGTAGGATATCTGGACAGGTGAAATCACTAAAACAAATTCAACAATTTGAAAATATTTCTAGGGGCCGGGCACAGTGGCTCACGCCTGTAATCCCAGCACTTTGGGAGGCCAAGGCGGGCGGATCACGAGGTCAGCAGATTAAGACCATCCTGGCTAACACAATGAAACCCCGTCTCTACTAAAAATACAAAAAGAAATTAGCCGGGCTTGGTGGCGGACGCCTGTAGTCCCAGCTACTTGGGAGGCTGAGGCAGGAGAATGGCTTGAACCCGGGAGGCAGAGCTTGCAGTGAGCCAAGATCACGCCACTGCACTCCAGCCTGGGCAACAGAGCAAGACTCTGTCAAAAAAAAAAAAAAAAATTTCTAGGATATTAAAATGGAATCATACCATTATCTGGTAGGTAGGGAAGGGAGAGACCATTTTTAATACTAATATGCAAAGAGAAACATTACCGTAGAACAGAGATATGGAGCAAACGCAAGACTTGTAGTCATATGACCTGAGGTTCTAAATCTGACTCTGCGACTTATTAGCTAGTTCTTCTGCTTTGGGCACATTACTTAAGGCACCTGAGCTTCAGTCTGTCACCCACAAAATGAGAGTAAGAGCCAATATGTCCTCACAGTGTTTTCAGAAAAAACAAAGCCTGACAATGTATGTAAAAGATACACTGAATACCAAAAAGAAATAAGCAAGTGTTTATTATATAAAGTATTATCCAAATATATAATATTATGACAAAACTAACTTATTTATAGACCAGAAATTAGAATCCATAATCCATGGATTTAAATTTTCCAGTTGGCTTGATTGCCTAATTCCAGCAGAGAAAGCAAAGTGACTAGGTAGTTCCTTGAGTCATATAATATTTTGTGAGGATGCTAAAATCCTGCTAAAGAGCAAAATAAAATAAATGAATATAACATGTAATTAAAAGTATTATGCAAGTATATTTTCCATTCAACTTGTCAGCATAAACTTCACCAGAAAATGAAATCGCTTTTCCAGCACCAGGAGGCAACCAAATAGAATGCAATCAATGTCTTTATTAAATGATACCAACTGGGAGATAACTTAGTCTTAGTACAAGGACAATAAAAGGCCTTAAATTTTTGACAAGACAAATGTGCCTTTAATTCACTTTAATAAAATAAGAGAAATCAATAATTAAAATGTGCCTGAGAAACTAAATTAACTGCATAATGAAGGTAACCCAATGAAGTACTGGCACATCAAAATATAGGAAGTATAAATCTGGTAAAAGAAGAAAAATAAAATTGACAAAGTTCAAGTTAATTTAAGAATAGAAATGTGGGCTGGGCATGGTGGCTTATGCCTGTAATCCCAATACACTGGGAGACTGAGGCGGGAGGATTGCTTGAGCTCAGGAGTTTGAGGCCAGCCTGGCCAACATGGTGAAACCCAATCTGTACAAAAAATGCAAAAATTAGCCGGGCATGGTAGCGAGCGCCTGTGGTCCCAGCTACTAAGGAGGCTGAGGTGGGAGAATCGCTTGAGCCTAGGAGGTCGAGGCTGCAGTGGGCCAAGATGGCACCACTGCACTCCAGCCTGGGCGACAGAGAGAGACCCTGTCTCAAAAAAAGAGAAAAAGAGAAAGAAAGAAATAATGTATTATTTAGGAAAAAGAGAGGGAATTTGTTGCTTTACTCAGAGCTGTGGACTAGGAATATGAATGTGTAGGTTCTAGTTTTAATTCCATGATTTCTTAGTAGTGAGTCTTAAGTAACTCTCTTAACTTCTCTTAGGCCTTACTTTTCTCAACTATGAAATAAGGAGATTAAACTAGACCAGTTGTTCTCAGGTGTTAGGGTTTCAGAAACTGCAAAAAATTGGGAGACACTTTCTATACTGCCAAATTATGCTATTATTTTAAGAGGAAAATTCCTACCATCTATCATCACCGTCATCTCATAGAAGTAGGATATTTTATCATGAAAAAATATGTAAAGGAAATAATCTCAGAATAAAGGAGCAGTTCTTTATATTGAATACATTTAGCTTAAATTTCTGTGTGTTTTAAATTATCATTTACGGGCTGATGAAAACTTCACAGGTTAACACTGGTTCACAGAACAGTGTTTTAGCAAATGGAATCTAAGGGCACATCTAGCTCTTATATTCTATGGCTCAACTCCTTTTTGGATACTCTCTTGCTTTACAAAATAGGTATATGCATGGATTTAAAAAGCAAGTATTAGTGTTAAGGGTATTATTGGGCATTGGGGTAGAGATAAAGAGAACTTCTACTTTTGAAAAAGTACTTTTCTTTTTCTTTCTTTTTTTTTTTTTTTTTTTTGAGACAGAGTCTCACTCTCTTGCGCAGGCTGGAGTGCAGTGGCACAATCTTGGCTCACCAAAACCCCCGCCTCACGGGTTCAAGTGATTCTCCTGCCTCAGCCTCCCGAGTAGCTGCAAGCACCCTACAGGTGCGAGCCACCATGCCCAGCTAATTTTTGTATTTTTAGTAGAGAAGGGGTTTCACTATGTTGGCCAGGTTAGTCTCAAACTCCTGACCTCGTGATCTGCCCACCTTGGCCTCCCAAAGTGCCGGGATTACAGGCATGAGCCACTGCCCTCAGCAAAAGTACTTATTTTTCATTGTGCTAAGGCAAAGAGTCTTGTCTGGGATAAATTCTTGTTTCAGTGTGGCCATTTTACTATTAGGTTCACGGACATGCTAATGTTCAGTTTTTCACTGCTTCCTTTTGAAATGATTAGAGTAGACTCATACTCATCTTTTCAGCACTTATTTGGAGGGCAGCAAAGCTCATGCTGCTATCCAGTCACTTTTCTTTCTTCTCCCTTGTCTCCCTAAGATTTAACTATAAACTGACGATATTATGGAAGTCAAAAATTAAGGGAACTAAAGTATAAAAAGTATCTTGTTTGTGTTATACTTGGGATCATATAAACAGAATGCTAATGAATGAATTGTAGGTTTTTAAGGGTTATTTTCCAAACTTAGCAAGGTAATTAACATATCATGCTAATACAAATATTAATAGAAATATATATATACTTTGAGCAGCCTGCAGCCTACACCCTACTTTCCTAGAGCTGAGAGAAGAGTGAGACTACACTCCTTAAGCCTGCTTCCCAGGGAAGATACAAAATGCTTTCTCAGTATCTATCCCACTAGAGATTTTAAAAGGAAGAACTCTGAAGGAACAAATCCAACAAATGTGTAATTTTTTATTTCTACACTTGATCTTAGCCAAAAGGCCAAGAAGCAATACATTTTTTTTTTTTTTTTTTTGAGACAGAGTTTCCCTCTTGTTGCCCAGGCTGGAGTGCAATGGCATGATCTTGGCTCACAGCAACCTCTGCCTCCCAGGTTCAAGCGATTCTCCTGCCTCAGCCTCCCAAGTCGCTGGGATTACAGTCATGCGCCACCAAGCCCAGCTAACTTTGTATTTTTGGTAACGACAGGGTTTCACCAGGTTGGTCAGAATGGTCTTGAACTCCTGATCTCAGGTGATCCGCCTGCCTGGGCCTCCCAAAGTGCTGGGATTACAGGCATGAACAACTGCATCCGGCCGGTTTTTATTTCTCTGTATGAGAGTCAGGTCCACTTAGCATTTGAAAGAGGGGGCTACTCCACAGAGAATTAGGTGGGGAAAGGAACAGGACTTTATGGGATTAGGACAAAGAACTTTGCCTTGTGACTTCAGATAATGAACTGGGGGAAGGACTGGCAATGATTCACCTTCTAGAGTCCTGTACCTATGATTTTTTTTTTTTTTTTTTTTTTTTTTTTGAGACGGAGTCTCACTCTGTCACCCAGACTAGAGTGCAGTGGCACGATCTCAGCTCACTGCAACCTCCGCCTCCCGGGTTCAAGCAATTCTCTGCCTCAGCAGGGATTACAGGCGCCTGACACCACACCTGGCTAATTTTTGTATTTTCAGTAGAGACGAGGTTTCACCATCTTGGCCAGGCTGGTCTTGAACTCCTGACCTCGTGATCCACCCACCTCAGCCTCCCAAAGTGCTGGGATTACAGGCGTGAGCCACTGCACCCCGCCGATTTACATTGTCTTGCTAACTAAGGAGCAACACAGGACAGCATCCCCAGTGAGGCTGACCCTTATGTCATCCTTCTGAAGTTGCTAAGATACGTACTTTGAAAAGTTCCTAAAAGTTACACAATATGTAGTTTAAACTCTATTGGTCCTATTAAGGGTACATGTTTTTAAATTCCCTCCACTCTGCTGAAACAAAAGGCAGCCCGCAGAAAAACCTTTAAACCTTTGAAAACTTTTCCCAATCTGGACTGGCATAGGTATCCTAGAATCACAAATCTGTTCATCTACCCTAGTGATGGCCCATGCCACTATAACTAAAAACCTCTATCATTCAAGGACTGCACACTCTGGAGACTAGTGCATTGTACAAACACAAAGAATGGGGCTACAAATGCCATGAATTCACAAAGAATTTGGTTGAAAAACAGAGCACATCATCAGTGGTGAAGCAAATGACGAGAAACCTAGAAACCAAGAGATTAAATTCTAAATCTGTTTCTGCTACTTTTTCATTATTTAAGACTAATAAAGCCGTTTTGATACTGTCTATGTGAAACAGACATTTTCTAATAGCACTAGAGTTTTTCTCCTGAGCCAAAACACTCATGCACATAGGATACAACTTAACAAGCCAAGTAAGAGTGCCCAGAGTTTGAGTAGGCAGCCTTTATTGCCTATGTGTTGACAATCTCAGCCTCTGCTCTTGCCCTAAGGGCACTGCAATCATCATACCTGCCTAGTTAAGCATCTCTCTAGGGCCTTGCCCTTCAGAGGCAGGTAACTCAAACAGCATGCCAGCTTTAAAGGTTACATTTTCTCACAATAAATCCTACTCACTTTTTGTTTTCTTTTTATTTTCGGCTAGGCAAAAAGAGATTTTTTTAAAATTGCTTCTTATTTTTTAACCTTTTTCTTCATTTAGTAGAGACATTAATTTTATAATATTGGACATAGGGGTTGGCAATTTTTAATAAAGAAAATAGTTTTATACATCAATGGCAATAGATGGGTTAAAATACAATTTGTAATTCACTATCCATATCCTAAGATAAACCCAGGAATATACAGTACTTCCGTAGTGTCCAGCCATTACTTAGCAAGGGAAGAGGGAGGGAGGGAGGGGGGGAAGACTGATTCTGAGAAAAGTTTCATAGACCAATTGTTTTGTGGCTTGTTTCTCAGACTGTTCTCTCTGGTAAATACGACCTTGGGGGCCACATCTTTCTTCTGTTCTTCTATATACCACTGCTACAAGACCTCTAATCAAGCCCAGTTATTGATTACCCTGGGTTCACATAAGGCTTTTTGGTTAGTCAACCTTTCCTTTAACCTCCGCTCTTCAGACATCAGAATAATGTCTTCATTCATCTCTTGAACTTGCTTACATACCGGAATTATTTGCCCAGCTTTTCTCTTTCTACATCTAACTAAATTCCTGTGCACCTCCCATCCTCCTCATTTTCAGCTAAAATAGCTGTCTTGGCACAGTGAAGAAAAAGTAATCTTGCCAACTTCTCTGGCTGTTATTTACCTTTCTCCTTTTCTTAGCTTTCCACTGGCACCCTGTCCTCACATGCTCATATATATCCATAAAATTCACAATTGGATTACTAGAGAATGTAAATGATGGTAGCACTTTTAAAGCAAGAAATGTGAGATGCAAAAGCTACAAACATTTTACACCACTCAACAGAGAGAATATGCTTTCCATGTTGCAGGACGTGGCATAAATGTGCTTCTATTACCATAATAAACCATTTAAAAATTATTTTTTAAAACTCTGTACATATGAATGTAATTAAAATGCTCTGTTGCATTGTAAATCTAAAGTAAGTTAGGGAACAACCTTTGTTTCTTTGCTGAAAGACTAACGTCTGTCTGTTATTAAAGTTATGCAGAGCAAAGAACTCAAATTCATTCCTATGGTGGTTAAACTATGTACTCATTATTAAACAGTCTGAAGTTGAAATCAATTTAAACAATATAACAAACTTCTAGTAATTTTTCAACAAATAAGTTTATCTTGTTCTCTTTTTTATCTACTGAGCTATCAGTTAAATGGGAAGAAGAAACAGTAAAGCTCTTTGCTTACCTTCATGGCTATTCGTATTGGATGGTCCATTGCTTCTGCTTCTTCCACTACTGCTTCTATTAAGTGAGCCCTTCCAATCTACCTTTCCCAGTCTCCTCAACCTCTTCTGTGGAATATCTCCATAACTATGTCACCACCAAACTTAAAGGCCTGATAGCAGCTTATTCTTTTCAATTTCTCTGTAGACATTGATGGTGTTGTTTTACTCCCTAGTATTCTAAAAATGCTTTCTTCTTTTGGCTCCTGAGATAAAGCACTGATTTTGGTTATCCCCCTTTTCTTTTGTAAGTCTTTCTTGGCGAGTTCTTTTCAACCTCATCCTAAATGTAGGCATTATTCTCTAAGATTTTATCTGCAATCTTCTCTACTCCAAAGACTTTTCTTTGAATTTACCTATTATCTTTTTGGCAACTTCCAAATCTCTCTCCAGGTAAAACTTCTAACTACATGCTTATAATCTTCACCCAGAGTAATCCAGAACTAAATCTAAACCCGTCATTTTCACCCTGCTCTCCAACCTCAATAGCTCTAGGAAAGTAGGTGTAGGCTGCAGGCTGCTCAAAGTATATCTATATTTCTATTAATATTTGTATTAGCATGATATGTTAACTACCCTGCTAAGTTTGGAAAATAACCCTTAAAAACCTACAATTCATTCATTAGCATTCTGTTTATATGATCCCAAGTGTAACACACTTTAGTTCTTAATTTTTGATTTCCAAAAACTCCTTACTTATATTGATTATTATATTCCCCAGTCTCTTATATTTTGTCATTTGCTTATTTTTACCACCGAACTGTCTATAATTCAATCACATTGCTACAAACTAGTTAAGGTACTCATCACATTTCATATGGAAGATAATATAGGTACTTAGGCCAGGCATGGTGGCTCACGCCTGTAATCTCAGCACTTTGGGAGGCCGAGGCAGGCAGATCACTTGAGGCCAGGAGTTCAAGACCAGCCTGACAAACATGGTGAAACCTTGTCTCTACTAAAAATACAAAAATTAGCTGGGCATAGTGGTGTACTCCTGTTGTCCCAGCTACTAGGGAGGTTGAGGTTGGAGAATCACTTGAAGCCGGGAGACAGAGGTTGCAGTGACCACCACTGCACTCCAACCTGGGCAACAGAGAGAGACAGTTGCGAAAAAAAAAAAAAAAAAAAAAAAAAAAAAAAAAAAAGCTACTTAATTAGTCTTCAATCCCTACTCCTTCCTCTAATACATTCTCATCACTTTCTCCAGAATAAGTGGCAATTTGTGCTCATATTCCCTGTTACTACAGACTGATAATTCCTACTAAATGAATTCCATGATAGTAGGTTGTATTAAGTTACTATACTATTGAATCTGTATGGGAAAAGGCCACAAGCGTATGGATAGAGTGGAATCTTGCAAACAATATGAGGTCATTCCTGGTAACAATCAACTTGAGAAAAGGCATTTCTTTCATTCTAGAAACAGGAATTAAGAGAGTGGTCCTTACGTAAACGGGCAAAAGGACATAACTTTCTTGTACTATATTCAAGAGTCATAAAATCCAGACTGATTATCTTGGATGATGTGTATCAAATGACACTCAAAACATGGAAGCAGACCAAAATAGTGGAAATGAGGAGTCAAGGCAAAGCCCCTCACTTTCCATAGGTCTCTTTGTGGAATGGGCTTGGCCCTGTAGGCTGCATTAGCTAGAGGGAGATTAGAATCCTGTAGTATGCAAGCCAGTTTATTTAGATTTCTTATACCTTCCCTGTTTCTTCCTTAACAAATGTCTTGATAAAAATATCAACTTTTCTCAATTGTGTTAAAGAAAATGAAGCACTCCCAATCCTGCCTCATGCTTGGGTATACCCAAAGTCTTCATAAATTTATAAATCATCATGCTAAAAATCAAGAAGTAGTGTGGATTATGCAAAATAACTGATGCCAAACTACTGGCAACTGTTTCTTAGAGAAAATCAATTGGAAGGTAAATGCATAACATATTTTTATTTTGGGTAAATTCTCTGTGGATACCATTGTGGGAAAGGAACAGGCATAAGAACTGGATATTAGTACAGGTGGGTAGATTTTAATTTGGTTTAAAAATTAAATTAAAAGGCTATTAATAATTAGATTGGTGTCAACCAGTAGGAGGTTTAGGGTAGTTAGTTGAAGGCATTTCTTGTTCCTTTTTCAAAAATAATCAATGACTTAAAAGAAGCTGTTTGAAGGTATACTTGTGAAATTTACAAATGACACAAAACCCAAAGGGATTGCGAATATGCTAGATGATAGAGTCAGGATTCAAAATTTTGTAATGGGTAGCAGTGTTGAACTGAAACCAAACAAAAATTAAATTCACCAGGGATAAATGAAAATCTTACAATTAGTTTTTTAAAAATCAATTATATAGGTCCAGGATTTGGAATAATCTAACTTGACAGAAGTTTGTGTTTATAAAAATAAAAGAAAAAAAGGAATGAGGTTTTTCGTTGACCACAGAGTCAACATGCATTCACAGCAAGATGCAATTACTATAAAAGCTAAAAAACTGTCATCAATAATTTAGGATGGGAACTCATACTTCAAAGATTTGACCTTTGAACCTACAATGTATAAGGCATTGTTCAATTGTATTATGCAAAGGTAAAACTTTATTTGAAGCATTAGGTTAAATAACATATGACATTTTAGAAGGGGCATTGACAAATTATAATAAATAAGAGAGGGAATAACCAACATTCTGGAGGAGTCAGTAATCAAGAAATGGTTGACAAAGTATGCATAGGTACCATAGAAAAGTACTTTAGAAAAGTAAACAAAATGGAAAGAGCTTCAAATATTTAAATAACTGTCATGAGGAAGAGATAAGTCTCAGAAAGTCTCAGATTCTGTATTGTCCCCCATGGTGGAACTGAGTGAGAGCTGACAGGAGGACAGATCTCAATTCAGTATGAAGAATTGAGATATATATATATATATATATATTTTTTTTTTTTTTTTTTTGAGACAGGGTCTCACTCTGTCTCCCAGAGTGCAGTGGTGCAATTTTGGCTCACTGCAACCTCTGCTTCTTGGGTTCAGGCGATTCTCGTGCCTCAGCCTCATGAGTAGCTGGGATTGGTGACGGATGCCTGTAATCCTGTGTCATTTTTTCTTTTCTTCTTTTTTTTTTCTTTCTTTAAATATTTTTAGTAGAGACAGGGTTTCACCATGTTGGTCAGACTGGTCTCAAATTTCTGACCTCAAATGATCCACCTGCCTCGGCCTCCCAAAGTGCTGGGATTACATGCGTGAGCCACCGCATCCAGCCAAGTATGAAGAATATATTTTTAATGTAGCAGGAGCCCAGATAAAGTAAGGAATTCCATGTCATTGGACATTTACCACTCAGGGGTATTATACAACGTACTGCTGCATTAGAAAAAGTGATTAAATTAGATGATCCTCTAAGGTTCCTTACAATAAACAAGATTTCATAATTCTATGAAACAAGCATTAGCCTAAATTATTTGAGAATCACAATTTCAAAGTTTTCTACCATATTCCAATCTGCTACTCATTCAGAGTATTAGTTTGCCTGTTGTGGAAACAAAATTCCCAACTGTCTTAACTGCCAAGATAGTGTTTTGAGTTCATTTGCCAATCACAATGGTCGGTCTCACTGAGCCATATATGCTTTAACTCAATCTCCCCAGGCACCAGAGGCACATTTGCAAAATATCTGGCTGGAATGAGAATTTCAGCTTATGACTGGAGTAGGGATTTTCTCATCTGAGCTAAGGGACAAAATCTGCCTCAATAAACCATGAGCAAAACAGGTAAACTTTATGCTTTACAACCTCCTCCCCACTACTGTATGATATGTATGCATGCATGGGGGATGCATATATATCTGAATGTAAATATATATGCATGTATATGTATCTACATGTACATACATATAAATGACATGACACAGTAACAGAATAAAAGTTAACAGAAAGAAGTGATAAGTGACGAACATAACCACATGATATAAAACACAGTGTTTGTAACTAAGACAAGCTACTAGCAGATTTCCAAATTGAGAATTGAGAGGCAGGCCCTTGTTTCTTCAATGATGGGAAAAGGCAAGAAGAGCAGAAGGGGAAAGAGGAAAATAAAAGCTCAAGGCCTTGGTGGCAGACAATTAAATAGAGAAACTATAATAAGAGCTCCATGTAAGTATGATTTACTCCAACATAACATTTTTTCATAATAATCACCTCATTATTTGGCCACAATTATAAATATTGGTCAAATAAAATCTCAAAAAATGGGAAGTTCACCTGGTGTGGGGTTATAGCACTACAAATCAACAGAAGCCAGTCAGAAGTTAATTGTGCACTGGCAAATTGCTTTTTGCTGCTCATTAGTATTTGAAGATTAGCGCATTCAGTTCCGTATCAGAGAGCCTACAAAATACAAATAATGTCCATTTTCTTTCTCATTTTTTTGTTGTTCATGCTGCACATATTTATCTTAATGAGTACATGGCTTTTTAAATGATAGCTGTAAAACAAAATAGCACTATTTGCATTTCAGAGTAATCAGTAATATCCAGCTTGAATTTTGTCCAGAACAAAAATGGTTCTAAAGAAAATCTGTCTCATGCTGATCAGTTCAAAATCTGAAATAACAGTTTTAAAAATCTGCTACAAAATGATAATGCTTCTCGCATGTGATATTAAAATTTTAGATAGACCTGGTTTAATATTATGAAGACAAAAATAAGCAATGTTAAACTTTTGAAAAGACTGCAATCTATACAAATGCCCCACCCAGCTTCTCTGATAACTGTTATTTCTATATTTAAATGAGGTATTCGCCAAAGTTCTTTCCTTATCTTCTCTGATAACTCTTATTTCTATATTTAAATGAGGTATTTGCCAAAGTTCTTTCCTTATCTTTCTTCCTTTCTTATACTCTCTGCCCTAGTGATCTCTTTTAATCTCATCATTTTAATTATTATCTTTGTAGATATAGTTTCAAAAATAGGTAATTACTGATACCCACCCTTCTTCTAATCCTAGTACCATATGTTCATCTCCCTATTAAGCAACTCTAGCTATATACTCAATGTATACTTCAAACCAGAGAAGTTCAAAAACAATTTCTCCCCAAGCCAGGAACATTTCTCTGAACCTACTGCTCTCCTTTTTAAAAAGGCAAAAAATGCATCCCTATTCAGCAAGTTATTCAGGCTCAGAATTGTCTTTGATCACATCCTGGCCACATAAAAATATAAATTACTGTTGAGTCTTTCTTCCTAATGTCAGTTGCATCTACTCTGGTTTAGGTTCTTCTTTCATGGACTACTGCAGTAACCTAATAATAAGTGGGGTCCGCCTTCAATTTTTACTCTATCCATTTTATTCATATCATGATGATGATGATTCCTATCAATCATCACAAAACAACCTCTTGATAAAATTCCTCTGCTATTCAAAATTCTTCAATCCCCTCCCCTCAGCCTTATAAATAAAATTGAAAATCCTTAACATGGCATTCAAGGCCATTATGATACAGTCTCAAACTTCTTCCACCACGGGATTTCTCTCAGTACTATACATATATCCTACGCTTCAGCCAAGACAGACTACTTATTGCTCCTCAGATTTACTCTGTACTTTCTTTACCTTATATCTCGGTTTAATTGTTTTTTTTTCTACCTAGAATTCCAACCTCTTCTCCTCCTCCTATCATGCCTAGCCCCCACAAGCCATACTAAGATCTTAATCTACTGGAATCTCATCAAGGGGATTACATCATCTCTCTGAAGCTTTACCTGGATCCCTAACTTGTCCTAACCTTCACTGAACCCCCAAGGTATGTCATAATCTATTTTTATTGTGAAGGATACTGACAAATTACAGCAAATAGTGAGAGGATAAGCAAATGGTTGACGAATCTTGGCCTTAAAAGAGTACTTAAAAACTTTCTATAACTATCCTACAGAATATGATCTATTAACACATTTATGATTCTTATTATAAAAACTAAATTTATAGCATATTATTGGTTGCAATCTGTAAAGTGCATCAAATGCTAAAATGGTTACCTACCATTTGCAAAAGACTACTATTGTCACATTAACTAAACTAGGACTGGAATGAGGATGTGGCAAGTAAGGCCTTTGTTAAAAACACACACTCTAGGCCGGGAGTGGTGGTTCACTCCTATAATCCCAGCACTTTGGGAGGCCGAGGCGGGTGGATCACCTGAGGTCGGGAGTTCAAGACCAGCCTGACCAACATGGCAAAACCCCATCTCTACTAAAAATACAAAATTAGCTGGGGTGGTGGCGCATGCCTGTAATCCCCAGCTACTCCGGAGGCTGAGGCAGGAGAATGGCTTGAACCTGGGAGACGGAGGTTGCAGTGAGCCAAGATCGTGCCATTGCACTCCAGCCTGGGCAACAAGAGCAAAACTCCGTCTGAAAAAGACAAAACAAAACAAAACAACAACAACAACAACAACTATATCCATGCCATCTTAGATACATATTTAGCACAGTGGTTCATGCCTGTAATCCCAGTACGTTGGGAGGCCGAGGCCAGCAGATCACTTGAGGTCAGGAGTTCGAGACTAACTAGCCTGGCCAACATGTCAAAAATCCATCTCTACTAAAAATAAAAAAATTACCCAGGCATGGTGGCACATGCCTGTAATCCCCACTTGGGAGGCTGAAACAACAGAATCACTTGAATCCCAGAGGCAGAGGATGTGGTGAGCCGAGATCACACCACTGCACTCCAGTCTGAGCAACAGAGCAAGAACCCATCAAAAACAAAACAAACAAAAAAAAACTACCATTGACATTCTTTACAGAATTAGAAAAAACTACTTTAAATTTCATATGGAACCAAAAAAGAGCCCACATAGCTAAGACAATCCTAAGCAAAAAGAACAAAGCTGGAGGCATCACGCTACATGACTTCAAACTATACTACAAGGCTACAGTAACCGAAACAGCATGGTACTGGTACCAAAGCAGACATATACACCAATGGAACAGAACACAGACCTCAGAAATAACAACACATTTACAACCGTATGCTCTTCGACAAACCTGACAAAAGCAATGGGGAAATGATTCCCTATTTAATAAATGGTGCTGGGAAACCTGGCTAGCCATATACAGAAAACTAAAATTGGACCCCTTCCTTACACCTTATACAAAAATTAACTCAAGATGGATTAAAGACTTAAATGTGAAACCCAAAACCATAAAAACCCTAGAAGAAAACCTAGGCAATACCATTCAGGACATAGGCATGAGCAAAAATTTCATGACAAAACCACCAAAAGCAATGGCAACAAAAGCCAAAATGGACAAAGGGGATCTAATTAAACTAAAGAGCTTCTGCACAGCAAAAGAAACTAGCATCAGAGTGAACACGTAACCTACAGAACGGGAGAAAATTTTTGCAATCTACCCATCTGACAAAGGTCTAATATCCAGAATCTACAAGGAACTTAAGCACATTTACAAGACAAAAAAAAAAAAACCCATCAAAAAGTAGGCAAAGAATACGAACAGACACTTTCTCAAAAGAAGACATTTTTGCGGCCAACAAACATGTGAAAAAAAGCTCAACACCACTGATAATTAGAGAAATGCAAATCAAAACAACAGATGTTGGCGAGGCTATGGAGAAATAGGAATGCTTTTACACTGTTGGTGGGAATGTAAATTAGTTCAACCATTGTGAAAGACAGTGTGCTGATTCCTCAAGGATCTAGAACCAGAAACACCATTTGACCCAGCAATCCCAATACTGGGTGATATGGTTTGGCTCTGTGTCCCCACCTAAATCTCATCTTGAATTCTAGTCCCGTAATTCCCACATATTGTGGGAGGGATCTGGTGGGAGATAATTTGAATCATGGGGGTGGTTTCCCCCATACTGTTCTCATGGTAGTGAGTAAGTCTCACAAGATCTGTTGGTTTTATCAGGGGTTTTCAACTTTTGTATCTTTCTCATTTTCTCTTGCTGCTGCCAGGTAGAAAGTGCCTGCGATGATTCTGAGGCCTCCCCAGCCATGTGGAACTCTAAGTTCAAATAAACCTCCTTTTCTTCCCAGTCTTGGGTATGTCTTTATCAGCAGCATGAAAATGTACTAATACACTAGGCATATACCCAAAGGAATATAAATCATTCTACCATAAAGACACATGCACACATATGTTTACTGCAGCACTATTTACAATAGCAAAGACAAGGAACCAAACCTAATGCCCATCGATGAGAGAATGGATAAAGAAAATGTGATACATATACATCATGGAATACTATGCAGCCATAAAAAGAAATGAGATCATGTCCTTTGCAGGGACATGGATGAAGCTGGAAGCCATCATCCTCAGCAAACTAACACAGGAACAGAAAACCAAACACCGCGTGTTCTCACTCATAAGTGGGAGCTGAACAATGAGAACTCATGGACACAGGGAGGGGAACATCACACATGGGCTTGTTGGGGAGGTGAGGGGAGGGAACCTAGATGATGGGTTAATAGGTGCAGCAAACCACCATGGCACATGTATACCTATGTAACAAACCTGCATGTTCTGCACATATATCCCAGAACTTAAAGTAATTAAAACAAAACAAAAAAAAGCACTGTCAGAGTACAGGATCACAGCCTCGCATTGAACCAATGAACATGTAACACATGCCCATTAGTAATCCCATTACCACCACTAACATCAATTTACAAGTTATATGGCAAATACTGGTTAATCTAAAGCATAGGATGGTTGTCTTAGTATTTTTGTGCTGCTACTACAGTATACCACAGACTGGGTAATTTGTAAACAACAGAAAATCATTTCTCACACTTTTGGAGGCTGGGATGTCAAAGATCAAGGCAACAGCAGATTGTACATCTAGTGAGGGCTACTCTGCTTCCAAGAAATGGTGGCTTATTGCTGTGTGCTATGGAAGCAATGAAATCTGTGTCCTCACATGGCAGAAGAGTGGAAGAAAATGAACCCACTCCCTCAAACCATTTTATGAGTCCTAATCCCATCCATAAGGGCTCTGCCCTCAGGACCTAATCACCTCCTAAAGGCCTCACCTCTTAATACTATTACATTGACGATTACATTTCAACACATGAATTTTGGGGAACATTCAGACCATACCAGTTGTAAAATAAGCACGAAAAGAAATATAGACCTGTCCAACCTGTCCAACATGGTGAAACCTCGTCTCTACTAAAAATACAAAAATTAGCCAGGCGTGATGGTGGGCGCCTGTAATTCTAGCTACTCAGGAGGTTGAGGCAGGAGAATTGCTTGAACTTGGGAGGTGGAGCTTGCAGTGAGCTGAGATTGTGCCACCACACTCTAGCCTGGGCAACAGAGCAAGACTCTGTCTCAAAAAAAAAAAAAAAAAAAGAGAAATATAGACGTGTCACAGGTACAAGATTGCTTCATCACTGTATTGGAAAGCTAGGAGTATACTAGTCATCAATATCAAAACAATTATCTTTTTTTCTACATCTTAAAACGCTAATACCATTTTCTATTTTCTGTGCACCATTCTCTGAGAAAGCCCCAAATGTATCTAGATTTTTTTGGAGACAGGGTCTTGTTCTATCACCCAGGCTGGAGCGCAGTGGTCTGCTCACAGCTCACTGCAGCCTTGACCTCTAGGGCTCAAGTGATCCTCCTGCGTCAGCATTCCCTCCAAGGCCCCCCATCCCCAGCAGCTGGGATTATAGAGATTAAAGGCACAAACCACCACAACTGGCTAACTTTTTTTGTATTTTTGTAGAAACAGTGTTTTGTCATGTTGCCCAGGCTCGTCTTGAACTCCTGGGATCATGTGATCCGCTCTCCTTGGTCTCCCAAAGTGCTGGGATTATAGGGGCAAACCACTGTGCCTGGCCCATATCTAGATTTTTTAATTAAATCAGGTTGATAACTCTGCAGTACAGATAAATACCACTTTATTGATATTAATAGAAAACTAGAGCACAGAGTGTGTATGTCACTGGTCAAGGTAAGAAAATGCATCAAGGTTTTCTTATTCCCTATCTAGTGCTTTATTCAATAGACCAGAAAGAAAAGCCAATTAGCAGGGGTTTTTTCTGTTTTTTTTTAAGTAGGCTTTTCAGAGCTATAACAAAAAAGAGATGTAGAAAAAAATCAACAAATTTTGAAATAAAACTACAAGGGAAAATTATAGATTCTACATGAATTAAAAAATGCAGTAATTAAGGAAAAAGGAAGACCCTATGGGAGGGAGAGATGAAAGAAGGGAAGGAAAACAGGAAAAGAAAATGGGGTGCCACTGAAGACTTTCATACAGGTGTTTTGTTCTGAGTATAATTCAGAAGTCAGATAAGTCAGTAAGTTTGGTGAGGAAATTGAAATCAGCAAAGTATAAAGAAATTCAAATGTACAAAGTCCAAAAAGTGGACAGAACACTGGAATGTGAAGAAAACTAGGGTCCAATCCTATATAAACCACTTTTTTTGCCATGTGCTATTTGACTAATTATTGAAATTGTAGGACCTCAGTTTCCTCATTGGTAAAATGAGATTAGAAAAGACAGCATCTCGAGCTTATTCCAAAACAGTATATGATATATGATTCTAATAGACAGGTCACACCCAGCTGAGTGAAGGACAGGAAACTACTCAAAACCTATAGAGGTAACTATACAGTAGGCCCTCCACCCTCCATATCCATGGGTTCTACATCTATAAATTCAACCAACCACGAATCAAAAATATTGAAAAAAAATTGGATGGTTGTGTCTGTACTGGACATGTACAGGCTATTTTTCTTGTCATTATTCCCTAAACAATAAAGTACAACAACTCTTTACATAGTATTGACATTGTATTAGATATTATAAGTAGTTTAGAGATGATTTAAAGTATATGGGAGGATGTGCATAGGTTATATGCAAATACTACACCATTTTAAATAAAGAACTTGAGCATCCATGAATTTCGGAATCTGCAGAGGTCTTAAAACCAATCCTTCCGCCAGGTGCAGTGGCTCACGCCTGTAATCCCAGCACTTTGGAAGGCCGAGGTGGGCGGATCAGAAGGTCAGGAGATCAAGACCATCCTGGCCAACACAGTGAAACCCCGTCTCTACTAAAAATACAAAAAATTAGCCGGGCATGGTGGCAGGTGCCTGTAGTCCCTGCTACTTGAGAGGCTGAGGCAGGAGAATGGCGTGAACCCAGGAGTCGGAGCTTGCAGTGAGCCGAGATCTCGCCACTGCACTCCAGCCTGGGCGACAAAGCAAGACTCCATCTCAAAAAAACAAAACAAAACAAACAAAAAAACACCAATCCTTCATGGATACTGAGGGATAACTGTATTTGACAGTGATGGATACCAAGAAATAGATGAAATCTAGAATCAAAATTTGCTTTTATTCAACTAATCAAATTTATCACATTAATCACTAATAGGAAACATTTCTATAGTATAATATATGCTTTTTAAAAACGGCATAAGAGAAAGACTAAAGATATAATAATAAAAGAGGGCAAATAATGAAGAAAGGTGAAAAACCAATAAACTACTCATCATTGTTCAATGTTATCTGTAACTAAGGCATTTGATGGCCATTCCTAAGAACAATGTTTTGAGAGTAACAGCCTCTTTCTTGATGCTGAATGGTAGAAGTAGCTAAAGAAAAGACTTCTCACTTTTATTTTCATTCCCTAATCCAGAGATTCCCAACTTTATCCTGCAATTCTATAAGTCTTGGAGCACAGGCAATTCATAGGACAACATAATAACATACAAAAACTTGAAAGCACTCCATTTGGTGACATCTTCTGAATATACCTGTGAAGGATAACTCTACCAATTGTTCTATAAAGTAGATAAATGATTCACAAATAAACACCAAAGAAGATATGTTGTCAGTTAATTTACATAGTCATCATATACCTGAAAAGTAACTGACTTTTCACATATCATTCGTCTGTAAAAATATTTTAAGCTCAGCTGGCACTAATCTTTGCAGTCTTGTCAAATGCTTAAAATGAATTTACCAGAGCAAGTAGCATCTGGCTAAACTAATCATAGGCAGTTGTCAGCTATTTTACTGCAAATCATCAGTAGAAATGACCAAGGGTTGGGGGGAAGTTTAAAAAGGCAGCAATTCCAACACAACCAGTACTTTAATACAAAGATAGTAATTAATCTCCAAACAGGCTGGCATTAACGTTACAAATAATATAATTTGCCATTCAGGCCCCATTCTGCCATTCTCGCAGCTAGCAGAATCAAAAGGCAGTTGAGATATTTTACTAACAGAATGGAAAAATGCAGTCCTTTGAGAAATTTTTAGTTGTTCATAAATTTCTTAAAAGCAGGGTTCAGAAAACTTTTTATATTTTTTCTTCTTTTTATTCAATTGGTCAAATAACACTTTATATTTTCCTACAATGTAAGGCAGTATAGAACTATGGCACCACCTATTGTGACATTACATAAGTGCTGATATCAGATGACAGCCTATGAGATATTGAAGGAGCAGAACGGAGGATTTAGTGTTCGAGAAAATGTTAATGATTACTTTCTTCAATGGTTCCTTCTGAGACCATAACGCTATAAAAGGTTTTTGCAAAACAGAAGCCTCAAACCTGTTGTAACTATTTTCCTAATCTATTGGAAATAGGTTCATAATGCAGTGTGCACATGACTGTCTTAGCTAGCAGTATGGGCATTAACAACATTCTTTCATCCACGTGGCCAAAAACTGTGATTGTGGTAATTATAATCCACTGGCTAGACATTTTCAGAGTATTCAAAACAAATTCCTCTCTCCCTCCATCTCTTCCTTCCTTATAGAAATGCATGCTAGTATCACAGACATAGCATATCGTTACCAGACATAACTGATGTAGTCCTAAATTACTATCCTCTAAGGGGAGAACAGCCCTAAGATGATGTCTACAAACGTCAGGTCAAACTGGTTCAGATACTTCTTCCTAATAAATGTTTAAAGAGGTTGTTCTAATTTGGAGCTTAGAAAACAGGATCAATCAAAAATAATTAAAACACCACAATGGAATAACGTATATGCAGTTTTACTAATAGCTCTTTTAAACACACACACACCAGTAGAAATCTAACCCCAAGAGTTAAGTTTCCGAAGAACCCCACAGTAGGATAAATCATTATTTACAATTTTAATGTTTCATGGGAAAACAGCTTTAGAGGCATAAAGGAATCAAATTGTTTTATGAAAGCTCTTATAAATCCTTTTCCCCCATTAATACCTACAACAACTAAAGATACATTAATGTAACCCTCTACTATGGTTAGTACCCTTTCACATAATAAAGTCATAAAGCACACACATCATTTCTTACTCAGCTAGTAGCGTCCTCCTTGCCAACACACATGAGAATGTAATCCTAAAACCCAAGTATAATTTCTAACATTTTCCTTTCTGTATCCTAAGGCTTAATTTCAAAACTTTACATTCTTGCTACGTCTTCTGACTTTTTTCAGCATAGTAAAGTGGTTAAAAGGCTTGGGGTCTTTGACTATATACGAGAACTTAGGCAAGTTACATAATTTCCCCAAGTTCTAGCTTCTTCATTTGTAAAGTAAGAATAATAATAGTACCTTACCTATCAGGATTTATATGAAGTACAGAGGAGATAAGTGCATATAAAAATTATTATGTGCATATAAAATTATCATACATTTTATAATAATTTTATATATTATAATCATTATATATTTTATTATATAATAATTTTATATAATAAAAATTATTATATACTAAATCCTTAATAAATGCAACTGTCACTCTACTGCTTAACTGCTACTTTAGATACTATTAGACACTATTCTATTTAACTCCTTTTTTCACTTTTTTTTTTTTTTTTGAGATAGGGTCTCACTCTGTCACTCAGGCTGGAGTGCAGTGGCAATCATGACTCACTGCAGCCTCAGCTTCTCCCAGGGTCAAGTGATCCTCACACCTCAGCCTCCTGACTATAGGAGCATGCCACCACACTCAGCTAATTTTTGTATTTTTTCTGTAGAGATAGCATTTCGCCATGTTGCCTAGGCTGCTCTCAAACTCCTGGGCTGAAGTAATTTGCCTATCTCGGCCTCCCAGAGTGCTGAGATTACAGGTCTGAGCCACCAGGTCCAGCCCTTTTTTCACTTTTTAAAAGTACTCCTAAGCAGAACACTTATGATTTGTGAATACTCAATTAAAAGGCCAAAAATACATGTAAGTATGTATCCACATATGCTAGTGATTTTCATGAGGAAGACTCATATTTAGGAATTGTTTGTTATATATGTCATGCATCATAAGAGTGCAACAGAACAAATCAAAACTAAACATAATCATAAATGTTATTATTATTATTTTGAGACTGGGTTTCTCTGTGTCATCCAGGCTACAGGGCAGTGGTGCCATTTCAGCTCACTGTAACCTCTGCCTCCTAGGCTCAAGCAATCCTCCCACCTCAACCTTCTGAGTTCCCACTTAGCTGGGACTACCGGCCCATGCCACCACAGCCGGCTAATTTTTTGTCAAGATGGGGTTTTGTCGTGTTGCCCAGGCTGGTCTCAAACTCTTGAACTCAAATGATCTGCCCACCTTGGCCTCCCAAAGGGCCGGGATTATAGGCATAAGCCCCTGTGACTAGCCCATAGTCATAATTGTTTTAGCACTGTAGTAGAATCTGGGTATATGAAAATAAAGTTCAATGGCAGAGATTTTACTTTTAGTTGTGGTATTCCAGGAAGCCTATTTGAAGAGGGTGGCAACTTAACTGAACCTTAAATTATGGATTAGATTTAGAATTTCAAAGTCGTGGACATAGGAAATCTACGTGACGTGAATATCACAGTGACAGAGAGTTTCTAGAAAACTGTATTCTGGGCAGAGTGAACGGAAGGTAATTCAGTTCACCTAGAGTATATAGTCCTTAATGGGAAGTTTTGGGAGATAGTTTGAAAGTAGGGGACTTGATCTTCAGTCTGAAGTATTTAGATTTTGATTGTTAAATAGCAGCATGATTAGTTCTATTTATATGCAATAAAAAGAGTCCCATCAGGTACCTCTGTTAAGCTCTTCATTTGAGCCCTCTTTTCATTATCTAAAATGTAAAGAAAATTTAAAGCTTTGTTTTCCCCTTGATTTTTCAAGCGGTGCATTTTAAATGGGAAAAATTCAGAGGCTATGTGAAAGTGTAAAGAACATTTTATCTTACTTATTAATGATCTAGTGAGCATAATATTTGAAAAGGAAGAAGAGAGATAGAGATGTTTCTATAAGTAGTAGTGATATCCAAGTTATCTGGCCTTTTGTAAATCTAAACCGAGAGACGACTCCTTATTGTCAATTCTGATCCCAAGCAACATCAACATCAGGTAAAATGCTGTCTACATCGACCCTTTTGCTGGAAATCACAACAGAAGCCTCAAGAAAAAGAAAACAAAAAGGTTCGCAATTGATTTATCACATTCCTTAAAACAGTAAGCTAAATGGAAAACTACAGGGTTGAAGTAGTTTATGGTCAAAAAAGAGAAAATGTTTGTCATATTCCTATTGCAGAAAATAGAATTCTAAGTTGATTTAAAAATGTTTTTTAATTCTAGAAAAATATTTCAAACTTATATTCAGTAAACTATTAGTATAACATATAAAGTTCCTCAACTACAACACAGACATGCATATACATATATGAATGAGATTGTGTTTGTTTGATTTTAGAATGCATACAATGTTTATATTTGTACCTATGAGATATATGGAAAACCTTCATTATATGACCTACAATTCAATAAAATATGGAAAGTTTCTTTTTTTTTTTTTTTTTTTTTTTTTTTTTTTTTTTGAGACGGAGTCTTGCTCTGTCGCCCAGGCTGGAGGGCAGTGGCGCGATCTCGGCTCACTGCAAGCTCCGCCTCCCGGGTTCACGCCATTCTCCTGCCTCAGCCTCCAGAGTAGCTGGGACTACAGGCGCCTGCCACAACGCCTGGCTAATTTTTTGTATTTTTAGTAGAGATGGGGCTTCACTGTGTTAGCCAGGATGGTCTCGATCTCCTGGCCTTGTGATCCGCCTGTCGCGGCCTCCCAAAGTGCCGGGATTACAGGTGTGAGCCACTGCGCCCAGCCTGGAAAGTTTCTTGTTTAAAAAAACTGCTGCACATATAAACAACTGCTGCAATTCTATCCATATCTTTTCTATGGATAAGGCCTCTTCCTGTCAGAGAACTCCCCTTCCCTATAAGGACTACCTTCTGCTGCTGGGCAGCTTTCCTCTTCCACTGAACCCTTATAATTTTTGCAACGTGGACAACTCTTCCTAAGCCCTCTGTATGTATGACAAGGTTTGCAGACCAACCATCATCAGAGTATTTCTCTTCTGGACATATCCCAGTGGGCTAATTGTCAAAATCTTTAAGAATATGCTAATGAAAGACTATAATTACATATTGAAATGCTCACTGCAATGTTTCTAAAAGAAAATGTTGAAAAGTGCCTAATAATAGGATATTGGCTACATATAAACCATAATACATAATATAATGCTACACTACCATTAAAAATACTAAGGAAAGATAAACATGGTATATTCTTATGTGAGAAAATCATGTAAATAGGCCAGGTACGGTGGCTTACGCCTGTAATCCCAGCACTTTGGGAGGCCGAGGCGGGTGGATTACCTGAGGTCAGCAGTTCAAGACCAGCTTGGCCAATATGGTGAAACTCGGTCTCTACTGAAAATACAACAATTAGCCGGGTGTGGTGGTACGCACCTGTAATTCCAGCTACTCGTGGGGCTGAGGCAGGAGAATTGCTTGAACCGGGGAGGCAGAGGTTGCAGTGAGCCAAGATCGCACCACTGCACTCCAGCCAAAATAACAGAGCTGGACTCCATCTCAAGAAATAAATAATTAAAAAAAAGAAAATCATGTAAATATGTCTATAATGTATTTTTTTTTTTTTTTTAGAAAATGCATTTATAAAAATGCACAGAAAAAAATGGACTCAAATGCTATAAACCAAAATATCTACAGTGGTTACAGTTTTTTGGACCATATAAAATATTTTCTTAAGTTTTTCCTAAATTATCTACAATGAACACTATTACTTTTGTAACAGGTAAAAAGCAATGTATTTAGGGCCAGGCACGGTGGCTCACGCTTGTAATCCCAGCACTTTGGGAGGCCGAGGTGGGCGGATCACGAGGTCAGGAGATCGAGACCACGGTGAAACTCTGTCTCTACTAAAAATACAAAAAATTAGTCGGGCGTGGTGGCGGGCGCCTGTAGTCCCAGCTACTCGGAGAGGCTGAGGCAGGAGAATGGCGTGAACCCGGGAGGCGGAGCTTGCAGTGAGCCGAGATCGCGCCTCTGCACTCCAACCTGGGTGACAGAGCGAGACTCCGTCTCAAAAAAAAAAAAAAAAAAAAAAAAAAAAAGCAGCAATGTATTTAAAGAACATGTTGAAAATTTAAGAGCTTTAGAAGAAAATATTTCTTATTACCAATTCCTCCCTTCTCTCTTCAATCTCCTCCAATCTTGTTCTTTGCCCCAACACTGTATCCAAACAGGACTTGTCAGGCTCATGTTGTCAGATCTCATGTTTAATTATCTGTCTTCATTTCACTTGACTTCATTTTATTTAAGAAGTTTCATCACTCACTTTACAAAAGACTTTTATCAGATGGCTTGCAGGATACGATTTAAATACCATTTTATTTCCCCGGTCATTGCTTAGTCCCCTCTGTTGGTTCCTTTTCATCTTCTAGAACTCTAAACATTATAGTATGTGATGGATCACACACCAGGCCCCTTCTCTTTTCTATCTATAATCAATCCTTTGGTAATCTCATCCAGTCTAATGGGATCAAAGACTATATGCATTAATGCCTCACAGATTTACATGTCCAGGTTGGACTTCTCCCCATAAGTCCAGACTCATATATCTAACTGCTTTCTTGGTGTCCCTATGTGGTGAACATGGACATAAGAAAATTACCATGTTCAAAAATAACTTCTTACTCTTGTACCTAAACTTGCTCCACCTACAATCTTCCTCATCTCTCTAAATGACAACTTTGTCTTTCTAGTTACTCATGTCAAAAAATAACAAAAAACAACAAAAAAAGGAATTACTCATTTTTGACTCTGTTTTTCTCACAAACCATATTTAATCAACTTGCAAATCTTTGTTTGTTTTGGGTACTTCTGTCTTATTTTTTTTTGAGACAGAGTCTCATTCTGTCACCCAGGCTGAAATGCAGTGGCACAATCACGGCTCATTGCTGCATCAACATCCCAGGCTCAGGTGATCCTCCCACTTCAACCTCCCAAGTGGCTGAGACCACAGGCATGTGCCACCACTCCCTGTTCATTTCTTAAAACATTATTTGTAAAGAGGAGGTCTCACCATGTTGCTCAGCCTAGTCTCAAACTCCTGAGCTCAAGCAATTTGCCTACCTTGGCTCCCAAAGTGCTGGGATTACAGGTGTGAGCCACTGTAATTGGCCAATTGCAAATAAAAGCTTCAAAATATATCAAGAATTTGGTCATTTTTTCACTACTGCCACCACCTGATGCAAGCCACCATCATTTCTGCCTCAATTACTGAAACAACCTCCTACGTGTTCCCCTAGTTTTGTTCCTTGCTTGCATATAGACTATCTCAAACCAGGAGATAGAGTGATCTTTTAAAAACCTGCCATTTCTTTTCTCAAAACTTTCCATTGCCTTACCATCTCAAAGTAAAAGCTCACGTCTTTAAAACGGCCTAGGAGGCCCTAGGTGATCTGGGTTTCTGTTATCAACCAGATCTCCTAATACGCTTCCTCTTGCTCACTCCATTCTAGTTATCTGGACTTCTTCCTTTTCCTCAAACTCTCCAAGTACATTAATTGCCTTGGGAAGTTTGTGCTTTGCTGTTCTGTCCTACAGAACTGCACCGCTGACCACTTGCACTCTCATTGACTTTATTATTCTACATAATATTTATCACTATCTTTCATACAAAATCATGCTGCTATGGACTGAATGTCCTGCCAAAATCCCAATGTTGAAACCCTAGTCCCTAGTGTGATGGTATTTGGGGATAGGGCCTTTGGGAAATAATTAGATCATAAGGGTGAATTCTAATCAATTTGCGAATTTTTAACTTCACATTAAGAATCTGGACATTTTTCATTATTGCCAACCACCTGATGCAAGCCTTTTATAAAAAGACATGAAAGCACTTGCTTTCTGTCTGCTTTGACATGTGAAGACACAGTAAGAAGCGGCCATCCATAACACAGGAAGAGGGCCCTATCCAAAACCAGACCATGCTGGCACCCTGATCTCCAGCTTCCCAACTTCCAGATCTCTGAGAAATAAATTTCTGCTGTTTAAGCCACCCAGTCTATAGTATTCTGTAATAGTAGCCTGAAGAGACTAAGAGATACTTGCATATTTGTTTATTTTTTTCCTCCCCACTTCGAGAGTGTAAACTCTAAGAGTCTAGGGGTTTTTTTTAAATGTATTTTTTTCACTGCCATATCCACACTACCTAGAACTGTGTCTGATAGTAGTAGGTAATCAAAAAGTGTTGTTTTAATGAATAAAAGAAAATACAGAAAAATATTTTCATGAACTGAAGGTAGAAAGGGTTACTTAAAATACAAAAAGTCTAAGTGCTAAAGGAAATGACTGATAAAAATGACTATATAGGCTGGGCGTGGTGGCTTACACCTGTAATCCAGCACTTTGGGAGGCCGAGGCGGGTGGATCATTTGAGGTCAGGAGTTCGAGACCAGCCTGGCCGACATGGTAAAACCCCGTCACTACTAAAAATACAAAAAAATTAGCTGGGAGTGGTGGTGCCCACCTGTAATCCCAGCTACAGGGGGAGGCTGGGGTAGCAGAATCGCTTGAAACCAGGAAGCAGAGGTTGCAGTGAGCCAAGATCGTGCCACTACACTCCAACCTGGGTGACAGAGCGAGATTCCATCCAAAAAAAAAAAAAAACTATATAATTTTAAAATTCTGTTCATTTGTTCATTAAAAGGCACATTTTTAAAAGTAATAGTACTACTAGCCACAACTGTTTCTAAATATCTGCAGGACATATAAGTGACAAGGGGTTTGTATCTGTAATATTTCAATAACTAATTAAAAGAATTTTCTTTAAAGAGGATAAACAACCCAAAAGAAAGATCAGAAAAAGACCTAACAGTCTTTTTGAATGGCCAATACGAATTTTGAAGCTCATTAGTGATCACAGAAATGTAACATGAAACCACAGTGAGATACCATCTTAAACCACTAGATTGTCAAAAATGGAAAAGTTTGACAGGACCAAAGTGTTGGCTAGAATGTGTACCAAAGGAAGTACTTATATATTCTGCTATTGATATTATAAATTGGTACAGTACAACCGCTTTAGAAAAATATTTGATGTTATCTAGTAATTGAAGAGACATAATGACCTAATGATTCTAACCTTAGATTTGCATTGGAACAATAGTTCTCAATGTGTGGTCTATGAAAGCTACAGGTCTCTGAGGTCCCTTCAGCAGGTCCATGAGGTCAAAACTACATTCATAATAGTACTAAGAAATCTGCCTTTTGTACTCTCATTCTTGCAAGAGTATACAGTAGTTTCCAGAGTCTCTATCTCAAAACTTTCCAATGCCATTCGTGTTTCAAGTGCCCACCACTGCTTTGATGGTTAATAGAATGTGTGCTTATATATTCTGATGCTTTAACATGATCTGTTTTGATTTCTAATTGAATAAATACTGACTTAACAGATGTAAACAAAAGTTCCTGGTATCCTCAATTCTTAGGTGAGTAAAGAGGTTCTAAGATAAAAAAAAAGTTTCAGAATAGCGCCCTAGAGGAAACTCTTGCATATGTGCATCAGGAAGCAAAATAAAACATTATTCTCATCAGCTTTGTTTATATTAACAAAAGACTTGGTGGAGGGGGCGACCACAAGTACACTGACAGGAGAATGGCCAAGTAAATTGTGGTATAGTCATCCAATGAAATGCTATGTGGCAGAGGAATTGGATTCAGATACATGCACCAATATTAGTCAATCTCAGAAACATAAGATTTAGTGAGAAATAAAAACTAATTGCAGAATAAGGCATATTTTACAATTCTGTTTATGTAAAGATTCAAAACTGAGGAAAAGTAGACAATAGATTATTTATGTATACATAATATACGGTAAAACTATAAAGAAAAACGAAGGGACAACAGACACAGAGTTCAGGATAGTAGTTCCGTTTGAAGCAGGGGGAGGAATACAAGATCTCAGAACAGACAGGGCATTAAAGACCACTGATAAAGTTGTATTTCTTTAGCTGGGTGCTAAGTTCATGGGATTTTAAATTATCACTACTCTTTATACCTTACATACTATCTAGTACATGTTCTTCTGTAATCATGAAATACTTTGTAATGATTTTTTTAAAGTCTTTACTAACCAGCACTTAAAAAATATGAAACACAACTGTTTTGCCTATAAGTTTTTTTCTAGTCTTTCTAGAGGGAAGAGACCTGAGTCAGGTACTATTCAACAGCCCTGGTAGTTCTATGTGTTTATGCTTTTATTTTCATTTGCCCATTTATGCATTACATTCTAATCTGCTTTCAAAAAATAGGTATTCACATCTCCCAGTCTCTTTAAAACATTTATTTCACCACCTTTAATGCATCAGAATGGTATCAAAATTGATCATTTTATGGGCATTATTGTATATATCTCACAGAAAGACATTCAAAGTATTAATCAACAGGAGTATATATTACATTAATGCCAAAGGCTTTTCTTTTTCCATAAAACAGCATTCAGCAATGATATCTTACTTTTGTTCCATATTATATAATTACTGAATATATAAAACATAGGACAATAGCCAACTAATAAAAGTTAATGTAAAGACAAATGTATTGAGATTGATAAGGGTAAGATAAATTTTGATAAATGTATTGTTTTTTAAGAAAAAACAACATTTTACTTAAGATTCAATAAAGAATAATGCTAACATCTATTTGGTTATTCTCAATGAATGCATAGTATTAACATCTCTCTTAAGATGAAGGAAGGGACCAAGCAATATGGAAACAGATTCAATATTCTGAAAGATGAATATGAGAGAAAGAAAAAAGGAGGAGGAGGACAGAGAGAGAGAGAGTAGAGAAGACGGGATGGTTTTTAAGCAGCTGCACTTTTAACTATGCAGAATACCTTATGCCTTTTGCTTATACTTGCTATACTTGTTTATTCTCAAATTGCATCAGAGGGCCGAGCACGGTGGCTCATGCCTGTAATCTCAGGCTGAGGCGGGAGGATCACTTGAGGTCAGGAGTTTGAGGCCAGCCTGGCCAACATAATGAAAATGCGTCTCTACTAACAATAAAAAAAAAAAAAAATTTGCTGGGCATGGTGGCACGTGCCTGTAGTCCCAGCTACTTGGGAGGCTGAGGCAGGAGAATCCCTTGAGCCCGGGGGACAGAGGTTGCAGTGAGTCGAGATGGCATCACTGCACTCCAGCCTAGGTGACAGAGCGAGACTCTGTCTCAAAAACAAACAAACAAAACTCCAAAATACAAAATTGCATCAGAGTATGTAGAGTTGTAAAATAAAATGTTTACAAACAAACAAAAACGTATAATTCACAGGTTAAGATATAAAAACTCTTATTTTGGTAATGCTTCTTTTGAAACTATTTTATGTCTCCCAAGAAACTCTAACCCTGCCAACCGAAAATACTTCAACCTCTTACTCAGCCTTTAGGTCCCCACCTAAATGGCCACTCTTCAGAGAAGCTATCTCTGAACACACTATCAGAAGAAGCCCTCTCCCTGCACCCACCATATAGTATTATTACCCATTATTGTATCCACTCTGTTTCTTTCCTAGCATATTAAGTCTAGAGCTATATAATTAATTGTCTGTCTCTCCTATGAGACTGTGACAAGGGGTAGTGATCACATCCACTTTGATCACCACTGTATGACAAGTGCCCAGTTTATAAAATACCTGGCACAAATTCAGCATTCAATCCATAGTTGTTGAAAGAGTGAAATACAATGCACGAAATGTGTCATCTCCCTGCTTTACCATTTACCCGAAAATATTTCTTTCTTGGTCCTCTGTTGCAGTTTTCCATTTTGTTTTTATGATGCCTTGGGGCATCTTGAGAACAGATATTTGACAGAGGACCATACGGCAAACCTTGTGGTGTATATATTCAAGCCAACTTTCATATCATTCATTGTATAAAATCCTAACCCATCGTTCATGTTTCAAAAAGTTGTAAAACACTACTAGGTAAAAGAACAAAGAAGAGAATTTTAATTTATTTCTGAACACCAAAAAAAGTAGCAATAAGAACTTCTAAGAATTAATGGTCAGTGATGTAAACAATTTATTGAGAAAGCTGATAATAGGTATACATTATCTGAAAAGTTAAAAGTCATACATGTGAAAATAGTAAAGTCAATGTGTAAGAAGACATACATTTCTAAATTTGATGCATTGCTTTGGCTCAGAGTTGACAATTTCAGTTTACCTAAGGCAATTCACACTCTTTTTCTTTTCTTTTTGTCTTTTAAATAGTAGTGCTCACTGAGAACCATAAGTCTGCCTCACTTTTGCCGACAGACAGTAAAGACTGGGGGAAAGATAATTTTATATAATTTCTTTGCAGGAAGTAAGAAATAGGTATTTTTGCCTTAGGCATTTATAGGTAGAAGTACAGTTGTATGGCCTGTCAGAACAAGGTACTTCAGCCCAGATGACTCTGATCCACAGTTTTATGGATTGGTTGTTTTGCATTGTCACTTAGCTCTTTTCATTGTACTTCATGTATTTATTCCTTGCCTCTAACTAGAGTATAAGTATTTTAAAGGTTGAGACTAGCTTTGAAATGGAACTGACACAGTAGTGACCTTAAAAATGGGTTAAAGTAGGTTCTCAATAAATTCTTGATTTTAGTGACTCTTGCTTACTTGTTTGATATCAGAGATCCTCAAAGACTTATGAATCAATTAATGCATACACTGAGCCAATTTACTCATTAAAGAAATATCTCTCTGGCAAATTTACATTGTCATTCTTGACAATATTCTACCAAACACAATGGTGAATAAGTTAATGTGAAAAGCTACTGCTAGTCAAATTATTCTGTATAAAACTTAAAGAAAAAAGCTAGGCTCAAAATTAAGAATGGCAAATTCCTAGGGGCCAGAAACAAAATAGAAATTCAAAGTCAAAGCTCCGTTAGGGAGCTAAAGGCAACAGGCTAAGAGGAATAAGGAACTAAATATAAGCATAGAGACTAGAGTTTTAATATCTGCATAGGGAAGAGAATTTATGTCACAAGCTTCTTGTACATGAGGAGCTGGAACTGAGATCCCTGCACAAAGCTAAGAGCCCGGAAGGGTGGTCTCATCTGGAAAACTAAGTCTAGAAAAGCTTCAGTCACTTGCTGAAAGATAGCAGGGAAAAAGTTAGCCACATCAGTCTATGGGTACAAAGGTGAAACTTCATGCCTTACCAACCTGTGTGGAGACCATGTACTGAAAAATTAGGCCAGGCCTGGTGGCTCACACCTGTAATCCTAGCACTTTGGGAGGACAAGGTGGGCAGTTTGCTTGATCCCAGGAGTTCGAGACTAGCCTGGGCAAGATGGCAAAACCCCAGCTCTAAAAAATATACAAAAATCAGCCGGGCATGGTGCCATGTGCTTGTAGCCCCCACTATGGCGAGGTAGGGGTGGGGGCAGTTGCTGAAGGGTAGAGGATCTCTTGAGCCCAGGGGGGTTCGAGGCTGCAGTGAGCCATGATTGCACCAATGTACTCCAGCCTGGGTGGCAGAGCGAGACCCTGTCTCCAAAAAAAAAAAAAAACAAAAGAAAGAAAAATTAGTGTAAAAACTGGTAAAATTTAGGAAAGACAAAAAAATTGAAACCACCCCATATGGTACCTCTACAACCCAGAGCATCTGAAACTTCCAAAGAAAACTTCTGCTAAAGGTGAGCTCTCAGTAAAGAAATTGCGAATCAGATGAACATTAAAAACCACTACGATACAAAGTCAGCAGAAATAACAAAGGGTGAAATTCATACCTTAGAAACAATAAATATCAGAATAACAATATTTTAAATATGTTCATAAGGATCTAAGAAATGAAGAAAGAAAGGGACACCATAAAGCAAGAAATAGACGGGGAAAAGAAAAGAATGAATAGATCAATAAAAGGAACACGGTGGCTCATGCCTGTAATACCAGCACTTTGGGAGGCTGAGGCGGGTGGATCACCTGAGCCCAGGAGTTTGAGACCAGTTTGGGCAACATGGTGAAACCCTGTCTCTACCAAAAACAAACAAGAAACAAAAATTAGCTGGGTGTGGTGGCACACGCCTGTAGTCTCAGCTACTCAGTAGGTGAAAGCAGGGAGGATCACTTGAGCCTGGGAGGTCAAGGCTGCAATGAGCAGTGACTGCACCACTGCACTCCAGCCTGGGTAACAGAGGGAGATTCTGTGAGAAGAAGAGAGGGGGAGGGGATGAGAGGAAAAATATAGATACTACAATAATAAAAACTTCAATAAAAACAGAAAAATTCAAAATTTACTATATGACAAGTACTATTCTAAACTCATTCATCACTCGTTTAATACTAAAATAAACCTATGAGGCAGATGCTATTTTTATACCCATTTTGCCAATGAAGAAATTATGGCACAGAAAGGTTAAGAAACTAGACCAGCATTACCCAGCTAGTGTGGCAGAGAAATGACTTGAATCTAGGAAGTCTGGCTTTGAAGTCTTTGCTTTTAACCACCACACTATACTGCTTCTTAATAGATGATTCGAAAAGATTGCTAGATACAGGTAAAGAGAGAGTTAGTGGGGAGAAAAAAGAGAATTAGTGCATTGGAAGATAATCCTCAAGAAATTGATAATATTAAGGTGATACTAAGAAGAAATACTAAGAAGAGCTATTAAGAAGTCACATAAAAAGGAATAATAAAGAGATACTAAGAGATGCATACAAGAAGGAAAAGTTAAACTTCGGAGGACAGAATGAGAAGGTTCCAAATATCTCTTATAAGAATTACAGATGAAGAGACTATAATGTTATAGAAGTAAAGAATAACATGAGTCCTGAAGATTAAAAACTGCAACATAATGGTAAAACTCTGGCAGCTTCTTAACTAAAACAGAGGTAATGAGACAGTCTTCTTTTATTGATAATCATGAATTTTAGACAAAGACAAAAGCAATGTACCTCCATCTACGCTCGCCTTTTAAAGATATTTTGATATCAGTGCTGGAATAATTTTCCTAGAATAGCACTTTCATTAAATCACTCTCCTGCTCAGGAGTAGGCAATGGCTTCCTAGCCTTAATGCATGAATCTAAATTCAATTTAACTTTTCCCAGTCTGGGTGGCGAAATCCCCTTCTCCACCAAAAATACAAAAGAATTAGCCAGGCGTGGCATCATGTACCTGTGGGTCCAGCTACTTGGGAGGGTGAGGTGGGAGTATTGCTTGAGCCCAGGACGTGGAGGTTGCAGTGAGTCAGTATCGTGCCATTGCACTCCAGCCTGGGTGACAGAGTGAGACTTCTCAAGAAAAAAAAAAACAAAAAACCCACAAAAAACTTTTGAACTCCAGTATAACATAGTTTCATCATTGTTACCTAATTGGAACCAGCTATATGCCAATCAACAAATAAGTAAATTCTTATATAATAATCCATCTAATATTTATAACACCATTGACCCAAGTATTATCTACATCATAGGGAAGAGAAAAGTAAGGCTCACATAAGTCATGTACCTTCCCTAAAATCACATACATAACCAGAAAGCTGAGTTGAGATTGAAATCCAGGTCTTTCGGATCATGGAACTCTGTATTAAATAATATTCTGTTCCTACAGAGAATCCCCCGCTGCATCCTGCCACTATATCCTCCCTAGGGAGGAAAAACAAAAAAAAACTAAAAGGGAAAAATGTTGTTTGCAAGAAAGTTTTTCCCTTGCTCTTCAAGTTAAAATAATAAGAATTCAAAGGAAATGATCATTCCATATGTTCCAAATTTATTAATTTTTAAATTCTGCTCCATTTACACTAAAGGCATCAATATGTAACCATGCCAATGGACTTTAAGTATTTGGTATACGGTATCTCTCTGTGATCAATATATAATAAATTCTGTGTGTTTAATCTATTTTTGGAATCAAAATTATAAATTATTAACATTTGGAGGATACAGTAACTAGCATACCTAAAAATGGCTAAAACCAGACTTAAGACCAAGATCCTGAGCAAACTCTAGCTGCTGAAAGGTTTCATCAGATTTTTATTCCAAAGTAACTAAGGTTAAATAATTAACCAGATTTCGAAATCCACGCGAGTAGGTGGTAAGTTAAACATTTCATACAGTGGAATATTGCGCAGCCAGGGAAAGTATGCCTTAGCAATATGTATGTCTGACACTGTTCCCAAGATAATTTAACGAAATTGTTTAAGAAAAATAAAATAAAATAATAAGATAAAATAAAATAAAATCCAACTAGGTTTGCAGCAGCAATCATTAAAAGCCAGGTTGCCCTTTGGCCCACTTCCTTCTAACTGGTTTCTACTTACCACCCCAGGATAACATAGCCTTTGTCACAAGATTCTCTGTTCTCTTCCTGTTCTATAGACAAAATCTCAGACGTTGTGAGAAGATAAGCATTTTGTCTGAGATGTTCTTTAGGAGGTTCTGCATATCAACAAAACTAGGGAATCAAGCTGGTCTGGTGGACCCAGTAAGAAGCTGACTCTTGGAGAAAAGGAGTTACTCATCCTTATGATTTCATCCTCCCTACCCCCACTGATCACAACACCAAATTTTCCAGCCCCCCGCCCCCGTCTTTTATGAATCCCCTTAAACACCCTTGCCCAGAACCCCTCAAGGAAACAAATTCAAGGCTTGAGAATTCCTCCCATTTCCTTGCTTGGCGCCTTGTGATTAAACTCCTCTGCTGCAACACTGCTGTCAGTGTATTGGTCTGCTGCTGCACAGTGGCCATATGAAGCTGGCAGCCCTGTAGCATATCTGTGTTTATGTATAATATAAAGATCAGAAGGACATTCATCGACATGTTACCAGTCGTTATTACTGGTTTGAGAAATTACAGGTAATTTATTTTATTCTTTACTCTTATGTTTTAATTCTTCCATTTTTACTAAGTAATCTAAAATATTTTAATTTTCATAACTAGGAAAAATAATTAATTTTATAACCAGAAAAATGAGATTAATTCAAAAGAAACTGATTTTCATTTTAAAAAATCTGTTACCTACCTGCGTATGTGGCTATGGTTGTATGCAAAATCTCAAACTTGTCAGTTTAACTTTTCAATCCTCGTGGCACACAGTAATCTTTGGACAGAATTAACCAGTTGTTTGGCAGTAATGTTAGTATATTACTGAATGCCTTTTACAAGCCATCGCTCATTGGTAGCAGGAAGTGTTTGGCTAATGGCTCCAAGATATGTTCAGAGTTTCTTAGCTACAAGGACTAATTAGATTGAAAAAAAGTTTTCTTTAACTCTGAATCAATTATACTGACAAAGCTAACATTCCTCAGACAGTTTCTATAATCAGAGAACCATAATATATTATTCAATTAAAATATTTCATAACATAAGAAGTAATATATGTTAATTTAAATGTTTACTACATATTTAACCACACTCATACACATCATTACCACTACAGGTTGAAAAGGCATTTGCCAACCTTTAGCCCAGGGTGACTTCTAAAGCTGAGTTATGAACCCCAGCTGAAATAGTGGGTTTGTAATGGAAATGCTGACAACCTTAACTACAGCAGCATGAACAACACTGACTATAATAAAATTTTTGTTCAGATATAACTCACATAAAAAGTAAAAGCCAAGGGCTGTGAATAGCTCAGTACATTTAAGCCATTTTTCAACACATTCAAAATCCATATAATTCTATATTCCTTTCAAAGCAATACCTGATGGTTTTTCAAACTTCTGTGTTTTGTTTTTAAAAATCTGTATATATTAATCTCTCATGACTCCCTGTGAAACATTTTTTCCTTTATCTTCAGCTACTGAAAGTGCTAATGAATGTTTCATGAAATAAATGATATTTCAGTCTGGACTTACTTTGTATTTTCAATATCCCTGGGAATGGACTTGTTCAGTGAATTTGGAGAAATAATAAAGGGCCCAGCAAATTCTGATTTGCAAAGCCAGTTAAAGTGACTCTGCATTAGAATTGTCAGTGTAAAACTAAAGAGGATAATAATGTTCCACAACAGTTTAATTAGCTCTTCCTTTTCCCTCCATCGAATGTCAAAGGAGTTATTTCTTTTTTCTTTCATGCAAATAATAAAAAAAACAGAGGAAATCAAGCACTTGAGTCAGAAAGCTCTACAAAAAGCAACAGTGACAGTCACTATTTATTTTGTAAGTAAGGTGTTACAGTACTCATCCACTCTTAGTCATACATACACTGCACATTTCGATAGCTGGCAATAAGCACTGTTGAAGAGAACAGTGCCGAGAAGTGATAGAAATGCTGCTCTGTCTGTAGATACTCCCCTCAAGTCCAGTTTGCACAAACGGAATTCAAGAATCTGGACTAGACAACAGAACTGATCAAACATATTAACTGTTTCTAGCAGAATTTGGAAATTACTTATGGGACAATAGAGCTCTTTATGTTTCCTTTGATCTCAGATATTTGCATATAATTTAAACAATATAACATTTAAATGCAATTATCATCTTAAATATCATCATCTAAATAGCTTCATTAATCACAGTCATTTCCCATTTTTTAAGATCATGGAAGACCAGACTAAGGCAATAGAATGAAGACGATTAACTGATTATGGTTCTTAGAGAAGCAAGCAAAAAAGCTGTTTACTTCTTTTGATATATGATAAACTGACTGGGATTTTACTTCAGACAAGACTGTATTTAGAGAGAGGTAATTCTACCTTGATTAATATCTGTAGAAAGGTAAATAGTATTTTACAAAATATTTGAACTTCACACGCATTTAACATCAGAGTAAGGCTCGGCGTATACTTTTCTGCACTAACTATATCAAATGCCATAACTAGTTTTGAGAACAGAAATACAGACAGAACACAAAATATAAATATGATAATGGTTTGATTCTGCTAGACACTTTGTTTTGAAATCTGGACTGGCAGAATAAACATTTCCTTTCTATGTACTTCTGTTCCAGGAAAGGGGTCCCGATGCAGACCCCAAAAGAGGGTTCTTGGATCTTGCGCAAGAAAGAATTCAAGGTGAGTCCGCAGTGCAAAGTAAAAGCAAGTTTATCAAGAAAGTAAAGTGGTAAAAGAACAGCTACTCCATAGACAGAGTAGGACGTTCCCAAAAGTAAGAGGAGGAATGCATCTACCCTAGGGACAACGCTTATATATATGGGGAGATGTGCTTTGCTAAAAGGGTTTGTGATACAGGATTAACTTTCTTAATCACTATATTTTGCAAGAATTGATATTATTATCTTTAAAGCAAAATTAGGAATGCCTTTGTTCTCCAGATATCAGGACATCTGGACACTCCCGAGTCTGGGTCTGTTTAGTAAATATTATTATTATTTTGAGACAGAGTTTTGCTCTTGTTGCCCAGGCTGGAGTGCAATGGCACAATCTTGGCTCACCACAACCTCTACCTCCTGGGTTCAAGCAGTTCTCCTGCCTCAGCCTCCCGAGTAGCTGGGATTACAGGCATGCATCACCATGCCCAGCTAATTTTGTATTTTTAGTAGAGACAGGGTTTCTCCATGTTGAACAGGCTGGTCTCGAAGTCTCAACCTCAGGTGATCTGCCCACCTCGGTCTCCCAAAGTGCTGGGATTACAGGCGTGAGCCACCGCGCCCAGCCGGTAAACATTATTAATTTGTTCCCTTAACCATGAACGTCTAAAGGCGAGGGATACCTTCCTTTCCGGGAATGCAGCCCAGCAAGTCTCAGCCTCATTTTCCTAGCCCTCATTCAAAATGGAGTCTCTCTGGTTCAAGTACCTCTGACACTTTCTTCCAAATTTAATTGAGATTATTGGATCTGAAATTACAGCTTATTCTAAAACTTTTACTTTTGAGCGTTCATAGTATGACACTGCTGATACTAGAAATGAAATCTACTCAGGGAATCGTGTGGTTAAAAAAAAGATATAGATAATTTCAAATTATCATATATCTTGTATACGTGGGATATCTGCATACAAATATTACTCTTGTTTTTGCAATTTTTCTCCCCATCGGTGGTTCCCTCATCCACTACTCATGTCACGATGCATACATATTTAAGTCCCACATTTTCCAGAATCTTTTCTCTCCTTTCTAGTCTCACTGCTGTGGCTCCTTAGCTACTGTTAATAAAAGGGAGATTCCAGATCATGGAGGATTTTAATTATAAAATAAGGTTTGACAGTACAATGAAAGAGTTAAAATTGTATCTGTAAATCATTTTTTCAAAAATGTCTTTTAAGGCTAAGCAATATGTGTCTTTCTGGAGGTTAATTCTATGCCAATTATTGATTCATTTATTAAAGTTTATTTATTAAAGATCTGTCAATGCGGAGAATTCTGTAACCTGCCTTGCTGCTTTTATAAAACAATCATAGAGAAAAATTTAAATATCAGTGATGAATTCTGTATAGTCCCTTCAGATAAACCATACAATACTTCTGGTACTGGACCAACTGTAACTCAAAATTAGTTGGTTATCTACATGCCGATGGAGTTTATAAGGTGCATACTGAAATTTCACTTTTCTAGGCTTTATATTGGTAAATAACATTTCCCAAGTAAACCAATTAGCTGGACTGGCATTTGGCTCACTTATTTCAGGAAGAACTGCTGTCTAACATCATTGCTAACCGTGCAAAAGTGTCAGAGATATGCTGCTCACGGCCACATGTCAATGGTGTCAGGCCTTGAAAGATGTTACACCAATCATTACCACAAACCACTTGTTTCCTATCCACTTGATCTGTCCCATGTTTAAACTCTATCCACTTCCTGAAATCACTTGCCTGTTTTAATTCCCTTCAGAATAATTATATTTCAGTGCATGCAAATATAATCAAAATACAGCCATATACATCAGTCTTCCTTCTTTAAAAAAAGCTGCTAGTTACAAGTAGGTATTTTGAGTGTGTTTTAAAGAGACTTTTATTACCAAAAAGTATGGTGAGATGCATATAGTAGAGTCTCAAATCTGCAAAAATGGTGTCTGTTTTCCTCAGTGCATTTTTCATAAGGATGCCAATATTCTCAGACTTCTGACTACAAGTTATTGTAGCAAAGATTCACAAGGTAAATAATAAAAATAATAATGTACAGTCAAAAACACACAAATTTCAAGGTGATAAATCATTGCATACTTCCAGGTCCTCTAAATCCTGGAACACTGTATAATATTCCACATTTTTTTTTTCTTTTTTGAGACAGTCTTGCTCTGTCGCCCAGACTGGAGTGCAGTGGTGCAATCTCGGCTCACTGCGACCTCTGCCTCCCGAGTTCAAGTGATTCTCCTGCCTCAGCCTCCTGAGTAGCTGGGATTACAGGTGCGCGCCACCACACCCGGCTAATTTTTGTATTTTTCGTAGACATGGGTTTTTACCATGTTGGTCAGGCTGGTCTTGAACTCCTGACCTCGTGATCCACCTGCCTCGGCCTCCCAAAGTGCTGGGATTACAGGCGTGAGCCACCGCGCCCAGCCTATTTCACATGTTAATCTCCAAATAGTTATGTATGGGATTTTGTGATAATCAATAATTTATATAGGGAAGCAAATAATTAATACATAAGCATCTCACCTATACCACCTGTACTACTGCTGAGGATACAGTATAGTTTGATTTTTTTAACCTTTACCAAATTGATAGCTGAAACTTATATTTTATTGTTTCATGTGCACTTCTTCCATTACTGGTGAGGCTAAATACTTTTGGAATGTTTTTCCTACGAAAATGTTCTATCCATGTGCCATTTTCCCATTTAAGAGTTAAGAATCATTTCTACTGAATTTCTGAGTAACCTGAGATATCAACAATTCATTTTCCTCCGAAGAATATCTATTCAGTGTGTTTTCTAATGGTAAAAGATACATGAATAAGTGCACAGATTAATTTAAAGCATACACTTACTTCCAGAGAATAGATAACTGAAGAAAACTGACACATTTAAACCAAGGGATACAAATGAACAATTTAGCAGCTGCAGTTCCTTATACGAATAGCGTTAAATAAAGATGTGGTTAGTTGAGGACCACACCCCTCAAAAAGGGTGTGCAACAGAGATGATTATTCTTTCTCCTCATCATACTATTCTCTGTGGACACATAGAAGGAAAAATCAATTGGGTAAAACCCTAAATTCTAAAGACAGCACTTTTATATATTTAAGAGTTTACTGAAGTTTTAGAACAAAGCAGCATTTATAAGATGTCATTAGATATTTCTAATTATAATAATCTTCCCATTAAAATATGGACATTACCAAGGTTTAAACTGCTTTATCAGTTTATATTAAATTTATAACTAAAATTTTCATATTTTATATACTTTTGAATTATGTTTTTGATATTATTGTCCATGTTATAGTGGAAAGAACAAGAGATACAGAAGTAGAAAAAAATATTTGCTCTTATTAATTGTGCGATCTTGTGCACTTTACTTCACTTTTCTGAGCCTCAGTCTCTTTTTCTATAAAACCATGCTTAATATAATGCCTGGCACTTGGCCCTTTATAAATGGTAGTGGTTACTATAATCACTATTAGGTATCAGCAAATGCGTAATTAAGAAACAGTACTGAGCATAAACATTAGCTTCAGGTTTTCTGCTACAAATTCAAGCAGAATCTACTCCTTTAAAATGCACATAAAAGAAAATTTTTTTGAAGACCTGGCTTTCTACTTGTTTATCATTTTTATTAGTTATTATAATAATCTTTTATATTCATACCTTTTTTATTTGCCCCTAAACTTTTACTATCAATTACTTAGACTATTCAGTTAATACTATATGCTTTATCTTTTCTTCCATGTTTATACACGCTAAGGAAAAAGGTATCCTAACAAAATAGGATATTGGAATTTTTATTATCAACCTTTAAACGGGGGACAATGATTCTTCCATGAAAGCTTAGAGATGTCATCCAAAATAACATGAGCCTTCATGATTATGTTTTTAGTCTTATTTTTAAAAGTGTCCAAAATGGAAAAGAGTAAAAGAATATGTAGAAAAACTAAAATTAATAAAATCATACATTATTTCAGAAAGCTTTATATTTTAACTTGTGAATTCTAACCTTCATTTTTTTGTTTGTTTGTTTTTGTTTTTTTGAGACAGAGTTTCGTTCTTGTTGCCCAGGCTGGAGTGCAGTGGTGCAATCTCGGCTCATTGCAACCTCCACCTCCCAGGTTCAAGTGATTCTCCTGCCTCAGCCTCCCAAGTAGCTGGGATTACAGGTGCCTGCCACCTCGCCCGGCTAATTTTTTTGTATTTTTAGTAGAGACGACGTTTCACCATGTTGGCCAGGCTCGTCTTGAACTCCTGACCTCAGGTAATCCACCCGCCTCGGCCTCCCAAAGTGCTGGGATTACAGGTGTGAGCCACAGCACCTGGTCTGATCTTCATTTTTTAAACTGGACTGAATAAACAAAATCTAATCAAAATCAACTGGAATTAATGTCCTCATACTAGCTTGAATAATAATTATTTATATGTAACACCTTTTTCATATGGCATTTTCATATTGAAGATCTAATTTTCCTTGCATAACCTCCTTGAGGGATAAGTAGCCTAGATACTACCATTGCTATTTTTCAAATTAGGAAAATTTTTGTACAAATGAGGAAATAGGCACTTAGAGGTTATATGGCCAAACTATGTCCAAACAAGTAGCTGGTGACAAAGTTGGAACTCAAATGTGTGTGTCCTGATTCTCAACCCTGGACATATTATTTCTAGTGAATACGTCTTTCAGATATGACTATACCAGAATCTTTTGCCACAGAGCTACTAGTTTCCAGTAGAAGTCAGGGTTTTCTCCTCACTACTTCAATGAATCTTAAACTTAAAATGCCAGTGCTGTTGTTTGAATGTGTCCCCCAAGGTTCATGAGTTGGAAAATTAATCCCTACCGTGGAGGTGTTGAGAAATCGGGCCTTTAAGAGGTGATTATGTCATGAGGGCTCTGCCCTCAAAAATGGATTAATATGGTTATCACAGGAGTGGGTGTGTTATCACAGGATTAGATTTGTTATAAAAGTGAGTTGTACTCTCTCTTGTTTCTCTCTCATCCATGCTCATTGACCCTTCTACCCCTCCACCCTTCCGCCATGGGATGAAGGAGCAAGAAGCCACTTGCTAGGTACTCGCACCTTGATATTGGACTTCCCAGCCTCCAGAACTGTAAGAAATAAATTTATTTTCTTTAGAAATTACTTAATCTGTGGTATTTTATTATGGCAATGCAAAACTGGCTACGACTGCCACCTCCCCTCTGATCGTTTTACATGAAAATACTGTTAAGGAGTTTGAGTCATATAACTTTGGCACAACGAAATGTTATATTTGCTAAATTTGTCTCATCAACTTGTAGAATCCAAATTCCAGCAAAAGATGCCAGTTAATTTCGAGAAATCACAACAGCAGTGGTACTGCCCATGACTTGGTTGTGTTCAAGTTACACTCAAAATGCGTAAAAAGTGGAAAATGTGGGGTGTTGCTCAGGTAGCTCTGATACTGTTTGGTAACCTCCCCAATCCCTAAGCCCTACATCTCTTAAGCAGGCTCATCCTTATTGATGAATATATCAGAGGGATTGGTGGTGATGAAAACTACAATAATGGTAACCAAGTTGATTCCTGGATTCCACCTATTTCCATAGTGGTACAAGGGAGTCTCCATTCAGGGCATGATCCAGCTTTTCTTATGATTCTGCTGTGGCAGCAGAAAGCTAGTTCTTTCTTCATTTGTCTTTCTTCCTTCTTCTCTTACTCTCACATCTCCCCCCTTGACAATACTACTCAGTATCAGTACTTTAACCTCTTGTATCAAGTATGTCCCTGTGTTTTACTTCAGGAGTCAATCAAATTAGAACATTTGATATATGAATATTCACTTTTTAACTAACAAGCTTAAATCCACAATGAGCTAAAGCTGACTAATATTCCCATATATTCTTTTTACTGCCATTGAAGCAAAGATAAAATAATAAAAATGACAGCAGCGACAGGTTATTGGTGGATATTTTAGGTCAGTATGTGCCAAGGATTCAATGACATATAAGACAGCATAATATTGACAAGTATGATATAGATTACCATGATCTTCACGTGGTACATAATGTGGTTGGTGGCTCGTTTTCTTTCTTCTTTTTTTAAAATAAAGTACACCTATCCACTCTTAGACTAAAAAAAAGGTGTTTGGATAAAATCTTTAGGAAACATACAACTTTCTAATAATAATTATTTAGAATAACATCAGATTAACTCTGACAGCAACTGCCTATTTACACTTATACAATGCATGTGATCACTGTAACTAAGCATGGGTAAAAGCAAGAGGACCTTCTGAATTAAAATGTAGTGCCATCCTCACTATTCATATTACACATATTAAAAATCTGAATGACTGGCTTTTACAAACCGCTTGGTTGAAGTAAAACATATATTAAGAAAAGTGCATGTAAGTGGCCAGCTGAATCAATCTGCAGAAACTAAACACACCCATGTAACTAGCATCAAGATTAAGAAACAGAACGTGATCAACACCCCAGAAGCCCTTACATATTCCATTCCAATCATGAACCTACCCTAAGAATAACTATTACAATGACTTCTAAAATCATAGACTACTTTTGCCCTAAACAATCACTTTTAAAGAATATGTTTTTGAAGACATGGTTTTCTACTTGTTTAATGTGTAAGAAGTTGAAATTAAATATCTGCAAATATATTTGTTACTCCAAGCACCCAGAAAATTTCACTGTAGGGTTGAATAAAGAAAGCAACAAGGATTAGGTTAATGTTTAATAAGCACTCACTGAGCTGAATTTACTATGCCGACACTGTGTTATAGATTTTGTCTGTAACACTGTGACACAGATTTTGTCCTGAAAAAGCAGACTAATGATATCATACATAACTGAGAAAGCATCATGCCAGTATGCAGCCATAAATACAGAAACCTTTATACTACAGTGCAAGAGAGTACAGGATCAGCTAAAAGGTTCAAAGTATTATGGAGGAAACCGAGAAGCCACTGAAAGGTAGAATAGTTGAGAAAGCTTTTTATAGAGTGGTGGAATTTAAAGTGGGCCTTTAAAAAGATACATGAGGCTCAAAAGGACAGAGACAAGGAGGAGGCTTTTCAGATTGGAAAAGGCACAGAAGCCTGGGCTCTGAGACAAGGAGGGTAAGACAGATGAGCTATTATACAGTTCCCTAGCAAAAATAGATTTTGAGATGCAAAAGCTAAGGAACCCTGACAAAAACCTATATATGTCTATAAAATCATTGATTTGTGTTGAAAGAATTCACTCAAATCCAAACGGCCATGATCTCTGCTTCCTTTCACTGCTACCTGAAGATATTAATATTTTTACTCACTAGTTTCCTCTAGAAATGCAAATGAATTATGAAATGTTTATATGTTATGCATTGAAAATATTGTTTTGTAATGACTAGATTACCGAACAGCAAGAAGAAAACATGACTTTCTTTCCTAAGTCCTTTTGACATTTCACATTAAAAATACATTTTCCTGAGCTTATTTATCTTCCTTAACTGACGAATAAGCTCTAGAGATCTGCTGTACAACATGGTGACTACAGTCAATAATAATGTATTATACACTTAAAAATTTAAGAGGGTAGATCTCATGTTAAGTGTTCTTACCAAAAATAAAAATAATAATAAAAAAAGTCTGTGACTGTTTTAGACCTCTTATTTTTTCTCTTATTTTAAAGACAGTCATTTGTTTAGAAAAATTAGGAGTGACTTGGTGAGGTGAGGAAGAAAGAAGTCTTACAAACTGGAAAATTTATGTAGATAAATATGTATTTGATTCCCTAATATTTAACAATGTTCCCCTAAATTTTATAACATATTTATGGTGTTCTATTGATAGAGTACAATTCGTTCAGCAAAAATTGTTTAAGTTACTTGAAATCCTATATATGAAAAAAATCCAAAGAAAGCTGCACAAACAAGTTAACATTTTTATTAAAATAATGTAGTAATATGTATACCCAGTTTTACTCAGGCTGCTAAGATTTAAGTAAGGTCAATTCTACTAACATTTTGTCACACTGGTTTATTATCATTCCGTGCTTCTAAAAAGTTAGATTATAACTCAAAGCTTAAATCTGTTAGGAAACCTTAATTTAATACTTTCTTGCATCTTAGGTCCTATCAGTCACTATAAGTAAAAGTTCAACGCTCTAAAAACAGGATTTTGTTCCACAGATTTTTGTTTTATAGATTATTAAAAAACTCAAAGATTTTTCAATGAAACTAATAGTAGACAATATGAAATTTTTTTTTTCAGGTATTAAACATAGATGTTTCAGCAGTTAGTTACATTTTACATTGAGACAGTCACTCCCACTAGGTCCTATGACTTGGTCCTTACTGTTCACCATAAACCTTGTGGTTTCGTGGCGTCCATAAGTTTAGGTCCTTTCCATTATTAACAAATTGTTTCCAATTTCACCGTTTCCCTTGAAGAAGCAAAGTGTGGACTAGGAAATAGTGTTAAATACCGGTGTCCTCCTTATTCTAATTTACCTTGTTTCTCCTCTCTAATTTACAGTGAACAGTAATTTTCAGACTGTTACTCTCTATTTGTCAACTTCCCACAATGTCTTATTTTGAAATATGACTGCTGTACTAAAATGATATGCAATTAACTCAATTTAATAAGCATTTATTGAGCACTTCTATCTCCCTGCCAAGAACTGACCAGGCAGGACCTTGTTTAGCTTCCAATATCAGGTGCATTCAGGTTGGTATGGCCATAGATTGAACCCCTCCGACTGAGGTGCTATGATAGCACCAAGATTGTAAGGACAAAAAGAATACAGTCTTTGTCACTAAGAAACTCAATAGGAGGTATAGATAGAAGCAAATAATTAAATAAAAAGTGCAAATGTGGTATGTGCTCTATTACCAATAATGCTAAAGGGCTGCTGTGACACAGAGAAAGGAGTGGTTAATTCTGTCAAAATGGAGCTAGAGAGATTATGGACAACTACAGAGAAAGTAGCATTTATACTTCCAGTAAGTTTTTTATTTGGTCAGCATCTACTTTCTATATGTTTTCCAGTATGTGAGCATGAGTCTTTGTTGCATATTTTCGACCACAAAGGAGGTAAAAATGTGGATGAAATATATGTAATAACTCTAGACAAGGTCTCCAAATGTACATGGACTCTACTGCCCAGCTATGTGATCGTGGGCAAGTCCTTTATCATTCTGCATCTCAGTTTCTTCAACTGTAAAATAAGTTTGGATGAAATGTCATCTTGGGTCCCTTTTAGCAGGGACTAGATAATCTCTAAAGCTTCAACCAGCTGTGGAGTTTCTGGAATTGTTTTGTGTTTTATGTTTCTTCCCCCCAACCTTTTTAACTTTGCTATTATTTTACTTTTTTCTTTTATATAAAAAAGAAATACTACTATGGAATGAATCCATAGATTTTCCCCTATAACATTGCCTTTAATCAGAACTTTCATTGTTATTAATCCCGTGAAAAAGTCAGAGTGGATAAACAGCTAATCGGTAACTAACATGACATGGAAACATGGCAGATATCAACAGGTATAGTTGATTGTTAAAATTATAATAATTTAATTCATAAAAAAGTTAGCACTGTTCAGAGGAAACTTAACTAGCTTTTATCTTGTAGGATGGCACCAATTTAACTGAAGTGAAACACATTTTGGATTTATGCAAACCTCAGGATAAATAATACCTTCAAATACGTTAATATAATTTCCACCTTTTGAATAGAATAGCTTTAATTACACTTTACTAACCATTTGGTTTAATACCTGGAGTCGACCTATAAAACAGGAGTGGTTTTAAATCAAACAGTAAAAAATCCTTAAAGCTGGAAATTAAAGTGACAGCCACAGGGGGAAAAAAAGACTTATCAAATATGTCTAGTAAACCAGCAATGTTTTATACAATATATATTAGATATAAGTTTACATATGTACATATACATACATATATATAAACTTTAAAATTAATCATTGGGGAAAAAAATAATTGTGGTTCACCAAAAAAAAAAAAAAAAAAAAAAAATTCAGTGTTTTAAAGGCATCAAAGTCTCTGCAACAACCATTTTCTTTCTCTAAAGACTAATTGGTATGCCAATCTTGAATGAAATGACCCACAGATTTATAATTTAACCAAGAATAAAATGACAAGAGCAATGTTATTTTATTAACTTTACTGGTAATAAAGTTACATTATACAATTTGCTTCTGAACTTCATACGGCCTATGACAATGTTTAAAAGGAAGTGATACACTCTCTTCCCTCACCTTGCCTACTTTCCTCTTTTCCCTGCAATAGTCACTAACTAACTGAGTAACAAACTAAATAAATAAATAAGTAAACTTAACCCAAAACAAAACTGCTCTCTAATTCTTCAGGCAATGCTTCATAAACTTTTCCCACCATAAGTACCCTTAATGGAAGAGAAGACTGAAAATACTCCTGTAGGGATCTGCTACAAGTGGGAAATTTCTTTGAAGTCATTTGTTTTATTTTAAAAATTAATGTGGATTTTGAATTCTATTCCATAACACATATCTGTTTTAATGTAAAAATGATGTGTTTTTCCCCACTATCTTTGAGCTACAGAGGTCTAGAAAAATATGCCAAGTTTATACCATAGTTTTGCATCTTCCAAGAGGCACACAATTTTAGCAGCTTAGCTTTACAAGGAATAAACGTAATTATGATATAATTTTTTCCATGGAACCCACATACTTCTTTCTTTTTGTTTGCCTTTCACTTCAAGGTGATTTTTTTCCCCTTTGCCAGTAATGTTGATGCCTGTAATTTTAGTACTGAACTAAAATAAATTTGGTGTTTGCTATATCACACAGAAAAGATCTTACTCTATCAAAGTAGGTATGTGCGTTCTAACAAAAATATGGAAAAAGATATTGGTAGTAATCAAGTTGTTCTTTCAATATTAGCTATATAATTCATTAACTGAATTAGTTTTTTCTTATCTATATCACTCCAGTTTAAAAAAAAAGACACTCTTTGTTTTTGAAGAGAAGGGGATCATTTTACAAGGAGATAGTCCATCAACAAATAAAATGAATTATATAGTGTTGACCTTTTTTGTTTTTTGCTATGTTATACACAGTCCAGAATGTGACAAAATGTGATTCAAACAGAGCTGAAATGTACATTAAGTAAACAAGACAAGTTAGACTCAAATACCAAGGAAAAGTATTTAAATATAAATAAGTGGTAATTGGCTTGACCTTTTACAATACTTTGTTTCTTCCTGCAGACTAACACAAAAAGTATTTTCTCCTAAGGCTTTAGTGAAAAAAAGAAGAAGAAAAAGGAAATACATTCTGAACAGAGATTTGGCAAATGACAGTCAGTTGTCTTAGAGTACAGGGCAGGTGAAATTTCCAGGCAGGGGATGCAGCATGAAATCATACACAGAGACAGGATTATTATAAAGGAATAAAAATGGCTCAGGAGACTATACGTCTGGGTATACTGAAATGAGAACTAGGAGGAAATGAAAGAGGGATGCAAGCAGGCAGAATGTGCTTAAGATCTTTTTGAGTTGAGAATTCTCAGTCTGAATTTCATAGGGAAAGAAAAATAACTAGTCAAAATGATTTGAGAATAGGGATTGCTATGGCCCAAACAGTGATATAGGAAGAGGATTTTTGGCAACAGTCTTTTGAATACAGTGGCAGGAAGAATGCACAAAATCAGGAATAATCAAAATAGAGCAGAGAGATTTTGCTCTTGAAATGGACTGGAAAAAGGAAGTTGGTGATATTACAAAAAATAAAAATGAAAAATAAAACAAAGAAAAAATATATAAAAGGATTTACCAAAAGCCCAGGAATAGGAAACAAACAAATAGAATTGAATATAATACATACTTACTGAGACTGGAGGAACTATAAGATATTTTATGATTGTTCCCTTCTAATAAGACAAAAGAAAGAACTATAATATCCTTAGTGGTATATCAATACTACTACTACTACTACTAGCAGTAGTAGTCCAGCAACAGCTGCATACTTACTATGTGTCAAGCATATACTATAAACTATACCATTTTACTGGATGCAATGCCTATGTTAACTAATTTAATCTCATTGTTATTATTCTCATTTTACAGATGAGTAAACAAAATCTTAGAAGTTTAAATTATTAGCTCAAGTTATAGAACTAATAGGTAGTAGAGCTAGGATTAGAAAGTTACAGTGTCAGGCCTGGTGCAGTGGCTCATGCCTGTAATACCAGCACTTTGGGAGGCTGAGGCGGGTGGATCACAAGGTCAGGAGTTTGAGAACAGCCTGGCCAACATGGTGAAATCCCGTCTCTACTAAAAAAGTACAAAAATTAGCTGGGCATGGTGGCGTGTGCCTGTAATCCCAGCTACTTGGGAGGCTGAGGTAGGAGAATTGCTTGAGCCCGGGAGGCGGAGGTTGCAGTGAGCTGAGATTATGCCACTGCACTCCTGCCTGGGTGAAAGAGCAAGACTTTGTCTCAAAAAAAAAAAAAAAAAAAAAAAGAAAGAAAGAAATTTATAGTGTCTAACTCAAAAGGCTGGGCTCTACAATCTACTTTTGTCAATAGCAGTAGTGGCTAAAGTCTACAATATTATTGAATGTCTCGCTACGTAACTATATTTTATATATATATATATATATATATATATATATATATACATGCTATATACACATATATAAATATCTATATATTTTTAAGTTTTTTATTGATACATAATATTTGTATACTTATGGGGTACATGTGATATATTGCTACATGCATAGAATGTGTAATGACCAAATTGGGGTGTTTTGGGTATCCACCACCTTGAACATTTATCATTTCTTTGTGTTGGCAATATTTCAAATCTTCTCTTCTAGCTATTTTGAAATATACAATATATCATTCCTACCCACAGTCAATCTATTCTGCTATCAAACATTAGGACGTATTATTTCTTTCTTTAATTTTTTTTAAGAGACAGGTTCTTGCTCTGTCGCCCAGGCTAGAGTGCAGTGGTGTGATCATAGCTCACTGTAGCCTCCTGGGCTCAAGGAATGCTCTTGCCTCAGCCCCCGGAAGTAGCATGAAACTGGCTAATTTTTAAAATTTTTTGATGGGGGTGGTCTCACTATGCTGCCCAGGCTGGTCTCAAACTCCTGGCCTCAAGTGTTCCTCCCACCTCAGCCTCCCAACTAGCTGAAATTACAGGTGTAAGCCATTGCACCAGGCCAGAACTTATTCCCTCCACCTAACTGTATGTTCGTTAATGTATACATTAATGAACCACTCTTCATCCCCCTACCCTTCACCTTTCCCAGCCTGTGGTAAGCATCAATCTACTCTCTATCTCTATGAGACCAACCTTCTTAGCTCCTGCATATGAGTAAAAACATGCAATATCTGTCTATCTGTGCCTGGCTTATCTCACTTAATTATCTCCAGTTCCATCCATGTTACTTCAAATGAGAAGATTTATTTCTTTTTTACAGATGAATAGTATTCCATTGTGTATATACATCACATTTTCTTTATCCATTAATCCACTGATAGACATCTAGGCTGATTTCATATCTTACCTGTTGTGAACAGAGTTGCAATAAACATGGGGTACAGGTATCCCTTTGATATGCTGATTTCTTTTTCTTTGGATAAATACCTAGTAGTAGAACTGCTGGATCACATGTAAATACCTATGGTTACATATAACATATATATAACTGTTGATTGAGGTATATATAAATACCTGTTGATTGATATAAGTGTGTGGTACATATTTATGTATAGTAAATATATTATATATAAATATATATATTTTCATGTGTGGCACTGTGTGTGTATATATAGACATATTAT